>NC_042617.1:93867378-94499600 GCF_901001135.1 Rhinatrema bivittatum | reverse complement strand
CTTTCTAGTCTAGATGCCAACTCTCTAACATATTTCTTATGAATAATAGAATATTGCATGAGGTATGAGATCTATCCATCAACTGGGTCTGCAGCACAGCCCACCTGCACTCTGATGGTTGGTCCCCACTACAGTTGGTGCCTGCCCCTGCCGTGTGCCACAAGTTTGCCATCAGGGAGAGTTAAGCATGTGTTTTCATTCATGCTGGTCCAGATCCTGCTGGTAAAATGCATGATCATCCCCTCTGCCTTAGCCAGCTGCACCTGTATGTGACTATAACACTGGTTGTATGAGATGGGGATATTCTGCTATTAAATATAGTTCTGGAGGCTATTTTGTAATTGGAGGCTAACATATGCAGCAGACGCTTAAAGCCAATGTTCTCCACTACCTGCAGAGACTAGTCATCCAGGGCAATAATTTTCCTGATGTACCTCTTTACTACTTTGCCTCTTCTCCTGGGACAATGATACGGAACATGACCCCATTTCCTTTATGGTGAGTTGCAGGCTGCTAGCCTGCCAACTGGAAAGGGCCGTGAAATTAACTTTGGGAAAAGTCTTCCCCTTTTCAAACCATTTCCTCTGGGTTTTGCTTTAAGTAACAGAGGGACCTTCAGGCTAGTACTACTACCCTCCCCTGATGCAAATGGTAGTGAATGCTGCTTCTGCAGATAATGTGGTACACCAGTATTTATCAGATGCACCAGTATCTTCCTTGACTGATGGCCTTACTGCAGTGAATACACTGAGTAGAATGCAGATCCTTCCTCACTTTAAAGTGATTCCAGACCAGGGATGTCTTGTATGATCTCTTTTTTGCATCTTTGTTTGCTCATGCTAGCACTAGAGGTGAGGAAAATGGCCAGGGGCATCACTCACACTCTTTACCTAACTGCCTGCTCTTTCAAGGGATATCTCTCAACACCTTATCATCTATCTCCCCTATCACCATACTGGAAACTAAACCTCCCAAATTCTTTTCAGCTACTAGCTCTTTAATTTCTGATTCAGGGAATGCCAGACATGATTATTCCTTGGAATCAGTTGTTGAAAATACTGAATCCATTACTTCAGAAGCAGTAACCATAGACAAGCATACTGTTGGTTTTCATTTTTTCAGTCCTGTCCATACTCTTGCCCTACTAATGTTAGCCTTGGATGACTTTTCACCTGCTCCACATCAGGAGGGAGATGAACAAGCCATACTGGTAAATGCAGTGGAAAATTTTGATTTCTTCTAGCTTGAGCTGGCTTCCACTCCTGGCATTCTGCAGCTAAAGAAGTCTCTTTTACGTTTAGGTGCATGACTCTCTTTATTTTCCACTACTACTAATACTAGGGGTGTGAATCGTGTGATCGATCGTCTTAACGATCGATTTTGGCTGGGGGGGGGAGGGAAATCTGATCGTCGTGTTTTATTGAAGATTGGCAATACGGTCCCAGCGATACCTTTGCCCTCACTATGTCATACGGGCGACCGTCGCCCGTATGACATAGTGAGGGCAAAGGTAGCACCGGCGCCATTTTGAAGATTGGCAATACGGCCCGCATGCAGGAGGTCGCTCCCGGACCCCCACTGGACTTTTGGTAAGTCTTGTGGGGATCAGCAGGCCCCCCCCAAGCTGGCCAAAAGTCCTTGGGGGTCCAGCGGAGGTCCGGGAGCGATCTCCTGCACGCGTGACGTCGGGAGCCAGGGATCAAAATGGCGCCGGCGCTACCTTTGCCCTGTCACATGATAAGGGCAAAGGGCCACTGGCGCCATTTCTCAACGCAGCCGTGGCCCGAGAGTGGGAGATCGCGGGAGATCGCGCTGGGACCCCCCCACTGGACCCCAGGTAATTTAAAACATTTTGGGGGGGTTCAGGAGGGTGGGGGATTTGTTTTAAAGGTTCGGGGTGGGTTTTAGGGTTGTTTTGGTGTGCCGGTTTTCCCGCGCCCTATTTAACGATACAATACAAATGCCCCTGACGATAATTCGGGGGCATTTGTATTGTATCGTGCACTCTAACGATTTTGGACGATTTTAAAATTATCTGACGATAATTTTAATCGTTCAAAAACGATTCACATCCCTAACTAATACTGCTTGTATCTCACACAGGTTGGACTGGCTCTGCAGTAAATCTTTTCTCTTACCTTGCAGTGACATGATGAAATTTGAAGTACTTACTGGGGGTTTTGATATCACAAAATTATTAATGGATACTCTAATGTGTGCAAAAATGTCTGTCTCTCTCTCTCTCTCTCTCACACACACACACACATATACACTATGGGGCGGATTTTCAGAGCCCTGCTCGCCTAAATCCGCCCAAAACCGGGCGGATTTAGGCGAGCAGGGCCCTGCACGCCGGTAAGCCTATTTTACATAGGCCTACCGGCGCGCGCAGAGCCCCGGGACTCGCGTAAGTCCCGGGGTTTTCGGAGGGGGCGTGTCGGGGGGCGTGTCGGGGCGGGCCCGAACCGCGTGGCGTTTTCGGGGCGTGTTGGGAGCGTTCCGGGGGCGGGCCCGGGGGCATGGCTACGGCCCGGGGTGGCCCGGGGGCATGGCCGCGCCCTCCGGACCCGCCCCCAGGTTGCATCCCGGTGCGCAGGAGGCCCGCTGACGTGCGGGGGTTTACGCCTCCCTCCGGGAGGCTTAAATCCCCCGACAAAGGTAAGGGGGGGCTTAGACAGGGCCGGGTGGGTGGGTTAGGTAGGGGAAGGGAGGGGAAGGTGAGGGGAGGACAAAAGGAAGTTCCCTCCGAGGCCGCTCCGATTTCGGAGCGGCCTCGGAGGGAACGGGGGTAGGCTGCGCGGCTCGGCGCGCGCCGGCTATACAAAATCGATAGCCTTGCGCGCGCCGATCCAGGTTTTTAGCAGATACGCGCGGCTCCGCGCGTATCTTCTAAAATCCAGCGTACTTTTGTTTGCGCCTGGAGCGCAAACAAAAGTAGGCCTATTCGCGGAGTATGAAAATCCGCCCCTATATGTGCACACACTGCTGACTGAGTCCTTCTGTATACACAATAAAAGTGTTAAAAGCAGATTAAAGAAGGTTGGCAAAGGCTGTGTTTCTCTTCAATCTGCCTGCAGATAAGCTCACCACTGTTGTATCAGATGAAATGAAAATGCATTTGTTGCATTTTGTCCATTAGTTTCAAATGAATGCACATCCTCTTATACAGTGCCTTTGAAAATTAGCTTGCAATCTCTCCATGGGAGTCTTGAGCCATGACTCTCAGATTTACTTGATTAGCTTCAGTGTGCCACTGCAGAAATAAGACTGTCAATGTGTACATGCTTGCCCCCATCTACATGCTTTCAAAGGCTATACATGTTGTATTTCCAAAGTGTGACAGCCAACCCGCCTTGCTGTTGCTGCTCTCTGAAACATTTGTGCAAGGTTTTAATGACCATGCATGATTTAAGATAAAATACTAGTGCAGCAGTGACCAACCTTTCATGCATCAAGAGCCAAGAAACCAGAATACGCAGTACCAAAGAGCCTCAAATTTTAAAGAGACTATGGGGGGGGGGGGGGGGGGGGGGGAGAGAAAAATCTGGATCCTTTGAACAAGGAAGTGGTTTCAATGAGGACACCCCTTTCCCCCCATCAGTGTCTCTTTTTCTCTCAATTACTTCAACATGTTCTGATAAGTCTCTCTGTGTCCTCTCTGTTTCCACCATCCTCTCAATCCACCCTCCCCCCGCTCCCACCAGTCTATCTTAATCCTTCTACCTGTACCAACCAGTCTCTCCAATCCCAGAAGTGGTTCTCTCAATCCTCTCACTGGTCTCTCTCTTGATTTCAGTTTTCTTACCTTTTTCCTACAAGTCTCCCTCTCTCTCTCTCTCTTGTACCTCAACCAGGGTATCTCAATCCTCCCAACCTCTCAGTCTCTTTTTCTTTCCTGTCTAATCTCAACCAATCTATCTCTCAATTCTTCCACCCTTTTCCTTGCCTGTCTCTCAGCAGTACCAGGAAAACATGCTACACACCACACAAGAATAATGACAGAGGATCAGCGGCTATAACAGAATACCTTTCACTCCTCCCCTTGTGCTACTTTATGCACATGCACCTGCACCAATATCTCCTGGCTCCATCTTTTTCCCCTGATCCCACTCACCATCTCCTTCCTGTCCTCCTATACTCACTCTACTCCCCTATCCTCTACCTAGCACCAGTATCCCCATGCCTCTGCTCGCTTTCTCTCTTACCCTGCCTGCATCCCTCTCCCTCTCTCTCTCTCTCTCTGCTTGCACCCATTCACACTCTGTTCCTGACTCCAATGCCCTCTTTTTCCTTTTCCTCAGTGCCCTCTCTGGTTCTTTCTAATACACCCTCCACTCTCTAATGTACCCTCCACTATCCTCCCCTTCTGGCTTTCACATGTCCACTCTTCCCCATCACCTCCATGTGTGTGTGTTTCTCTCAAATCCTTCCCCTCTTCCAATCACCATTTTCAGTTCTCTCTAACCCCTCCACCCCATCACACCTCTGTTTTTCAATCTTTTCCAACTTTTCCAATCTTTGTCACCCTCCTTTTCCCCCTTCGCTACCTGTTGCTCTATATCTTCCATCCTCCCCCGACCCCATTAACACACACACTTCTGGCTGTTTTTCACACACACCCTCCTCAACATGTGTTCCACTCCAAGCCCATTTCTTGCTCATTACCCTCCCCTTCCCACTCTATCACTACCTCTGTGTTGCATTGGAGGTGAACCCTTGGGCTGAGGTTGGGTTGACTCAACTCTTAGGTAGGGACCTATGGGTCCCCACCATCGGCAGGTAGAGTGGGCTGAAGATAGAGGCCGCTGGAGTTTCACCTATACCAGTTCTCATTCCCCGTGGGTTGAGCCTTTGGGTGCCGGGGCCAGCAGGATTTAGGTGGGCCTCGGGGTTGGTTCGTAACGTAAGGTGGTTCAGTCAATAGGTGATGTAGTCCTACCCTGGACAGGGTTCGGTACAGGAACTCAGGCACCAATAGAACAGGAGGCAACTGGAGGCGCCTAAGCAAAGAAAGGCTGAAGTCTTGTAAGTCCACGTCCAGGAGATAGGCTGGAGGAAGCATCACTAACAGGCTGGAATCAGGGCCGGTGACAACTGAAGATCGTGGCAAGCAATGTAGAACTCTGAACACGGAGTAATCTGTAGCGTAGTCAATCAAGTCAATGGTCAGAGCACGGAGAAAGCAGGCATGGTCAAACATAGCAAAGGTCCGGGGTTGGAGATAGGCTGAAGAGTAGTCAAAAAAAGCTGAGTCGAAATCCATAAAGTCAGTCCAAGACATCGACAAGACAGGAACGTGGAAGACAGGAACCGGGAACCACAGGAGACAGGAACACAATGTAGAGACGATTCTCTATCAGCAATGAGTACTCACAGTACGAGGAGACCTGTTGCAAAGGCAACACTATGGAGCGAGGCCTGAGCTTGTATATGCTGAAGAGTCTGACGTCAACATCCGGGGCTGCTGTCATTTTCCCATTGCGGTCCCTTTAAAAGAATCAGCAATGCGCGTGCACCTAGGGAGGGGCGCAGCGCCGATGGCGGCGTCTCTCCGCGGGCCATGCAGAGAGGCCCGACGAGCAGGGACATCGAGGCTGGCAACACTGGGGACCATGGCAGAGCCGGAGGCAACGGAGGCGATCTGAGGTCGGAGCTGGCGGCCCACCGCCGCCAGTGAAGAGGAACCAGGAGCTGGAGTCCGTACAAGAAGGTGAGAAGGCCGTGCCGCAGGTCTGGAGGACATACTCTAGACACACTCTCCTCCTCTCACTTTCTTGTAATCCTCTATTGCCTTTCCTCCTATTTTTTTTCCAGCACCATCTACCATCATCCCTAGCTCTACTGTGCCCCCTCTGCTCCCCCACACTATTTTACACACAACTCCCAATTTTACATGGCTTTATGCAACCCTCTTATGCCCTCTATTTCTCCCACCCTAGCCCTCCTTCCCTCACACCTTCTGCAGAACAAATGGCAGCACAGATCTGGGAGAGGAATAAGGTGCCACCATAGCCTGCTTTCCTTTGCTGACTTCAGGAAGATGAGGAAGAGAAGACATTCACCTCCTCCTCACAGTATTCAACGCTAGGGTTGGGGTGGGGTGTGGGTAGCTGGCACAGGGAGTTAACTTGCTCTTCTCTGCTTGGTTATGTTGTGTTCCCTATTTCAGCCCCTCCTCTACTGTCTTCTGCAGTGTTGCTCAGTTGCCATAGGACAGGGGCACAACAACAGCTACATTTTGTAAATGAAAGAGCTGCACGTGGCTCCCTGTATTAGTGAGCACAGAATTCTCTTCACAAAGGACAGAAGAGCACTCAGTACAGTAGTTGATAATGTGCTACACTTGTGATAATGCAACCCTACAACCTGTGTTAATGCATTCCCATATAACCAAGCAACCAAACCTACTTACTGAGTACTAGCACTCTTCCCATTCAATAACGTTTCTTACTGCTTGTCACCACAAAACATAAAGACAATTTAAACTATTTATTTATTTATTTATTTTTGGTTTTTATATACCGATCTTCTTGCATTAAATACAAATCAAACTAGGGCACTGGACATACACAGATCCTACTGACCCTGCATGTGACACAAAATCAGCTCCAATCTGGCATCTCTGAACTGTGTGGCACAACTCCTGGTCACATCTCCAGCCTGAATTCTGATGGAGCTGGGCTGATGAAAAATTTGTGCAGGACTAGCTAAAAGAAAATACAGTGAGTGACAAATATATTGCTCAGTCTGTGTGTCACCCATACCTTTTGTCTGGTTCATGTATTACTCTGTTTACTCTTTACTTTGGTATGGCCCAGTCAACTAAGTGCAAGGACAATTAGAGGTCTAGCCAAGCGTGATATGGACATGATCCATTGAAAGTACTGCCTGCAATCCAAATAGTCTCAGTAATCAAAACATTTTAGAAATATAGGTGTGGCCATCTCTAGAATATGTAGCCATGCACAGTGATATGCATACTGCCCAGCAAATTCTGAGAGTGGCAGTGCTAATATATTACTTATTTACAATTGGGTAAGAGGGCATAGAGAGGTGAGGTCAGTTGCCCAAGGTCAAACAGCACCGGAGTCAGGAACATATTCTAAAGTCCTACTTTCCAATTGAAATCCATTAACCTTTCCCATAATCTAGACTAATACTGTATTCTTTGTGGACTATGGACATAAACTACATTTACTTTATTTATAGACCCCAGATGAAAGTTGAAATGACTGGATTACATGCAAAATGCAAAATCTTTCCAAGTACAGACAGATATGTATGCTAAAACCTTTTGGACAAGATGAAGCTTGTGTCTTCTGCTGATTAGTAACTATGTTTAAACTGCTGATTCTAGGGGTGGGATACCAACAAACAATTACATTTGTAGTCATTCTATTTAAGAACATAAGTACATCATTACATCTGCATTCATTTTTAACTGCATAATCTAAAATAAAATTTACAGCATATGTAGGGTGTAAGATTTTCTTAAATATCCTAAGGTTTACAGTATGTGGTAAGTTATGATAAACATTTGTACAATCTTTGAAATCTATTAGTTACAGTGTGTGAACTACAGAAAAAACACATTTGAACAGTATTGCTTATAGATTACATCCATAAGACTGGTACTTCAGTTTTAATAAATTATTTAGCTATCCCCATTAGCAGTAGAGAGTACACTGACATTTTTGCAGGTTGTGATCTGTTTTATTCAAGCAAGGTAATATTTATCTGACTTTATATAAGTTTTCAAGACCATATAGACCCATTCTTCAAATGCTTGTTTTCACCTTTGGGGTTGATTTTCAAAGCGCTTTATTTATTTATTTATTTATTTATTTATTTAACATTTTTTTTATATACCGAGGTTCTGGTAACAATGTTACCAATCACTCCGGTTTACATATAACTTAAGGGATGACATAACACAAGTGTCTTACATATAACAAGGAAAAGCAGAACTGGGAGAATAATTAAATAAATTAACTTAAATTGCTTAAAGCATTAGGAGAAACAACATTTAACTTAATGAAATCTAGCATACTAGCGATTCGGAACAGTAGAGTGACAAGTAGTCAGACTTGGGCAGGAGGAGATTGTATATTTATGTGCCTAAAACCCTGTTTAATATACATACATGATGCTTTGAAAATCAACCCAAGGGTTTTGTGGGTAAAAGCATGCATGGAACCCCATTTCATGTGTACTGTTACCTGCACTAAGCAGAGGTATTCGGGGGAGGGGCAGAGTTGGGGTACGAAAAGGATTTATGTGCATATTTTTTATTTTTGAAAGTATGTGCATAAATCTACATGAACTGGGCACCCCTGAAAATTTTAAAAGTACCTGTAGACTTTAGCTCTATCTGGATTCTTTCAAAATTACCCTCCCTATTTGCATTTTCTTCATTTTTCTTTTATTGTCAAAACAGGAAAAAGGTACATTGTATGAGGTTTCATCCATTTCATACTTCTGGCAAAAAAGCTTAGTCCACATATCTATATTAAAAGATTGACTAAACATGTCATGTGACTATTGTGATCATGGATATTGATTCCAAAATAGAGCATCTATCCCAGCTCGCCATACACATTACACCCAACACATAGAAACATTTGCATGAGTGATCATGTGGGGGTATTAAAGTTGCCACAGTAAAGACAGTATGCTTGTATTTATTGATACATTGCTATGCATGTAACTTTTCTAAAGTGCTGTGATCTTTACATGGAACGACGGTATATACAATATCTAAATAAATAAAAAATAATAATAATGCTACTGTGTTTGGCAGCTCAGTTTTTTCTGCACTAATCAGTTCAAATTGAATGGACTAATCAATCATCATAGGGAAACTCATATTCCAAAAAAGGTATCCTCCAAGCCAGAACATTCCCCTCTCCCCAGTCCCTCCCCCACATACACTACAATATAGCAAAAGGCCTCCAAACCTTGTTATCCTCCTCCTTTGTGAAACAACAAAAGGCCTCCAAGATTTGTTCCACCTGAGTCCACCTATCCCCAGTATAGGAAAATGGTTCCAGACATTGCCTGATCCACTTCACATACCCCCACCCCCCCCATCTCCGTCCCATTATTTATCTAACCTGCAGTCTGCCGAGGTAGCTGCCAGCCTTCCTAACCTGCCAGTGCCAAATTAAAAATGGAGCCAGCTGACCTCATACTCCACTCTGATGTCATGTTATATTAGTAGTTTTCACTGTTTTGAATTTGGCAGCAACCTAGAAGGAGGGAAACCCTCCTCTAACTGTTTCTAGACACCTTCATGGACTGAAAAGAGGACAAAGTAATGAGTTGCAAGGGGGCTGAGGGTAGAGTTGGCAAGATCCAGAGGCCTTTTTTTCCATACCAGAGGATGGGAGATCGGGGGACAAGGTCTTGGTGCATTTATTATTCTAGGAACAAAGTCTAGAGACTTTTTACTGTACCAAGGAAAGGGGAATGATAATCAGAGGTCCTGAAGGCCGTTATCTTTTGGCAGGGGTGGGTTAGACCACACATTAAGCTTTATTTATTACAGCTTGATAACCTGCAATTCCCTGTAACATCAAAGCAGGTTATAATAAAAACAGTAAAGCAATCATAATTCCAATACACAAAGTAGAACACCTCCAACCAAACCCCTGAAAAGCAAATTCAATCCTCTTAAAACATCGGTATTCAACCTCAATTAATCAAATCACCACTCAATTGACCCCAATTGTCATATGAGGCCACACACGCCATATTGATCCTAAATATCCATTTCAAAAGCTAAGATACATATCTATGCCTTTACTAACTCCCCGAATTTCGCATAGCTAGTCTCATTATGAATCTCCCAAGGCACCACATTCCAGATACTTGGCACGAAACAACTAAAAGCAGTATTGCGTGTTTTTATCAACTTGCTCCACATCAACACTATTTTTTGTATTTTTGCTAGATATATTACATCCAGCATTATGCATGCATGTTGTGTGTTCCAACGGGAAACCAATAGCAACACTAATGCACATGTCAACAGTATGCTTTAACATGTTTAATACATTGGCATTAGATAATACCTGCATTAATGCTTCTTTAGTATGGGCATTAGCACTTATACCCATTAATTACAGTATAAGCTCCAATATGCATTAAGACAGACAATACAAAAAAACTACTGTTTCCAAACAGTGTAAACACAATGGCACCCAAGTATTTTGTGGGAAGTGCTGCTTCATCTGTGAAGTTTCAGTGACTGAGCTGATGAACTATTGTTAATTGTAAAATGTATGTTATTTCGGAGCTTCTTTTGGGTAGGGTGCAAAGCTGTGACTTCAGAACAGACGTTAAATAAGATGAGAGAAGAGGTGAATGTTGCATAGTCTAGCGTAGGGGTTAGGGTACACTTAGAGGGCCCGATATTCAAAGTGCGCTCAGCACTATTTAGCCTGATAAGCAGAACCTATGCGGCTAAGTAGCAGCCGCAGAATATGCACCTACATTCAGCGGCCACCACTTGGCCATATAAGATCCTTATATGGCTACAAGCTACAAGCACAAAAATGTAAGTGTATCTTGGGTGGATCGGGGATGGAGCAAGTTAACGATATAACAATACTGATATTCGGAGTTAGCAGCATCAGTAAGTATATGTTTAAGTTTAGAAGCCCCATAGAGCAGATCTAAACTTCACCAGGAAGACATAGTCAGCTAAGTCCGTATATATATGCATATGTTCATTGGCTTTGCCGTGCCACTGAATATACATCGCAACTTAGCTGGATTAGTTCTAACGCTAAGGCTTAGATTCATAGCAGAATGATAAACCGCGTGAAAAAAAGGGGTGAGGGGGGGTGAAATTGTGCAGCCGGCTGCATTACGGTGGTACATTTTCGCCCACCACGGTTGTGGCCGGGCTGCACAGTTTTGCACCCATAGCGCCATGGGAAAAGGTGTAGTTATTTCCCCCAGTGCTGCCGGCGATAACGTAGAAAAGTTATTGCCTGCAGTGCTGCCAGGACATAACTCCACCCAAACCCCGCCCACACTCCTCCCCTTCCCCTAATTTGCATTGTACCATCGCGATACAGCCAATATCGTGTGCTGTAGGGCCTTATCCCGGGCGATAAGGCCCTAATGCATGTGATACCAGTACGTCGCAGTTTGATGAATGACCCAGTAAGTTATTTACACAGCCAGCTTTGAATATCTACCCCAAAGTGTTTTATAAACTGAGACTTATAGTGATCCCCTGTAAGAAAAGGGGCATTATCCTTTAAAAGTGACTTGATTGTAAATGTATAGGTAGTGTTTAAAAATAGGGGAAGGTAATAAAATGTATGTGATTTATCTGACAGAGTACAAGATGAGGCTTTGATCAACATGACTTTTTTCTATTTTTAACCCAAACATAAATAATGTTAAGAGTATAAATTGTTCCCATTCTAAGAAATGAGGGCTGAGTGACTTTGGCAGAAGTCCTGCCCAGACATGTCAGTTTCAGACAGGAGCATATTTTGGTCTAATGGTTTCTGGAGGTAAATAAAAGGTGTCTTTTAATTTCAGAGAATGAGTGTTTGCGGGATATGATTGGATAGAGTGGAAGGTGTAAATCGGAGGTGTCCAACTTCAGTACTTGAGGACTGCAAACTGAAATTGGTCTGGTTATCAGGATAGCACTAAGGAATATGCTTGAAATAGATTTGCATGTGTACTGCCTCAAATGTATGCAAATCTATCTTGTGCATGTTCCTTAGGGGCAGATGGAAAACCAGGCCGGTTTGTGTCCCTCAGGTGCCAAAGTTGGAGACCCTGGTATTAATGAAGTGATTATTATGGTGGCTCCTCCTTTTTTTTTTTCCGGTCATGGTGAAAATGTTCACTTTTCTCTTTTGTTTGCCAGATATCTCTTATCTGCTTTTGTAATAATAGCCATTGTTTTTTGGCTCTGTTCACCATCCAGAGGCCAAAAATAATTTGGATGAAATACACTTTAAGCAGATAATTTTCAAAATAATTTACATGCATAAATGAACTTTTGAAAATTGCTATGACATATGCTGCTTTTACCAGTGTAACTCCTTTGAAAATTCACTCCTTTATGAATAGTAAACATTTAAGGGTGGATTATAAAAAGGCTGCGCGTGTAAAATCCGGCCTTTACGTGCGTAGCTGGTCCTTGCGCACGCCGAGCCTATTTTCAAAAAGGCCTGGCCACGTGTGTAAAGGCCGGAACTCGCATAGATGTGGGCCTTCCTAAAAGGGGCAAGCTGGGGGACGTGTTCTGGGTGGGGAGGGGTGGGCCGGGCCGGGGGGGTGAGCCGGGACAGCACCATTGTTCGCTGTCCTGAAGACCCGGCTCGAGAGCTGAAGTAAGTTGCTGAAACAAGGTTAAAAAAAAAAAATCTAGCATTTATGGGGTGGGGAGGAGAAGGGAAAGGTAGGGAAGGTGAGGAAGGGGGGGGGGGGGGGTAGGGAGGTTTCCTCCCAGTCCGCTCCTTAATTGCAGCGGACTGGGAGGGAAATGGGGAAAGCCGAAATGAGTTGCCATGCGTTGCCCACAAGGATTACTAAATCCGGCACGCATGTGCGCACGGCAACGATTTTACAACATGTGCGCGCCGGCACGCACATGTTATAAAATCGGTGCGTCCGTGTGCGTGTGTCGGTTAGCACGCGCACCTTTTAAAATCTACCCCACAATTAATAAAAGAAAACATTCCATAGTGCAATATTTTATGCCAGTATCACCTACCTAATGCTGGATTAAAATAGATGTTTTATACTGGGACATGAATAAGTTAATCAAAAATAAAAGATGAGGGATCAAATTGCTAAAGGTAAAGCTAATATATGAACAGGATATAGGGCTGCACTTTCTTTCGTATACTTTACTGCGCTATGTGCAATCTGTGGCTCTTTCCATAGGGAAACAATAGATAAGTCCTTACTTAAACAGTTAGGAGTACATTTTCCAATGAGTTTCACAACTAAAAGCATCTACACGTGTAAGTAGCATCTTGTCTGGGTCTAGCAAAGTGCAAAACAGTAGCCACACTTTTTGCTGATGTTTAATGAAAAAAGAAAAACAGTGGTCAAACCCTCAGGAGAACAACCAAGGTAGTCATGGAAAAGTGCGAGCAATCAGCGGAGAGATCGAACACGGTTCAGTAGAGTCCAGTGCAACCCTGCTCAGACCCAGTAGAATACAGTTTTCAAAATTCTTTATGCAGGTAGATAGTATAAAATGTCTGTCTGGAAATGATCCCTCCCAAAGTATGGCTTAAAGTATGTGTGGAGTTCCTCAATTTTAGCTGCATTTAGGGGAGGGGGGTGGGGGTGGAATCAGAAAGTAGTGCACAATAGATTGTGATGCTAGGCCTATGCACATTATTTTCCATTGGAAAATCTACCTGCACAGGCAGCAGGTGCAAAGATCCACAGGTTCTTTGCATCCAGAGCAAGTTTGAAAGGGAACGTATGTGTATACTTTCCTTTTAAAACTTGGCACAAGGTTCGTGGACTTTGCCCCAAAGTGGACAGTCTGAAAACTGCCCCCCTTTACTAATGCATTATAAATAAGATCATGCTTCACCCCTAAAAAGGTAATCAACAAAACGGGAACTCTTTTTTTTTTTTTTTTTCTGGAAGCGGAACTGAGCAGATCTTATAATTAAATTGTCATTTGTTACTTATCTGCTTCAAAATTATGCCTAATTAAGCCTACCACAATTTTCAAGCTACACTTTACCTACAGCACAGAGATTTAAAAAAAAAAGTCAGAGGAATGCCTTGGCCTTCCTAATATAGTCTTGAGGGGGCTGCCAGCCTCTACAGGTTATACCTCATTAGCACAAATATTGTTCTGGATAACCCAAGGCTTGTGCAGGTGTGTTGGCGAAACACAGGATTTTTTTTTTGTTTGTTTTTCCCTTTGCTGAGCAAGCTGATACTTGAGGCCATACTGCATGTGGCGAAGCTGCTATAACTTTTGCAGGTTGTTAGGTAGAAATTCATTCAGCAGATGTGACTGCAAGAGCAGTGGAGGTAATCAGAATAAATGAATATATTGACACCTTAGTACTGTGTATTTATTTATGACTAAATGGAAAATGGAAAAATAATGTCAGCTTAAAAATGATTTCTATCAGTGAACTTTACAAGCTGTGCCATGATTACTTGCAGCTTTTAGTCATCATTTAAGGCATGTTCATCTTTCAAGTAAATACTTGTGTCTAATTTTTTTCTACCGTGCACTAATTTATTGGGTTTTTTTTTAAAAAGAAACATTCTCTCCCTCTCAGCTCTTTTTGGCCTACTTACTTCCTCCAACTCTCAGGTTTCTTCTTTACTAATTTTAGTTGTAAGTTTCTGATGCTGATGATTCTGTGAGTATAAGTGAAAACCATTAAGCTTTCCCTTTCTCCTTCTGAATCATATTTCATTCCTGAGGAGATATTAGCATTTAAGTATTTTGAAAGCACTACGCAACCACACCCACTGTTATTAGTTTACCTAAATCCAGCTGATGATGTATTGATATTTAAGATATCTGAGCTGCCATTAGCAGACAGGGCTAAGACATGGCCTACAGCCCTGGTCTTGCTCAACAGTTCTTTCTGCCCTACTAGATATCAATTTTTTGCCAGCGGCCTTTCACAGTCGAGATGGTTGATCTCCAGAAAATGGTTGAGGCAGGACGTGGTCTGGGGTTAGATTCGTGAAGAGCTAGTTGCTGTGCAACAGTGTGTACCTGTCTTTAGCCATGGACAGTTTGCTCTGCTGAACCTTTCATGTTTTGGATTTGCATTGCAGTCGTTTCACTTACAAAAGAGCTGTTTTGCTGTTTCCTTTGCGTTTGTCTTAGCTTTCAAAGTATCCAGATTGTTTCAGGTGCAAAGTTCACACTCCAAATTGTAATTCTAAGTCTTGGAGCCTTGCAGCACTTCCTAACACTAAAAGGACCAGTGCTGGGAGTCATTGTCCTGCTATATCTGGCAGCCTTGCGAAGCAGATGTTTCCAGACCTGACAACCTAAGGGGCTCCTTCACCAGTTGCTATTCTGACCTGAACACCTAAATTCCTGCACCCAGAGAACCAATCAATTGAGAGAAACCAGTGAGTGACATGATAGGTGCAATGTACTAGTTACAAGATGTTACAGCCCAGAGGTACCAATTTCTCCAGTGAACAGAGACTCAAAGAGGCATGGTTGCTCTTGGGATGAGTGACCTGCCACGTCCCAGGATACTTCTTTGCATATACTTTCCTCTTAGTATTGGGACTGCTCTGCCCTGTAAGTGTGCAGCCCCTTCATGCCCTACTTCTGAGCCAAAAGGTGGGGTTCAGACTCTGGACAGTGGCATAGATACTCGACTAGTAAATACACACTGCTCAGCAAGAGCAAATTTGTAGTAAATAGGTTGTGTGGCATTGGTATTACCTTATGGGATTTGGAGGTAAAAGCCATCTTCTTTACAATACCACCAAACACACAGAAAAACAATTTCAATCAAACAGATTCAGTACTCCTTGGTAAAAAAAAAAAAAAAAGAAAAGTGCCTTTGCACCTGCTCCCTGAGATCCTTGATATGATGCAGAAGTGCTTGGAAGCCCCAGCATAGGAGCACACAACAGTGACTGAGTACAGTGCAGATGAGGATGGTATAGATAGGTTCTCTGATCTGAGAGTGGTTATTCTGAGGTCTAGAAGGAGCAGGGGCAGAGGACTCGGTGAGACGTGCCTCTCGAGAGAGAGAGGAAAGCAAAAGGACAGCAAAGGGAACCCTGTTTGAGTTCAGGGGGCCTAGGGAGCTTAAAAATATCTTTACCTCTCGCCGACCCTGATGATGTCTTCCAGCGGGGATGGGACTCCAGATAAAACCGGAAGGGCAGCAGTGCATTCCCGGAGGACTCGGTGAGACATGCCTCTCGAGAGAGAGGAAGGCGAAAGGACAGCAAAGGGAACCCTGTTTGAGTTCAGGGGGCCTAGGGAGCTGAGAATACATCTTTTCCTCTCGCCAACCCTGCTGACGTCATCCAGCGAAGACAGGACTCCTGATAAAACCGGAAGGGCAGCGGCGCATTCCCGGAGGACTCAGTGAGACGTGCCTCGACAGAGAGAGGAAGGCGAAAGGACAGCGAAGGAAACCCTGTTTGAGTTCAGGGGATCTAGGGAGCTGAGAAAATATCTTTACCTCTTGCCGACCCTGCTGACATCATCCAGCGGGGACGGGACTCCCGCTAAAACCGGAAGGGCAGCGGCACATTCCCGTAGGACTTCCTCTCTCTCGAGACGTGCCTCTCTCGAGAGAGGAAGGCGAAAGGACAGTGAAGGGAACCCTGTTTGAGTTCAGGGGGCCTAGGGAGCTGAGAAAACATCTTTACCTCTCACTGACCCTGCTGACGTCATCCAGCGGGGACGGGACTCCCAATAAAACTGGAAGGGCAGAGGCGCGCAGCCACTGGCGCACTGCCGAAGCCGCGCCCCAAAGCGGCGTGCCCCTTCTAAAAGTTTTTCCTTTTCTTTCCTTGCCTTTAGTCCTACCCTAATTTATGCGTAGGAAAAGAAAGACAAAGTTTGTTACCTCTTTTCCGGGAGTCGCATCAACCAGAGGTCCTATGGACTCCCATGTGGTAAGGCGAGTAGGCCAGTTTGAGAGACATTCTATACCAGAAATTTCTTTCTCATCAGGTTCACAAGAGAGTCCAGCCGTGCTACAGTCACCCCTGACGTCGATGGAGACACCGAGATCTAATCAGCAGTGTATGGTACAAGGGACTGGGGGGCCAGTAAATACTGTTAACCCTGGCAATATAGAGAATGCAGGTATACAAGATAGACCGGGTGTATTACCAATTCAAGAAGTGATGTCTGGGGGAAATATGAATATTGAGTTATTAGACCCACAAAATGTTACTCTAAGTGATATTTGGAAGGTACTCATCGATGTAAACAAAATCTTAACTAATTCTACATTGCAATTTAAGGAAGATATTGTAGAGATTAATAGTAAAATAGAACAACATACGAGTAGAATAAATTTGATTGATGAAAATGGTAAGGTTATAAATACTCAGATAGCAACACTACAAGATGCTAATAATTCATTTATTAAAGATAGCTTAGTAATCCATCGGCATCTAGAAATGTTAGAGAATGAAAACCGAGCTAGACATTTAAGGTTTCTTAATTTTCCGATGTCCAGATTGTTATCCGCATTTGAATTACTTAAGAAATATTTAATTGAAATTTTGTCTATTTCAAATATTGATGAAAAAAGTATCTCTAAGTTGTATTATATTCCTAAGTCAAAGATTCAACCCCAAGAGGGAGTAGAAGATTTAGACACTATGCAACAGGAATTCCCAAATTTAACTTCATTTCTAGAGGCTTCAATAGATGATATTCCTTGCAGAGCTACCTTGGTAGTATCTTTGTGTAGAGAACAGGACAAGAGTTTAATACTGCAAAAAGTTTTTAGAAATAAAGATTTTCTTTTTTGTGGACGTAAAGTCCAAGTGTTTCCTGACGTCGCACGCAATACACAGTTACAGCAAAAACAATTTTTGGTATTAAAACCAAGGGTCCTAGCATTAGGAGCGTCTTTTTATTTAAAATTCCCATGTAAGTGTCTAATTGTTCTTCAAAAAAATAAATGTATTTTTCTAGAACCTACCCACCTTGAGGTATTCTTGACGGATAAAGAACAGGAGTGAGAAAGACTGTAGGAAAAAGAATGAAATAGTCTCTTTTTGTATAGTTATATACAATTTCCTATTGAAATAACCTTGGTTATAATTTCCTTGTATATCCTCCCATTATTGGGGACTTTATTTCTGAAGTACAGACAATATTGTTGAGATATCCTATTTTTTAATTTCATGTACTAAAGTTAATTTCTTGATTTTTTGCAAATGTGATAAATTTGTTAAAAATCTGAATAAAAAATAAATTTTAAAAAAAGAAGTAGCAGGGGCAGTCATTTATTGTCTTTCTTTAAAAAATGTATTTGGAAAGTTTGAGCAGGGAAAGTGGCGTATGATGGACCATGATTCAGTGTGGACATCTAAGAGAAAGGGCAAGTTTAGATTTAACAGCACTGAAGGAGTCGATGATGGAAATTCCACTGTATGGAGCTGATGTAATAAGGTGCACAGAAGCCGCCGTAGGTTTGTATGCACATGTATGTGCATTTATATGTGTGTTTTCCCATGCAAAGCCCTATACGGAGATATAATAAAGGTTTTGTGCATGGGAAAAAAGCATGTACAAGCGTGCTTACAGACCCACGATTTTTTCTGCGTGAATGCATGCTAACGGCATGCAAAGGAGGCAATTACCTAATCATGTGCAATGCAGGGAGCCACGCTAGTGTGGATTTTTTAATGTGGGATTTTTACCGCCACGGTCAGGGCACGAGGTAAGTGACAGCACCGACTCAGGGGCCATCTTATTCCATTGCCTGCATTGGTGTAGGGTGGTTGTGTGTCCGTGTAGCTCTGGTGTGATTTATGATGGAGATTTCTGATTGTGTCCAGCTGTTCCTGATGCAGTGGTATATCCTGCAGGTTCGCCAAAGGATGACAGCAGCAGAAAGTTTGGCAAGTTGAGCGTCTATCTAGGTGCTCACGTGGCCAGCTTAGCTAGGTGCCTTTCTGAACTCCTGAGTATCCAGATTCATGTCCAGCTGAACACTGATCTCAGCACCCAAGTGCCTAACTGAGTGCCTTTTGTCGACTAGCAGCCAGATTCGTGATTAGCTGGTCACCTTTCTGGGCGCCCGAGCATCCAGATTTGCGCCCAGCTGAGCGTCTATCTCGGTGCCCGAGCAGCCAGATTCATGCCCAATTGAGCACCTAGCTCACTGCCATGCAGTGTGAATTATCACCCATGAAAATATTTGTCATTTTTTCTGCAGCAAAGAGTTATTCAAAATATTAAAAATACATTCCAGGGTCATATTTTCACTGAATAGGGAGACCCATTCGTTCACTTGCTTTTATGCGCAGATATTTGGCACAGGTTTTTGGCACGTATGTGGCCACTTATTACATATGGCCTTATCACACTTATTATGTATGCGCATTTCTTCATGAGTGCATGGATTTTTGTGCGCAAATCATTTGCATAATTTATTTTTTTTTACGTCCCGCAGAAGTGCCAGCTTTAGCCACGTGCAGTGATCAAAACCCCGGCTCATAATTAATGCCTGCGGGTCTTTTACATTGATGCCTATGTAGTTAATCAGCTGGGATTTCTTTATCCAAAAAGTTCAGGATAAGAAATCTGTAAGTGTAACATAGTAGATGACAACAGATAAAGACCAATTGACCCACCCAGCCTGATCAATTTTGCTGGTCTAAGTTGCTAAGTATATATCCCAGCTTCCATTTGTAGAAGCTTGAGCAGTTGTAGGATATCACTCTTTAACAGAGACAGACATGACTGATTCCAATATTTCCTTAATGTCTTTATGCACCTACTATGACTTAGATAAATATATGCAATGTTTGTTGGAAATTATAGGCTGCAACGTTATTGTAAAGAACAAGGTTCATACATACTTTGGGAATGTTGTACTTCCTGCTGTCACAATCAGGCCTTCCCCAGAGTTTCCAAGATAGACTGCCACAAAGCAATATGATTGTACCCAACTTCCACAGCTCACAACCAGTGGATTTCTCAATGAGCTGTTATATATAGACTCTATAGACAATATTCCTATTCCCTATAGGAGCCTATGCATATCAAAGATAAAGCCTCTAAGCTTAATCGTTTGCCCACCCCTTGCCTCCAGTACCTGCCACAGTCCCAGGATAAGTTGCTAACTTTCCCCAGGTGCCCCAATGTGACAGCTGCAGCCTCTAAACAAAATTATAAAGTCAATATTCAGTACGCCAAAGTTATCTGGGTAAAGTTAGTTGGATATTCAAAAAAAGCTGAGTGAATTTAAAATGCACCCCAGAAAAATCTCTGTCCCCCCTCTTTTTCCTCTGCCTAAGTTTTAGCCATGTAATGACGTTCACGGCTAAAACTAAACTGTTCAGTGGGGAGCCTAATTCAAACGCGGGGTTTGCCCGGCTAAGCCAAGAACTTAACCGGAGAAATCTGTTTGAATATTGACATCTGTATATACAAAGCCTCGAGATAACTTTACCCCATTATTCAGCAGGACAAGTCTCCTGCTGAATATACTTGTCTAAAGTTAGCCGGATAATAATGATTTTCAAGAAACTCTCGAGGCTTTGTATATGCAGATGTCAATATTCAAACAGATTTCTCTGGTTAAGTTCTTGGCTTAGCCGGGCAAACCCCGAGTTTTGAATTAGGTTCCCCACTAAACAGTTTAGTTTTAGCCATGAAAGTCATTTAGCCTGAGGAAAAAGAGGGGACAGAGAATTTTCTGGGGTGCATTTTAAATTTACCCAGCTGCTGTTGAATATCCAACTAACTCTGGTCAGGAAAAATCAGTCCTACAGTTAGCCGGATAACAATAAAAGACAACCCCAAAAAAAGCAGTGGACAAGCAGAGGCCAATCGTCTCGCCTTGCTTCCCGAAGAAGATAAAGAACTCAGAGCCTATGGATTGTGGACCAGCAAGGACCTCCTGCCCCCACCCAGAAGAAGCAGAAAAAATGGTGTCCTGGTAGATCGAGAGGACTGGTGCCCCCCCCCCCCATCTTTCAAAATGCCGAACAAACCCAGCAGAAGGAAAAGAGGCACATAACTCCTTTCACTAAGCTGAGTAGTAAAAGTTGTTATAGGATCAGCTTTATCAGTATTTTACTATTCATTTATTCACCCTGCTGCAGCTGAACTGACCATTCCCCATTCAGCACAGTCCTAAGCGTGGACTGGTCTCAGCGGCTGCTGACTGATACTCTTTTCTTTGTTTGGATTAAGCAAAATTCAGTAAGCCAGCCATCATCTAAAGTTATCTGGACAACTTTATCTACATGGCCAGAGTCTGATCCCAGGACCTTACCCAGTCACATGGCTGGGACAAGGTGAGGTTGACGCTATTTTGGAAAATGGCACCGACCAGGGAGAGATGCGAGGGTTCACCCATCCCTGACATAGGATAGATGATAAGGTAAGGGGTTTCTTAGGGGTGGGGGGCTTCTTATCAGGGGCACCAGTGGCAGAGGGAGTGGGCCTGGTCCTTTGGGGGGGGGCAGGGGGAGTGGACTTTGGCCATTGAAGGATCAGGAGGTTAGGGCAGTGAGAAGAGGGGTGCCTGTTCCATTAAGTGGGTTGGGGGTGGGGCTTTGGCTATGCAGGGCATGGAGAGGGGACATGGATATTGGGGGCATCACCACAGCTGCCACTACACAGCACATACTTTTAACCTTTTCTTTTGGGGGGAGGGGGATCAGGGTCACCTTGACTGGTAGCACCAGGTTAAAACAGGGGTCAGTAATGAACCCCACTCAACTTCTCCATTTGGCCACATTTTTTTCTTTTTTCCCTCCACCTTAAATGTATAGCAGGAGCCTCAGGATCCTTGTTAGGGTCCCGGGCCTCCAGTCATACATCTAATGCATATCAGAGAGGTGTTGTTATTTCATCACAGCTAACCACCGTCAACTGCGATGATGAAATATTTACATCACATTGCCTAGTAATGATCTTCTTTGCATGCATCTGCATTATTCATGCATGCAAACCACATGCAAATAAGGTCATTATGGTAGGGTAGGGTACTGGTAGGGACATGCAAAATATTGCGTATATCATGCAATATCGCCATGATAGTGCATTATTGTGGTGATATTGCACGATTTACACGATATAATGAGCATTAGAGCCCTAACCAGCTTGATGAATGACCCTGTTTATTTTTTACTTCCAGAAATGTTTCCAGTTTATCCCAAAGATGACAAGAGTATGTTTAATGCCTCCTAACACTACTTTTACCTGTTTTTAGCATTAATATTGTTCAAAAATCTTACAACAGCACTGGTGCCTATTTGAAAGTGCTCAAAATAATTATGATCATGTGTGCCCCATATTTGTTTTCATTTAATTTCACTGTTTTTATGTATTTTTGACCAAAACCCTTCCTGCTGAACTGATACCATGTGTATTTTTTTTTACAGTGTTTACAGATATGACAGGGGTCTATATTCAATGGCTCTGTGCCTATCTCACTTGCCCCCATGCTTATTTTAACTTAATTCCACTGTTGTAAACATTTCTTTTTGGTCTCCCTGGCTTGGGACCGCAACTTGTCACTGACACCAACCTGACGACACTAGGATTGTGGTCTGAAACACAGAGTGGCTGAGACCCTGGGATGCTTCATGAAGCTTTCCTCCACTGAACCACGGCGGCACACATTCATTTAAATCATCGCTGGAGCCAGGACATCAGCAGGAGTGTTTGCAGTGGCAGCAGCCTGACGCCCTGCTGCTTGCTCTGGCCCCTTCCTCCTGCAGCCAACACTAACTTCCTGGAGCTGGGAAAGCTTTCCCCTCACTCCTGCATCAACTTTCAATCGTGGCTTCCTGCTGCCATCGGCAGTACCACCATGCTACCCTGGTCCCCACAGGATTCACCCCCCAAAGCGGCACGGCTATGCCCCCACCCCCCAGGCCCCTCCTGCAAATTTTCAGACCTTGAAGCCTAGTGTTGCTTGCTTCTCCAGCAGATGCAGCCCAGTGCTTCAGACATATGCCCTCTCGCTCCAGGCAGCCAAGAGATACCACAAAGTTATCCCCCCCTTTGCCAGGCTTGAGCTCCCCAAAGACTGAGAAAACAAAACAAACATGGAAACAAAAGCCCTCCCCTGGGCCCCAGCTACCAGAACATCCAAGGAGAGCCCCAAGACCCAGGTAATTGTATTTTTTAATTTTATTTGAGCCCCTATTCATACATCATCCATTCTGTTGCTAGCTTGATCTCAATCTTATACTGTGGGAAAAAAACAATTATTAAATAAAACATTAACAGAATGACTTTCTGGCAGTTTACCTATGCAAGGGATAGGGTAACTAAAAACCTTGATGTATAATGCTCACGGCCTGTTTGTATTGAAATTTATCCAACCATGGTGTCATGCTATGGATGCTGACAGAGAAGGCACTTTAAATAATGTTATATACTCATTTGAACTCCATAGGAGAGAAAGGGAGTTCAACTGGTTTCTAGGATTGACCAGAGACTCTATTACTGATCTAAAGGAGCTGCTTTGTAAACTGTGATACCAGGGGAACCCTATCTTCATCATCCATGTTGCTCATCTTATAATTCTATCCTGTCACACGTAGTTTTGTCCATCTTTGGAAAAACATGAGTTGCTCAGGTACATATCCTGGAGAGAAGGAATATGATGTTGGTCAAAATGTTGAGAGAAAGATGAGAAAACAGGAAGTCATAGCACCCTGCCTAATTCTCCACTCTGTCTAGAACCGGAAGCATTATGGGATGAATTTGATTTATTTAAACAATTTATATTCTACTGATCCACAAATCTCAGTGGATTACAAGTAACATAAATAAAAATATTTAATGACAGCAATAAAACATCATGAAACAACAGTTGATTATAAAACAAAGTGAAAAAAAATAGAGCCATGAGATGACAAATATTCATTAACAAGTAAACCTAAGTTATGTCAGGAAAAGCTAGAGAGAAAAAATATGGGGTCAATATTCAGTCAAGGAGCAGCTAGTTAACTTAACTGGATATAGCTTTCTGGCTAACTTAACAGGGATATTCAGTGGCATGGCAGCGGCACGAGCAGAATAATTCGCATAACTTCCTCCCAAAAATGCCTCCCTCTGCCCCCCTGAATGCCCCTGACTTATGCAGCTAAATTCTAAAACTAGGCAGATCAGCAGGGTTTTAAAGGTTGGGGCTAATAGGGAGGAAGGAAGGCTATTAAGCTAAGGGAGTTTGAAAGACCTAACCTTTAACTGGGCGAACTGGGAATGAACTGGTTTTAGTGGCAATGGTGTTGTTTCGTATCCCTTTTAAAATCTCCCCACTTACGAGGTAGAAGCGGGATTTGCTCACACAGGTGCGTGTCCACTTAAAATTGAGCACACG
Source organism: Rhinatrema bivittatum (assembly GCF_901001135.1). NCBI lineage: Eukaryota > Metazoa > Chordata > Amphibia > Gymnophiona > Rhinatrematidae > Rhinatrema > Rhinatrema bivittatum. The sequence goes on along the minus strand of NC_042617.1, from coordinate 94,475,553 downwards.
AGCATATGGCCAACTATTTTATAACATGTGCACATGTATGCTCATATGTTATAAAATAGCCATGTCCCTGGGTGTGGATCGAAGAATGCACTCTTTGAAAGTTACCATCATATTGTATATCCTCAAGTCTGAGGAATGCTGCAAGCAGGAAAATGCAAAGGCTTTTCAATGTGAGAGACTCTAGTGCATTGCTTAAAGAGTAATAAGTTTCAAAAGTCAATGTTTAAGTAATACACTAGAAGCGTCTCACAATAAAAAGCCTTTGCATCTTCCTGCTTGCAATGTTCTTCAGACTTGAAGATAAACAATATATGACCATGTTTTCCTATTTGTTGCTTTGACTTCTCAAGTGTGTTTCCTTTATCCATCCTCACTTTTGATTGGACAGGGCATGCTGTGTTGCATCTGCACGTAGAGTACTGTGTGCAGTTCTGGTCAGCCTATCTCAAGAAAGACATAGCAGAACTAGAAAAAATGCTGAGGGGCGACAAATATGATAAAGAGAATGGAACTTATCTTCTCTGACAAGAGGTTATGCAGGATAGGGCTCTTCAGCTTGGAAAAGAAGCAGCTAGAGGTGGCATAAAAGAAGTTTATAAAATCATAAGTGGAGTGGGACTGATAAATAAAGGATGGTCATTTACCCTTTCAAATAGTACTAAAAGAAGGAGTCTCTCCATGAAACTAATAACTCTATCAAACTGTGGAATCTGTTACCAGAAGAGGTGATTAAGGTAACTGGCATAGTGGGGTATAAAAGAGGTTTGGACAACTTCCTGGAGGAAGAGTACATAACATATTAATAGCCAGGTAGACTAAAGAAAGTTATTGTTAACCCTGGGAGAGAGTAACAAGAATTAGATCTACTTTATGGGATCTGCCAGATACTTGTGATCTGGATTGGCTATAGTCAGAGATGGGATGCTGGGCAAAATGGACTTTGGCCTGACCCAGCATGGCAATTCTTAGGTTATTATGGGGTGGATTTTAAAAGGGTTACGCGCAAAAGTTACGCGCATAACTCTTAAAAAAAAACCCTGCGCGTGCCGAGCCTATTTTGTATAGGCTCAGCGGATCGCGCAAGCCCTGTGACGCGCGTATGTCCCGGGGGCTAGCAAAAAGGGGCGGGGCGTGGGCGGTCTGGGGCGGTCCGGGGGCGGGGCCTGAGCCTCCAGGCACAGCGGCCATTTGCAAGGCCATTTGCCGCTGTGCCCGGGATCGCGGGCCTGCTGTCGGCCAGCGCGCATAACTTCTTCAACAAAGGTAAGGGGGGGTTCTAGGTAGGGATGTGGAGCGGGTTAGGTTGGGGAAGGGAGGGGAAGGTGCGGGGTGGGGGGCGGAAGGAAAGTTCCCTTTGAGGCTGCTCCGATTTTGGAGAAGCCTCAGAGGGAGCGGAGGCAGGCTGCGCGGCTCGGCGTGCGCAAGTTGCACAATTGTGCACCCCCTTGCGCGCGCCGACCCTGGATTTTATAACATGCGCGTGGCTGCGCGTGCATGTTATAAAATTGGGCGTAGATTTGTTCACACCGGGTTGCGCGAACAAATCTGCGCCCATGCGCAGGTATTAAAATCTGCCCCTTAATGTGCTAAATTTGTGTGTGTACTTTTATAAAGTCTGGGGTAGATTTTCAAAGGCGTACGCGCGTAAGATACGCGCGTACCCCCCGAAAACCTACCCCAAACCCCCCCTGCGCGCGCCGAGCCTATTTTGCATAGGCTCGGCGGCGCGCGCAAGCCCCGGGACGCGCATAAGTCCCGGGGCTTGCATGGAGGGGCGTGTCTGGGGGCATGTTGGGGGCATGCCGGGAGCGACGTGGTGTTTCGGGGGCGTGTCCGGGGGCGTGGTTCAGGCCCGGGGGCATTCTAGGGGCGTGACAGCGGCCCCTGGACCAGTCCCCGGACCGGAACATGGAGCGCAGCAGCCGGCCCGGCGCGCGCAAAGTTACGCTTCCTTCGAGCAGGCGTAACTTTCGTGATAGAGGTAGGGGGGAGGTTTAGATAGGGCCGGGGGGGGGTGGATTAGGTAGGGGAAGGTGGGGGGAGGGAGAAGGAAAGTTCCCTCCGAGGCCGCTCCAATTTCGGAGCGGCCTCGGAGGGAACGGAGGCAGGCTGCGCGGCTTGGCGCGCGCAGGCTGCCGATTTTGTTCAGCCTTGCGTGCGCCGAACCCGTATTTTAATGGATACACGCGGCTACGCACGTATCTATTGAAATCCCGCGGACTCTTGTTCGTGCCTGGTGCACGAACAAAAGTACGCATGTGCGCAGATTTATAAAATCTGCCCCTATGTGAATCCATATATTTAAAAAATGTATATATACATATGCACATGGGGTAGATTTTCAAAGGGTTGCACGCTACGTGCGCAACCCCCGAAAACCTACCCCCTGCCTCCCCCTGCGCACGCCGAGCCTATCTTGCATAGGCTCAGCGGCGCACGCAAGCCCTGGGACGCACGTATGTTATAAAATCTGCCCCACACTTTTGTAGCAGTAACATGTATATTTTATGAACCATGCAGCTCCCAATGTAGAGTTTATAAAATGCAGCATAACTTTAGGTGCACCTACTTATGTGTGTTTATGTTGAGTTATTCATTGTATTGAAAATTACACCTTCTACATGTCTCATCCAATAATGGTCTCCTCTTAGAAGGGTCCTGCATGGATGTCTATGCTCATTCCAACTCTTGACTCTAGTGCAGCACTGCTTCGCCCATTGAAACCTTGCTAAGGGGCACATTTTCTAAACTGTATTAAAATGCTTTTTAAATGCTTATATACTGCAGAGGTCTGTTAAAGCTGATTGATAACTATTTTGGAGATGCTGAAAAGAAGCTTGATTATGGCAGTCCCAAATTCACCCTTAATGCAGAGATTCTTCTCAAAGCACAACCCGTGTTGGTTGATTTATTGGGATTTGGGAATTACATTTAAATTTGCTTGATTGTTCACATTTATTTTATTTGCATTTACAAAAAAGGGAAAAAGTGATGGACTCTTTCTGGAACCTGATGATTAACATTCAGGAATACTGTGTTTACTTTATGGCCCCCCTGTGTTTATGACTGCCCCATACATTTATTAAAGAAAAAAATTGAGGTCTTTATTCAGTGCCATTTAGCTGGATAAGTTCAGACTTTTCTAGCTAAGTCTAGTAGCTAAATATCTGACCATATTTAGTGGCCATTACTTAGCTGGATAACTATTTATCTGGCTAAGTGCTGGGTGGGATGGAGGGGGGGGGGGCGTAACAGGGAGGAGCTAAATATCTGGCTAATTTAGCTGGATGTGGCAATATTCAGTTATATCTCGATAAGTTAATTGGATAAGTTAAACCTGTAATTGAGTGAGTCTATAAGTTTAGCCGGATACGTTTATCCGTGTATAATCAGAAGCATTGCAGTGGTGATAAATTTTCTGGCTAAGGGGGACATTTTCTAAGCTTATCGCACACGAAAAGAACCCATTTCGCATGAGTTAGCTTGCAGGGGGTGGAGTCGGGGCGGTGAGAGGAGAAGTCGGGGTGGTGAGGAGGTGGACACGGCGTTATCCGCTGGCGGCGATATGGTAAGGACCGTTATCATCGCCAGTAGCACGCCCAATAGCGCCACCTTTCATGGTGGCGCTATTGGGTGCGAAAGCCGGCAGCAATAACACCGCGTTGGTACGATCGCTGCCGGCTTTCGCAGGCCCGCCCCCCGTTACCGCTGGATTCACCATTCTCTGCGAGAATGGAAAATCCAGGCCTAAGTTACCTGGACAGGTTTATCTGACTAACGTTCCTAGACAGCTAGCTTTACAATATCTACCTCATTTTGTTTTTGGTTTGCCAAGTTATTTGGTTCCTGAATCTGTTTTTGATCTCTTGGTGTATGTGGTATTTGGGGTCTTTTTCTGTATATTAAATATAAGTATTGAATATCAACTAAATATAAATATAACTCTCTAACTTCTAAAGCAGTGAGTTTTATACCAATATCATTTTAAAAATGTGTTTTATTGAAGTGTTACTCATAAGAGTTAACAGATAACACTGCAAGTGTTTTGTTTTTTTTAATTGTGTAAGAAGGCTATCTTATACACTTACACCAGAGGATGGTATAGCAATTTTGATCTATACCAAGTCATTCAATTTTTCACCTATTCCAGTGCAGATTGTTGTCGATTTCACTGCATATTAATCCCTATTAAATTTGTACAGGTTAATTTTCTAAGGAAAATGTAAATGTAAATATTACATACTATTCCATCAATTTCCAAAAGCCCATTTACCTGCATTAAGTGCACTTAAGATGAGTAAAACCTATTGATGATTCAACAGCATATATTATAGCAATTTTCAAAAGCCCCCCGATGATGCGCCGAATGCATCACGACCCCCGACACACCCACCCCAAGAAAGCACCGGGACTTACGTGCGTCCCGGGGCTTTGCACACGCAGGAAGCCTATGCAAAATAGGCTCAGCGCGCAGGTTTTTTTTAAAAGGGTTACGCACATACCTTATGAGCTAAATGACAAAGCTTTTGAAAATTGCTACAATATGCCATTGAATTGACGATAGTTTTGCCCACATTGGTACAGTAGTATATTAAATTTACATTTACATTTTCCTTTGAAAATTATCACCTGAATGTAAACATACAGGGGTACATTTTAAAACATAGCGCGTGCACCAGGTGCGAACAAAAGTACACCGGATTTTATAAGATACACGCGTAGCTTATAAAATCCGGAGTTGGCGTGCGCAAGGGGGTGCACATTTGTGCAACTTGCGCGCGCCGAGCCCTGCGTGCGCTGCCCGTTCCCTCCGAGGCCGCTCCGAAATCGGAGCGGCCTCAGAGGGAACTTTCCTTCCACCTCCCCCCATCTTCCCCTCCCTTCCCCTACCTAATCCACCCCCCTGGCCCTATCTAAACCCCCCCCCCCCCCACCTTTGTCACACAAGTTATGCCTGCTCGAAGCAGACGTAACTTTGCGCGCGCCGGGCCGGCTGCCACGTGCCATGTTCCGGTCCGGGGGCTGGTCCGGAGGCTGTGGCCACGCCCCCGGAACGCCCCCGGGCCGAAACCACGCCCTCAGCACCGCCCCCGGATGATGCACCAACCGCGTCACGCCCCCCCAACAAGTCCCCCCGATGACACACCGAACGCGTCACGACCCCCGACACGCCCACCCCAAGAAAGCCCCGGGGCATACGCGTGTCCCGGGGCTTTGCGCGCACCGGAAGCCTATGCAATATAGGCTCAGCGCGCACAGGAGGGTTTTAAAAAGGTTACGCGCGTACCTTTTGCGCATAACCCTTTTAAAATCTGGCCCAGAGTGTCTCAATTAATTCCCCTCACATGATATGTAATAAAATAAATAATTCTTGATATTTTCTTCTTTGGAGCTAAGCTCTGCAGAAGTCCTCTTGGGCCAATTTTGTTCATTACAGAGACTGGAGCTTGGTGGCAATGAGAACTAAATTTGGCTTCAAATCAGTGCTAGAGTTCGACATCAAAAGGGCAAATCTGATTAAATAAAACATTTAGAAAGTCAGGCTTAAGTTCAACCTTTCAGGAATCTGAGATAGTAAATTAAAGTTCTCTGATTTTTGGCACTTAGCACATTGCTTTCAAGTAAAAATAGCACAAGGCAGTCATGAAGCACATGGTGACAACCACATAATAATTATACAGTGTCTCTCAATATGAAGGGGAACACTGTTGTTTATACTTCATTACTACATAGATAGTTTAAAATTACAAGCCTTATCTTACAGGAAGCCTTTCAAGACTATAGTGTTTCTGTAACCTTAAAGGGTCACTCTCCATAGGCAGGATTTCCACAACCACTATATTTATATACATATGTACATATATATGTTCAAATGTCTTGCTTCCTTCAATGCTATTTCCAGGTTGTTGTTGCTTTTTTTTAATTTAAACATTAGTCTTTGCATACACCAGGTCTTGGATTAAAGGAACAGTCTTGCTTCAACCATTCAGTTTGCCACTTTATTTTCTAGAAATATCATTTCCCTGAGTGAGCAAGGTGAACTACAGTAGGGCTATGCAGCTTCCAGCTTCACTTCACCTTGTAGAAAAGGCAACCAGAAAGGAAGAATTGTATACTAAATGATTCTAGATTCAACCGCCTTCAAAACTGGTTTTGAAAAAGGTGTTTCAAGAGAAATTCAGCAATAAAACATATTACACATCAGTCTAAACTTAGGTAAATAGAAGTGTACATTTATAGTTTAACTTCTTTTTTTTACAATTGTCATTTAGCCATAGTGAGGGTAATTTTCAGAGGCATTTCCACCAGTAAAACAGTGTTTACTCAAGGAAATTGCCTTTTACAAAATTGCCTGCTCAATATACAGGGAAACTTATGTATGTAGTGCCTGGTCTTGCATAAGTTTACCTGGACTAAGTGGAGGCATTTCCAAAGGTGGAGTTTGAGAGGGCTTTGGACTCATGCACATTCTTTTGGATTTTCAAAAACATGCATGTAAATTTCACAAAATAATTTCTGCACACAGTAGCAGGTGTTATTCTTTGCAGTAATTTGGTGGGATAATTTTCAAAGTAGATTTATGCATGTAAGTCCGCTTTGAAATTTGGTGTACCTTGTGTGCATTTTTTCCACCTAATTTAGGAGGGGTACTATAAAAATATCTTCATAGGGTGAATTGTTGTTGCAATGTCCATGGATGCTTTTCCCCATAGACTTTGTACCAGATCTCAAAGAGAAAGAACTTGTGCACTTTGGGGTAGATTTTATAAACTTACGCGCGCGAGTACTTTTGTTCGCGCACCAGGCGTGAACAAAAGTATGCCGGATTTTATAAGATACGCGTGGCATATCTTATAAAATCCGGGGTCGGCGCGCACAAGGGGGTGCACATTTGTGCACCTTGCGCGCGCCAAGCCCTACGCGCGCTGCCCGTTCCCTCCGAGGTCGCTCCGAAATTGGAGAGGCCTTGGAGGGAACTTTCTCTCCACCCCCACACCTTCCCCTCCCTTCCCCTACCTAACCCACCCCCGGCCCTATCTAAATCCCCCCCCCTACCGTTGTCGGCAGAGTTACTCCTGCCCGAAGCAGGTGTAACTCTGCGCGTGCCAGCGGGCTGCTGGCGTGCCATCACCCGACCTGGGGGCTGGTCCGGAGGTCTCGACCACACCCCCGGGCCGGTGTCACGCCCCCAACATGCCTCCCACCCCGCCCCGAAATTCGCGCCGCCCACCCAGCACGCCCCCGACACGCCCCCCTTGTGAAGCCCCGGGACTTACGCGCGTCCCGGGGCTTGTGTGCGCCGCCGAGCAGAGTCAAATAATTTGTTTTGGCCCATTTATTCATTTTTTAGGTCACAGTTATTTGTTCAGATCGGTTCAAAAGAAAAAAAATATCATTTGTTTTATTTGCTCATTTATCATTATTATTATTTATCTTTTTTTTTTTAAATTGTCTTCAGAAAAGTACCTGCTGAGATATGCACTTGTTTTTCTGCAGATAATTCTTCTCTAGTAAACAACATACACAGTTCTGAAAATGCAAAACTTCTGATCCCATCTACTTCGCCAGGGTGTAAAAATTAATCATATTGGTGATTAATATTCACTTGCATACAAGGTGGACATTTTCATACAGCCTATTTACCCAGTTAAAAAAGCCATTTACATGGATAAATGGTTTTTGAAAATTGCTGTCCCAAAACAATAGGGATGTGCAATCATTTGAAATGGCATTTCCTATGTTGTTTCTTTTGAAAAAAGAAAATCAATATAATAAGGACACATTCAGAGGAGGGGCTTAGACATGCATAATTTTAGATTTAAAAAATGATCTGCATACATTTTCAGCAGGTGTATCTTTTGTGGGTACATTTGCTGGGATACATTTAAGGTGAATTTGAAAATTAGTGTAACTTACACATCTTTTTTGCTTTCTTGTGTGGGACATTCTTATTTGAAAATTACCCCCCCCCCTCCCTAATGCATTTAGAGGGTAATTTTCAAAAACATTTCTCAGAAATTAACTTTTACAAATGTGTCCACCTGATGTGTGGGTAAACGCATGCACATATGTTAGTGATGTGCAGAGTCAAATAATTTGTTTTGGCCCATTTATTCATTTTTTAGGTCACAGTTATTTGTTCAGATCGGTTCAAAGGAAAAAAAAATATCATTTGTTTTATTTGCTCATTTATCATTATTGTCAAAGGGGAAAGCAAAGCAGCCTATTTCAGGCTCCCAAATTGGACTTTTCTAATAATTTCCAATGAAACTGGTGGGTAGAGATCATCAGAAGGATGAAGGCATGCCGACGTATCAAGACTATTTCAAAGTGCCACCAAAAGTGGCATGAAAAGCCAAGGACCTGCAATGGGGCAAACTGGTACCAGCAGAGACAGGAGTTCTTCAAGGCCCTGTCAGAGAACCAACTCAGCATTGAGTAATCAGAATACTCCAAGGCTGCAAGTGAGGCAAAGGGCACCAACAACAGTGGCAAGAAACCTCCAAGGCGGTATGAGAGGAGCAAAGCGACATCCTGCAGCATGAAGAGCTCGACGCTTCATGAAGGGGAACAAAGCAACAAAAAAGGCAGAAAAAATACTCTCGAGGCGGTGATAGGGGATCAAAGCAATTGAAAAAGTGTCATAAAGACACAAAAACATCGTCAGATGTGCAAAGCAGCCAACCAGACTGGCAAGAGCACTCCAAGGCTTCAAATGAGGAGAAAATGCCTCCAATCAAATTGGTAGAGAGAAGCCGGAGGAAATCCCTGGAGGATGGTGATGCTATTTCCATATGGCACCATTAGTTGAAGAAGTTAGCTGTTTGGGCTTGGAGTTTGTCTTCATTGGAGGCTAAGATACCACTGATTAGAGGCGCCAATTATCTTTATCCACTAAAAGAGAAATTTTAATACCCGCGCGCATGTTATAAAATCTGCTACCTGTGTATGTGCGTGCAAGTGCTGACCCACGCATGTAAGGGGGGAAATTTCATAAGATGCACACGGCAACACAATGTGCCCTTTCCCCAGTTTCCTTCCAGCCCACTCCAGTAAAAAAGTGGACTGGGAGGGAACTTTCTAAGCCCCCTAGCTAACCTACCTCCCTTTTCCCCTATCTGCCCCGACGCCTAAAACCCCACTAACATTTTTTATTTACCTGTTCTCTGATGCAGTAGCAGCTTGCGAGGGCTGGCCAGCTGCCAGTGTGCACTTCAGCAGGACGGTGCCTAATGGCACTGACCCAGCCCGCCCTGCCCCGCCCCCACTCTGCCCAGACCTCGCCCCTGGCCTGGCCCTTTTTTCTAATCTGGTTCTTCGGCATGTACCAGGAGATATGCTCGTGGTTGCAGGCCTTTGAAAATCCCCCCCGTCCAAACGTGTACCTCCTTTGTTTTAATGCGTGCCGTGTTTTTAAAATCGGGCCATAACTGTTTAGTATCCTATGATTCAGTGAATACAGGAAAAGATTATTCTTCTGAATCAGTTTTGGAAAATATTTCCTCCCTTACCTCAGATGCAGTAATCATGGGGGAGCATGTTCTGATTCTGGGTGCTGCACTTCTGCAGCACTTGCCTTTTGTGGTGGTATAATACATCAAATGTTAAATACTGTCAAGTTAATTTTCAAAACCCTGTGTGTGGAAATCCCGGGAGATATGCGCATGGCCTGTCAGAGCATGCGCCGAGCGCATTTTCAAAATGGCTCGGCCATGCGCATATCTCCCGGTACGTGTTGAAGAGCCAAGCTTTTGAAAAGGGGGCAGGCCGGGGATGGGGTCTGGGTGGGGCAGGGAGTGTGGCAGAACTGGCCTAGACAGCATTAGGTGCTGTCCTGGTGAAATGTGTGCCAGCCAGCGGGTAAGTTGGAAAACAAATACAATTTTGATAGGATAGGTTTAGGGGTTGGGGAGAAGAGGGGAAAGGGAGGAAGGATAGGTAGGGGGATAGGAAAGTGCCCTCCCAGTCCGCCCCTTGGTTGGAGCAGATTGGGAGGGAAATGGTGTAGGCCCGAACGTGTCTCTGTATGTTTTTTACTAAATTCCCCCCTTGCGCACGAGAGTCGTGACCCGCCCACACATGCGTGCACCGATATAAAACTGAGCATGCATGTACATGCAGGTATCATATTTTATAACATGCACGCGGTGACGTGTGCATGTTAAAAAATCAGTGTGTCCATATGCCCATACCAGGAACCACATGCATCTTTTAAAATCTACCCTCTATGAGCCCAGTAATTGCAAGAACCATAAGGGAATGGGGTTTGAAGAAAATGTCAAAGAGAGCATGAAACTATTAAGGATATCTAGGTGAGTAAGGACTTTGTAAAGCATCAGATTGCTAGGGTAAGATCAAGAGTCATCAAATACCATAGGGGAAGGCTATTTGGGCAGAAGCTTGAAGACAACTGCAATAGATAGGAAAGCACTCTAAGGTACTGTCTTGGAGTGGCGGAAGCAGCAGTCGCACAGGAAATTGAAAACAGAAATGTTTGGAACAGAGGAAAACAGCAATAGGGATGACTTAAAATACCCCAAGATGTACCTTGAGGGCTAAGGCTGGAGGAAGAATTGCAACAACATTTTGAGGCACCAGGAGGGGCAAAAGGTTACCAGGAATGGCATGAATGACCTGAGGAGTGATGCAGCAAGTATGCAATAGATGGCCAGGGCAAGATCAAAAGTCAGCAAGTACAATAGGGGAAGAAGATTTGTACAAAGGTTCAAAGACAGCCAGAGCAGAGAAGGAAGCACCCTAAGATACCAAGACTGACTCGGAGTGGTGGTGGCTGCAATGGCACTGGCGATTATAAAAAGAAATGGTAGAAGTGAAATAATGCAGCAAGAAGAGTGGCAGAACCCCCCCCCCCCCCAAGGTATAACATGAAGACTGAGACAGGAGGAAGAATGGATTCAAAAGACTAAAGTATCATCATGCAGCAAGTGTGGAAAGCAATGGGTTACCAGGGCAAGACCTAGAGTTGGCAAATACCATAAGGGAAGAAGATTTGAAAAGAATCTAAAAGAAGCCAGAGTTAGAGGTTAGGGATGTGCAGCAGGGACAGATTTGTCCCATTCGGTATTCGTATTCGTGGGGAGCCAAATCCATTGCATCCATTCTCGAGGAGACCCCTATCCGTTCATTAGTTATGTATTTATTCATTTCCCAAAAAAAACCCCATCCCAACCCTTTAAATTTAATTAACTACAACTCCCCACCCTCATGACTCCCCCAAGACTTGCCAAAAGTCCCTAGTGGTCCAGCGGGGGTCCCGGAGAGATCTCCTGCACTCAGGCCATCGGCTGTCAGTATTCTTGTGCTCCTACCATGTGACCCCTGTCACATGGTAGGAGCACAAGATGACACCGGCCATCCATTGCTCCTACCATGTGAAAGGGGCCGACCAATGGTACCGGTAGCCCCTGTAACATAGTGAGGGCAAAGGCTATCAGCACCATTTTGAATACCGGCAGCCGACAGCCCGAATGCAGGAGATCATGCCAGGACCCCCGCTGAACCACCAGGGACTTTTGGTAAGTCTTGGGGGTCAGGAGGGTGGGGGTTTATTCGTTAGATAAGTTGTATTTGTGGGGGTTCACATACGTTTTGTGACCCCACAAACACAATGAATAGGGACATACATGTTGTGGATTGCCAATACATCGAAAACAAATGCACACCCCTATTAGAGATGCCTGTACCCAGTCAGAGATATAGGTACCTGGTTGATTCTATCAGTAACATATGCTTCTAGCAAAGATTAAGCCATTTACATCTTAAGTATACATGGCCAGTACAGTGAAACTTGAAATGTCTCATTAATTCAGTTATGATTACATCTGTTATTTAAATCTGTGGTAACTGTAGATCTGATACATACAGATGAGTCATGACCCCCAAGATATAGTGTAAAGAATCATAAACTGCCCAAAGCATCAATATTCCCAAATTGTATAGTGCAGGGAATCACAAAGAGCAAGCAGGCATCAAAACCTCAAAGGCATACAATGCAGGAAAGCACACAAAAATTCCCAAAGCATTCAGTGCGAGGAACCACAAACATCACAAAGGCATCAAAGCCCCGAAGATATATAGTATAATCAATCACAAACAGCACAAAGGTGTCATAACCCCCAATGTGTGGAGTGCAGTCAATTGCAAGCAGCACAAAGTTGTCATAACTGCCAAGGTATAGAGTATGGTCAATCGCAAACTGCACAAATTTGTCTTAAGCACCAAGGCGTAGAGTGAATGTAATTAAAAAAATAGCACAAAGTTGGCATAAACTCAAACACATAGTGGGGGTAATTTTCAAAAGGAGTTACATGCATAAATGTAGCTACTATTGTAGCAATTTTCAAAAGCCATTTACTCAAGTAAATTGCACTTATGTGAATAAATCCTATAAACAAGTCAATGGCATAAATTGTAGCAATTTTCAAAAACCCACTTACTCAAGTAAAGTGAATTTACTCCAGTAAACCTGGTTTTTACTCGAGTAAATGCTTTTTAAAATCAGGCCCAGTATGAGGTAGCAATAGCAATGGAATGTTATTTAATGTTTATTTATTTATATATTTATTTCCTTTACATACTGTCATTCTGGTTAATAATCACGGTAGTTTACAATGTTAAAATACAAGTTATAATTCATAAACAGGCAAAAATAAACACAAATTAAACAAGTCCAATATAATTATCATCTTTTTTTAATCTTTTTACCTAAAATGCCCACTATTTTCACTAGGTAGAGTTCAATTCATCTGATTTTATCAATAACTCCATCCCTCATTTAATCCAGAATTAGTTTTATTCTCAAAGGCTACACTGAAAAGCCATGTTTTCAGTTTTGTTTTTTTTAAACATCTTGAAATCTTTTTGTACTCCTAGTTCAATTGGTATTGAATTTCATAGCTTTGGTCCTGCATTTGAAAAAATATCTATGAGTTTCTGTTTTATAAACACTTCATGATCTCATCAATTTTTCACCTATTCCATTGCAGATTGTTGTCATTTCACTGCATATTAATCCCCATTACATGTATACAGGCTAATTTTCAAAGGAAAATGTAAATGTTACATATTGTTGTAGCAATTTTCAAAAGCCCATTTACCTGAATTTAAGTACTCTTAAGATGAGTAAAGCCTATTGGCAATTAAGAACATAAGAACATAAGAAATTGCCATGCTGGGTCAGACCAAGGGTCCATCAAGCCCAGCATCCTGATTCCAACAGAGGACAAAACCAGGCCACAAGAACCTGGCAATTACCCAAACACTAAGAAGATCCCATGCTACTGATGCAATTAATAGCAGTGGCTATTCCCTAAGTAAAATTGATTAATAGCCATTAATGGACTTCTCCTCCAAGAACTTATCCAAACCTTTTTTGAACCCAGCTACACTAACTGCACTAACCACATCCTCTGGCAACAAATTCCAGAGCTTTATAGGTTTATAGCAATAGGTTTTACCCACATTGTTACTATAGTTATATTTCATTTGCTTACTGCATCAGGTTGTTTTGGGACTTTCCTTTATTCATGCTGGAAAAAAATACTGAAAATCATGCAGTCATCTCACCAAGTGCCCTTAATTATTGCAAGTGCTGGGAAATTTAGGACCAGGAGATGTAAAAGCCTGAAAGCTATTAAAAAAAAAAAAAAAAGTAGCCAGATCAGAAAGGGTCCATTTTTTGTCTGTAGTAGCACATACTCTGGACATAGGCCAGTGCTGCTGCATGGACTTGTTCTTTTTCTGCTATTTTGTTGGACTTTGTAGTGTTAAGATATTTTCTTATTGCTAATAATAGATCCTTCTTCCCTGTGTTTTATCTATTCATAGATTTCCTCATCCCATTGTCTTAGGCATCTAGCCTTTCCCTTGTTCTTTGTGCTCTTACTGGAAGTTCTACCATTCCCAACAGCCCCCAGGAGAGGACTCTGGAGGTCACAGGGAGTGATTCAGGCTTTGAATTACATAGCCGCAGCATCCAGGGGCCTTGCACCCCTTGCAGCAAAAGAGGACAGGAAGGCTCATCCGAATACCGTTCCCAACAACAACCCCAGAGAAAGGACTCAAGAGGTCACAGTGAGGGATCCAGGCTTTGAATTCCACAGCCCCAACTTCCCACCTAAAACCAACTTACTATTTTACTTTGCTGTACCTTATCTGTTTACTAGACCTTATCTATTTTTATTTGTTATTATGTTTTGATTTTGCATGGTAATTAATTGTGTTTTGTAGGAGTAATTTACTACAGATTTCATACAGAAGGAATTTATTTCAAAAAAAGAGTCAATAAGGTAGATAAATAGGAAGATATAGATAGATTAATTGTAGTGTTTTGAGAGTCATTAACAAATATAAAATAAGTTTTATAGACAAAAAGTACTGTAGGTTAGCTTTACAACCCCATTCCCTTAGACATTTTAAGTCAATAACAAATCAACAAAATTATGATGCAGAAAGTAGCAGCAAGAGGGAGGCTTTCAAGTCTTTTGCACTGAGTTCCACATGTATGACTATCTTCCAGCTGACAAGAGTTTGTATGTATTTGCTAGGTGCAAAGAGCTCCTAGTTCTCAGAGAATGAGTCTGATCTCTGAAGCCTAGAGTGGTAAACCTGGAAGAGCTAAAAAGACAGAGAGGCATATAGAAGATACTTTTAGGGACATAGTAGAGAAGTCCCAGCTCCAATCTGGTAGCTTCTGTGCTGCCTTGGAGAATAAAGATCACCTGGAAGGAGAGCATAATCTTGATGAAACAGGAAGTAATCCTGTAGTCCTGCCCTCAAGATGATCTAGCATTCTCTCACACTGAAGATAGGTCTCCAGGGGCATGTGCCTAGGAGGTAATCATTAGGACAGCCATTATAGTTGGTGATTCAATTATTAGGAAGACTGATAGCTGGGTGGCTGGTGGACGTGAGGATCGCTTGGTAACTTGCCTGCTTGGTGCAAAGGTGGCAGACCACAAGCATTACAAAGATGTATCAATGACATAGAAAAGTTTAGGAGAGAGGTTCTGGAAGCCAAATTTATGGTTTTAAGTAGAAATCTAGAACCTCCAGAGAAGCAATCTCAGAAATGTTGCCCATTCCCCTTGCAGTACCCCAGAGGCAGGCAGAGCTCCAGATCACCAATGTGTGGATGAGATGATGGTACAGGGAAGAGGGTTTTAAGTTTGTTATGAAATGTGATTCATTTTGGGGAAGGGGGGGGGGGGCTTTTCTGAAAGGATGGGCTCCACCTTAACCAGAGTGGAACCAGGCTGCTGGCACTAACCTATAAAAAGGAGATAGCAAGCTTTTAAACTAGAAGATGGGGGAAAGCTAACAGTTGCTCAGAAAAACATGGTTCATAATGATGTTTCTTTGAAGTATACTAAGAGAACAAGGAAAATAGTGTATCCCAGTAGAGAGGTTGCAATAAATGCTAAAGTGGACCTGGTGTCTTTAATTAAAGTGCACGAAAATTCCAAATTACCCCTGTCAACTGATAAGCAGGTTGTTAATACAAACAAAAATATACTTTAAAATGTCTGTATAAAAATGCTAGAAGTCTTAAAATAAGATGGGAGAGTTAGAGTGTAGAGGATTGGATGAAGAGATAGATATAACTGGCATCTCAGAGACCTGGTGGGGGGAGGATAACCAATGGGACATTGTGATGCCATGGTAGAAATTATTAGAGATGTGAATCGGAACCGGAATCTGATCGGTTCCGGTTCCGATTCAAATCTTAAAATTTTTATCATCCGGCTCGATTTTTTTTTTGTTATCGGCTGTGCCCGATCCGATAACAAAAAAAACCTCCACCACCCTCCCGAACCCCCAAAAAACATTTTAAAATTACCTGGTGGTCCAGTGGGGGCGCGGGGAGTGATCTCCCGCTCTCGGGCCATCGGCTGCGTTAATAAAAATGGCACCGATGGCCCTTTGCCCTTACCATGTGACAGGGAATCCGTGCCATTGGCCAGCCCCTGTCACATGGTAGGAGCACTGGATGGCCGGCGCATTCTTTAAAGATGGCGCAGGCCATGTCCAGCCATCCAGTGCTCCTACCATGTGACAGGGGCTGGCCAATGGCACGGCTTCCCTCCCCCCAAATAACTCCCATACCCGATTAATGATTTTTCATGATAAATCGGGGGAATTTGTATTGTATTTGCACTCTAACGATTCTTACGACCCGTATGACATAGTGAGGGCAAAAGTAGCGCCGGCGCCATTTTGAATATTGGCAATACGGCGTGAGTGCAGGAGGTCGCTCCCGGACCCCCGCTGGACTTTTGGCAAGTCTTGTGGGGGTCAGGAGGCCCCCCCAAGCTGGACAAATGTCCCTGGGGCTCCAGCGGGGGTCCAGGAGCGATCTCCTGCACTCGTGACGTCGGGTGACAGGAACCAAAATGGCGCCGGTGCTACCTTTGCCCTGTCATATGGTCAGGGCAAAGGGCCACCGGCGCCATTTCTATTAACGCAGCCGTGGTCCGAGAGCGGGAGATTGTGCCGGGACCTCTCCCCCACCCCACTGGACCCCAGGTAATTTAAAACATTTTGGGGGGCTTCGGGAGGGGGTGGGGGAGGGTTTTAGGGTTGTTTTGATGTGCCGGTTTTCCCGTCCTCCCCCGATTTACGATTTTTTTTACGATTGTTTACCAAAAAAAACCATGACGATCAGATTTCCCTCCCCCCCCCAGCCAAAATTGATCGTTAAGATGATCGATCACACGATTCACATCCCTAGTTGTCAGCGCTCCCCACTCCCCCACCCACCCACCAGGATGAGCAAGAGGAGCAGGCAGGGGCCCAGTGATGAGCATTAGAGGCATGTGCAAGTTATGCGCTTCTCAGAACTTGATAAGGGCATGTTGAGCTAGCATGTGTGTGAGATTTGTGCTCTTTTGTTTGGGTCAAAGACTTCATAGACAATCAAGAAGCTTATCTGTGCTTCAGCAGCCTGGCAATTAAGGACACGAAAAGTAAAACAATTACATCTGTGGTGTGATTCATGAAAGAAGATCAAGGAAAGGCAGCAAAAATACAAATGGTGCAGTGAAAGATTGGAAGAGGTTGACCAGGAAGCCCTGAGCTGATCCCTTGGAGGAGCTGGTACTAGCAACAGTTTGGCCCAAGGCAATTGGCGATACGCAGGGTGGCTTTGAATCTGCAGGGAACCCCATTGCATGCAAAAAAATGGTCTGATGTTTGATTTTTGCCTGTGAGAGGTGGGGGCATGAAGAGATGGCTAGGAATTTAGGAGTTTAAATTTGTGTTTGTGTTTCTGTTCCATTGAGCAAGTATGTGCTGGGAGGATTGTGATCACAAGGAGACTGCTGCAGAAATATTTCCTGAAAGCACCTTCTTCTTCACACATCTGTCAACAGAAGCATAGGATAATAGGGATGTGAATCGTTTTAGGACGATTAAAATTATCGTCCGATAATTTTAATATCGTCTTAAACCGTTATGGAACACAATACAATACAGATTCTAACGATTTATCGTTATAAATCGTTAGAATCGTGAGCCGGCACACTAAAACCCCCTAAAACCCACCCCCGACCCTTTAAATTAAATCCCCCACCCTCCCGAACCCCCCCCCCCAAATAACTTAAATAACCTGCGGGTCCAGCGGCGGTCCGGAACGGCAGCGGTCCGGAACGGGCTCCTGCTCTGAATCTTGTCGTCTTCAGCCGGCTCCATTTTCCAAAATGGCGCCGAAAATGGCCGCGGCCATAGACGAAAAAGATTGGACGGCAGGAGGTCCTTCCGGACCCCCGCTGGACTTTTGGCAAGTCTCGTGGGGGTCAGGAGGCCCCCCACAAGCTGGCCAAAAGTTCCTGGAGGTCCAGCGGGGGTCAGGGAGCGATTTCCCGCCGCGAATCGTTTTCGTACGGAAAATGGCGCCGGCAGGAGATCGACTGCAGGAAGTCGTTCAGCGAGGGTTCCGGCGCCTCGCTGAACGACCTCCTGCAGTCGATCTCCTGCCGGCGCCATTTTCCGTACGAAAACGATTCGCGGCGGGAAATCGCTCCCTGACCCCCGCTGGACCTCCAGGAACTTTTGGCCAGCTTGTGGGGGGCCTCCTGACCCCCACGAGACTTGCCAAAAGTCCAGCGGGGGTCCGGAAGGACCTCCTGCCGTCCAATCTTTTTCGTCTATGGCCGCCGCCATTTTTCGGCGCCATTTTGGAAAATGGCGCCGGCTGAAGACGACAAGATTCAGAGCAGGAGCCTGTTCCGGACCGCTGCCGTTCCGGACCGCCGCTGGACCCGCAGGTTATTTAAGTTATTTGGTGGGGGATTTAATTTAAAGGGTCGGGGGTGGGTTTTAGGGGGTTTTAATGTGCCGGTTTTTCGATTTTTCGATTTTTCGATTTTTAACGATTTTTAACGATTTTTCACGATATTTTACCCCCCCAAACGGCAACAATATGATTCCCTCCCCCTCCCAGCCGAAATCGATCGTTAAGACGATCGAGGACACGATTCACATCCCTAAATATGAGTGGAGTTCAGAACTTACATGATATGTAGTCAGCTATATAATCATATGACGAATCTCATTATGCCTCACAGTATTGTTCACCTCTGCAGCTGGATTCACGAGTAGATCCGGATCCTGGTCAAGATCAAATTCTCCTTAGAGCAGTGGTGTGGAGCATACAGCATGCAATAATTATGGACTTTCTCCGGTGTGTACTGAAACACCCTGCCATAGTAGTCAAAGCACTAAAAATGACTTTTCAGCATGCCAACTGTCTGCTCGGTGACTGTTCGCATGCTTGTATGTGCCTCATTGTTATTGTAGTTGCATGGCAGTACATAGGGCCAGAAGAGGGGTAAAAAGCCATGTCTTACAACTATACACTGAATCTCCTATGAAAGGAAAATTAAAATCCCATTACAAATCAGCAGAATTGTAATGTTATGTTTCTGTACTGTCATTTTAATTATATATGTTCTCTCATGTAACCCACTCAGATCTTTGGAGGGTGCAGGATAGAAGTCATTTTAAATTAATTAATTAATTAATTAATTAATACTGGTGATAAATGTATTAGTGGTGCCAACGTTTTTGCTATTTTTTTGCGCCCTATTCACACCCCTTTGAGTTTCAGAATGGACAGCTATCTAATAATAATGCAAGTGGCTGGCACTGCACCCTATGTCCCCCAGGGTGCATAACATGCAAAGTAACCATCCATCATTTTTTCTCCTTATTTTTACTTATTTTCCATTTCCACCCTCCCAAAGAGCTGACTGATGCTTGTGTGCACATGGCACTGAGATACCAAAGTAACTCAGGTTTGCCAATCTGTCCTGTATCCACCACCACCACCTCACAGGGAGTGCATGTAGCATTAACCTCACTCCTCTACCCCCCTTTCAGCTCACCACTGTATAGCAATTAACAGTACCCCCCCCCCCCCTTCCTGCATTATAATTAAGAAGTGCTACCTGGAAGAGGTGAGATTTTTTACCTACAGTATGGACTTACCAGGCAACCAACTATCACCATATTTTGCATTGGCAGAATTGCACCCAAGCGCAGACTGGAAGAGGATGTAAGAATCATGGCAGCTCCCAGAAATCTTGAAACATCACAGACAACCATTTCTTCTAGGTAAAAATGGCTACTTTCTTCATTTATATTTCTTCACAAAGAGGGTGGGGATACCTGGAATGCCCATAAGAGGCAGAAAGATGAAAACAGTAAGGGCCAGAGTTTGAAAGGGTTACGCATGGTGGGGTAGATTTTAAAAGCCCTGCGCGCGTAATTCCTGCTGGATTTACGTGCACAGGGCACTCGCGTGCCGGCGCACCTATTTTGCATAGGCCACCGGCACGCGCAAAGCCCGGGACGCGCATAAGTCCTGGGACTTGCTAAAATGGGTGGTCTGGGGGGCGTGTCTGCGGTCCGGGGGCATGCCCGGAGGGGGGGGGGTGTGTCTGTGGTCCAAGGTGGTCCGGGGGTGTGTCTGTGGTCTGGGGCGGTCCGGGGGCGTGGCCGAGTGCCCCGACACAGCGGCCTGTGTCGTGGCATGGCCAGCCGGCACGCGCAAGTTACGCCAGCGGCAGGCATAACTCCATCAAACAAGGTAGGGGGGGATTTAGGTAGGGCCAGGGGGGGGGGGTTAGATAAGGGAAGGGAGGGAAAGGTGGGGGGGACAAAAAAATCTTTTAAAATCCGGTGTATTTTTGTTCGTGCCAGTTGTGCGAACAAAAGTATGCGCGCGCGTATTTTTTTAAAATCTGCCCCGATGTGCGTAAAGTCCCAAGACATGTGTAAGTCCCAGGGCTTGCTAAAAGAAGCGGTCCGGGGGCGGGGCATGGGCTGTCCGGGGCGGTCTGGGGCAGGGGCGAGGTCAGGCTCCTGGCACACAGGCCATATTGGCCGCTGTGCCAGGGATCGCATGCTAGCAGTTGGCCGTCTGGACAAGCGCAAAAGGTAAAACATATTTTTTGAGGAGGGTTAGAGTAGGACTGGGGGGAAAGGTTAGGGGAAGAGGTGAGAATGTCAGGTTAGGGGGAAGGGAACGGGGGAAGGGAACGGGGGAAGGCAGTCCGGCTCGGCATGCGCAAGGTGCACAATTGTGCACCCCTTGCGCACGCCGACCCCTGATTTTATAGCTTGCGCATGCATGTTATAAAATTTACCCCTAAATGAATTCAAAGTGCATTGGATAAGCACTATGGGGCAAATCTTTAAACTTACGCGAGGGCGCATGTTATAAAATCCAGGGTCGGCGCGCGCAGGGGAGTGCACAATTGTGCAACCTGCGTGCGCCGAGCCGAGCAGCCTGCCTCCGTTCCCTCCGAGGGAGCGGCCTTGGAGGGAACTTTTTTAATTGTCCCCCCCACCTTTCCCTCCCTTCCCCTATCTAACCCACCACCAAGCCCTAAGTAAATCCCCCCCTACCTTATTACGTGGAGTTACGCCTGCCTCTGGCTCCCTGCCCTGGCACAGGCCATTGAGCCAGAGCACTTGGCCCCGCCCACGGACCGCCATCATGCCCCCCAGACACGCCCCCGGCCCATCGCCATGCCCCTGGACACGCCCTGGCCAGCCGCTTATTGGAAGCCCCGGGACTTACGCACGTCCCGGGGTTTGCTCGCGCCGCAAAGCCTATGCAAGATAGGCTCCGCGTGCGCAGGGGGAGGCAGGGGTAGGTTTTCAGGGGTTGCGCGCGTATCTTACGCGTGCAACCCTTTGAAAATATACCCCTATGGATCTCTAAAAACTAAAGGTGGAAATGAAGAAAAGAATGCATGGGGGCAACCTGCATAGAGCGTCAGTTATTTCCATACAAAACTTGATGGGTTGACTGGATGGACCATTTGGTCTTTTTCTGTCATCAATTCTATGTTCCTTTATATATTCAAGGAGTGGAAGTTCTTTCTATTCGAAACACCATCTCATTAATGGACGAGGGTGAAATTAACATGGGTGCAATCAATCACACTCAGCACATTTGGCATAAAAATAACAACTTATCTCACGCAATTATGCTTTCTGCTCCAGATATTAGATATAGTCTCTCTCATCCGTTTTGTCAGTTGGCCAAAATGTCTCAAAAACAATGACTGCTCCATTCTGCCCACTATCCCAACTGTATTTTGGAAACTTCCACTGGCCAGAAAATGTAAAGCTCTGATCAGTTTCACCAACCCGGGTATAGCATGACCACGAGAGTGAGGGTGTCTACAATCACTACAAAGATCTTTGTAAAGAAACAAAATTGTTCTCAAGTTCAAATGATACTTGTGCACCACATCCATCTCTGGCAATCCAAGGAGTGTTGTCTACAATCTGGATTATGGCTCCAGCCTGGACTGCATGGTCCAATTTCTTTCTTCTCTCTTCATTGTCCTCTTGGCCCCTGCTTCTTCTGTCTTCTCTTTTTCTTTCTTCTTTAGCTCTCCTTATTCTCGCTCAAACATGCAAGAGATAGGTGAGCAAAATAAAAAATGTATATACACCATCCTGCACTGGAAAATGTCAAATAATCCTTCATCAATGCTAGTGTATAGATTGTGAGTTTCCTTTTATTCCATTTCTGAAATGGAGTTAAATTCCCAGCATTAAGAAACTATGCATTAAGCCATCAGGCTTTGCCTGCACTTCTCTGGAGTGTAATGGCTACTTTCTTCATTTAAATTGGATTTACATCTGCGAGTGCTATCCCATGTACACTTATTTGCGCACAATGTTATGTTCGTAAAAGTCTTCCCTGCTTGCATAGACTATGACCATAGAAAATGTATGCATAAATTTGGGTGTTGCACTGTGCACATAGCACAACTCTCTTTATTGCATCATCCCCAACATGCACTAAATTTGTTTACTGGTCATTATTTACAAATAACACACTGAAGGCCAAATTTTTAATCTATGGTGCCCACAAAATCCGAGAGATAAGCGTGTGGCCGGGCTGCACAAGCACAGCGCGCATTTTCAAAGCAGCCCGCCACGCGCGTATCTCCCGGTGCATGCGGAAGAGCCAGGTTTGTAAAAAAAGGTTGGAACGGGGGCGAGGGCTGTCCTGCTGAAGCACGCGCTGGCAACCGGCCAGCCCATGTAACATACTGCTGCTCTGTAGAGCAGGTAGGTTTTAGGGGTCGTGGCGAAGAGGGTGGCAGGGAAAGTAGGGGGTTAAGAAAGTTCCATCCCATTCCACACCTTTAGTGGAGCGGACTGGGAGGGAACTGGGGAAGGCCCTATCATGTCACCGCGTGCTTCTAACAAAATTCTCCCCCTTGCACGCGAGTTGGCACCTGTGCGCGCCGATATAAAATTGGGCACGCATGTGTGCGTGAGTAGCGGATTTTATAACATGCACGCAAGGTGTGTGCATGTTATAAAATTGATGCATCCATGTGCACGTACCGGGAACCATGTGCACATAGACTCTAGTGGGTGCCTTGTAAAATTCACCCTTTAAATGCATTTAAGGGCTAATTTTTAAATCCCGATGCAGCAATACCAGGAGATATGCGTGTGGCCGGGCTGTGCACAGTGTATGCATTTTCAAAGCAGCCCATCCACGCACCTATCTCCCGGTATGTGCGGAAGACCTGGGTTTTAAAAAGGGGCAAGCCGGAGAGGGCTGAGGCGGGGTCTGGTTGGGGCATGGGCAGGGCATCGGAGGGCCGAGACGGTGCCATAAGGCGCTGTCCTGGTGAAGCTTGCGCCAGCAGCCGGCCGGCGCGTGTAACTTACCACTGCTCGGGAGAGCAGATAAGTTCAAAAATAAAAAATGGTTTGTTAGGGGGGAGTTAGGGGTCGGAGCAGAGAGGGGAAAAGGGTGAAAGGTTAGCTAGGGGGTTAAAGAAGGCCTGATCACATCACAGCGCTTCTAACCTGCCCGCTCATGCGCACACCGATATAAAATCAGGCATGCAGGCAACGCACACATGTTGTAAAATCGGTACGTTCCTTTTAAAATGTATCCTTCAATGCACAGTAAAAACAAAAAAATGAAAGAAAAATTAAAGAAAGTTAAAGAAACAGACCCTAAAAGGTGAATTTTAAAGCCCAGCTCAACCATTATTTAGGGGATGCGTGAATAAGTCGGGCTCATGCGTGCCGAGCGAATTTTAGAAGCCGGTGAGATAGGTGCGTATCTCCTGGAGTGTACACATCTCGAAAGTTTTCAAAAAGGGTGGGGAGTGGGTGTGGTCTGGGTGGGGCATAGGCATTTTGGGGCATGAACCAGAGATGTGCGCAGAAATACTTACGGGATCCAGCACACCAGCCCCCCTGCCATGTAACTGTACTTCTGCTATGGATGACATGAACGTTAAAAAATAAAGAAAAATAGGAAGATCTGAGGGGTTCTAAGGCTTGGGGGTAACTGGGGGCAGTGAAACTATTAAACTAGGGGGGGGGGGGATTGGAGGACCTGTCTCTTAACTGGGCGATTGGGGATGAACTGGTAAAACTGGCAAAAGCGTCAGCACGCTGCCCTTTTAAAATCCCCCGATTTATGCGATAGAAGTGGCATTTGAATGCACACGCACAAGTCTACTTGGGCCAATGCACTTGCACATATGTGCACCTGCGCGCCAGTTTGAAAGCTACCATCCCTATGTATTAAATAAAAAGGGAATGAAATAAAAAAATAAAAAAAAAACAAACTTCGTGTACACGTCCCAAATAGGAATCTGAGATCTGCTAACAAAGCACTCCTCACTATTCCACCAGTCAAAACAGCTAGACTCACACAAGTAAGAGAAAGAGCTCTATCCTTGGCAGGACCCATACTTTGGAACACCATGCCCACAGAGTTGAGACTACAAAGCAACAACAAAACCTTCAGAAAAAATCTAAAAACCTGGCTTTTTAAACTAGCTTACCAAAAAGAGAAAGGAGAATAGTACTCAAGGGAAAGCAGGTAAAAACAATTGAACAACAAACACATAACATAAGAACATAAGAAAATGCCATACTGGGTCAGACCAAGGGTCCATCAAGCCCAGCATCCTGTTTCCAACAGTGGCCAATCCAGGCCATAAGAACCTGGCAAGTACCCAAAAACTAAGTCTATTCCTTGTAACCATTGCTAATGGCAGTGGCTATTCTCTAAGTGAACTTAATAGCAGGTAATGGACTTCTCCTCCAAGAACTTATCCAATCCTTTTTTAAACACAGCTATACTAACTGCACGAACCACATTCTCTGGCAACAAATTCCAGAGTTTAATTGTGCGTTGAGTAAAAAAGAACTTTCTCCGATTAGTTTTAAATGTGTCCCATGCTAACTTCATGGAGTGTCCCCTAGTCTTTCTACTATCCGAAAGAGTAAATAACCGATTCACATCTACCCGTTCTAGACCTCTCATGATTTTAAACACCTCTATCATATCCCCCCTCAGTCGTCTCTTCTCCAAGCTGAAAAGTCCTAACCTCTTTAGTCTTTCCTTATAGGGGAGTTGTTCCATTCCCCTTATCATTTTGGTAGCCCTTCTCTGTACCTTCTCCATCGCCATTATATCTTTTTTGAGATGCGGCGACCAGAATTGTACACAGTATTCAAGGTGCGGTCTCACCATGGAGCGATACAGAGGCATTATGACATTTTCCATTTTATTCATCATTCCTTTTCTAATAATTCCCAACATTCTGTTTGCTTTTTTGACTGCCGCAGCACACTGAACCGACAATTTCAATGTGTTATCCACTATGACACCTAGATCTCTTTCTTGGGTTGTAGCACCTAATATGGAACCCAACATCGTGTAATTATAGCATGGGTTATTTTTCCCTATATGCATCACCTTGCACTTATCCACATTAAATTTCATCTGCCATTTGGATGCCCAATTTTCCAGTCTCACAAGGTCTTCCTGCAATTTATCACAATCTGCTTGTGATTTAACTACTCTGAACAATTTTGTGTCATCTGCAAATTTGATTATCTCACTCGTCGTATTTCTTTCCAGATCATTTATAAATATATTGAACAGTAAGGGTCCCAATACAGATCCCTGAGGCACTCCACTGTCCACTCCCTTCCACTGAGAAAATTGCCCATTTAATCCTACTCTCTGTTTCCTGTCTTTTAGCCAGTTTGCAATCCACGAAAGGACATCGCCACCTATCCCATGACTTTTTACTTTTCCTAGAAGCCTCTCATGAGGAACTTTGTCAAACGCCTTCTGAAAATCCAAGTATACTATATCTACCGGTTCACCTTTATCCACATGTTTATTAACTCCTTCAAAAAAGTGAAGCAGATTTGTGAGGCAAGACTTGCCCTGGGTAAAGCCATGCTGACTTTGTTCCATGAAACCATGTCTTTCTATATGTTCTGTGATTTTGATGTTTAGAACACTTTACACTATTTTTCCTGGCACTGAAGTCAGGCTAACCAGTCTGTAGTTTCCCGGATCGCCCCTGGAGCCCTTTTTAAATATTGGGGTTACATTTGCTATCCTCCAGTCTTCAGGTACAATGGATGATTTTAATGATAAGTTACAAATTTTTACTAATAGGTCTGAAATTTCATTTTTTAGTTCCTTCAGAACTCTGGGGTGTATATCATCCGGTCCAGGTGATTTAGTACTCTTCAATGTGTGTAATTTTAATCAGATTAAGTATCATTCTTTTAAAACTCAGCAAAAGGATGAAAGAACAATGATAATGGTAATCTAGTAACCTAAACTGTGAAAATGTGAATCGGAAATGACTCATTACACTTACCAATTTATATCAATTACAAACTATTTTACCAACCCTAAAATTGGCACCTATGTAACTTATTTATTTATTTATTTATTTATTTATTTATTTATTTATTTAACATTTTTTTTATACCGACAACCGTTTGCACATCGTATCGGTGTACATTTAAACTCAAAACAGGTAGGCAGAGCCTTTACATGGAACTTAAGATACATTAGCCTCATTTTATGTGCCTTAATGTAAACCGTTGTGACGGTTCCCACCAAACGACGGTATAGAAAAATGTTAAATAAATAAATAAATAAATAAATAATTTTGCATGCATAGCCCTAATAAAGAAGTCTGGGAAGAGCACTGAAAAGTAGTACTAAAAAAGAATATGAAACCATGGATTTGAATCAGTGAATGGTATTTAGAAAATCCGTTCTCAGATGCTATACTATACCAAAACCAATTTGCAGTTAGCCTGTTACTATAGCAGCTATAGTAACAGGCTAACTGCAAATTGGTTTTGGTATTTTCCAGTTAGACTGCTGCAGTATGACATGATTGATACTGAACAGGAGTCATGGGTCCTAACAGAACAGCAATTTCCTTTGAATTCAATTTAATGTGAAATATTACAGACCATTATGTGGTATATCATATTCAATTAACCTGTGACACTGCTGTAGGAGTGTTAGGATGCCATTGTTAAAAGGGGTTTTCCTATTTTGGGTTTATGTCAAAAATATTTTCATAGCTAGAGAATCAAATTCAATAGAGAAAGAATACCCTATTTTTCTCAAACTGTATGCATAACTCAAGCATTAAGCCATCCGCTGGCTCTTGAACAGAAGTCTCTGCTTATAAAAAGGCATTTGTGACTAAGAGGAAATCCAGTACTGGCCCTTTGCCCTGGAACAGGAAGCTGAGCTGAAAATCACATAGGGTTAGCATAGCTCCTGGTCATCAGGGACAGGTTCTGCTGCTGTTCTTAGTTTTAGTTAATTACATTCATGGACTTGTAGCTTTTGTTTGATTTTTCCAAGAAAATGCAGGACTATAAATCCATTTTTATGTACTTTCATAGTTTCTATTTATTTCTGTGCCATCACAATTAAAACAAACTGAGAAAGTCTTGGATGTGTACTATTGTGTGCATCAACTATTAGAGATGTGAATCGTGTGATCGATCGTCTTAACGATCGATTTCGGCTGGGAGGGGGAGGGAATTGGATCGTCGCAGTTTGGGTTTTTTAAATATCGTGTAAATCGTGTAAATCGTGTAAATCGAAAACCGGCACACTAAAACATCCCTAAAACCCACCCCGACCCTTTAAAATAAATCCCCCACACTCCCGAACCCCCCCAAAATGCCTTAAATTACCTGGGGTCCAGTGGGGGGGGGAGGGCGGGAAAACCGGCACACTAAAACAACCCTAAAACCCATTAAAATAAATCCCCCACCCTCCTGAACCCCCCCAAAATGCCTTAAATTACCTGGGGTCCAGAGGAAGGGTCCCGGTGTGATCTTTTACTCTCGGACCTCCGTGCGTTGTAGAAATGGAGCCGGCGCTACCTTTGACCTGTCATATGACAGGTCAAAGGTAGCGTCGGCGCCATTTTGTTTTTTTGTCCCCCGACGTCAGGAGCATAGGAGATCGCTCCCGGACCCCCGCTGGACCCCCAGGGACTTTTGGCCAGCTTGGGTGGGGCCTCCTGACCCCCACAAGACTTGCCAAAAGTCCAGCGGGGGTCCGGAACGACCTCCTGCAGTCGATCTCCTGCCGGCGCCATTTTCCGTACGGAAAAACAATTCGCGGCAGGAGATCGCTCCCGGACCCCCGCTGGACCCCCAGGGACTTTTGGCCAGCTTGGGAGGGCCTCCTGACCCCCACAAGACTTGCCAAAAGTCCAGCGGGGGTCCGGAACGACCTCCTGCAGTCGAATCGTGTTGTCTTCGGCCGGCGCCATTTTGCGCCGCCATTTTGCAAAATGGCGGTGCAAAATGGCGCCGGCCGAAGACAACACGATTCGACTGCAGGAGGTCGTTCCGGACCCCTGCTGGACCCCCAGGTAATTTAAGGCATTTTGAGGGGGTTCGGGAGGGTGGGGGATTTATTTTAAAGGGTCGGGGTGGGTTTTAGGGTGTTTTAGTGTGCCGGTTTTCCCGCCCTCCCCCTTCCCCCGATTTACGATTTTTTGACGATAAATCGGGGGAATTGGTATTGTATCGTGGCTCTAACGATTTTTGACGATTTAAAATATATCGGACGATATTTTAAATCGTCAAAAAACGATTCACATCCCTAGTTTTTACAAGTAAGGTGCTCAAAATCTCCCACATGGGGAGCTAAAACCCACAATAATACTATTATATCTAAGAGATGTGCATTTGGGGAAACTAAATAGGAAATAACAAAATTTCCTATTTCATATCATTTGTTCACAAAATAAAATGATTGAAAATCCGACAAAATGTTGTCATTTCCACTTTTCATTTTGAAAACCACAAAAAAGAAAAAGTCAACTGTAAGGCCTTGATCCAGCCCTGAGGCCAGGGACTCGCCTAGGGAATAGGCTAAGGCTCAAAGCAGGAGCCTCAGCTTATGCCCAAGCACAATGCTGGTGCCTCAGCCTAGGCCTTGGTGCAAGTTCAGGGACTTGCCTAGGCATAGGCCACGGCCCAACATGGGGCAGCAGCCTATGTCCAAGTGTGACGCCAGGGTCTCAGCCTATACGTGGACCCAATGCCAGGGCCTCAGGGAGATCCAAGAAAAGGCTCAGG
Organism: Rhinatrema bivittatum; assembly: GCF_901001135.1. Lineage (NCBI taxonomy): Eukaryota > Metazoa > Chordata > Amphibia > Gymnophiona > Rhinatrematidae > Rhinatrema > Rhinatrema bivittatum. Next base: position 94,446,591 of record NC_042617.1, on the reverse strand, counting down.
CCCCAAAAAAATCACAACTTACTTTTCTGGTTGGGGATCCCACGTTGCAACCCATGAGCAGGCTCAATGCAGGGGCATGACCTAGAGGCTGGATCCTGTTGCCTGGGCCTTGGCCTAGGCTAAGGGCAGACCCAGGCCTAGGCTTGACCCATAGGCTGCATTCCGATGCCAAGGCCTCAGCTTAGGCCACAGTCCAGGCCCAGGCCCAATACTGCAGCCTGGTCTGGAGGCCAGGAACCGATGCCTGGGCCAAGGCCAATGCCGGGGCCCAGACTGTTGGCTGGGTGCCAAAACTGGAGCCTCAACCTTGGCCCAGGCCCAAATCTGGTGCCTCAGCCACAGACTCGGTCCAAGACTCGAATGCAATGTCCTCTTCTTCTTTGTTCTTCCATACATCTGTATCTGCTGGGGATGCCCTGAAGTTAATTAAATCTGGCACCAAAGTTAATTAACTCCATGCCTCCCTCTTCAGTGGAGGCTGCCATTTTGGTACATGGCAGTTCAATTAAAACTGCCAAATAACAAAATGGTAGCCTCCACTGAGAAGGGAGGCGCCAAAGTAAATTAACTTTGGCATGTCCCCAGAGGTTGCTGTAATTGTAAAGAAGAATGAAGAAAGATGAGGACATCACATTTGAGGCCTGGATCAAGGCCAAGACCCTGGTGTCAGGCTTCGGCCTGAGTCTTGGATTAAGCTATGGCCCAGGCATCAGGACCATCCACTGGGCCTGGGCCAGGACTGAGATCCTGATTTCGGGCCCTAGCATCCTGACTGGGACCTGTCATCAGGTCTGACCCCAGGTCTTGCCCCTTCATCAGGTATGAGCCCAGGTCTTGGCCTAGGCTGAGGGCAGGGCATCAGGAACAGGCCACGACACCTGGACTTTGCATAGGGTCTTGGACTAGACTATGGTCCAGGCATCAGGACCATCTACTGGGCCTGGGCCAGGACTGAGATCTGATTTCGATACCTAGCATCCTGACCAGGTCCTGGCATCAGGTCTGGCACGGGTCTTGCCCTATCATCAGGTTTGGGCCCAAGTCTTAGCCTAGGCTGAGGGCCTGGCATCAGGAACAGGCCTCGATGCCTGGACTTTGCATAGGGCCTAGGCGGATGTCGCAGTGAGCTACTGCAGCCTAGGACAATGCAAGGCTGAGGCTTTGGCTTGGGCCTAGGCCTCTTCTTTGGATCCCCATAGCCCAGGAAAATGGGGGCCTGGGAGGATCCTTGCCCCAACATTTTTGGGATGGGAGGGATAAGTGATAGGGAGGTCTCAGGAGGTCCATTTTATTTTTTTAATGTTTTTGGGGTGCTTTTTTAATGTTTATTTCATTTTTCATACTAAAGAAAATAAAATAGACATTAAACAAAACAAAGTTCATCACAAAAAAACCATTAATGAAATTAAAAAATGAAACAAAATTTGTATCATGTGCATCCCTACTATATCTTTTTCCTACTCTAAAGATATTCCTCTTAGTAGGAATCCACAGGATTCTCTACACACAAACTATCTGAAAAGTCTGGGGTATTTTCATATTCGTTGCATACAAAAAAAAGGAGGCTTTCACCTTCCTGCCCCAAAAATTATCTGAGCATGGCATTAGGGCCTAGTATGAAAGCCTGGTGATGAAGCCTGCTCCTAGCTCAAATGCCTAGACCCAGTCCAGGCCAGGAATCTAGACCTAGGCACAGTGCCAGTACCTAGTCCTGGTAATGAGGTCTAGGCCCTGTTCGGGCCCAGTGCAAAATCTAGTCTTTATCCAGACCTGGCACTGAGACTTAGGCTTGGTGCTGGGGCCCTGTCCCAGTGCTGAGGCATAGGCCCAGTGCCAAGGCCTTGAAACAGACTGGTCCTGGTGTTGAGACCTGCTCAGCACTGAGACTTGCTCCTGTGCCAAAGCTTAGACACCATCTGGACATGGTGCTGAGGTCTAGGCCCAAGACGTGCACACCACTGAAGCTTAGTTCCAATATGGGACTGTCACCAATGCCTAAGCCTGGCCCAGCACCTAGGTCTCACACACAGGCCTGGTCCTTGCACCAAGGCCTAGGCCTTAAGTCTAGCCAAGCCTGGGTCTCCAGTACTCCTGCCTGTATTTCAGCAGTTGAAAATATGATGCCATCCACCTGAACAGTGCCATTTGATGAATACCCATATAAATGTACTTTGACTGGGCCGTGACCTCAGCACCAATCACAGACCTGGGCCAGGTCTCAGTGCCGGGCCCCAGAACAGATCTGGTCTAGGCCTCTGCTCTAGGTCTGGACAAGACCTAGGAATTGGTGCTGGGACCAGGCCTCAGTGCTCAGCCCTGGCCCTGGGGAATAGATCTTGCTACCAGGCCTGGACTTAGACTAGGTCTCTATAGCAGGACTGGGCCCAACTTCCAGGCCCCAGTGGTAGGCCTAGGACTAGGCTATGGTAGCAGGCCTCAGTGCCAGGCCCAGACTGGGTCTAGGCCTCAGCACTAGGCCTGGGTCAGGCCAAGGCTTCAGCACTGGGCCATGCCTGAGCTTGGGCCTTGACACTGCTCTGGCTTGTTTTTCATTTTCAATTGAGGTCAATAGGAAAAGCAATAGATAAGGCAGGGCTGAAGCCAGCATAGGCCTAGGCCTTGACATCAGGCCTAGTTTGGGCCTATTCTCAGCACAGTGGCCAGATCCTGGCCTAGGCCTCTACACTAGCCAGGCTGTAACAAGGGATAGTTTCCCCATTGCTTTTAATGGAAAACAAAAAACAAATGGAATAAATAAATAAACAGAAACGTCTTTTGTTTAAAATGAACCAAATAAATAGAAATGGCCTACAACATAAGAACATAAGATATGCCATATTGGGTCTGACCAAAGGTCCATCAAATCCAATATCCTGTCTCCAACAGTGGCCAACCTAAGACACAAGTACCTGGCAAGTACCCAGACATTAAATAGATCCCAAGCTAAGAATGCTGACAAAAAGCAGTTTATGACTTCTCCAGGAACTTATCCAAACATTTTTTAAACCCAGCTACACTAGTTGCCCTAACCACATCCTTTGGCAATGAATTCCAGAGCTTAATTGTGCACTGAGTGAAAAAGAGTTTTCTCCAATTTGTTTTAAATATGCTACTTGCTAACTTCATTGAGTGCCCTTTAGTCCTTGCAGTATCCGAAAGAGTAAATAACTGTTTCATATTTACCAGTTCAAGTCTTTTCATGATTTTGTAGACCTCTATCATATCCCCCCTTCAGCCATTTTTTCTCCAAGCTGAATAGCCCTAACCTCTTTAGCCCTTCCTCATAGGGGAGTCGTTCATGCCTTTTATGATTTTGGTCGCCCTTCTCTGTATTTTCTCCAGTGCAACTACATCTTTTTTTGAGCTGCAACGACCAGAACTTAACACAGTATTCAAGGTGCAGTCTAACCATTGAGCGATACAGAGGCATTGTGACATCCTGGGTTTTATTTGCTTTTCCCTTCCTTATAATTTCTAACATTCTGTTTGCTTTTGTGAGTGTCAAAGCACACTGAGCTAATGATTTCAATGTATTATCAATTATGATGCCCAGATCTTTTTCCAGTCAAGTAACTGTGAAAATAGAACCGAACATCATGTAGTTACAGCATGGGTTATTTTTTTCCTATTTGCATCACCTTACACTTGTCCACATTATATTTCATCTGCCATATGGATGCCCAATCTTCAAATCTCACTAGGTCCTACTGCAATTTATCACAATCATCTGCAGACCTGATCACTTCACTCATCAATCATCATACCTCTTTCCAGATCATTTATATATATATATATATATATATATATATATATATATATATATATATATATATATTTATTTATTTATTTATTTAACAGCTTTTATATACCATGTTTAAGTGGGACCATCACAATGGTTTATAATTCATACACTGTGACATAATAACAAAATAAATATTAATAATCAGATAATAAAAAACATTACATTACTCAAAAATAAAACCTAATACAATTTTATAAAAATCAATGAGGGGCGGATTTTAAATGCCCTGCGCGCGTAAATCCGGCCGGATTTACGCGCGCAGGGCGTGCTGGCGTGCCTGTTTTGCATAGGCCGCCGGCGCGCGCAGAGCCCTGGGACGTGCGTAAGTCCCGGGGCATCATAAAAGGGGCGTGGGGGGGCATTGCGGAATGACGCGGCGTTTCGGGGGCGTGGCGTGGCGTTTCAGGGGTGGGCCCGGGGGCATGGCACCGGCCCGGGGGCATGGTTGAGGCCTCCGGACCAGCCCCCGGATTGGGTGATGGCACGCCAGCAGTCCGCTGGCGCGCACAGATTTACATCTGATTTCAGAAGGCGTAAATCTGCCAACAAAGGTAAGGAGGGAGGTTTAGATAGGGCCGGGGAGGTGAGTTAGGTAGGGGAAGGGAGGGAAAGGTGGGGGGAGGGCGAAGGAAAGTTCCCTCCGAGGCTGCTCTGAAATCGGAGCGGCCTCGGAGGGAACAGGCAGCGCGCGCTGGGCTCTGCGCACGCAGGTTGCACAAATGTGCACCCCCTTGTGCACGCCGACCCCGGATTTTATAAGAAACGCACGGCTATGCTACTACTCTAAGAATCTCCTTCCTTGGTGGTAAAAGCCTGTGTATATAGCCATGTTTTCAAGTCCTTCTTAAATTGCCTGAGGTCATGTTGAAGTCTGAGTTTCATGGACATGGCATTTCAAATTTTAGACCCGGCAAGTGAGATTGCTTTATCTTTAACCTGAGTTAAATGTGCTGTTTTTACTGATGGTATCGGTAATAGGCCTTTATTTGCGGATCTTAGATTCCTACAGGGTATGTGAAGACGAATTGTTGAATTAAGCCAGTCTGCAAGCTCATCGTATATTAATTTGTGAAGCGTACTGAGTGTTTTATACTGTATTCGATATTCGATTGGAAGTCAATGTAATTCTGGTAATATTGGTATGATGGGGTCCTTTTTCCTAATACTGTTAATACCCTTGCTGCTGCTTTCTGTAAAATTTGGAGTGGTCTGATAGTACAGGATGGTAATTCAAGTAATAAAGAGTCGCAGTAATCAGTACTTGCAAAATTTAAGGACTGTAAAATAGTTCTAAAATCATTTTTATTTAATAATGGTTTAAGTCATTTTAATACACACAAAAAAGTGCAGAAGAAACTTATAGGTTCAAAAGGTAATCAACTTTAACCAACAAGGTTTATTAGAATTTCATATGGCAGCAACTCCACTGGGTTTATAATACAGTTCAGTAGGTCCCCCTTGCCGTCTGGCTGCATCGGGAGGGACAATTATCTTTTTAACAGAATTCGGATTCCTTGCAAATCAAGATGGGGTGGAGTGTGGTCTTGGCGGGATGTGGGCATGTCGGGGGAAGACCAAGAGATGTGCGTATAAATACTTTTATGCACAAGTGCATGCTGGGAGTCCCCACCATGTAACTTTATTTCTGCTATTGCTGGCGTGTAAGTCAAAAAATAGAAAAATCATTGGTAGTCAGCGGGGTTTTTAGGGTCGGGTCTAACAGAAGAGAAAGGAGCCTTTAAAACTAGGGGAGTTAGGAAGTCCTATCCCTACACTGGATGAACTGGGAATGAACTGGGTAAAGGGTAAGTAGCCTTGGCACACATCCCTTATAAAATTTCCCCCCACTCACACAGTAGACATGGCATTTTCACGCACATGCACGCATCTATATAATTAATTTATTTATTTATTTATTTGTAGATTTTTATATACCGGTGTTCCTGTATGAAATACAGATCACATCGGTTTACATTGAAACAGGACATTAATTTCGCCTAGAGGCGGTACATGGAACAAGGTTACGGAACTTGGAAACAGGGTAAACTAGTTCAAAATTAACATTGTAAAATTTAAGAACATAACGAAAACATCTTAGCTAACAGGTCTCATTGAGCATCAAAATCATAAAATAAAGCATAACTGTAAATGTCACAAGTGTCCTGCAGAAGGGATTAGATACAGTGTCAAGTAGTAGTATAGGACATGGGGATTGCGATGGTGAGGAGCTCTTACTTCTTACTTCTTACTTGAGTGCACAGCCAATTTTATAACATATGCTCATATGTTCGTGTATGTTATAAAATTGCCACGTCCATCTGCGCAAGCCAGCATATACTCACATGTGTTCATGTGCATGGATCTTAAAATTCACCTCTAAGTGCATAAGTGGGCTTTTGCAAATTGCTATGATATATTTTTATAATATCTATAATAATATGTAATAGTGGGTTTTTGACCCTGGTTTCCCCACAGTTCTAAGCACTAGGCTACTTCTCCACTCCAAAAAATGCCCTCCCCATGTTTTTTCATATATTAAGATCAAGATTCAAAAGGCTTACCCACATAATTTTTTGAGTTACCTGGACAAAACCTGATTCATTTTCTTTCTTCTATTTGTTCACATTTTGCCCAGATAATTTGCTGAATAAAAAGAGGCAGGATGGATGTGATCTAAGTGCATGGTTAAATTTTAGCCAGTGAGCATTGATATTCACTGCGTGCTATCTGACTAAATTTAGCCAGGTAAGGCTGGTCAGAAAAATATTGGCACTAAATTAACTCAAATAATTTTATCTAGATAGCGCTAGCTGAGTATATTCATAAGAACATAAGAAATTGCTATACTGGGTCAGACCAAGGGTCCATCAAGCCCAACATCCTGTTTCCAACAGTGGTCAATCCAGGCTACAATTACCTGGCAAGTACCCAAAAACTAAATATATTCCACGCTATTGATGCCAGTAATAGCAGTGGCTATTTTCTAAGTCAACTTGATTAATAACAGGTAATGGACTTCTCCTCCAAGAACTTATCCAATCCTTTTTTAAACCCAGCTACACTAACTGCCCTAACCACATTCCCTGGCAACTAATTCCAGAATTTAATTGTGCATTGAGTGAAAAAAGAATTTCCTCCCATTAGTCATGCTAACTTCATGGAGTGCCCCCTAGTTGGTAAATAACCAATTCACATTTACTCGTTCTAGACCTCTCATAATTTTAAACACCTCTATCAGATGCCCCCCTCAGCCGTCTCTTCTCCAAGCTGAACAGCCCTAACCTCTTTAGTCTTTCCTCATAGGGGAGCTGTTCCATCCCCTTTATCGTTTTCTTCACCCTTCTCTGTACCTTCTCCATCGCAACTATATCTTTTATGAGATACGGCAACCAGAATTACACACAGTATTCAAGGTGTGGTCTTACCTTAGAGCGATACAAAGGCATTATGACATCCTCCGTTTTATTCACCATTCCCTTCCTAATAATTCATAACATTCTATTTGCTTTTTTGACTGCTGCAGCAAACTGAGCCGACGATTTCAAAGTATTATCCACTATGATGCCTAGATCTCTTTCCTGGGTGGCAGCTCCTAATATGGAACCTAACATTGTGTAACTATAGCATGGGTTATTTTTCCCTATATGCATCACCTTGCACTTATCCACATTAAATTTCATCTGCCATTTGGATGCCTAGTTTTCCAGTCTCGCAAGGTCCTCCTGCATTTTATCACAATCCACTTGTGATTTAACTACTCTCATTTAACTACTCAGGTAACACTATCTTCCCATTGATTACTGGCCTCTCACTCCATCTCATTTATTTTACTGTTGTCTTTTGGATGGTGTATAACATTTGTGGGAGGTTTGCTATATGTTTTTTCAATACAAGTATTTTGTTTTGGAAAAAAATGGGTGTCTATAACACAGCCTTGTTAATAACTCCATTTGAAGGACAAACGTTTGGAGTTTCAAAAATTCCCCTTCTGAAAATAAATGCCTAAAAAATCACTCTATGATGAAAATCCCTTTATTTAAATGTATTGTTCTCTTTTATGAATCACATTCCTTTCCCAGGAAACCTGATGAGAATTGAAACACATAATCAATAAATACAATCAGAAAATAATAAGGAAACCTCAGAATTGTTGCTCTATTGCTGCTTCTGCATTTCTCGGCATCTAGATATGAAAGAACAATTCAAGGGGGAAACATCTAGGCAGCGCAGTGGAGTGGTGAAAAGATTGCCTCATCATGGCTTAAACTTGAATGCCTTGCTAGTGAGCTTTCCCTCCTCTCTCTAAACTGGTGACTTTCAAATCCAAAGTGATTTTTGGCTAAAAAAAAAAAAAAATAAATTTTTTTTTTAAGAAAGGTTCTTGAACTGTAGGAGCTACCGAAATGTTCCCTTCTGGCTGATAATGTAAAGTTAATCACTGTTCACACAGCCCAAATTACAAGTATGTTTTAGTTTTGGCAAGACCTTTCTGATTCATTCCACTGCTGGCTAAATTCTCAAAGCCATTGACACACACACAGCATGGTTTTATGTGCATAAATGACTGTTATCAATTTGTCCGGTGGCTCAGTGCACATTAAAGTATGTGTATAACCTGATTTCACGTGCACAGGTAGGAGGTGTTCTCGGGGCAGAGGTGGGACGTGCGCATATATTTCTGTATTAAAAAAGAAAAAAAAAAAAGGGTGTGCATAAGTTCCCCCGCCTAAATAAACGCTACCACAACCCACAGAGTTATAAAATTACACTCTTACTGCTTTTGAAAGATTGGACTCTACTGCTCAACACTCCAACAGCTCTATAAAAAGGTTAAATTTACTTTTTAAATATGTGATCAAGTGCAGCATGGCTTCCCAGGAAAAAAAAAAATTCAAAGAAAAATCAGCCATCTACGGTTTATACATTATAGTTCTTTCATATTCCTTTGAGAGGTAGCAACTATTGGGTGATCAGGTTGACCAATGGGAAGTGTTAACTTTTCATTTGTTTTAGGCATTATTAACTGCTGCTTCTTGCCTCCCTCCCTCTTAAAATCTCAGTTCTATTAATAGAATTTACTGTGGGTTTGGCCTGTTTGGTTTTTTTTTTTTTACAGGTCTGAAATTCCCCCCGTCTTTGCAGTTTGTATGACTCTGTATGCTTACCACAACTGTGCAGTGATGCAATTGTTCTGTACCTCCTCTAGCCTATCCCTGGCAGAATACCTGCTCCTCGTCTAGACACTAGTCTAACTGTAGAGCTAATACTAGGTTCTAACAGTCTGAACTTTACATTTGTCATAGTTCTACCCAACGTTTTCACTTTGATCTTTATCCTTAAAAACCACAGTGATTGACAAAGGTAACATAAATTTCTTCCCCTTAACAGCCTCGATGGCACTTCCCTCTAGTTTTTGCTTTTTTTATTTCATCATTAAATCTCCAAGTGCTGCTAAAAGTCTAAATAAGTGGCAGTTCCAGCAGCAACGAGCTCCATAAAATTGCCTACTCCTGAAGCCAAATGTTTTGTATTAAAGGCAAGGGTGTCTAATGGATAAGCAGGAGTAATTGTGCTCATGTTAGAAGTCCACTAACAAAATGGGATGTGCATTCATTTGAAACAAAATGAGCAATTTTAACAACATTTCCAATTTCATTTTAATCCATTTTCAAAAGAAAATGAAAGAAAAATGAATGAAATTGTGTTCTTTATTTGTTTGTTTCGTTTTCAAAATAAGTCAGTCCTAGGCCTCCACCAGAAAAAAACCCCAAAAGCTCACTTGTTGCCAGCCTCCAGTTTACCAGCTGTCTGACTCCCTGGCTTCCTGTGCCTGCTTCCTACCACATCTGTGGGTACTCAGAGGCAGGAGCAATCCCCTCATACTCCTTCCTTTCCAATTTTTCAAAATGGCATCTACTGACCTGAGGCAAGAGCTAATGTGACTTTTTACCTTACAAGAAAATGACGCTGCCTCTTTGTCAGCTGCGCCATTTTCTTTATGGCAAAAATTAACAATGGCACTGGCCTCAGGTTGATGAGCCGTGAAAAAAAAGGGACAAGGGGGCAATAGTGAACAGGCGGCCGCATCGTGGCAGTGCATTTTTGCCCACTGAGGTTGCAGCCATGCTGCATACTATTGCCCCCATAATGCCAATGAAATAGCCGTAGCTATGTCCGGTGCTACTGAGAGCGATAATGTGCGATACATTATCGCCTGCAGCACTACAGAACCCTAATTTATCTAAAACCCGCTGAAACTCCGCCCCTTTCCCTAGTTTACATTTCAAATTGAGATGTGGTAGTCATCACATGCATTAGGGCATTATCAAGTATGAAAATGCCCTAATGCACGTGGTAACGGCCCATCACTATTTGATGAATGACCCTCTTGGTCCCTTATAATGATTAGTCATAAAGCATATGGGGACAGACTTAAACATCTAAACATGCATACAATGGAGGAAAGGGTAAATTATGATAGACTTATTTATCTATCTCCAAAGAATAAATGAACAGTAGTCAGGTTCTTTCAACTGAAAGAAGACTCTATAATGAATAGGGATGTGAATCGTGTGATCGATCGTCTTAATGATCGATTTTGGCTGGGGGGAAGGGAAATCTGATCGTCATGTTTTGTTTTTTTTAAAAATCATCAAAAATCATTAGAGCCGCGATACAATAACAATTCCCCTGATTTATCGTCAAAAAATCGTAAATCGGGGGAGGGGGGGAAAACCGGCACACCAAAACAACCCTAAAACCCACCCCTACCTTTTAAAACAAATCCCCCACCCTCCCGAAGCCCCCCAAAATGTTTTAAATTACCTGGGGTCCAGTGAGGGGGGGGGGTCCCGGCACGATCTCCCGCAATCTCCCGCTCTCAGGCCACGGCTGCGTTAATAGAAATGGCGCCGGTGGCCCTTTGCCCTTACCATATGACAGGGCAAAGTTAGCGCCGGCGCCATTTTGGTTCCTGTCACCCGACGTCACGAGTGCAGGAGATCGCTCCCGGACCCCCGCTGGACCACCAGGGACTTTTGGCCAGCTTGGGGGGGCCTCCTGACCCCCACAAGACTTGCCAAAAGTCCAGCGGGGGTCCGGGAGCGACCTCCTGCACTCGCGCCATATTGCCAATATTCAAAATGGCGCCGGCGCTACCTTTGCCCTCACTATGTCATACGACCCGTATGTCATACGACCCTCACTATGTCACTATGTCATATGACTTGTATGACATAGTGAGGGCAAAAGTAGCGCCGGCGCCATTTTGAATATTGGCAATACGGCGTGAGTGCAGGAGGTCGCTCCCGGACCCCCGCTGGACTTTTGGCAAGTCTTGTGGGGGTCAGGAGGCCCCCCCAAGCTGGCCAAAAGTCCCTTGGGGTCCAGCGGGGGTCCGGGAGCGATCTCCTGCACTCGTGACGTCGGGTGACAGGAACCAAAATGGCACCGGCGCTAACTTTGCCCTGTCATATGGTAAGGGCAAAGGGCCACCGGCGCCATTTCTATCAACGCAGCCGTGGCCCGAGAGCGGGAGATCGCAGGAGGTCGTGCCGGGACCCCCCCACTGGACCCCAGGTAATTTAAAACATTTTGGGGGGCTTCGGGAGGGTGGGGGATTTGTTTTAAAGGGTCGGGGTGGGTTTTAGGGTTGTTTTGGTGTGCCGGTTTTCCCGCCCTCCCCCTCCCCCAATTTACGATTTTTTGACGATAAATCGGGGGAATTGTTATTGTATCGCGGCTCTAACGATTTTTGATGATTTAAAATATATCTGACGATTGTTTTAAATCGTCAAAAAACGATTCACATCCCTACTATTTAGCATATTCCTAATTGATGAAAATGGAAAACTGGCAAAGGAATACGCATGCTTAAGGATCTATAGTTGTTTTTGTATTGGTCCTTTTGGGTATGCTTTGCATGCCAGCTACTGTCTAGGTACTGTGTTCCTGATTTCTGTGTTTGTAAGTTGTGCTCCTTGCAATAAAAACATTATTTTGCAAAAAAAAAAACAGCAGTGCCTATGAAGAATTGCAGAAGGACTTTGTGAGACTAGGAAACTGGACTTCTAATGTATTTAGGGAAAAATAATCCCAATTATAGGTACATATGCAGGGTACCATGTTAGGAGTCACCATCCAGGAAAAGGTCTTCAGAGTCCTTGTGGACAATACCTTGAAATTTTTGGCTCAATGTATGGTGGCAGTCAAAAAGGCAAATAGAATAATAGGAATTATTTGGAAAGGAAAACTGAGAATATTATAATGCATTTTCTATAGATCCTTGATGTAATTGCACCTTGAGTATTATATGCAGTTTTGATTACCACATCTCAAAAAGATACAAGAAAAGGTATGGAGAAGGGTGACAAAATGATAAAGGAGATGGAAAAGCTCCCTTATGGAGAAAGGCTAAATATTAGGGCTTTTAAGATTGAAAAAGAGTTGACTGAGAGGGGATTTGATTGATGTTCATAAAAGCATGAGTAGGGTAGTAGAACTGTAAATAGGAAATGGCTATTTACCCTTTCAAACAATACTAGAACTAGGGGATACTCCATGGATTAGCAATTAGCAGAATTAAAACAAATCATATGAGTATTTTCTGCACTCAGAGCCCAATCAAGGTCAACTAACATAGTGGTTTTCAAAAGAGGATTGGACAAGTTCCTGAAGGAAAAGTCCTTAGTTATTAGCCAGGGAGAATTGGGAAAGCCAGCTCTTATCTCTGGGAGTGATGATACAAGAAATAAATCAACTATTGGGGATTTGTTGGGAACTTGTAATCCGGACTGGCCACTGTTGGAAACAGAATGCTAGGCTTGATGAACCTTGGTTTGACCGAGCTATGTTTTTGTGCTTCTATGACCATTCTATCATTAAGATCAATGTATTAAAGTGTGCTGATGCTTTTGTAAGCATTAGCACGTGACAAAAAAACTGCTATGAACATGGGATGGCACACATTGGATTAAATTATTAAACATACGCACGCTCATCCATGTGCGCACGCTACCCGGCATGCGCATATGGACAGATAATTTTATAACATGTGCAAACTGGTGCACATATGTTATAAAATCCGGGGCGGCACATGCAAGGGGGGGTGAAATAATGCAATTTTCGCATAACGAAGCATCACAGCCTTCCCCAGTTCCCTCCCAGTCTGCTCCAATTAAGGCGTGGACTGGGAGGGAACTTCCATAACCCCTACCCTAACCTCCATTTCCCCTCTCCTCCCTGCCCCATATCCCTATCCTAGCTACCCCTGTTTTTTTATTTTACCTTTTGCTTCTCAACAGGAGCAGTAGTAAGTTGCGTACCTCAAGCCCCGCCCCCCCTGTCCTCTAGACCATCCCTTTTCTTTAGCCCAGAACTTCTGCTGGACCCCTTCTAAAATGCACGTGGCTCGCACAAGTCCCGGCCGTGCACGTAACCCCAGTATTTTATGCACACAGGCAATTTAAAATGTGCCTGATTATGTGTATTATGTTTACTCAAAATCTATGCTAAATAGCTAATGAGATGCAAAACTATGCAAAAAAGCTCTGTACCTTTTAGCATACAGGAAAAATTGAATGGTCCACATTCAACGACATTTAGCTGGATAACTCGCAAGTTATCAATATCTGACTAAATATTAACTTTTGAATTTTTCAGCAACTTATCTGGATAAATTGTAGGGATGTGAATTGTGTGTCCGATCGTCTTAACGATCAAAATCGTCTGGCAGGAGAAGAAAATCGTGTTTGGCATGATTTTTTAGTTAAAAAATTGTTTTTTCCAATTAGTGCGCACTAACGGGAGTTAGTGCGCGCTAACAGGGAGTTAGCGCGCACTAACCATTGTTAGTGCGCACTAACAGAAAATGATACAATTTGACACTTTTCAGGTCAGTTTAGGAATGAATATGTATTCCTATTGGCTGCCCTCTTATTTATTCATGTTACCAAGGTTCCCACTGACAATATATGGGGGATGGGAAATGTAAACAAAAAAAGTAATGTGATCAGTCAATGTGACTAGAACTTGTGCCCTATCCCTGATACCGGGAGTGTTGTGATCTTCCTGCATGCAGTGCCATATCCCTGATACCGGGAGTGTTGTGATCTTCCTGCACGCAGTGCCCTATCCTTGATACCAGGGGTGTTGTGATCTTCCTGCATGCAGTGCCATATCCCTGATACCGGGAGTGTTGTGATCTTCCTGCACGCAGTGCCCTATCCCTAATACCAGGAGTGTTGTGATCTTTCTGTACACAGTGCCCTAACCCTGATACTGGGAGTGTTGTGATCTTCCTGCATGCAGTGCCATAACCCTGATACCAGGGGTGTTGTGATCTTCCTGCACGCAGTGCCCTATCCCTGATACTGGGAGTGTTGTGATCTTCCTGCACACAGTGCCATATCCCTGATACCAGGGGTGTTGTGATCTTCCTGCATGCAGTGCCCTATCCCTAATACCAGGAGTGTTGTGATCTTCCTGCATGCAGTGCCCTATCCATAATACCGGGAGTGTTGTGATCTTCCTGCACACAGTGCCCTAACCCTGATACCGGGAGTGTTGTGATCTTCCTGCACGCAGTGCCATATCCCTGATACCAGGGGTGTTGTGATCTTCCTGCATGCAGTGCCCTATCCCTAATACTAGGAGTGTTGTGATCTTCCTGCAGACAGTGTCCTAACCCTGATACCGGGAGTGTTGTGATCTTCCTGCATGCAGTGCCGTATCCCTGCTCAGTGCAGGAAGATAACAACACCCCCGGTATCAGGGTTAGGGCACTGCGTGCAGGAAGATCACAACACTCCCGGTATCAGGGTTAGGGAACTGTGTGCAGGAAGATCACAATACTCCCGGTATCAGGGATAGGCACAAGTTCTAGTCACATTGACTGATCACATTACTTTTTTGTCAAGCTACCAACCGTTTCCATTTCCCATCCCCCCAACCATCACCTCAGTGGGAACCTTGGTAACATCAATAAATAAGAGGGCAGCCAGCCAATAGGAATACATATTCATTCCTAACTGACCTGAAAAGTGTAAATTTGTATCATTTTCTGTTAGTGCGCACTAACTCCCGGATAGTGTGCACTAACTCCTATTAGTGCGCACTAACCCGATTAACGATTTTTTAATGATAAATCATTAGAATTCCTATTGTATCATGTTCTTTAACGATTTAAGATGATTTTAAAATTATCGGACGATAATTTTAATCGTTGAAAAACGATTCACATCCCTAATAAATTGTAGTCAACTAATGAGTTATCCAACTAAAAATTCAGCTGAATAACATAATGGTGTTCTGGGAGCATTCCAGGCAGAGATAAGTTAGCGAGATAAGGTATCCGGCTAATTCCGATATTCAGAGTTAACCTGATAACTTATCCAGCTAGCTCTGGTCAACATGTAGAGTAGTCCTAAAAATGATGGTCAGATAATCTTATCTAGCTAATTTTAAGATAGTCATGTACATTGAATGGTACAGCTATGCCATTGAATATCCCACCAAATTAACCAGATAAATTTATCTGGCTAATTTTGCTGGGCAGACAATGGCTGAAAATGGATCCCCTGGGAGTTAAAATTCACAATTGTTATTACAGATCTATCTGATATGTCTCAATGACTCTCTTTACACACTGAATACTCTTCTTGGTATCCAGTAGAATCTGGTGTCCTACAGGGATCAGCATTGTATACATGGTTCCTCTTTGTTAAATTCTTGCTGGATTCTGTTTGGAATATGAAATCTACGCTGATGACATATGATTTTTTTATTCCTCTATCATCATCTTGGACTGAGACTTTTGGCCTTCTTAGCATCTATTTTGAAGCAATACAACACTGGTTGGCCCATAACATGCTTGATCTCAACTTAAAGAAAACAGAAATTATGGTACTTCAAAGATCTGATCATTTAGAAGCCTGTCCATTCCAATTTCATCTCAAGTTAGAAGTATAGGTATCTTGCTTTACTCTACCCTGAATATGAAGAGCCAAGTTAAATCTCTAGTAAAGTCTGGTTATTACAATTTAAGATTTGTACGGCCCTTGAGATTTTTACTTTCTCCATCCAATTTTTGGTTAATAGTGCAATCTCTTCTTCTGCCTACTATTGATTATTACAATGTCCTATTGTTAGGACTCCTGAAATACATCTTAAGGGCCTTACAAGTCCTTTTGAACAATGCTACTCAGCTAATCTCTAACCTGAATAGGAGGGAAAACATTTCTCCTATCCTTAAAGACCTCTATTGGCTTCCAATTGAACAGAAAATCCAATACAAAACTGTGTTTTTATTTCAAAAAATGTTTAAAATTGTCTCGTTCCCCTGGATTAATCAACTTCTATATGTCTATAACCCAGACTAAAATCTGAGTTCCTCGCAGAGTGGTCTATTTGATGTTTCTTTGGTCTGCCAGGTCCACCTTGCCAAATCTCAAGAGAGATTATTTTTTTATTCCTGGTCCTGTGTTTTGGAATTCCTTGCCTTTTGCATTGAGAACTATAGAGTGTACTAGAACCTTTAAGAGTAAGCATTCAATTGTTGATTCTTTGAGAGCTGATCACTTTTTTATGTTCAATATTGCTTTATTTTATTCTATTCTTTTATGCTCATATTTTTTGGTGGATATTGTTAGCCATCTAGAGCTGTGCATGGGTGGCATATAAATTTCTTTTAAATAAATAAAAAGATGCATTAATGTGAAATATAGTTAACTTTTTTGCATTAATAATGCATAAATGTGAATGCTAATATGCAAACTTTAACATCCATAGTAGCACCATCTGGTGCAAGTCACCACATCTTTCCTGCTGCCACCCTATGAAAATGCTCAACCAGAGGTTACATGGATGGCAAGAAACATGTTTAAATATGATGACTGTGAAGTGGTCCTGTACCTGCAATAACAGCATGGGCACCAGAAAAGAACTGGTGGGGAAACAACTGAGAACAGCAGGAAAGCAATCAGCTAGGCGATTAGCAACTAGGAATGGCAAGAACTGGAGAATAGCCAGCTATGGGGAAAAACTTAGTATGATAGTAAAAGGAGAACAGGCTGCTAGGAGGCAGTGACAGAGAGCTGCAGTAACAGGAGAGCAGCCAGATGGGGGTAGCAGTGGAAAGAGGCCGTGGCTGAAGCACAGCCAGCTGGGAAACAGCAGGCTGAGAGCAGCAGTGACAAGAGAACATGAAGAATTTAAAAATGACTTTGATCCTGTGACAAGCAAGGCTCATGCCATACCTACCCTTCTCAAATTATTCAGCTTTTTACCTTTTATGGCTTCAGGATCTTTTCAAACAACTGTGGCTATAGTTAGTGAATGGAGGAGGTCACCTTGTCCAGATGTCCCAGTTGTTTTCACCAGATACTACAGGCCACTGTGAGTCAGGTTAAGAATTATATCAAGTTCCACTTCCTACCTAGAGGCCGCAATGTTTGGGCCTTAACCAGGATTCCTTTTCTATAGCCGGCCTACCAAATGTGATATGTGCCATAGAGTACACACATATAATACAGATCCCACAAGCACTTTCACTCCCTGAATGTGCAAGGGATGTGTGATGCACACATAAACATCCTGAATGTGGTGGCCAGTTTCCTGGCATGAATTTGCCTTCTTCTGGGTAAGTTCCCATTGTTTCAATTCTCTCATTTAATTATCCCAAGCCATCTTCAATACTTGGAATAAACCTACAGAATTCTTATCAGCCAAAATATGAAAAGATAGCAGAAAAATTAGCCACTAGTCTGTTTAGCCAGCTGCACTTTTCTCCTCTGCTTCTTCTGCTGGCATTTCAACGTTCATCCATTACAGTCTTTTTGTGGAAATCTAGCCCCACTCCCTGATTAGCCACAGAAACAAGTATGTTACCTCTAGGAGCAAGTGATTATCCACTAGGGATGTGCAGTGGCAAAAAGTATGTGTTGGTTTGTTTATTTGTTTCATAGGTCAAATCATTCATTTATATTCTTTCAGACAATTTTTGTTTTTATTCATTTGTTCATTTCCTATTAAAGTTAATGGGGAAGCAATGCAGCCTAATTTGGGCTCACAAAATTTTGTTTTGTTTTGTTGTTTAATCATTTATAATTAAACTTGTAAGTAGGCACTGCAATGTATCATATCAAGATGGCACAAAAAGTGGCATGAATAGAGCAAGGACTCTTAATGGGTCAAAATGCTACCTGCAGTGGCAGGAGAGTTGCAAAGCAGCAGCAAGGCACCATAAGAAAAGCAAAGCAGAAGTAAGAGTGGCCAGAACATGCCAAATCTCCAAAAGAGGGGCAAAGAGCAACAACAATATTGATATGAACCCACCAAGGCAGTATGAGAGGGCATAGTGGCACCCAAGGATAGGATTTTTCCACTTCTAGGCACTTTAAGTGTTTTCACTCATCCATCTTTTATAAGGATCTGTTTCGGGGTAGCAGATGGCTGTTCTCTGCAAAATGAGCTTCAGTAGAGTTGGAAGGCGGAAAATCTTTGCCAGCCTGCAGTCCTGAGTTTTTGCTTCTCTAGACACAAACATAATGGGAGCCTACTGACAAATCCAGGGCTGGTGCCATCAAGTGTGGCATGAATAACTCAAGGCACCATGATGGGGGAATAAAACTCCAAATGTGTTAGGGAAAAACCAAGGCAGCAATAGACTGTCAAAGCAGAAAGAGTGTCATGAAGACCCCAGGGCAGAATGAGAGGTATTAGGGATGTATATCAGGGATGGATACATTCAATTCAGTATTCGTATTCGTCGGGACCCAAATCCGTTACATCCATTTTCAGGAGACCCCGATTCGTCCATTAGTTACGTATGGTATTCATTTACCATTAAAGTAAAAAAAAAAACCCATCCTAACCCTTTAAATTTAATTAACTACAACCCCCCCCACCACCCTCCTGACCCCACCAAGACTTGTCAAAAGTCCCTGGCGGTCCAGCGGGGGTCCTGGAGCATTCTCCTGCACTCGGGCCGTTGGCTGCTGGTATTCAAAATGGCACCAATAGCCTTTGCTCTTACTATGTCACAGGGGCTACTGATGCCATTGGTCGGCCCCTGTCACATGGTAGGAGCAATGGACGG
The DNA here is from genome assembly GCF_901001135.1 of Rhinatrema bivittatum. Classification (NCBI taxonomy): domain Eukaryota; kingdom Metazoa; phylum Chordata; class Amphibia; order Gymnophiona; family Rhinatrematidae; genus Rhinatrema; species Rhinatrema bivittatum. Next base: position 94,427,695 of record NC_042617.1, on the reverse strand, counting down.
CCGGCGCCATCTTGTGCTCCTACCATGTGACAGGGGCCGACCAATGGCACCGGTAGCCCCTGTGACATAGTAAGGGCAAAGGCTATCGGCACCATTTTAAATACTGGCAGCCGAAGGCCCGAGTGCAAGACCCCCGCTGGACCACCAGAGACTTTTGGCAAGTCTTGGGGGAAATATGTCACAGGGGCTACAGGTGCCATTGGTCGGCCCCTGTCACATGGTACGAGCACAAGATGGCACCGGCCGTCCATTGCTCCTACCATATGACAGGGGCTGACCAATGGCACTGGTAGCCCCTGTGACAGAGTAAGGGAAAAGGCTATCAGCACCATTTTGAATACTGGCAGCTGACGGCCCGAGTGCAGGAGATCGCTCCAGGACCCCCGCTGGACCACCAGCGACTTTTGGCAAGTCTTGGGGGGGGGGGGGGTCAGGAGGGTGGGGGTTTTATTCGTTAGTGATACGTTGCATTTGTGGGGGTTCGCCATACGTTTTGGAACCCCATGAATGCAACGAATAGGGACCTATACTTTGCGGATTGCACATTCGTTCAAAATGAATGCACATCCCTAAGAGGTATGAAGTAGCCACCCACATTGGAAAGACTCCCTTTTTCCTCACTGCTACTAATACTGCTTGTACTTCTGATGAGGTGGCCTGGCTTTAGAGTAACAACCAATCCTCTGCCCCTGACATTTTTTCTGCCTACTGCCATTTCCTCCTCTCCTATTTCCTTGCAGTGGAGTGATGGAATTGGAAGTAGCTACTGGAGGTTTTGATATCACAATATAATTTATTGATATTGTACAGGCACTCATCAGTCCCACTCTAATTCTGAATGAGTGTTTCTGAAACACACGTTCAACAAGTTGGCAGTCTGTCTTCACTTCAGCACTTAGCAAGTACAGTGCCAATTTGCCAAGTTGAGCTGGCAGCTTGCTAGTAGCACAAACTGAGTCTCTGTCTATCTAGAGCTATCCCTCACACTATGTGCAAAAATGTCTTTTTTTTACATAAATACATATTCAGTGTATGTGTGTTCACTGCTGACTGATTCCTTTTGTACACACACACAAACTGTTAGAAAGAGAATAAACTGAGACAGCTGGCAAGGCTGTCCTTTACTTCAGTCTGTCTATAGATCACCCAGTGTAGTGCACTGTGCAGAGTCAGAGAGGAACACACCAAAAAAATCAGTATTCACTGTTTCTGTGTTTTCAGTCCATTATCCTGCTCCAATGAACAGATAGAAATGGTTATGGTTTTTATGGTTTTATTCATTTTTTATACCATCACAATGGCTTACAATTTTATAAAATTAGAAATACAATACACATAATAAAATAGTAATAACAGCTAAAATTTAAAAGAGACATAATAACTTCTATAGCTGTTAAAATTGTTAAAATACTATACAACTAAAAGAAGTTATACTAATAAATATTATTAAAGCAGCACCATTAATATCTAAGTAAAAATGAAACATAATAAAATCAGTGCCCCTGCCTTTCTGTTATAGTGAAAGCCCTGTGACTGCAGTACTGAAGATAAGAAAAAAGTCCTTTGAAATGCCAAAATAATTATTCTTACTTTATTGACTGAAAGACAGCTTCTGAAAAGACAAGCTTTCCCTGCAAAATCCAACAAAGAAATTGTAGTTTCCTTGTACTGCTCAGACATTTTAGTGGGAGGAAGTTAGTGTTACTTGATCCAGATACCAGCTATAGGCTACTTTAAAAAAATGTTTCACCTTGATTTGTCCTCTCACCAGTTTACTGCCTTCTTCTCTTGCCTCAGTCCAGCCTAGCTGCTACCTCACACAGGAAGTAGTTAGTTGCTATAGTTAACAGTTTCACTGTAGTACTTTTCAATGGGCCATTGACTTGAAAGAGAAACATAAACCAATGAAACAGAAATTTGTGTTTAAATTCATGGGGACCATCCATTCATTTCAGGGGTTCAAGAATAAAATGAAAATGGTCTAATTTTTTGCACTTTACACATTTGTTGAAATGAATGCACATCTAAATTAGCCAGTGAGTCCCTAATCCTTCTCCCCTCTCCCAAATATATAAAGAAAACTCATATAGGGCACCAGAATAGTAGAGATTACTTTGTAATATAGTTACATAGTAAAATAGTGAATGATGGCAGATAAAGGCCTAAATGGATCATTTAGTCTGCCCAGTTGTTATATGTATACTTTAGGTAAATGCACATATAAGTTCCCAAACTAGCACCCTTTCACATCTTTTACCTGACCTGTCAATCATTTTCCTACCACTTGATATTATCTCCAGCACATACAAAATTTGTTATAGTGATGGCCTCCACCACCTCTGTTAGGAGTCGTGGACCCTTGGGCCGGCCAGCAGATGATGAAGGATAGAAGATCTCCGCAGAGAATGTAGTGGCCAGAAGGCAGAAGGTGCCAGAAGACCAGACGGAAGCTTCACCCCTAGAAGCCTGAGGTCCCCCCAGGAGGAGCCCATGAGGACCCGAGCCACTGGGACTTAGGCGAGGTCTTCCGGAGACGAAGTCCAAGATGAAGTCCAGAAGTCACAGTGGTGAAGGAAGCAGAGCGGAGGGATGGTCCGAGAGTCAGGGCTGGAGGCAGACAGGATAATCCAGAAGATGTACCAAATCAGAAACCAGGAAGACAGGCCAAAGGATCAGGAACCAGGGCTGGATCATGAACAAGGCTGGAGCAGGAACGGAAGCTGGAGCAGGAACAAGGCTGGAGCAGGAACGGAAGCTGGAGCAGGAACAAGGCTTGAGCAGGAACGGAAGCTGGAACTGCAACTCAAAACTCTCACAAGAGTGAACCTCGTTGCAAGGCAAATCTCTGAAGCAGGGACTGGGTTTAAATACCCTGCCAGCGTCTGACATCACTCCGGGGGCCGGCCGAGGTTTCCCACCTCTGTCTCTTTAAATTAGGGCTCCTCACACATTCCTAGTGGGTGGGGGCAAGGCAGAGAGTTTGGCGATGTCTCCCTCGTAGAGACGCTGCCGTGGAGAAAGGCCTGTACAGGCCTGAAGAAGCAACGGGGAGAGCGGCTGCTTGTCGGGGTGGTCAGCAAAGGTAAAAGCCTGGTCGCGGGAGCCGTGACAGGGACCGCAACACCTCTACTAGTAGGACATTTCAAGCCTTGCCATCTCCAACTTTGCTTCTGACAAGATCAATATTTAAGATACTATCCAGGCCTCCTTCCATGTTAAAATTTGGCCTTCCCATGCTCATTGATGTTTGAAAGACTCTATTCAATTATACCACCGTTGTTAAGCTTATAACTACTGCTCCTTGGAGGTTAATCCAATTCCTTCTAGGAAGCACAATGCACTGCAGTGTCAGTGATGTCTTTGGGCTATAACCACTGCTCCATGCAGTTTATATCCAATGACTTCCTGGAAGCATAATTCTGTTGTGGACAGCTTCTGTCAATCCATGCACATTATACCCAGTGCTTCATTCTTAATATCTGTGTGATTCTCATGCTTTTTAAAAATTCCATTACACTGGGCAACAAATTTTCACAAAAGTCATGTTACTGAAATGAAATTAGTCAATTCTTATACATTTCCATGTGCTAAACATGAATGTGACTGTGAAAATGCAAAATTGGCTCTAGTTTTTTTGTAATATGCATTAATATAATTACATCTTGAATTGTATGCCAATAGTAGGAGACCTACGGTTAATACGTTTGAAAAATGAAGTCATAGACTACGTCTTAGATTTCTTTGCTTGTCTCTTGTACAGCTGTTCAGGAGCATCTCTGCGGAGTGTCCAGCAGTAGTCAGCCAGCATGAATATTTCAAATGCTCACCCTTTCTGACTGGGCTTCATATAGTGCACTGCTGACGTCAGCTTACTCGCAGCAGCATGGCAGTAGAACTGCATTGCATCAGAAAATGATGTAATAAACTCTGGATGATGTGTGCATGATGGTATTATGCAATATGATGCAATATTACATCATTCTAGGCTTATTTACAGTCCTATTGGATAAATTTACATGACTAAACATAGAAAGTGAACTATATTAAATATCTTCAAAACGAGAGCCAATAAAAACTTTTCAGGGTCATATTCGTGTTCAGCACATCAAGATACTACAGAGTAGGACCTTTCTAGGTCAGTAACACTTTCATTGTTGCCCAGAGTTATCCATATCCAATGGCAACAATACCATCTGGGTCACTGTGGACCATTTTTCAAAGATGGCTCATTTTGTGGCATTACCCTTATTACTTTCAGCTCCTGAATTAGTAAAGCTTTTTATCTGCCATGTCTTTCGCCTTCTTGGCCTGCCAAGACACATACTCTCCGACCAGGGGGTCCAGTTTACAGCAAAATTCTGGAGATCCCTATGCAAAATATTTGACATCTCCCTGGATCTCACATCATCTTACCATCCACAGGCCAATGGACAGACTGAGAGGACAAACCATATGCTAAAACAGTTCCTCCAGGCATATGTTAACTTCAGACAGAGTGATTGGTCCAAATTGCTTCCCTGGGCCAAATTTGCGTCAAATTCACACCAGTCTGCTTCTTTCCCACAAAAAGAACCCAGCTCCAGCAGGAGATTTAGAAGGTCGAATAAAACCCTTTGCCAGGTTTTCTTGAATATAATCTGATATTGCTTTAGTCTCCGTCAGAGAAAGTGGGCATACCCTTCCTCTGGGGGGTTCGGTATTAGGCATTACATTTATGGTGCAGTCAAATGATCTGTGAGGTAGTAAGGTGTCCACCGCCTTCTTGGAGAATATATGCTGCGGAGGTAAACCTGGAAGAGATGTGGTGGTGGTGGTCAGGCAAGGCATAAGAGTTACAGTCTCTAGGCACTTTCTATTGCAAGACTTGCCCCATTGTGACAACTGCAGGGTACTCCAGTCGAAGTGGGGTATGTGCATTTGTAACCATGGCAGTCAGAGTACCACCGGGTGTATTGCTTTATCTAAGACCAAGAAGGAAATGGTCTCTTTGTGTAGAGATCCAGTGCGAAGTCTGATAAGTTGCGTGGAATAGGTGACTTCGCCAGGCAATGGCTCACCATGAATTGATGATAATAGCAGAGGTGTAGGTGTCCAAATGGTGGGAATTCGTAGGTGCTCCACGAGTTGTTTGAGTATAAAGTTCCCTCCAGCACCGGAGTCCACCAGGGCTAAAGTATGGAACTCTAAGGCATCCGAGATAATGGAGACTGGAAGTGACAATGGAGGAGCTGGAGAGGTGAGACATAGGAGGAGTCCTCCAGTGGATTCTAGGTCTGAGGGTTTCCCAGACAGATAGGACAAGAGGGCACAGCGTGTCCTGGCTGACCGCAGTACATGCAGAGGCCTAATCTTTGCCAGTGACGTCTCTCTTTAGCAGATAGGTGACTGCGGCCTATTTGCATGAGTTCTTCCTCCTCGATACTGGGTGTGGGAGTAGTCTGGATGACCGGTGTTGGATGAGGGCGTGGAAACCCCGAGGACGACTTCTTGGATCCCTTAGTCTCCTGGGATAGCTCACGCAGGTGACGGTCAATGTGACCAGTGAAGTCGATTAGAGAGTCCAGAGTCTCAGGGAGTTCACATGTGGCTAATTCATCTTTTATGCGTGCCTGAAGACCTTCCAGGAATATGGCACGTAGGCATCCCAGATCCCAATGTAGTTCCAAGGACAGGGTTTTAAACTCGATCACATACTCAGTTAAAGGTCTGGTACCTTGTTGTAGATGCAGGAGTGCAGATCCAGTGACAGTCTTGCGAGCGGGGTCACCAAATACAGAACAAAATATGGCAAGGAAACCTGTCAAATCATTGAGGATTGGATCCATTCTTTCCCAAAGAGGTGAGACCCAGGCCAGGCCTTTCCCGTCCAAAAGGGACAAGATATACGTAGCTTTGGACACTACGTCTGGGAAATAGGTAGGTTGCAGCGAAAAGTGCATACAGAATTGATTCAGAAAGCCCCTACATAGCAGGGGATCACCTATAAAACGAGTAGGTGCAGGCAAGGGCACTGAAAGCCAGACAGGCAGCATCTGTGAAGTAGAGGTGGGCTTGACAGGCATCAAGACAGAGTCCAGCTGAGAGCTTAGCTGATTGATGGCATTAGCCAAAGTCTCCAATACCTTTTGTTGCTCTGAGATCCGTTGGGCCAGGCCAAGAATGGCCTGGATGGCTGAGGCCTGAGATGGGTCCATGGAGTTAGTGTGAACCCCTGGTCTGAGGTGAGAGGTGTCTCCGCCCACAGGGAGGAGTCCTGTGATCCTCACTGCCTGTAGGCATGAACCCAGCACGTCAGACACAGCTGGGTTCATGCCTACAGAGAGAGAAAGACACCAACCGAGGAGCGAGAGGTACAGGAGTAAAGTTCAAAGCAGGGGGTATACCCACAATGATGTCTCAGATGTGATGATCTGGTAGTGGCCCATGGAGCGGGGTATGCCAGGAAGTCCTGCAGTAGTGGAGAATACGTGGACATGCAGATCCGGTAGTGGCCCACGGATCAGGGTACGCTGGGGATGAGTCTCAGAGATGAAAAATGAGAAAGTTATCCGAGGTACAGCAATCACTTGTAGGCAGGGTAAACCGGAGTGGTTCCTTCAGAGAAGAAGTGGTAGTGGCCCGAAGAACGGGGTACACCGCAGCGAATCCCATAACGAGGCTTAGACAGTAGAAGTCCGTAGAATTTGGTACTCACAGGAGATAGTTCCAAATGAGGTTCTGGGGAACAGAACTGGTAGTAGTTCAGGCAGATGTTCCTCCGAGGAGCGGATAACCAAAGAAAAATAGGGCCCCCGAGGAGAGGGCACCCAGAGTGTCTCACGCCAATGTAGAACTGGAACCGTAAGTCCGAGGAGCGGAATTCAGCAAGAGGGAACTCTTGCTGAATTCCGCTCCGCTAGTTGGCCCTTCATAGAAGTGAAGGGCCAACTAGCTTAAGTACTGGAGGTGGGTGCCATCATGCAGGAGGGATGACCCCATGGTTCCTGCCATGACATGTACAAGAGTGGCCCATGCGCACGCACGCACCTAAATGATTCCTGGACCAAGATGGCAGTCAGCAACACCCACGCCATCCTGGGAACGCCAGGCTGGTCGGCGGTGGTTGGCGGAGGCCGTCATTAATACAACGGATGATAATGTAGCAGAAAAAGAGGTGAGCATTAGTGGTCACAGCTGCTGCGACCGACGGGTGTAACAGCCAAGCATGGGGACCATATGAAAACCATCCTCCAATGCTTGAGGGAGAACAGGCTCTACACCATGATCGAAAAATACTCTTGCAAGCAATCCAAACTATCCTTCCTGGGTTATATCATCTTGGACCAGGGGCTAAGGATGGATCCTGTCAAACTCTCGATCATCCAGGACTGGCCTCAAACAGTAGGACTTAAGGTGCTTAACATTTCCTTGACTTTACTAACTACTATAGGCAATTTATTCCTAACTACTGTTCGCTAGCTGCACCCCTTATAATCACCAAGATGGAGGCTGAGACTCGGATTTGGACTTACGATGTGGTTCAAGCATTCCAACTGAAATCTTCTTTTATAATCTCCTCTTGGTTAAAACATCCGGATTCTAATAACCCATTCTTTCTGGAAGTGGAGGAGTGCTTTCACAAACTGGAGCCAATGGTAAAATGTCACCCTGCTTCTTCTTCCACAAAACATTTATGCCCCCAGAGTGAAACCACACCATAGGAGACCAGGAACTTCTGGCTACATCTGGGAATATCAATGTTATAACAAAATAAAATCAGAGGGAAAATGACCTTTCTACTGATTTTTCTCCTGCATGTTATAAGTCATTTTTCAACTGCTTTTTTTTTAATAACATTTAAATCCCTAGGGAAAATAAAATAAAGACTGAAAATGAATGTCCTTATATATGAATTATTGAATTGAACTGAAAGAAACATCATTTAATTCAGCATCATTTAAGACTAATAGAATATAGGATTGGGTAAGTATTATAGAATTCTTCATGATTTTACAAACAGAAAAGTGCTGCCCATATGAATTTGTACAATAAGCATGGAATGTTGGGAAAACCAATAAAGATTTTGTGACCCATAATAAATGTAGTTTGGTACATAGTCTGTTTTCTAAAACATGGTGAAATGAATCACTAAGTACTGGACCTTTAAACGTCTGCATTTTTAACAATAGCCTGGGGACAGTTTACAGGGCAGTGAATTGTAATTAACCCACCTTCAACATCTTTTATGACTATTTTGCCTATTAGGGTTATTTGTTTGCTAATGACTCATAGATCATGCTCTTCCAATTGAGCTTTTGCAACACTATGTATTTTTAAGTTAGGAGAACTTTGAAGGTAAACTTTGCCAGTATACATTATTGTGTATAGTACACCTTTTACTTTTAACAAGGTTCAAAATAGTTACAAATCCAAGATAACCTTACTGCATAGAATTGTCAAAGTCTCTGGTTTCTTAAGGATTGCAAGGAATGCACTAGGCACCAACCATAACATCTGTTGTTACTTAGCACTAACATATATAATGCTGCTAATTGCTGAGCCATCTTTGTTTTCTTTACTTAGCACCAGGGTTAGCATTATTTTATTTTTGTGGTTTGTGGCCTGGTGCCATTTGCAACACAAAATTCATTTTTAGAAAAACAATGCAGGAAGAAAGAAAGCTACCAAGTGGCCTCCTTTTTTTTTTTTTTTTGGTCTAATTAAAGGGATAATTACAGTGATATTCAGTAGTTGCAATCATATCTTTTGATCTATTTTTATTGTGTCAAAAAATGTGTGCATTTGTCATGTTACGTTCCTTCCTCTCTATCCCTCATAACCTTTTCCTCTTCTCTCCCAAGGTAGCACCACCACTAAAGAGGTCAAACCTAAAGATCATGTTTAGAAAGTCGTGCTATCACATTTCAAGTTTTGCTGAATACATTTCTATAGTGAATGTGTCAGTCATGGAAGTTAACATTTGACAGCTATTTATTCTTCCTTTTTTATGGTACTAAATGATTTCATTGAAAATATATTCTGATCATTTTTTTTTAAACTGGTGTCAGAATGGAGGCTGTACAGTGTTCTCCCCTCCCTCATCCCACATATACTTTTTTACATTCTAAATTTGGCAAAATGACCATGAGCAAGTTTTCTTCAGTCACCCAGGCGGGGGCCAGTCTCCATGTCCTCTATGCTCTGATGTCAACCATGATTTTTCTAGAGCTGACTGAGATTTGCAATGGCCTCAGCTTTAAAACTCAAAGCCTATATTAATCCTAAACAGGACTTGTTGAATTATACCTTATTCTTATTCAAAAAACACAAATCAGGCAGACCTCCTGAAGGAAAGGATCTTCTATTTATTAAAAGTAACTAATATGACTACTACTACATACTATTGCTTCTTATGTCTATAACGTTACTAGACATACACAGTCATAGAGCATGGTTAGGCAATTCTGGTAACTGAGTGCTGCAAACAGATCAGATTTTCAGGATATCCACAATGAATATTCTTGAGAAAGATTTGCATGCACTGCCTCCATTATATGTAAATATATTTATTGCATATTCATTGTAGATATCCTGAAAACCAGACCTATTTGTGGCACACAAGTACCGGAATTAATACCACTGCCATAGAGGGAACATGATGCCCTGAACCAGGAAGTCAGTTATAGAGAGGCCAATATTCAGTAGGCTGTTTAGAGGACAAGTTATCCAGCTAAAGGTAACTGGATAACTTGTCTACACATTCAGTGGGATAAATGATCCACTGAATATACTTGTTTAAACTGTTATCCGGCTACATATAGCCAGATAAATTTAACCCTAGCCAGCCATTGATTGAATATTGCCAGATAACTTGCTACTTACCTGAATATTTTCATGAGATATTTGGGTAAGTAGCGCATCTTAGAAAAAAAATAAAGTTGTGTACCTCCCAATCTGATGGCCCCCCACTACTACCACGCCATATGTATCTACCCCCCTTGGGTATCCCACAACTTGGCAATTTAAAAATTTCCAAAGACATTGCACTAGCCTGGGCCTCCCCTCTCCCCCCTCCCTCCACTCTAAAAAAATTTAAATGTCCCTCCTCTGCCTCCCCCAATCATACACCTCCCCCACCCCTGGCTGATACCCTCCCACTCCTCTATTACCTCCAAAAGTGGACTGTAGGCCCTCTGTCAGGATTGCTGTTTTCAGGAATCCTGGCCGCTTCTAGCATAACTTAGGCTATTAACTATGTAACGCTTCCAGTAAGTATGGATAAGTAGCGAGTTATCTGGCCAATGGCCACACAAGGCCAGGTAACTCTAGGCCTGATCTGAAGCAGGCCTAAATTTTATCTGTCTATCCTAGCTGCATATGCCCGATATGTATCTATATTAGCCATAAAACTCAACCCCTCCCCGGAACACCCTCAAAATGCCCCTTTTTATTTGTTTAAATTATAACCAGATAACTACTTATCCAGCTATAATTTAGACAGATAAGTGGCTGAATATGTTGCATTTGCCTCTTAGATGGATAACTTTTTATTTATCCATCTAAATGGCTTTTGAATAGGGACCTCATAGAGTGCCTTATCAGAGAGGTTTTCCATAAGTCTAGGAAGATGTCCTGGTTCTATATATGTTACAAAAAGACCTGAACCTATGGACAGAGTACCTCCAGGAGGATCTGAACTTGGTGATAGAGCTATATCAGAGGGACTGGATTAGTAATTACTCCACAAGGACAGGAATAGCACTCATTTATTTCTACTAAACTGTAAAAAGCTTTCTCTAGACCAAATCTTCTTTTCTGTATATGTACATGAAGGCATGAACTTTTAACTGACAACATAAGACATGGTATGTTAGGTCATTCCAAAGTTACATTGAGCTCAGAATCCTCTCCAGTGCTATCTTTCTGGAAAAGAAGGTGCCGTACTAATATGAAAGGATGCATGATTTTTTATTTTTTTAGAGACCACAGGGCAAATCAAGCACATGAAGAAATAAGGTGCCACTACTCAGAACCGGCATATACTCCCTAAAAAAAGTCCTGATCCTGTCTCCTATATGTCCAGTTCTTTTGAACTATGTGACTAAGATACTCAGAGCACTGATAGTGCTGTCTGTATTTTCAAAACATTCACAATACATTGATTGGTAAATCGCTGATCTACCATCGAGCCAACTTGTTATAAATCGAACCATTGTGATGTGAAGATCCTACATAATTTATGTAGGATAATATAAGCCACCATTGGTACAGTAGCCCCTGAGGCAGCTCTTACGAGCGAAACTCGGCCAGAGTCGGGCTAAGACCAATAAAAGAATCCCTAATTCTACCGATCATCATTTTGTTTCCTGCTTTTCAGCATCATTGATCGGCTTCCGATTTGTATCTTGGGTCCTATATGTCCAATCCAGATCCCAAAGTGTAGATCCATTTCTTGTTGTTCTTTCCCAGGGATAAGTGGTAGCCTTTTCAAATCTATCTGGCTAATAATATTTTATTTTACGGATTTTTCTCCAGGAATTTGTCAATCCTTTTTACACTCAGCTACACTTGATACCTTGATCACATTCTCTGGCAACAAATTCCACAGCTTGATTGTGCATTTGCATTGAGTGTAAACATGCTTTCTATGATTTCTTTTAAATCTGATACCTATTAGTTTTATGGAGTGTCCCCAAGTCTTAGTGGTGTTAGAAAGGATTAATATCTGTCCCTCTATTAACCTTTTCCAATCCACTCATGGTTTTATAAATCTTTATCACATCCCCTCTAAGTCACTTTTTCTCTAAGTTGAAGACTCGAAATCCGTTTAAACTTTCTTTATAAGGGAGCCGATCCACTCTGTTTACCATGTATGCTGCCTTTCTTTTTATCTTTTCTAGTTTTATCTTTTTTGAAATGGAGCAACCAGAGCTATACACAATATTCAAGGTACAGTCACATCATGAAACAATACAGAAACATTCTGATATTCTTCATTTTTTTTCAATTCTTTTCTGAATAATTCCTAACATTCTGTTTTCTATTTTGACTGCTTCCACTCAGACTGAACCGAAGATTTCAATGTATTATCCATGTAAGTGGGATATACAGAATTAAACACAAAAACAGAAATATTACCTGAGATCTGTAGAGGTAATGGTGGCCCTGGGGTTGCGTTCTGGGAAAGGACCTGATGTTAAGGCAGCCGCCGGAGAGACAGAGGCCCAACATAGCCACACTGAGAGCTGTGAAAGCAGGGAAGGGGTAACCCAGAGAAGACATGATGACATTGGCGACAAGTCCCCCTCCCCCCATTCCCCCTATCCCCCATGAAAGAAGACAGGGCAAGTGGGAAGCTGTTCTAGGAAAGGGAATCTCAATTGTGCAGGAAAGTGAGGCTCAGAAGAGTGATGGGAAGCTCTGTGATAGTTATTGGTCATTAGTTTGACGCCTCTTTCTGTAATTATAAATGCCCAGCCTTGTCCACGTCTTCCTTGCAGCCATGTAAACCATGTTTTACTGTTTAGCAGTGCCAGGTCTCTTGGCCTGGCACAGCTTTCCATAACTTGCTGTCTATTTTCTTATTTCTTTTTAGATTACACTGTATTTGAGACCCTTTGGTTGCTTTTGTCTCTCCCGATGCAGCTCCTGCAAAACACAGATCATGTTGGGGAACTGATTCTGGTTCGAAACTGGACTTTGATTTCATGCTTAGATGTTTATATGTCTGCTGATCTGAACTTGAAAGTTCTGCTGGGTGCTTATTAAATACCTTGTTTTGACATTTGCAAATCATCTACTTGCTTATGTGACACATTCTTTGCTTTGGATTATATGCTTATATGCGCCTCGCTTTTTCTCCACCGTCTATAAGGGAATTTATTTACCATCGGCGGGAGAGGAGTTTTTACACAGGAGTCTCTCATACAGAGAGATCCAGTGATCTTCCAAATGCCATGTAAGGCATGGATTCTCATTCATTCCTGGAAGGAGGAGAGAACAAAAAGAAAGGAGAAATATGGCACCTAATCTGGTGTTAACTACTATCATATCATCAGGAAATTCTGGGAAGTGATTGAATGAGAAGAAACCTATTCTTGAAATTGGAATCAAGGTATGAGAAATGGGACTTTGAATTATGCTATCTAAATGAATTTTAGTATCATGTCCACCATTTTGCAAGGAAACTCTAAAAATGCCCCTGAATTTGGGTTGAGATGTGGAAACCAATGAATCAGATTAAACCATCAATACAGAGTCACAGATTTATTGGAAAATACAATTGCAATGGACTGCATTGAACAAGGATGTGTAAATAGTTATTCATTTCACTTTACAATCAATTATCAGTAATGTTGGAACTACAGTCATCGTCCAGAGTGATTACGACTGTTCATGTTAACAACTGTTAAAACAATTCTCAGGACCTTGGTGAACAGTCCCACCCCTCCCCCTACCCTCCAAGGAATCCTGGAAAGTAATGGACTTATGGATTGTATGGGAAGCTTGAACATCTTATCCCTTGGAAATTGAGGACCTTAACCCAGGGGTTATGTTTAGATGCCCAATCCCCCAGCCTCGCAGGATCTTTCTGCAATTCTTCACAATCCATGCATTCTTTAACATCTTTGAACAATTTTGTACCATCTGCAAATTTATCACCCTATTTCTTACTCCCTTTTCCAAATCATTTATACCTCTATAGGAGGCCTACCTAGTCACTTGAGGTTACCCAGATAGCGAGTCCATCAAGTTAGCTTGAGAGAACATTGCACAAATCTCATCTTTGGGTGAGTTTCCTCACTCCAAAGGTCATTAAATCTTCACAAGAGAGCACTGTTTTGTTCGTACGTCTCACTTTGAATGTCAAAGTAGCCCTTAACCCCTACACTAATACCTAAACCTCACCTCGAGTTACTAGGTAGAGGCCTCATATAGAGGTATAAATACCTACCTAGTATGAGGGCATTATGGCTAGTCTCTCTCTCTCTCTCTCTCTCTCTCTCTCTCTCTCTCTCTCTCTCTCACACACACACACACACACACACACACACACACACACATTCTCTCACTGTAGGAGGCCCCTGATAGCTAGGCTGGATCTCCAGCAGCTTAAAATGGTCCCCCCAGTGGTTGTATGTAGGAAATACAACACTTCTGGCACTTATCACAAAGTGCAAAAAAGTTATCGCAGTTTGTGGTAATACATATGCAAAGCACTAAGATAATGCACTTTGCAATAAACTGCTATTACCATAAAACATGCTCCTTTTCCTATTTAGTGCATTTTGATAAATCCAGGCCCAAGTTAGCTTGATAAGACTTTGGGCCTTATTTTCTAAATCTATCCCACGCTTGCGCTACTAGCGCAAGTGTACGATAGCTAGAAATCGTAGCTCACGCCTGCGAAGGGGACATTGGGGCGGAGTCCGGCCCCAGAAGAGGAGGAGTCGGGGCGTCACCGGGGCTGACTCCATGAAGACGGCACAGACAGTGAAAAGGTAAGGAGCCTTTTCGCTGCCTATTTCGCACCGAATAACTACACCTTTTATGGTCAACATATATTTAAGACTTCACAGTATCCTTAGCTTATGAAAAGCAGATTTTTATAATGTGCTTAATGATTGCTTAAAGGCTGTGTCTAAAACAATACCTAGATTATGAATAGATTGGGAAAAATGAAAAGGAATTCCATTAATAGAAATTTTGGGGAAAGTCTATTTCTACAGCAGTATGGCTTATCAGTAGAGCTTCTGAATTTTTTATATTTAGAACAAGGTAATTACTACTAGTAAACCACCAGTGAACATCATGAAGACAATGCAGTAAATTGTTAAAGACAACTTTAACATCTTGGGTTATGTAACACCTTGGGTTATGTAACAAAGAATTTGTATATCATCAGCCTAGATCGTAAATTTTAATCCTCTTTCTGAAATAAGAGAATAAAGTGGCTGCATGTAGATGTTGAAAAGAATAGAAGAGAACAGAGCCCTGGGGCACATCAGTGGTAAATAAGAGCAAAGCAGAAAAAACATTGCCTGATTGTTGCTGATGATTTGTTAGAAAGTCTTTAAACCATTTAAGTACACTGCCCCCATTTCCTATTGAAGGCAATTTCTGCTAAAGAAGTGCATGATTCACCATGTCAAAAGCAGCTGATATGTCAAGACAGACTATTACTCAATATTGACCCTTATCTAGATGACATAATATAGAGTCATAAACTGAGAGTAACAATGTTTCCAAACTATAATTTTTATGAAATCCTACCTGATGGTTATTCTCCAAATATCAACACTTATCTGACTAAGATACTGGATAAGTAATCCCTCCTCAAAATGCCCATTTCCTGCCCACCATGTGCCAGATAAATACTTATCCAGTCAAGTACATATCCAGCTAAGTGAATACCACTGAATGGAGCCAGATATTTTTAGCTGCCATCACTTAGTCGGTTAAGTCGCCACTTATCCAGCTAAGTGGCACTGAATATTGGTCTCAGAGATATCTTGGTAAATTATCCAGGTTAGTCTGGTTATCTAGGTAACTTTAATTTAACTGGCTATAGTCAGTGGCCACTGATTATCTGGTTTAAGTTTTCTGGATAAGTTTATTCAGACAGCTAAATATTTACCTCTTATTCATTAACATTTTCAAAAAAATCTAGTAGATTAGTAAGGTAAGATTTCCCTTTGTGAAATTTATGTTGCTTCTTTCCCATTGGACCATAACTATCCACAGACTAACTTCTTCCATTTTACCCAACACTGATATCATATTCACTGATCGATAGTTCCCCAGATCACCCCTAGATCCCTGATTTAAATTGGATTTACATTAGTCACTCTTCAATCCTCAAGTAATGTGATTGTTTTTAAGATATATTAAAGATTACTGGTAACAGGTCTATAATTCCATATTTGATTTCGTTCAGAAATCTAGGGTGAATACCATCTAACCCTAGTGATTTGATATGCATTAGTTTGTCAATTTGCTCTATTACATCTCCAAATGTCACATTTCCTCTGAATCATCACCGAGAATGTTTCTATTATGGATATCACCCCAATATCTTCCTCTGTAAAGATTGAAGCAAATAAATAATTTAGTTTTTCTGTTATTTCCTAGTCTTTCATGAGTGTCCCTTTTATCCTTTGGTCATCTAGTGATTCAAATGACTTCTTCACAGGCTTCTTGTTTCAAATGTACTTAAAATGGTCTAATTACTAATTTTTGCCTCTATGGCAAGATTCTTTTCAAATTCTCTCTTGACTTGACATAATAATGTTTTACATCTAACTTGCCAGTCCCTATACTCTTTCCTGTTTTCCACATTTGGGTCTGCTTTCCATTGTCTGAATGTCCTTTTGGCTTTAACTGTCTCTTTTACCTCAGCATTTGTTGGCTGTCATTTGATCTTCCTTTGACTTTTTTAATATGGAGAATACATTTTATCTGGGCTTCTAATATATTTTTAAATAATGGCCTACTAGTCTAATCCAATGGTAGGAGAAACTATGATACAGAAAATGAAAAACTCCTCCCCACATTATTCATACTATATTTGGTTCCCAAAATTCACAAATTATTGATGTCACCTCCAGGTAGGCCTCTAGTGTCTACAAAAGGATCTCTTCTTGAGCTCATTGTGGCATTCATTGACAGTGTCGTCGGCAAGTTCATATGTAAAAAACTCCACACAAATGTTGTCATTATTGCAACAAATAGAATAGATTTCTCAAGGTGTAGCCTTAGTAACAATGGATTACACAAACTTTATATACTAATGTTCCCAAAATGTCAGCTCTGTCAATCATTTCCAAAATTTTGTAACAGCATCCTCTCCCAAAAAGAATACCTTTGGAATTTATTGTCCAGTTAGCAGAAATTACACTGTTTAACAAATATTTTTTCTTTAGGTTCACGGTTTGCGATGGGTTCCCCGATGGCCCCTAGCATCGCTAACCTATATGTCATGCTGTTTGAAGAGAAATTCATTTATTCTTCTCAGTGGTCTGGCCATTTATTGGTCTGACTTTGATACATAGATGACAAGTTTTTTCTGTGGCAGGGATCGATTGAAGAACTATTGCTTTTCCATAGTTGGATTAATTCATTGGATTCCCATCTACAATTTACCACTGAGTATAGTACACAGCTTTGTCCTTTTTCGGACATAGCAATTTAAATTCAGGGCGGTAAGATTGTTGCATCTATATATCGCAAAAAGACCAAAAGTAACAACTTGTTAAGATTTGAAAGTTTTTAACCTTAGGGTCTATTTACTAAAGCTTTTCTCCCATTCTATGTCTATGGAAAAAATGTTTAGTAAATGAGGCCCTTAGTTGTTGCGTCTAATCTTACATATCAGTCAATTTCTTCATCTATGACACTGAATTTAAGCTAAAGCTTGGGACATGTAGTCGTCTCTTTTGCAGACAGGAGATCTGCTATATGCTATCACAGGCAGGTTACAAAGGAGTCCACCAGGATTCAGCTTCCCAGCTTTGGAGAGCACTGGGACCACTCTCCCAAGGTGGGGGAAGAGATCTCCTGGGCTGTGGCCTGGGGGCAGTATAACCTTCAGGGCAGAACTGGAACAAGAGCACTACCATGAGATAAATAAATGTCCACTCAATATGTGTGCTCCAACATAAAAATTGTTTATTGCAGTTAATTCAGAGGAAAACCTGGTGAAACAGCACAAGAAAAACCAGTAATAAATAGAAATTACAGTCCCAAATTGTGTCTTCTTTCCTCACAAAATAAAAATTCTTCTTTCCCTTTATAGTCACTTCTTCGGCCTAACCTGGCCCTCTTTTTCTTTCCATTCCCAGATTAAGATACTCACAATGTCCTGATCAGATCAAGAACTCTCTCTCTGTTTCTGCAGACAGGAATCCACCAAACCGTGTAGCAGTTCCTGCTGGCATAGTTTGATTCCTTATCAAGCAAGGTCCCACTACAATTAAAGTACTACCCTTCAGACACAATATAATAGATCCTTATTCCCCTCAAGCTTATTGAGACACTGGGAGAGTATCTCTACTGGAACTCCAGCTTCTACCTCTGTAATCCTTGAAGAGGGTCACGGCTACATCATCATGCTTACATTTTCACTGAGAAGTCTCAGACCAAGGATAGTTAGGGTTTTTATTAGGGGTGTGCATTCATATTGAACATAAATGTAAAACGCTACTTTTTTTTTTTTTTAACTTAAAAAAGTGATAGGACATAAACGATCGGATTTCCAACTTATTCAACATAGCTATGTTGAATAAGTTGGAAATCGCGATTGTTGATCCAAAATAAAAATTTAAACCCCTTACCTTCCTTAATCCCCCCCCAAAGACTTACCACAACTCCCTGGTGATCCAGCGAGGAGTGAGGACGCCATTTCTGAAAGCCTTTCCGAGGAGCACGTGACATCGGCGCCACGTCGGAGTGACGCGGCGTCACTTGATTCCCCGCGGGTTCGCGCTGGCACCCTCGTTCGGCCCAAAAGGAACTTTTGGCCAGCTTGGGGGTGTCAGGAGGCCCCCCCAAGCAGGCCAAAAGTTCCTTTTGGGCCGAACGAGCGTTCCGGCGCGAACCCGCGGGGAATCACGTGACGCCGCGTCACTCCGACGTGACGCCGACGTCACGTGCTCCTTGCAAAGTTGGACAGAAATGGCGTCCTGACCCCGCTGGACCACCAGGGAGTTGTGGTAAGTCTTGGGGGGGGGGATTAAGGAGGGTGAGGGGTTTAAATTTTTATTTGCACATATGGACATATACTCAACTCATTGAATTCTGTTTATGTCCATATTGACCGCAAATGGGACCCCCTTTGGACATATGGACATATGAACTTAAACTTTTGCTCTGCACATCCCTAGTTTTTATAACCTCCTAAACCAAGCCCAAAGGAGTTGTAACAGACTGTCATGCATCTGATGAAGTAGACTCTGTTCTCAAAAGCTCATGCCTTGATAATTTGTTTAGTCTGCACTAACATAGCTATCCTTCTGAAGTGTCTGTCAAGGAATGTGTGTAACAACCTCTGACCAAAAGATGACCTTTAGTCTCTAGAACCTTCTCCATACTTCCTTGCTGCAACCTTTTACAGATTTCCCATAGAAGGAAATCCCTACCTTAGCACAAAACATTCTCAGAATATTATTTCTATACACTATTATGGTAACTTTAAAACAAGCACATAAGCGCACAGAGATGCATATATGTGCATACGAGCAGACAAATGCTGGAATTTTAAATCATGCATGGATTTGCATGTGTATGACTTAAAATACACCTACTGTGCATATGTGTACTCCTAGCTTTAAGTCGTTACTCGTAATTAAGAACTTTGTATATCTTCTTTGCAACTTTGTTGGCTTTGACATGTGCAGGTAAGCAGATTTTAAAACATGCTCATGTGATGGACATTCCAAATTTTACCAATTAGTCTTCCAGTTTGCTCTCAAGGTCAGCTAGACCCCTTTGGTTCTTCAGCCTGTACTCCCCCCAATTCACCCAGCCTGTACTCCCCCCAATTCACCCAGATCCTTCACCCTGTCATCTTAGGACTCAAAAGGGAATTCTCTAGACTTATACTTTATCAGGAGCAGCAGTAAATATATGCAGCTAAAACGTTGCTGTACACTGTGACCACCAGAATTAAAATATGGATTTACATACATAACTTTTGGGCCTGCCCTGGAATGCCTTGACATTCCCCCAACATACCCTAACTCCTCCCCTTTTTCTTTTACTCATGCAAGCAAAACTTTGCACCTAATTTGTGACTTTCAAAATACACGTTGCTCACGCGCAGCCCAGATACTCATGTAAATGGACCTTTTAACCCTAGCAACAATTTTAAAATTCACCCCTTTCTGCAGCTCACAGGTATTACAAGTGCATTGTAGGCCAACAGAGATCTTTTGCTTGCTTATCAATCTCCAGCAGAAGACAAACATTTAAAATTTTGATATGTCTCATCAAATAGCATCTATCATCAAGAAATACTGGCATATTTTCCACTGGTATGAGACACTCCAGGAGTTTCTGTGTTTCACATTTTCTTGTTGCAAGAATGTCAAGGAACACATTGCGAGAGCTGCTCTTTTTCAAATGTCCAGTGCTACAATCTCTATGACAGGTCATTCTCCGTGCGGGCAACATTCTCATAGTGATCAAACCAATGAATGTACAGAGTGGCATCCATCTAAAAGGGATTACAATGTCAGACTTTGTTATTTAACCAATTGCTTATCACAATGGGTGGTGTATCCTTTGATGTGTTTTTGCAATCTGAACTAAGAGGGCTGTACCAAGAGAATCATTAAAATTCATCTTAGCAAGCACAGAAGTTGCCTCACTACTAAAAAATAACCCACCACAGAACCTATTGTACAACACTGAACAATTGCACTGCTTTTCTCAGCTATGCTGGTTGGTCATTGATCATGTCACTCCATTGACCCATGGAGACAATAGGGAAGCCTTGTTAAATCAACGGGAACAATTTTGGATACCCTGAATACAATGCATTCCTTTGGTCTCAATCTAGAAATAGATTGGTATTCAATGATATAATGTCTTTCTAGTTCATTCTTGATCTTAGTACATGATGGGGCGGATTTTCAGAGCCCTGCTCGCCTAAATCCGCCCAAAACCGGGCGGATTTAGGCGAGCAGGGCCCTGCGCGCCGGTGAGCCTATTTTACATAGGCCTACCGGCGCGCGCAGAGCCCCGGGACTCGTGTAAGTCCCGGGGTTCTCTGAGGGGGGCGTGTCGGAGGCGGGCCCGGTCATCGCGGCGTTTAGGGGGCATGTCGGCAGCGTTTTGGGGGCGGGTACGGGGGCGTGGCTACGGCCCGGGGCGGTCCGGGGGCATGGCCGCACCCTCCGTACCCGCCCCCAGGTCGCGACCCGGTGCGCAACAGGCCCGCTAGCGTGCGGGGATTTACTTCTCCCTCCGGGAGGCGTAAATCCCCGGAGAAAGGTGAAGGGGGGGTGTAGACAGGGCCGGGCGGGTGGGTTAGGTAGAGGAAGGGAGGAGAAGGTGAGGGGAGGGCGTTAGAGGATTCCCTCCAAGGCCGCTCCAATTTCGGAGCGGCCTTGGAGGGAATGGGGGTAGGCTTCGCGGCTCGGCGCACTCCGGCTATACAGAATTCATAGCCTTGCGCGCGCCGATCCAGGATTTTAGTTGATACACGTGGCTCCGCGCGTATCTACTAAAATCCAGCGTAATTTTGCTGGCGCCTGTTGCGCCAGCAAAAGTACGCCTATTCGCGTTTTTTGAAAATCTACCCCGATGTGTGCATCTCTGATTGGGTTCAGATTTGTCTTAATGAATTTGATGCAAAAAGGTACATCAAAGGAAAGCATCATCTGATCAATTGCAGCCATTCAGCAAGACACCTAGATAGGTACTGTGCGAAGTAATGGGATTTACCATAAGACTCTGTTCTTGTGAAAATCATAAGTGTATGTGTCATGAATATGAGCCCTTGGACTGTGGCATGGTTGATGCAGCCCAGTAGGTGAACCTACTAGGCTTATGCTGATAGCTGGCAGACATGTCTTATAGAGATGGGAATCGTGTCCTCGATCGTCTTAACGATCGATTTCGGCTGGGAGGGGGAGGGAATCGTATCGTCGTCGTTTGGGTGTTTAGAGTATCGTGAAAATCGTTAAAATTGTGAACCGGCACACTAAAACCCCCTAAAACCCACCCCGACCCTTTAAATTAAATCCCCCACCCTCCCAAACCCCCCCCCCCAAATGCCTTAAATTACCTGGGGGTCCAGCGGCGGTCTGTAGCTAAATCGGGGGAAGGGGGAGGGCAGGAAAACCGGCACACTAAAACCCCCTAAAACCCACCCCGACCCTTTAAATTAAATCCCCCACCCTCCCGAACCCCCCCAAATGCCTTAAATTACCTCGGGGTCCAGCAGCGGTCCGGAATGGTCTCCTGCAATTGAATCGTGTTGTCTTCAGCCGGCGCCATTCTGTGCCGCCATTTTGCAAAATGGCGGCGCAAAATGGCGGCGGCCATAGACCAACACGATTCGACTGCAGGAGGTCATTCCGGACCCCCGCTGGACTTTTGGCAAGTCTTGTGGGGGTCAGGAGGCCCCCCCAAGCTGGCCAAAAGTCCCTGGGGTCCAGCGGGGGTCCGGGAGCGATTTCCTGCCGCGAATCGTTTTCCGTACGGAAAATGGCGCCGGCAGGAGATCGACTGCAGGAGGTCGTTCAGCGGTGGTCCGGAACCCCCGCTGAATGACCTCCAGAGAGAAGAGAAGGAGGAGGCAATGAGGCAGGAGCAAGACAAGGAGGCAAAACAGGAGACAAGACAGGGCATAAGGACAAGCAGGACAATAAGGCACGACGGAAAGCAACACACACTTCAGACTAGGCAGGAGGACCTGTTGCTGAGGCAAGGATTTGACACTTCTCCCATTTAAATAGCGCAGCAGGGATGATGTCATCAAAGTGCACTGTACTGGAGTTCCCTCTGCAGGGCTTTTATCTAAAGCACCAAGGTGCAGACATGTGCCTATTTGGCAACATCAGGGGATCAGTGTAGATGGCGGCCTGGCAGAATTGAGGTGAGTATGGCCAGTCGTGGGCCTCTCTGTGACTGGCCAAAACTTTACAATATGTTTGTGAAACCAGTCTCCCTGAAGCAGGAAATATTATCTTCCAAAACACGGATGATGTCGGGCCTTTGGACTACTGAACAATTCCACTGGATATCATGACTTGTTTTTCCAGCTCAACTTGACTCTCAATTCTTGACCTTACTCGGCACACCCAATACTTCTGAGATGTGAAATAAGTGTCTTTTTATTTGCAAGTTCAAAAACTATTACAAAAAATGTTGCATTATCATTCAAGTAGGCCCTATGATTATATGTATCAGTACATTGCAACAACTGCTGCTTTATAAGCTATTTGTGATGCAATAAGCCATTAATATGAAGGTCCTAAATTTGAAAATTTGCTATTATGTAAGAGGTATATGTGCATATATTATTTAACTGTCCAAACATTTTTAATCCTGCTAATTGTCTTCTACATTTGAAATCAAGCTTGTCTTTTGTCTGTAGTTTTTGGGTGGGAGTTAGGCTGGGGAAAACTAGTGGGAGTTCAGAACGAAGTGCTAGAGGGAGTAGATGAACTGGTAGTCTAGGTGAACTGTGAATCCAAGTGCGCATGCAACTATTTTCAGAATGATGTACATATATCCTTTATATACTGTATACCCACTTCCTTTTTAAATTCTGTGTTATTATTTGCAAATTGTAACAATTATTTTGTTTGGGTAGAGGAAATATATGTATTCCTGTATTACAAATGAAACCCCCCTCACAAGAGATGGAGGTTTGAGCAGGCTACCATTTAAGTGAACTGCAGCAGAGAAAAAAAACAACAATGCAACTATGTAACTTGGGCCACCAACCCAGGAAATTGAAAAGATTGCCAGACCCCTTACTGTGAAGGTACTTAAATGACATTTCAATAGATTAGTCAGAGATTCATGTAGGGGATTTGCATGTCACAGCCCCCTGGATTACAGCTGATAATTTTGCAGTGAAATATCACTAAAAAAATCAAAGGATTCAAACTCCTAAATTACAGAACTATGATTGTAAAAGGGAATTATGAGCAAAATGTATTGGAGAATAGTCTTAGGAAGCAGATTCCCACCCTGACTAACAAGGGTATTCAGACACTTGGGTGCCAAGTTCCCAGAAAATGGAGGAGTGTGCACGTGGTCTCTCTCTGTGGTTCTGCCTGGATCTGGGCCTTTTGGGTGAAAGAAGGTGGCATTACAGGGTCAGACAACAGATAAAGCAAAAGCTAGGTTGAGAGAAGGTGATTTTTCCAGACTGGGTAACAGTGCATGATTGGCCATGAGCTTAGCAGAGCTAAATTCACTGAAAGCTGAGACTGCAGAGGGCCAGAGCCATTGAATGCTAAAACAGCCATGAGCTACAAACCCAAGTCAAGGAAAACCTTCTTACCAAGGGAGGAGAACTGCAGGACGGCAGCAGGTCTGGCAGTGGAGTGGTCCCCTCTCAAGGGAGAGGACCCCAGCAGCAGATCAAGTGGTCCCCCTTGAGCAAGGGTACCCTAGTGGCAGGCCCAGAGTTGCAGCTGGGTCCCCTAGGAGGGCGTGGACCTTAGTAGTGGGCCTAGAGATGTAATTGGGTCCTCCAGGAGGGTGTGGACCATAGCTACAGACCGGGAGGCAGAGTTGGATCCCCCAGGTGGGCGTGGAAAGAGCATTGGCATGGACCTTTCAGCAGAGCAGACATCTCAGCAGAGCAAAAATTGTTTTAGATACAATGGACCACCCCCAAGCCAACACTGCCCACCAGCCCAGTTGTATCTTCTCACATGGGTGAGAATTGAAAATAAAAGGGGAAGATAATAATAATATTGCTTAAGTGGAAACGTACGAGGTCCCTTCTATTCCATATGGTGATATACAGTAGGGGCCAACAACGCCAAATTGCCAAGTATTAAGGGGCAGATTTAAAAAGTTATGTGCGTGGCCTCATTTGTGCACGCATGCACAAATGTACGCCAGATTTTATAACATGTGTGCGCAGCGGCGCGCATGTTATAAAATCAGGGGTTGGCGTGCGCAAGGGGGTGCACACTAGTGCAACATGCACGAGCCGAGCCCTCAGGGAGACCAGCTGGCTTTCCCCATTCCCCCCTTTCCCCTCCCTTCCCCTACCTGTCCTGCTCCCCAGCCTAAACCCCCACCCCGTACCTTTGTTGTGGAAGTTACGCCTGCCAGAGGCAGGTGTAACTTGCCCGCGCCGGCCAAGTGCCGGCGCGCGATCACTCAGCCCAGCGGCCGTACGAAGGCCTCTGGCCCCGCCCACGGACTGCCCATTTTTTCAAGCCCCGGGACTTACACGCGTCTCGGGCCTTTACATGCGCTGCCGGGCCTTTTGAACATAGGAGGATTTTCGCATGTAGGGCTTTGAAAATCTGCCCCTACATGTTCTTGCTATCTTGTAGAAATGTATATAATTGCATGGCCTACTAACCATGAGTAGATTAGTGTGCTATTTGATATTCTATTAACAATGACTATAGTCATGTAGAAATGTACTTGCTTGTATAGTCTAATAAACCTGTATATATTTATACATACTGCCTGCCTTGTTAACAGTCCCATTGGTATTTCCTGGGGTGAAGGGATGGAAATCCCACCCACTAACACCTTCTTCCCCAGGTGGAGGCACCAAGAACGTGTGTACCAACGGAGTCTGCCCTAGGGGGGCTCCTGCCTGGTCGGTCCCAGACCCAGAAACGCCTCGCAAGATAAGTGGTCAAGGGGGTGTTACCCAAATATGTGTAGTACAAAATAAGCATGTACTTTCAGGGCAAAAATACATAGTAGTTTATAACCTGTGTGTTCCCATTGCACAGTTTATAAAATATTAGCAAAATCTCTGCATGTCCACTTACATGCACAAATGTTATAGTGCAGACTGTTTTGAACGTTGAGGGTCTTAATGATTTAATGCTTCAGGTGGCATTCTAATGCAGTATCTAAAGATGTGTGAATATAATTCAAGGTACAACTCGAACCAAATAAATTTTATCTTACCTCAAATATCCATAAAAAAGTTTTTCTAACCCCATTTCCTCCCTCTGCTGCCCCCTCCCCCCCCCCCCACCCCACACACTTCCTAATCCACTGGAAAAATCTGATTATTTTGTGGCACATTTGGAAAAAGAGGAAGCAGATCATACAATAAAAATAAAAATATCTGTAGAAATCTACTTCATGTAGATTTCTAAGCATATGTCTTAATATTCAGTAAAAAAAAGTTTTAAAAACTCTCACATGAATTCACTCACAGGTTTGAAATTTAGTGAAACTTCCACAGCTATTTTGAAAGTGGACTTTTTGAATTTTACAGAAAATCTCACAGGTTTTCCATCAAATTAATTACTGAAAGGCTTGCACATCTCTAATATTATCTAGCATATTTCATTTCTACATATGTCACATGATGATATGAGTTGAGTTATCTGTATGATCTGTTAACTCCATCAGGTGGTACTGGATATTTTCATTTTGCCTGGATCAAATAAATATGATGCTGAGTCAGAAGGCCTGTGCATGAAAACAGTTGCATTGAATTGAATATTACCTGCCTAGCATAGATGTATGCTTGGATGATGTTTTTATGATTCTTTTTCTTTACTATATTAGAATGCAGATGAACTATTCATGTTTTTGCTGCATATTTATATTGTGCATGGCTGGGGACTGAGGAGGAGATGGTAAAGGTCATTTGAGATTCAAGGAAGATAATATTGGCAGGAAAATATGAAACCAATATCTCATCATGATTTAAAGAGAGTGATACGCTAGATGGAGCTCCCAAGAGACACTTTTAAGCTATTTTATGAAAATAAATGGTATCTCAACATCTGCAACAAAGCAGTTAAAAGCCCGTTGATATGAAATTGTCAATAAATTATTGATTAAAGAGGCAATCTTCTATTTTTCCCCACCTGGAAAGAAACATTGTTACCACCAAGATAACCCAGTAAAGATAAAGCTATATATTTAACTTTTTATTTATTTTTTTTAATTTTATGAGTTGAGATCAGATAATTTAAAGTACATCAAGACCATATATAAAATGTTCATATAAATAAAATTAGATTTGGATAGCATATGATTTGGTAGAAAATCTTCAGATTGCCATTAATATGTATACATCAAATAAAAAATAGAAAACATTTTTAAAAGATATTAACTGTAATAGATACTATTGCGTGTGTGTGTAGGTATAATATTTCTATGATAGGCTAGAGACTTTACTATAAAATCACATTTGTCATGGAAGTAAGCCCTTGAGCTGTGGCGTTTTGACATAACCTAGCAGGTGAACAAACTAGACCCACACTGACAGCAGGTGGACTAGCTCTTACTGGGAATGGTTCTAGAGCTTCACCTATACCAGCCCTGTTCCTTGCAGGTTGAGCCCTTAGGTTCCAGAGGACAACAGGGCTTAGGCAAGAATCCTGTTTGAAGCAGTCAAACAAAGTCGAGTAGTGGGCAGCAGTCAAGGCAGACAGTGAGCAAAAGGTGTCAAGGCCAAGGTTGGAGCAGGCAGCAAGAAAACAGTGTCATGGTCCAGACCAAGTTCAGGGCAGGCAGTGAGCAAGTGATGTTGAAGTCCAAGCTGGGTTCAGGGCAAGCAGCAGTTCAGAAGAGAAGTCAATATCCATAGCAGAGGTCAGAAACAGGAGTGAGGAAGAGATGGATAGACAAGATAACACACTGGGAACTAAGATACGAGCAAGGCTGAGCAGGCTAAGACAACAGCTAGACAAGACTAGGCTAGATAACAAAGAGGTAAGGCAAGGTAATAATGAGGCAAGGCAAGGTAACAATAAAGCAAGACAGCAAACAGCAAACACTGCAAGGCAGGAGGACCGGTTGCTGATGAATCAAGGGAAGTACAGCTGGGGTTTAAATACACAGCCATGTAGCACCATCAGGAGGCACTGCTGCACAGCTTTCCTGTTGTGTGGACTGCATAGGCTGGCATGCAGTGTGCATGTGCCTAGGGGCAGTGCCGACAAGCTGAAGGGAGACAAAGAATGGCTGCATCCTTAATACATTGGAACTTGACAGCATGCTGGGTGAGTGAGGCTGATCATGGGGCTGTCCCATAGCCAGCCAAATATTACAGTATTCCCCCTTCTAAGCCCCCTCCCCGATGCTTTAGGTTTGGGTTTACGTGGGTAGAGGCGATGGAATTCTCCAATGAGATGAGAAGTTTGGACATCAGAAGCTGGCCAAATCCCTTCCATGCGATGAGCTAGTGGATCTTATTTTGAATGCACTTGGCATTGCGGATCTCCTGAACTTTGTACTCTGTGTCCTCCTCTGAGATTACCTCCATTGGTTTAGGAGAGATCAAGAGGGCCAGGATAAAAGTAGAGGCTTGAGGAGGAATATGTGGAAAGTTTGTGGACCTTGAGGGTAGGTGGCAACCTCAATTGATATGCCACTGGTCCAATCCTCCGAGTGATAAGAAATAAGCCAATGAAACGAGGTGAGAATTTTGTAGTTGGATTTTTCAGTCATAAATTGTAGATATTAAGCCATATCAATTCTTCAGGTTTGAGTTGAGATGCTGACTGACATCTTTTGATCACTTGTCTTTTGTAGTTCTCAGCGGCCAGGTGTGAAGTTGGCAGGTTATTTGCCACAACTCCTTAAGGTCTTGACTCACGACATTGGCTGCAGGACAAGGGACTGCTACTGGTATAGAAAATGGGACCCATGGATGTCTACCATACAAGATATGGAATGGAGATTACCCAGTGGAATCTTCAACATGATTGTTATGAAAGAATTCTACCCAGGTAAGGAGAGATGCCCAATCATCCTGCCATTCATTTAATAGGCCTCAGGAATCCCTTGAGGATTTGATTGGCATTTTCTGTCTGTCAATTGCTTTATGGATGGCTCGTGGAAGAGATGTTTAAAGAAATTCCAGACTTCTTGCACAGGATTTCCAGAACCGTGCTGTGAATTGTACTCCTCGATCTGAGAGAATGTGTTCAGGTAAGCCAGTTCTGCTGCCGAAGGAAGTCCAGGGAGTGCTATGAAATGAACTTTTGTGAACTAGTCTAGCACAGCCTAAATGGAAATAAAGATATTAGAGAGAAATCTATCAGTACAAAGTCCATGGCCACATGGGTCCATGGTTTCTTGGGGGCCAGCAACAGCTATAACAGCCCCCATGGGAGAGTTAACTACACAATTAGGACAGGACTCCATGTGGTGTTGTACATCATGTCTTATCTGAAGCCACCAATAGTAGTCGAGAAGTAATTCCATGGTTTTAGCTACTCCAGGGTTGCCTGCAGGCAGGAATCATGGGCCCACTTAAGTATGTTCTCCCAGACACATTTGGGGACCACCATCTTCCCCAGTGGTACAGAGACTGCTGCAGCTATCACTATCCTCAGAGGATTGATGATATATCAAGGTGGTACTGCAAAGTCCTCTGTTTCAGAGGACAGTGAAAGGGCATCAGCCCACAGGTTCTTTTCTACTGGTCAGTACTGGACTCAAAGTCGAAGCGGTTAAAGAATAGAGACCATCAGGCCTGGTGGAGATTCAACCACTGGGACTGCTGGAAATGCTGCAAGTTTTTATGATCAGTGAAGATCGTGATGGTGCCACTCTTCCAGGGCCAGTTTCATCATTAGACGTTCTCTGTCTCTTTCCTTTCCATGGGCATGACATTTTTAGAAAGAAGAAGCAAGGCATAAGAGTTCCTTTATCATTGTGCTGTGTGAGGACAGCCCCTAGCCCAGTGGAGAAGTATCTACCATTAATATAAAGGACCTAGACAGGACCAGTGTTGGAGACAGGGATCTTTGAGGAATGCCTGCTTGAGATGACTGAAGGTCTGGAACTCATCTTCTGACCAATTTCGGGTATCGGGGTCCTTTTTTGTAAGCGCAGTGAGAAGAGCAATCAGTGAAGACTGCATGAACTGCTGTAGTAATTAACAAAGCCAAGAAATCTTTGCAAGGCTTTGAGCCCCACCAGCTGAGGCCAGTCTTGAATGTCCTTCACTTTCTCTGGATCTATGAGTAGACCACAATGGGAGATAATACAACCCAGAAAAAGTTGCTTATCCTGCTTAGAAATACAATTTTTGAGTTTGGCATATAGCAAGACTAACTTAGGTCTAGATTCCTCAAACTATTGCATGTGATATTTAGAGGGGCATGTTTTATGGTAATAACGAGAGAGAGAGACAGAGACTAGCTATAAGGCCCTTATAGTAGTTAGTACCTCAAGGTGAGGTTTAGGTAATAGTGTAGGGGTTAGGGACCACTTTGACATGCAGAGTGAGATGAACGAACAGAACAGTACATTCTTGTGAAGATTTGATGACCTTTGGAGTGAAGAAACTCACACAAAAATGAGATTTGTACAATTTCCATCAACCTGGGTAACTGGAATTTGCATCATTTTTCTAGTATAAGAACTCACGTTTCTATGGGAAAGGTTTTCCCATAGAAAATATGAGAATGCAATTTCTGTCTGCACAATAAGGCTGATTCTCTTGGCCCAAAAATGTTTTTGTATTTTTCTTGCAGTTGTTTAATTAAGCTAGATAACATTAGATATACTGAGTTCTACAGTGCTGGCTTATGCATTCATACATGGGGGGGGGGGGGGGTGCGGGGAGTTTGGATCGATCCCTCCTGCTCAAATCCCCCTCCCTTCCTTCATCACCTACAAATTGCAGAGCCCTTCTTTCCTCTAGCAGTGCATGAAGATGAAGGAAAAGTCAGCACAGGGCCTTCAAAAGCCTTGGCAAGTTGACTGACCCTGTGCTACTACACCCCCTCCTCCCATACAGTCTTCCAGTTATCATGGAAGTCCGTGTGAGGAGAAAGACCCTGCAGGGTCAGTCAACATGCCAGGGCTGCTGAAGGCCCCATGCTGACTTATTCTTCATCTTTAGGCACCATGGTAGCAGTCTCTGGTTTAAGAATAGCAGTGACGGTGATGCTCTGGTGCCTATAAAAATTTAGCAGCAGAGGAAGTCGCCAACTTTGCCTCTGCCTTGTATCCTGGCCTGGGAGGTAAAATTTAAATGGTTTCTCCAGCAAAGTTTAAGAATAAGTTGCACAAACCGTGGGATTTGAAAATCCTCCTGGTTTCACTGCCACTGACTTAGCTCGCTATCAGGTCGATACAGTTATGCCGCGTTAGAAAGAGTGCGGCAGTGCCAGGCGCACCCTCGTTCCCCGCACGCACAGTTCTCTTCACCTACCGCTCGATACTCTCTTCAAATTACATGCAAATGCATGCCGCGTCTGCGAAGCATTAGGCAAGCGTTAGGCCCGCGCAACCCATTTTACTGTATAGGCGCTAATACAGCGCCTATACAGCGCCTATACAGTATCCTGGGTGCGCTGGTACCTGTCATTTCAAATGTCATTTCAAATGACATTTGAAATGACAGGCACCAGGAAGTGGATGGTTCCCCCCCTCCCGAAGCAAGGCGCAGGGCGAAAATTAAAACGGGAATAAAGTGTAAAAAATGGGGGTAAAACCAAAGGGAGTAAAGTGTAAAAAACCATGGACGACCTCCATATTAACATTGCAGCGTAAGTTGTTTATATATATGTATAAATACCTGTCACTTTCCGAATCCCCCAGGCATGCGGTCATCGAGGCGGCGGTGGGAGCCGGCGGGCGGATGGGCGCCCGTTCATCCAGGCGGCGGCGCCGGGAGCAGGCGGTTGGGTGGGCGCGCGTTGGATCCAGGCGGCGGTGGGAGCCGGCGGGCGGGTGGGCGCGTGTTCCATGTAGGCCGCGGCCGGAGCGGGCGGGTGAGCGTGCATTCATCCAGGCAGAGGGAGCCGGCGGCGAAAGCGGCCTCCGGCAGCCCACCCGCCCGCTCCGGCCGCGGCCTGGATCGAACACGCGCCCACCCGCCCGCCGGCTTCCGCCGCCGCCTGGATCCAACGCGCACCCACCCACCCACCTGCTCTTGGCGCTGCCTCCACCTGGATGAACGGGCGCCAGCCGGCTCCCACCGCCGCCGCCGCCTGGATGAACGGGCGCCCGCCGGCTCCTGCCGCCGCCTCGATGACCGCACGCCTGGGGGATTCGGAAAGTGACTGGAAAGTGACAGGTATTTATACATATATATAAACAACTTATGCTGCAATGTTAATATGGAGGTCATCCATGGTTTTTTACACTTTACTCCCTTTGGTTTTACCCCCATTTTTTACACTTTATTCCCGTTTTAATTTTCGAACACCACACTAACACCAAGTAGAGGGTAGGCGGTAAACTAACAGGTTAAGGACGCGGCAAAATAGCGGGTTACAAAGGAGATAATCTGAGCGCGCGTCACAGTATCGGAGTGGAATAGCTAATTCCTTCATTAAACAGCTAATTATTTCATTTACATATCATATACATGCTGGGTGCGGAAAGGGTTATGCGTCTGTTTTAAGAAGCGCTAAGGACGCGTGAAACTGGAGACTGTATTGCTGGATCGCCTTACGCTTCCGAATTGTGCGCTCACAGCACGTTACAGACGGGAAATCTTCAACCGCATGTTACAGTATCGATCTGTAAGTAATTAGCCAGCTAAAATCTTAGCTGGATAAGTCAGGGGTGGTTTTGGGGCATCACAGGGTGGAACAAATGTATCCAGCTAACTTACCCCTAGATTCATCAAAATGCTATAAATTTAGTGGAAATAGTGCACATGATAAAATTGGAGAGAAAGAGCATTTGTATAGAGTCAATGTGACATACTACATATATAGCAGTGTAAGAGGGAACACTTTCAACTTGGGTTGGATTTGGGGAGGGGGGGTTTCCATACACAGTAAGAGGAATTAATTGCAAATGTGACATGACTGATGAATTTCTATCATTTGAATCAATGAAAAGTACCAACAAGAGGAGTTGATTTGTACAATGCAGTAGAGACCGCTTTGTAGTTTTATATATATAGTTTAATAATTATATATAGAGAGAGAGAGCAAACATAGGAAAGGAAAAATGTATATAAATAAATAAATAAATATGTTATATATGTAGATAGGTAGATGTCACATTGATCTTCATGTTACTAATTTTGAAAACTGCATAAATAAAAATGTTAAATAAAAAAGATATAGTCTTTACTGTTATATAATATACTCTTTTCTAATTAACATTGGATATTTGGAGTTTGCAAAAAAAATATTTTTCACTTTGGGGATTTTATTGTTATGCTGAGAACTTCAGAGAGGCATAGCTCAAAGGTGAAAGGATATGCAAGTTCATCTTGTGCTCTTGGACCTCTCCATCCTGTTGGAAAATTCTCAACAGGATGACATTGATGAGCAGATCAGCAAAACAAAAACTAATCAACTGACTGTCGTTCATGGCGTGTCCCCTCATTTCCTTCTAAAGATTTATTTTAAAAACTATGTGTCACATGCAATACTTCCTTTAATATTGCTTTACTGTACATATTTGTAGATAGAAAACTGATTCAGAAAATTTCTTATATACACTGAACCTAGAGCTTGCTTTAACTTTTCATTTCTTCTTTCATCAAATCAGGAAAACCAACAATACATTTTCATCTATGCATTTTTTCCTGTAAGTAAATATTTATATGAAAGTTTAAATTAAGTAAAGACTGTTGCGTGTGCCAGCCTCGGCAGGCCCACAGCCACTCCTTCTTACCCCCGTTTCCCTGCTCCAGCACCTGACTCTGCTGCTCTCGTGGCCAGTGGTCGCTGCCTCTGACCCCGGGCAGCTCCTCATGCTCCCAACTCTTCAGCGGATGTCCCTGCTCCGCAGCGGGCCTCCCCATGCGGTCCACAAGGAGACACCGCTGTCTCACACCGCTTCCCTCCCTAGGCGCGCGCACGCGCATCAGTTGTTCTTTTAAAGGGGGCGTGGCGGGAACCTCACCCGCGGCCCCAGATGATGATGACACTGGGTCCCAGTATATAAGGCTGGGCCCAGCCTACGTTTCCTTGCCTTGTCAACAGGTCTCCACGCTGGTTGTGTCCTGAGTTGCTTATTCCTGCATACCCTCCTTGTTCCTGGTTCCTGAATCATCTGTGTTCCTGTTCCTGAACTTGGTAACCGTTCCTGTTCCTGTGTTCGTCTCTACCTTGCTTGTTCCATTGACTGATCTCCTGGCTTTGACCACTGCTTCACTTGACTACAGTACTGCTTGTCTCCTGGCATTGACCTCTGCATTACCTGACTACGCTACTGCTTGTCTCCCGGTATTGACCTTTGCATCGCCTGACTGCTCTACCACCCATCTCCTGGTATTGACCTTAGCCTTGCCTGACCATCCCTCTGCTGGTATTGACCCATGCTTGCCTTGCTACTCTCCTTGCCTGCCACCTGCCCTGACTTCAGCCTGCTCTACCACAGTCCACTCCACTCATCTCCATTCTGGACTTGGCTTTTCAGGCTTTGGCCTGTTCTTACTCGGGCGCTCTCTGCCTTCCTCCTATACTCCTTGGTGCCTGGGTCACTGAAACTCCGCCTCATCCAGATCAGACTATCAATTCCTACTACCACTGCTGGCCCCTGGCTGACCTCCTCGTTGTCCCAGAAAAGACCTCAGACGGATGGAGGCCCACCTAAGCCGGCCCCGGTCCCCAAGGGCTCAACCTGCGGGGAATGAGGGCTGGTATTAGGGATGTGATTCGGCCGAACCTTTCAGTTTGGCCTTCGTTATCGGCCAGCCATGGGAAATTTCATTTTCCTGCGGTTCGGGCTGATTTTTTTTGGCCACCCCGAAAAACGAAATTTCAGGAAAATCCGCTTCGTTTTTCAGGGTGGCCGAACCAGGACGAATGCACATCCCTAGCTGGTATTGGTGAAGCTCCAGCCAGCCTCCGTCAGTCAGCCACCTCCACCTGCCGACAGTGGAGACCCGTAGGGCTTGCCTTGTGGGTAGCGCCAACCCCACCTCGGCCCAAGGGTCCACATCCTGCACAACAAAGACAATATATAACCTGCAGACCAAATATATTTTGAGTGAAAGGAGCCTCACAAACATGTTACTTTCTGGTTTTGGAGGGCTGTAGAAAACACATAATTTGAATATCTTGGGCCGGAATCTATATCTTTATCCATTACTATTTAGAGCAACTCTCATTATTTTTAGAGCATCTCTAATTGTAACCATTTCAAACTCAAGTTGTTAAATTCTTTATCCTTGAAATCATTGTCATGAGGCACTACCGCTGCATACTGTTCCATCATTCTTGCCCAAGGTAGTCTTGGACTTTTATTTGAATAAGTCCATCTCCTTGCCATCCCTGGATAAGGTCAGGGATGTGGAGGAGTTTCTCCTTTTGCAGTCCATGGATGTTAAGCATCTTGTCATGCAGTATCTGGGGGTCTCTGAGTCTTTTCTAAAGATGGATTGCTTGTTTGTTCTCCATGGCAGGAGTAAGCAGGGCTTTGTGGGCTACCATACCTCATTGGATTAATGAGGTGGTCATAGCTGCGTATGCGGATGCTGGAAAGCCATTTCCTACCCAGGTTAGAGCTCATTCCACTAGTGCTCAGGCAGTGTCATGGGCAGTAGTTAGTCTGCTGTCTCCCCCTTCATATCTGCTGAGCTGCAATGTGATCCTCCTTGTACAATTTTTCCAGGTTTTATCATCTGGATGTGCAGGCCCAGGAGGATGCAGCCTTTGCATGTGCAGTATTGACTGGACTGTGGGCAGCCTCCCACCTTGTTGGGGAGTAGCTTTGGTATATCCCACTGGTCCTGAGTCCATCTTTCTACATGCTAGGAAATGGAGAAATTACTTACCTGATAATTTTGTTTTCCTTAGTGTAGACAGATGGACTCAGCTTCTCGCCCTCAGCTGCCACATGAGTGTTAGCGCAAGCCTGCGATAGCTAGCGAAAGTAGCGCAGGCCTGCGCTACTGAAATCGGGGCGGAGTCGGTCCCAGAAGAGGAGGAGTCGGGGGCGTCAACGGGGCCGACTCCGCGAGGACGGTGCGCTGAGCGGAAAAGTAAGGCCCTTTTCGCTCGCTATTTCGCGCCCAATAACTACACCTTTTATGGTGTAGTTATTGGGCATGATGCCGGCAGCGATCGCACCGTGGCGGTGCGATCGCTGCCGGCTAGTGCAGGACCGCCCCCCGCCCCAGAGTAGCGCAATTTTCTAAAGTATCGCAGGGGAATTGTTATTGTATTGTTATTGTTATTGTATTGTTATTGTATCGCAGCTCTAACGATTTTTGATGATTTAAAATATATCTGATGATTGTTTTAAATCATCAAAAAACGATTCACATCCCTATCAATTATACCTTTTCCCAGGCTGAAGATTTTGAATGGGTGCCTCCGATGTATCAAAAGGTTCTTACTCACAGTTCTCTTTCCAAAGATGATTCACAGGATCTAGAAGATGAAGTGATCCAGGCATCATAGATTAGCAACTTTCCTGATCTTCTTCTTCTTAAGGCAGGAAGTGTGGCCACAAACTTCCCTGCAAATATGCATGACAATAGTCCTCACCAAAAGTCAAAAAGTGAAATCCTTCTGTTATAAGTCACCTCTGTTCCAGCCAATTTTGTGTTGGGATGGAAAGCAGCGGAATCTTCTCTACCTTCTAATCTAACCTAGCTGGAGACTCCCTGAAATCCAGTAGCCAGGAGTACCAGGGCTCTCATAGAAGAAAATCCCAAGTCCAAAAGCCCATTAAGAACCCCTGAGGCCAGTGCCAGTGGAGCACTTGCCACCTTCCCATTCAAAGCAGAAATCTAGGCTGTGAGGCTTTAAGCCAGAGCAGGGGAATGAACTTTAACTCAAAAATGCACCTCTTCACCTCTAGCTGCTAACTAAAGATCGCCACACGTGCAATGATGCAAGCTGCATTTATATCTCTATGGGGCAGGCCATTCCAGCAACCTCATGGAGGAGCTGTTCCAGAATAGTACATCCCTCCCTCTACTACCTCTTTCCTATCCTAACTCAAAAGAGATTTTGAACTAGGGCCATTTCAGAATGATTCCCAATGGGTCATTACACTAGCATTAATCTCTGTGCATCCATTTATGCAGGCAAACGTAGCTCCAAAGATAGGTTTGAAAGTTGGGCTCCCTGCATTAAAAATACACGCGTACAGGCTATAAGCACATATTTTTATCCACATATCACGTGGGAAATTTTATAAAAATTCATTTCCAGAGATGAAAAACTGCTATACCCATGGAAATGGCTTTTAAAATTGCCCTCTCTATTAATGGCTCTGGAGTGTGGCTTTGGAGTATGAATTAATGGTTTGGAGTATGAATATCTGGCAATTTTCAGGTTTTCCAAAATGGTAACAGTTACAAAATGGGATCTTGAGGAAATGTCTGGAATGGTCAAAAAATACCCTTCAGGTGTTTCAGCAAGCAAATGAACAGATGCTGCTGTAGATATGTCATTATCACTTTCCACTCCATCCATGAAGCTGTCCACAATCAACCATTTACTATGACAGACACAGACACAGACACCTTCGGATTCAAATATATTTACTCTTGACTGAGACAGGTTTATCTCTGGGCTAGAAAGTGGCCTTGCTGGCAGAGCCACCATTAAAGTAAATGGGAGGGACTTTGACACCTTTTCTTTTCAACTCATAAGAAAAATTGAAAATCTACTTACAACAACCTCTGGTTTGTTTGGTTTAATAATAATAATAATAATAATAATAATAATAATTATTATTATTATTATTCTATTAGATGGTGTCAGAAGAACATCTAAAATACGTTTTTCCAATTGTATGACACTAGTTTTGCTGCTGGATCTATGAAGGGGTTATGTGCTAGACTGAGACATGGCCACTCCTTCTAGCCTTCTGCTGAACTGTGGCTTGCAGTGTCACACATAAATGTTAACAGGGGAAAAAAAAGGAAAGCTTTAGGTGTGACCCATAGTGGAGTTTGAAAGTGCTCACACAAGTTCTATTCTTTAAATGGTATTTGAGCATACATTCCTGAACTCGTCAGTATACATTTACATTTGCTAATTAAGGGGCCGATGTAGTACAGTACGCTCAGCCAAGTACACTGTATAACCTGCAGTTAGACTTGGGTTGTATAAGCGCTAGGGATGTGAATCATTTTTTGACGATTTAAAACAATCGTCAGATATATTTTAAATCGTCAAAAATCATTAGAGCCGCGATACAATAACAATTCCCCCGATTTATCATAAAAAAATCGTAAATCGGGGGAGGGCAGGAAAACCGGC
Source organism: Rhinatrema bivittatum (assembly GCF_901001135.1). Taxonomy (NCBI): domain Eukaryota; kingdom Metazoa; phylum Chordata; class Amphibia; order Gymnophiona; family Rhinatrematidae; genus Rhinatrema; species Rhinatrema bivittatum. The sequence continues at coordinate 94,389,887 of NC_042617.1, read as the reverse complement.
ACCCTAAAACCCACCCCGACCCTTTAAAATAAATCCCCCACCCTCCCGAAGCCCCCCAAAATGTTTTAAATTACCTGGGGTCCAGTGGGGGGGTCCCGGCGCGATCTCCCGCTCTCGGGCCATGGCTGCGTTAAAAGAAATGGCGCTGGTGGCCCTTTGCCCTTACCATATGACAGGGCAAAGGTAGCGCCGGCGCCATTTTGGTTCCTGTCACCCGATGTCACGAGTGCAGGAGATCGCTCCCGGACCCCCGCTGGACCCCCAGGGACTTTTGGCCAGCTTGGGGGGGCCTCCTGACCCCCACAAGACTTGCCAAAAGTCCAGCGGGGGTCCGGGAGTGACCTCCTGCACGCGGGCCATATTGCCAATATTCAAAATGGCGCCGGCGCTACTTTTGCCCTCACTATGTCGACATAGTGAGGGCAAACGTAGCGCCGGCGCCATTTTGAATATTGGCAATATGGCCGGCGCCATTTTGCCCTCACTATGTCGACATAGTGAGGGCAAAAGTAGCGCCAGCACCATTTTAAATATTGGCAATACGGCCCGCATGCAGGAGGTCACTCCCGGACCCCCGCTGGACTTTTGGCAAGTCTTGTGGGGGTCAGGAGGCCCCCCCAAGCTGGCCAAAAGTCCCTGGGGGTCCAGTGGGGGTCCGGGAGCGATCTCCTGCACTCGTGACATCGGGTGACAGGAACCAAAATGGCGCCGGCACTACCTTTGCCCTGTCATATGGTAAGGGTAAAGGGCCACCGGCGCCATTTCTTTTAACGCAGCCGTGGCCTGAGAGCGGGAGATCACGCCGGGACCCCCCCACTGGACTTCAGGTAATTTAAAACATTTTGGGGGGCTTCGGGAGGGTGGGGGATTTATTTTAAAGGGTCGGGGTGGGTTTTAGGGTGCCGGTTTTCCCGCCCTCTCCCGATTTACGATTTTTTATGATTTAAAAAAAACGAAAACCATATCGATCAGATTTCCCTCCCTCCCCAGCCAAAATCGATCGTTAAGACGATCGATCACCCGATTCACATCCCTAATAAGCGCTAACTAATAGAGATGTGAATCGTGTCCTCGATCGTCTTAACGATCGATTTCGGCTGGGAGGGGGAGGGAATCGTATTGTTGCCGTTTGGGGGGGTAAAATATCGTGAAAAATCGTGAAAAATCGTAAAAAATCGAAAAAACGTAAAATCGCAAAACCGGCACATTAAAACCCCCTAAAACCCACCCCCGACCCTTTAAATTAAATCCCCCACCCTTCCGAACCCCCTCCCAAATGACTTAAATAACCTGCGGGTCCAGCGGCGGTCCGGAACGGCAGCGGTCCGGAACGGGCTCCTGCTACTGAATCTTGTTGTCTTCAGCCGGCGCCATTTTCCAAAATGGCGCCGAAAAATGGCGGCGGCCATAGACGAACACGATTGGACGGCAGGAGGTCCTTCCGGACCCCCGCTGGACTTTTGGCAAGTCTTGTGGGGGTCAGGAGGCCCCCCCCAAGCTGGCCAAAAGTTCCTGGAGGTCCAGCGGGGGTCAGGGAGCGATTTCCCGCCGCGAATCGTTTTCGTACGGAAAATGGCGCCGGCAGGAGATCGACTGCAGGAGGTCGTTCAGCGAGGGTTCCGGCGCCTCGCTGAACGACCTCCTGCAGTCGATCTCCTGCCGGTGCCATTTTCCGTACGAAAACGATTTGCGGCGGGAAATCGCTCCCTGACTCCCGCTGGACCTCCAGGAACTTTTGACCAGCTTGGGGGGGGCCTCCTGACCCTCACAAGACTTGCCAAAAGTCCAGCGGGGGTCCGGAAGGACCTCCTGCCATCCAATCGTGTTCGTCTATGGCCGCCGCCATTTTTCGGCGCCATTTTGGAAAATGGCGCCGGCTGAAGACAACAAGATTCAGTAGCAGGAACCCGTTCCGGACCGCTGCCGTTCCGGACCGCCGCTGGACCCGCAGGTTATTTAAGTCATTTGGGGGGGGGTTCGGGAGGGTGGGGGATTTAATTTAAAGGGTCGGGGGTGGGTTTTAGGGGGTTTTAGTGTGCCGGCTCACGATTCTAACGATTTATAACGATAAATCGTTAGAATCTCTATTGTATTGTGTTCCATAACGGTTTAAGACGATATTAAAATTATCGGACGATAATTTTAATCGTCCTAAAACGATTCACATCCCTACTAACTAATCCCCTTATGCATTAAAGGGAATTAGCGCCTCTACAACTCACGTCCAACGCGGAGTGTCTCCTATTTAAAAATCTTTAATACTGTAATTGTTAAAAAAAAAAAAAAAAAGCGCTGGCAGTCGGGTGCAGAAAACGGATGCTCAATTGACAAGTGTCCGATACATTTGATGACGGTTTTTCTAACCGGCGGACAGCTGATGCTCTCGGGCCTCCTTGATAACGTGAGGCCTAATTTAAATATTGCATGGTGCCCCCAGGAGGGGCACCTGGGGGCATGTTAGGAAAGCAGGCTCTGACTGTACAGTGCCCGCTTTCTGCACATAAATACTGCATCGGCCCCTAAGTTGTAGAAGTGAAATTGCACTTTGCTTTTGTCTGAAGTTTTTGGGTGGGTGGTCAGGGTTAAATGATGGAGGGGTCAGGGTAAACTGGTGAAGGTCTGGGTGAACTGGTGGAGGTGTCAGTGAACTGGTAATTGCTAGTATATGCACAAGTAAGTATTTTCAGAAGCAGAATATATGCATTCTTTGTAAAATACATGCCTCTAACTCAGGAGTATTGCACAAACATGTTATAATTAGTATGCACATAAAATATATGCAAAGTATATTTTTTCCTGCATTACAAATATGCACGTACTGAAACAAATGCATGTACTTTGGGGGCAGAATTACACAGTATTTTATAACCTGTGGTGATTTACACAAACTATTGAAAATTGGACTCAATAGTAGGGATAAATTGAATGAAATAGGTTAATTACTGAGCTATGTCACAATGCTGAAATCTGGGATGGGTACTACAGCTATGGAATTTGCAATAGTTGCTTATTTGTTCTGAAGAATGATGTAGAATCAATTCATGGCAGTGGGTATGAAAAATGATTCATGTATATATTATGCTTAAAAAGAATGGGATTAAGTGAAAGGATGGATTTTTGCAGGGGAGTGAAAGAAAAATGCAAATACTGTATAGGTCTGAAAAAAGTGAAATGGTGAGACTGGAAAGTGAATGAGTGGATGATTATTATTCTCATTATTATTATTATATTTCTACTGCCAATGCCTAGGCTCAAGGTGGTGAACAATAAAACATACAAAGCAAGCATTAATTAACATAGATTAAAATATAGCATATCAGAAAACAATAGTTACTTCTGCCCATTTTAGCCACAACAGATATCCTACAAAAGATGTGAAAACAAAAGCTCAGGCCACAGACTACCTTCTAATCAAAAGCTAATCTAAACAAATACATCTTTAATAATGTTTTCAAAGTTTTTATACACATATATCCTGAGGAATAGATTTCAATAAAGTGGGAGCAGCACCTGAAAATGACTGTCCCTGGTCACAGGAAGTCGAGTATGTCAGACTGATGGCACATCTAAGAGTCCCCTTTGGGCTGAGCATCGCAATCTTGTCGAATTGTACAAGTGGAGTAGAGCATTGGTCCATAGAAATGCAATCAATTTGTGAACCATCATGAGAATTTTGTAAGGAATTCCCAAGTAAACCAGACGTCATTGGAGCTTTTAACACAGGTGAAATATGTTTTTGGTTCCTCCACAATGTTGAATCTCCTTTAGCATAGATACCTCCCAGTTGGGGAATGTACATAAACCTACTACATCTCCTCTCTGATATCAGTGCCAAGGGTCTGGAGAAACACTTGCAGCAATAGTAAAGGAGAAGGAGAAGTTGGGACCCCGTTACAAATTATATCAGACAATTGATAGAACCTATAAAATGGATCTAAGAATCTGTTTTCAATTTGGGAGCAAATTTCAATCTATCCATATTGGGATGAAATTCACAGGTACTTTTTACTTGTTTATTTATTTAGACAAAATTTAATTCTCCATGCATATCACAAAAGGTTCATGGCAGAGTACAGGAATTATAAAAAGCATACATAATCAAGTTAAAAAACAGTACTGTAATAAGAAAATCAAACGTGGTCTACAGACTGCCGATGGGTTTCAGACAGAGGAATTCATTGATGGAGAAATATTTGCAGTCCTATACTGTTCACGTGTCGGAAAATGCTTGTGAAAATAAATGAGTTTTCAAAGCCTTTTAAAATGTTTAATACCAGGCATGGATCTAAGATTATTTTGTAAGGAATTCCAGAAGATTGGTCCTGCCAGACAGAAAACCCAATCACGGGTGAAACCCGTGAAAAAATGTGTGTACTTTGACTTTGAAACTTGCCATTCATTTGCACCATCTTTTTCTGAGAGTACTTTCCTAATGGAAAATAACAAGTGTACTGGGTCATTCATCAAAATGCGCTATGGTGTTAATGCATGGCACAAATGCAAATTTTTGGAAGGGGTAGGATCAGGGAGGGATTTAGGACAATAAGGGGCAATATCGCACAGTTTTAATGCAGGAAATAACTTCACCTTTTTTTCCGGCATTAGGCTGTGCAATATGACCGAAATGACCATAACGCAATTTACGATAAATTTTTAGAATTGCATTTTGGCCATTTCTGGGCAGAGAGAGAGAGAGGTACCATCAAATTAGGGTGAGATAACATAGTACAGCATTTCATCTTTGTGAGACTTTCCTCACTGCAAATGATGTCAAATCTTCACCAAGGTGTACTGTGCTGTTCATATGTCTCACTCTACATGAGAAACTGGCCCCTAAACTCTAAACCACCACCACCAACACCTCATCTTGACATACCCTCCTATCAAGTTATAAATACTTGCATGCTGTGACACACCCCTTTTTCTTATCACGGGCGTTATCGATGCATTAATAATGCATTTTGATTAATCTAGGGGACAGATTTGAAAATGCAATCAATGTGGGTAATTTTACTCTCCCTACCTAAACACATCCCCAGCTAAAAGTATAGCGGCAGATTTTAAACAGGTTATGCACGCTGGGTCTATTTTCAAAAGGCCTGGCAATGCGCATAAAGCCCCGGGGCTTGCAAAAAGGGGCAGGAAGGGAGCAGGGCGGAGCAGTCTGGGTGGCGGGGCGGGGTCAGAGGCTCCCGGCATAGTGGCCATTTGCTGCTGTGCCAGGGATTGCACGCTGGCAGTTGGCCGGCGTGAGCAACTTACTTCAGCCACAAGGAAAATAAGCCACTTTTTGAGCCTAGTCAATGTGATACAAGCTAGAACATGAGCTGGGTCATTTCAGGTTTACCCATTCCTAATTAGGAGAATACCTGTCAGAGAAGAATCTCTTTTTCTTCCTCTCTAATTTACTCATTTTCATTACCATTATGTCATCAAATTGTGTTGAATGTATCAATTATGTATGCCTCAAACAAAAATATATAAAAACAAAGTTAATAACAGACTAGCCATTCGTACTAACTATAGCCAGCATGAAACATGTATGTGTGTATATATTGATTTATTGGTTGGACTAGTTGAAAGTTTTTAACTATCTGTAGTTTAAACTATCTGTAATTTAAGCCTATATAACTCTGTCTAAATGTGCTTTACAATTGTTATTTAAAATATAACAGAAGCATATAGATTAATTTTCCTCAATACTATCCATATTGGTAATGCTGCAAATATTGCTAACTGCAAATTTTGTGAAAGCAAGTGGCTATGAACTTACAACAATTAAGAGGTTAGTAGTCCGAAAGTGACATTTTAAAGATGAATTAAAACGGCTTATCTAAAGAAAAGGTATGCAGGGCAATCAAATATTTTGCAAGGCATTCAAATATTTGTTTTATGATGTAATACCTTAAAATCTTAATTAAATAAAATGTGTAAATTAAGATTATTTTAACATTTTTAAATAGATTTTTCAAGTGTTAAAACAACTGGAACTTAGGAACTCTTGTTTTGTTTCTGGAAGGAGTTATTTTTTATTTTCCTAGTTTTTGGATATACATCCTAGTGCATTGCAATTCTCATAGCCCACCTCCTTCCATGTAAAATTAGCAGTACAGATAGTAAACTGTATCAAGAAGGATGATGAAAAGAAGATTTTGCCTTCTAACATCTAGTAGGAGATTTTGGTTAAGGCTTAGTTTTTCTACTCCTTCAAGGTATCAAGTTGTTCTAAGAATTTTAGCCTTGTCCTTCTTAGCCAAAAAATAGGATTACACTTAATTGCATGCTTGGAGATTAAAGGGTTTAAAAAAACTAGAAAAATCAGACTAATTAGAACTACATAGATAATCTAGAGTTCTGAAAGTAGACTATGTTCATGCCAGATTTCTAATTAGCCATTGATTTATGTTCCAAAGAGACTCTTAATTTAGTGTTATGAATAGATAATATAAATACACTTTTTGAAACCTTTTTCAAGTTCTACAATAATACCTTTTAAGAGTCATAAATAATAAAAATTAATTATAAAGCAAAGTAAGAATCTAACATGGTTCAGCTCTTCCCTCACCAAATGGTTTCACTGCAGCTAACAGTAGGTTAGATGTTTCATACTACTTGGAGTACAATGATTATCGGAAAGGCCATTGTCATTCATGTCACTTAGGTTAACCTACCATATGACTCCAGGTTAGTCAACAGAGGCTAGACCAGGCCTATCTTTTTTTTTAATTCCTATGCCCTAATGAACTCTGGGTTGGACTACAATTTTAGGGGCAGTGGGATTAATGTTTTAAAAAAGTAGAACTAGTACAGTCTCCTCTATGACCTTGATCCATCTCGAGGTTGATTTGCAGTGTAAAGGCTTTGATGTACCACCTATATGGTTGGTCAAGTTCTGTGCTGTGTGCAATAATTGGTCAAATACAAGTAAAATTGTGCAATCTTCAAAATGTTATAATTTCAATAGAAAAAATGTCATTGGTGAATATGGATGCTCTGGAAAATACTCTGATGAAGTCAAAGATGGACTGCACATTTATCAGCTAATCCAAACAGCAATCTAGATATTTTTCCATAAAGTCAGGAAATGGTAAAAAGACAGTTTGCTTGATTTTTATTAGATTTCCTAATATAAAAAAAATAATTGCAATGTACACAAAATAATTCTTGTACAACAGTAAAATGATCCAAAGTGAGAGGACAATATATTTTTTAAATCCTCTTTTTAAAACTTCTCTTTTTTTAAGAATGTGGAAATAATTATAATGTACATGAGTTTATCTAAATTCTAGGCTATATATATTCAAGTGTTTCAGATTACAAAGATTAAGTTATACAAATGTATACTGACAGGACAATAACATTTATTTATGTATGCACAGAAAAAATTGCCTAATTCACCCAAATTAAGTATACAGTGGATGTGTAGGGAGCCACAAACCAAATCCATCACTGTGGTTGATAAAACTAGTCTTCAGAACATGTATAGAGATGCATGGTTTTGGCTGCTGATTAAGCATGCAACTCCAACTTTTTGAAAATGGAGCCCTGCAAAAAATCATTCATTCTGTGCTGAGATCAAATAAGGGTACATTTATGCAATTATAGTAAATGAACAATTTACCATCACTGACCAACTTGTACCCAAGGCATTGCTCTGCTTGTTCTGGCAAAAACCAATGTTCCCTCATCCTTAAAGTTTGCATATTTCATGGACTAAATTGAGTAAAAAAAATTACATCTGAAAAATGGAAGAGCTTTCTTTTAATAGAAAAAGTACCATCATTTAGCCATAATAAGTTGGAAACAATAGTTAAAATAGAGTTAGTTGTCTAGTGTCTCTAAATGTATATTAAAGTGGAAACAGTAGTGGGAAGGGACCATGTAATATATCATGTCAAATTAATACTTTTTTGTTAATTTTAAAATTCAAATGAAATAGTAAATTGTAGTCTTCTGATGTTACAACTCTGCAATACTAACTCTTTACCTAGCAGAAGTCAGGAATCAGCTGTGGCAATTGAAGCTTGGGAGTCTACTTCCTAAATCAGTCAAATTCCATCCAAGGTCTGCCCTTTTTTGAATTATTACACCACCTGGCACAAGAAATGGTATTGACTGTGGAAAAAGCTTTGCAATAATTTTTAGAAATTGCTAAAAGAAAAAGAACAGAAATGAACTACTGGTAGTTGTAACCACTGATTTTCACTGTTCCTTCCTGCTCCTATATAATTTATTGTTACAGACCTCAGCTCCTACATTAAATTAGGGAATCTGGCTTGTCTGATCAAAGCCAAAGGAACAATATAACCCAAGTCTGTGGGTTTTGAATAAAACTGCATGTTGTTTCCCATAGACATCAATGTGTATTCTGTTACATTTTGTAGTTGTAAGCTACAATTAATAAATATGTCCTAACTAAATGTAATTTTTATCTAAATAATAATTCTCATAGGATATGTTGTTTCTTTTTATAATTTAGCAAACAGGAAACATCTTTGTAAAATCTAGTGTTATACTTTGCAAGATCATTCTCAAAATATTCCAGTGCAATAATTAATTAATGTACTGATTTTACTAACATTGACTTTATAACAGGACTGGGCAATTCCAGCTCTTGGGGACCAACAATTGGTCTGATTTTCAGGATATCCCAACTGAATATGCTTGAGATATATTTGCACACAACTAAAGCAGTGTATGTGCAAATCTATCTCATGCATATTCATTACTAGGGATAGCCTGAATACTTGACTGGTTAGGTAGCCCTCAAGGACTAGAAATGTCCATCCCTGCTTTATAAGTTACCACTGGAAAACTGGGTGCTACCCGCTAATAATGAATAATTTCAGAAAAAATAAAAAAAGTTCATATGTAATAACTAAAATAACTGGCAATAGATAGCTGTCAGTCACAGCTATAGTCGATACAACTTTCAGCGCTGTGAGTCAAATTCCTTTTCTAATCAATGCTGACAGGGAAAAAGGATGTTGACCTAAGGTGCTGGAAGTGGGGGGGAGGGGGCCAGGTGTCAGTGTAACAGCTGGATTACAGGGAACCTTTTGCTCCTGTACCACAGCTTTATATATACATCCATTTGTAGCTAAAATGTTCAGCCATTACTAAACATCATTTGATCGCCCAGGAATAACTTCCAAAGAGCTGTTAAAATATAATGTTAATATAAAGGGGATTTTAATGGGGCATGCCTCCCTAGCCCTTTAATTAGGCTGCGATTTTACTAAATGAATAAATGTACCACCATACTGGCAAAAGGATAAAATCAAATGCTTTATTAAAAATATTAGCATAACAATGACCTCCTGATTTACAGATTTGATTGTGAGATAATATTCAGCTGCTATTTGACCGAGCAAGTTATTTTTTAATAAAGCCAAGTTTGAATTCTACAGATACGTGAATAGAAGTTGCAGAGACTCTAAAGTTGACAATCAGCCTCTGAATATTTTGACATGACTAGTTTAAAGTATAGATGCATTTGATGAAAATATCATTGGCAATTACAGGATGAAGATTTTTAGAGGAGTGAGGCACAGAGAGTTTGAACTTTTTTTTATGGTGGTGTTGATATGCTGTACATGCATGCATATCATTGAAAGAAGTAGAGATATATCTTCCACTTGTTCTTAACCTTTTCCAGTATGGTGACACATTCATTCATTTAGTAAAATTTTAACCGAATTAAAGAACTAGAGAGGCATGCCCCATTAAAATCCCATTTATATGAACATTTTATCATAACATTTTTTTGGAAGTTATTACTGGACAATCAGCTGATGCCTAATAATGACTGAAAATTTTAGAAAGTGCTGGGGAGCAGCCAGTTGTCGTGGTATATGTGGGCACCAACGACATAAATTATTTGTAACATAATGCTTATTAATAGGGATGTGAATCGTTTTCCATATCGTCTTAACGATAGAAATCGTGTGGCAGGGCAAGAAAATCGTCTTAGGCACGATTTTTTAGTTAAAAAATCGTTAAAAATCGTTTTTTTCCGATTAGTGCGCACTAACTCGAGTTAGTGCGCACTAACGGGAGTTAGTGCGCACTAACTGGGAGTTAGTGCGCACTAACTGAAAATGATACAATTTGACACTTTTCAGGTCAGTTAAGGTCAGTTTAGGAATGAATATGTATTCCTATTGGCTGCCCTCTTATTTATTCATGTTACCAAGTTTCCTACTGACAGTATATGGGGGATGGGAAATGGAAACAGTTGGTAGCTTGACAAAACAAGTAATGTGATCAGTCAATGTGACTAGAACTTGTGCCCTAACCCTGATACCAGGGGTATTGTGATCTTCCTGCACACAGTGCCCTATCCCTATTAATACCAGGAGTGTTGTGATCTTCCTGCACACAGTGCCCTAACCCTAATACCAGGGGTGTTGTGATCTTCCTGCACACAGTGCCCTATTCCTGATACTGGGGGTGTTGTGATCTTCCTGCACACAGTGCCCTATTCCTGATACCGGGGGTGTTGTGATCTTCTTGCACACATCCCGATATCAGGGATAGGGCACTGCATGCAGGAAGATCACAACACTCCTGGTATTAATAGGGATAGGGCACTGCATGCAGGAAGATCACAACACTCCTGGTATTAATAGGGATAGGGCACTGCATGCAGGAAGATCACAACACCCCTGGTATCAGGGATAGGGCACTGTGTGCAGGAAGATCACAATACCCCGGAGGAGTGAGGGTCAGGCAGCTCCCCCCTGTCTGTGAAGCCAGCCTCTCACTAGTAATGCAGGGAGGGAGCTGTCTCAGACTTCACCATCCTCCCCCCCCCCCCTTACCCACACACCATTCACTAGCTGGGACATGGGGGAAGTCAGGAGTGAGGGTCAGGCAGCTCCCCCCTGTCTGTGAAGCCAGCCTCTCACTAGTAATGCAGGGAGGGAGCTGTCTCAGACTTCACCATCCACCCCCCCCCCCCCTCACCCACACACCATTCACTAGCTGGGACATGGGGGAAGTCAGGAGTGAGGGTCAGGCAGCTCCCCCCTGTCTGTGAAGCCAGCCTCTCACTAGTAATGCAGGGAGGGAGCTGTCTCAGACTTCACCATCCTCCCCCCCCCCCCCTCACCCACACACCATTCACTAGCTGGGACATGGGGGAAGTCAGGAGTGAGGGTCAGGCAGCTCCCCCCTGTCTGTGAAGCCAGCCTCTCACTAGTAATGCAGGGAGGGAGCTGTCTCAGACTGGTATCAGGGTTAGGGCACTGTGTGCAGGAAGATCACAACACTCCTGGTATTAATAGGGATAGGGCACTGTAAGAGATGACTGTAGTAGATTGAATAAAGATCTGATGTTTCTGCTCTCCTCACACCAAACAAAAACAACACACAAGGAGAGAAGCCCTTCTTACAAAGCTGAGCTAGTGAGTTAGGTAGGAGGAAAAGTAAACATACTGGTGCCAGTGTGGCTACTTAAAAAATACACTTACCAACAATCAATTACATATATTTGAACTGTGTACAGTTCCAGCCAGGACCACCTTTCTAAAATGCACAGTGATTGGCAAATTCAACATGCACTAGCATTTCAGGTGCCTGCTAACAAAAATAATAAACAAACAAGTTCTAGTCACGTGAGTGCTGATCATTACATTACTTTTTTTGTCAAGCTTCCAACTGTTTCCATTTCACATCCCCCCAACCATATTGGTAACATCAATAGATAAGAGCACAGCCAGCCAATAGGAATACATACATACATATTCATTCCTAAGTGACCTTTACTGACCTGGGAAGTGTGAACACTTTGTTTCATTTTCTGTTGGTGTTCGTTAGTTTCCAGTTCCATTTCCCATCCCCCCAACCATCACCTCAGTGGTAACCTTGGTAACATCAATAGATAAGAGGGCAGCCAGCCAATAGGAACACATATTCATTCCTAACTGACCTTCAGTGACCTGGAAAGTGTTTATTTGTATCATTTTCAGTTAGTGCGCACTAAATCGAGTTAGTGCGCACTAACGGGGAGTTAGTGCGCACTAACTCGAGTTAGTGCGCACTAACACGATTTAACGATTTTTAACGATAAATCGTTAGAATTTCTATTGTATCGTGTTCTATAACGATTTAAGACGATATAAACATTATCGGACGATAATTGTAATCGTTGAAAAACGATTCACATCCCTACTTATTAATAAATCTTCATTGCTTCTAAAATTATTAAAGATGATCTTTTATTTTATATTAAGTATATATATATTAGAGATGTGAATCGTATGCCAGATCATCTTAATGATCAGATTTGGCTGGGGGGGGGGGGGAAATCTGATCGTTAAGATATGTGAATTGGAATCGTTTCCGATTCCAATTCACATCGCTAATTTTTTTTTTAGGGAGGCCCGCGCCGCTAAAAAAAAAAAAAAACCACCCGACCCTTTAAATCGACCCCACCCTCCCGACCCTCCTGACCCCCCAAAACCTTTTAAAATTACCTGGTGGTCCATGGGGGCCTCGGGGGGCCTCGGGGAGAGATCCAGGGGTGCCTCAGGGAGAGGTGAGATCCAGGGGGGCCTCGGGGAGAGAGTTTCCGTTCCCAGGCATCAGCTGTTCTAAAAAAAAATGGCGCCGATGCCCCTTTGCCCTTACCATGTGACAGGGTATCCGTGCCATTGGCCGGCCCCTGTCACATGGTAGGAGCAATGGATGGCCGGCGCCATCTTTAAAGATGGCGCCGGCCATCTTTACTCATCAGCCCCTATTATAGAGTATAGCCCCCGAGGGGCTGATGAGTAAAGATGGCCGGCGCCATCTTTAAAGATGGCGCCGGCCATCTTTACTCATCAGCCCCTATTATACTATACTCTATAATAGGGGCTGATGGCCAGCGCCATCTTTAAAGATGGTGCCGGCCATCCAGTGCTCCTACCATGTGACAGGGGCCAGCCAATGGCACGGATACCCTGTCACATGGTAAGGGCAAAGGGGTATCGGCGCCATTTTATTTTAGAACAGCTGATGCCTGGGAACGGGAAATCTCTCCCCGAGGCCCCCCTGGATCTCTCCCTGAGGCCCCCCTGGACCACCAGGTAATTTTAAAAGGTTTTGGGGGGGTGGGGTCGATTTAAAGGGTCAGGTGGGGTTTTTTTTTTAGCGGCGCGGGCCTCCCTAAAATAAAAGGGTCGGGAGGGTGGAGGAAGCTAAGGGGGGGTCGATTTAAAGGGTCGGGTGGGTTTTTTTTTTTTTTATCGGCGCCATTTTAATTAGTGGCAGCCAAAATGGCGCCGATGGCCCGAGAGCGGGAGATCGCGCCGGGACGCCCCCCCCCCCCCAGACCACCAGGTAATTTAACATTTTGGGGGGGTTCGGGAGGGTGGGGGAGGGTAAGGAATTGGTTTTAAAGGGTCGGGGTGGGTTTAGGGGTTGTTTTGGTGTGCCGGTTTTCCCGCCCTCCCCTAAATAATTCCCGTGCCCTATTTAACGATACAATACAAATGCCCCTGACGATAAATCGGGGGCATTTGTATTGCATCGTGCACTCTAACGATTTAGGACGATTTTAAAATTATCTGACGATAATCTTAATCATTCAAAAACGATTCACATCACTAATATATATATATATATTGGGGTGTTTGCAGTGATCCTGTCGGATTAACCATTCTAGGTATGTGTAGTATGTAAATCGACTATTAAATATTCAAAAGACAATAGATAAAAAATGTTTGGTAATATTTAAATATTAATAGAAGATTACTAAACTTCCTAAAGATACAGCTTCCATCCGGTGTAGAATAAGATATAGAGCGAGACTGTGAGGATATATAATAACAACACAAGGTGCAAACGGTAAAAAATGAAAATGAGTAAGTAATGGAAAGGAAAGCTAAATTATGCTACACACAAAGGGGCAGATTTTAAAACCTTCACGCGGGCAGGTCAACCCGGCGCGAACAAATCTACACCCGATTTTATAACATGCGCGCGCAGCCATGCGCATGTTATAAAATCCAGGGTCGGCGCGCGCAAGGGGGTGCACAATTGTGCAACTTGCACGCGCCGAGCTGTGCAGCCTGCATCCGCTCCCTCTGAGGCCGCTCCGAAATCGGAGCGGCCTTGGAGGGAACTTTCCTTCTGACCCCCCGCACCTTCCCCTCCCTAACCCATCCTCCAGCCCTACCTAGAACCCCTCCCCACCCCGTTACCTTTGTTGAAGAAGTTACGCCTGCCTCCTGGCAGGTGTAACTTATGCGTGCCGGCCAACGGCCGGCCTGCGATCCTGCGATCCTGGGCACAGCGGCAAATGGCCGCCGTGCCTGGAGGCTCAGGCCACGCCCCACCCCCGTACCGCCCCGTACCGCCCACGCCCTGCCCCTTTTCACAAGCCCCGGGACATATGTGCGTCCCGGGGCTTGTGCGTGCTGCCGAGCCAATGCAAAATAGGCTCCGCACGCACAGGGTGTTTTTTTTAAGGGTTACGCGCGTAACCCTTTTAAAATCCACCCCAAAATGAAACCATAAATTCCAATCGGACAACCAATGAATATTCCTCTCCTGTAATGAAGCCTGTAAAGTAAAAATAATAAAGACCGGAAACAAAAGTATGAATACTATGTTTTGCATAGGACTGATGTTATTTAAAAAATAGGTAAATGACAATACTTTATTGGAAAAAAAAATGTAAGAGTTAAAATTGATGTGCTATGTGTTGAAAAAGAATAGCCACTGCGGAATGCGTAAGACTTTGTGAAAAGCAGATAAAGTGCAATGCATTCATCGGTACAGTATATTTGAATAGATTGTTTTGTAAATAGCCAATAATGAATTAATGAAGGAACACCGATAGATGATTATGTTTTATCAAACATTTCGTACACAGGTATTGAATTATCTTTCCTATCAGCTCTTATGTTGGTGCCATAGTCTTGTCATGTGTATGTACCCATATATATGTTCTTTCTTTACAAAGTATTTTACATAATTTATTTTATATTATTTATTCATTTTGGATGTCATAGAAACATAGAAACATAGAAATGACGGCAGAAGAAGACCAAACGGCCCATCCAGTCTACCCAGCAAACTTTGCACTTTTTTTTTCTTCTCATACTTATCTGTTTCTCTTGGCTCTTAGTAACCTTTTGGTTCTATTTCCCTTCCACCCCCACCATTAATGTAGAGAGCAGTGTTGGAACTGCATCTAAGTGAAATATCTAGCTGAATTAGTTAGGGGTAGTAAAAGCTACACCCATGCTTATTTGTTTACCCAGATTATGTAATTCAGTCCTTGTTGTTGTTGTCTGCATATAGATCCACTTTTCTTCATTCCCCCTGCCGTTGAAGCAGAGAGCTATGCTGGATATGCGTGAAGTATCGGTCTTCCTCCCCTGCCATTGAAACAGAGCTATGCTGGATATACGTGAAGTATCGGTCTTCCTCCCCTGCCATTGAAGCAGAGAGCTATGCTGGATATGCATTGAAAGTGAAGTATCATACTTATTTGGTTTGGGGTAGTAACCACAGTAACAAGCAAGCTACACCTCGCTTTTTTGTCTGCATCAATTTTACTATATTTCTTTTAGATGAAGTGTATTTGTTTATATATTAATATCTCCTTTGCTTTATATTATTTATATTGTTATTTATGTGGGATTTTATGTTTTTTATATATGTTTTTATGTGTTATTTAAATGATGTTTACATTTTATAGCCCCTGAAACAGCCCCCTTTAAGCGGGCGACACTCATCCAGAGCGGGCAATTATTGGGCAACTTGTCTTTTACTACAATAAAGAATTTAAAGGACTTTGGATCTATATTTTTTTGTTCTCCTCATGGCTTTGATAGATCATTTTCCTTGTTGCTTTTCAGATTTTCAGCAGGCATTTGACAAAGTCCCTTATGAGAAGCTTTTAAGAAAACTAAAACGTCATGGGATAGAAGAAATAGAGAGTAGGATTAAATGGTCAATTTTCTCAGTGGAAAAGAGCAAACAGTGGAGTGCCTCAGGGATCTGTACTTGGACTGTTGCTTTTCAATATATTTATAAATGATCTGGAAAGAAATATGACCAGTGAGGTAATCAATTTAGTTACACAATGTTAGGAGCTACCACCCAGGAAAAAGACCTAGGCATCATAGTAAATAATACATTAAAATTGTCAGCTCAGTGTGCTGCGGCAGTCAAAAAATCAAACAGAACATTACGACTTATTAAGAAGGGAATGGTAAATAAAACAGAAAATGTCATAATACCTCTGTATCACTCCATGGTGAGAACACACCTTGAGTACTATGTACAATTCTGATCGCCACATCTCAAAAAAGATATAGTTACACTAGAGAAGGTACAGAGAAGAACAACCAAAATGATAAAGGGGATGGAATGGCTCCCCTATGAGCAAAGGCTAAAGAGGTTAGGGCTGTTCAGCTTGGAGAAGAGACGGTTAAGGGGGGATATGATAGAGGTCTATAAAATCATGAGAGGTCTAGAATGGGTAAATGTGAATCCGTTATTTACTCTTTCAGATAATAGAAGGACTAGGGGGTACTCCATGAAGTTAGCAAGTAGCACGTTTAAAACAAATCGGAGAAAATTCTTTTTCACTCAACGCACAAAGTAAGCTCTGGAATTTGTTGCCAGAGGATGTGGTTAGGGAAGTTAGGGCCTCATTTTCTAAAGTATTGCAGGCCTGCGATACTTTAGGTAATGAGGGGTGGGGGGGGGCAAAATGGGGGGCGGTCATGCGCTAGCCAGTAGCGATAGCACTGCCACAGTGCGATCGCTGCTGGTTTCGCACCCAATAGTGCCACCATAGAAGGTGTAGCTATTGGGCGCGAAATAGGACGCGAAAAGGCCCTTACCTTTTTGTCGTCCGCGGTATCTTTGTGGAGTCGGCCCCGGTGACGCCCCGACTCCTCCTCTTCCAGGGCCGACTCCGCCCCCATCTTGGTATCGCACGCGATAAGGGACTTTTTGCGTGCGAAATGTCCCTTATTGCGTGCGATCCGTCTGGTAAATGACCCCCTTAGTGTAGATAGGTTTAAAAAAGGTTTGGATAATCAAGCTGACAGGTTTGGATAATCAAGCTGACAGTGGGGTTGATTTTAAGACCCGTAAGCACGTGTCCATGTTTGCGCGGTTCCTGGCACTTATGTTATAAAATCCAATGGCCGTATGCACATGCGTGCCGGATTTTGAAATCTGCATGCACATGTGCGGGCAGCCTGCAACTCGCAAGCAGTGGGGAGGAATTTTAGCAAATTATACTTGGTGAATGTAATTGAGCCTCCCCCAGTTCCCTCCCAGGGAACTTTCTTATCCCAACCCTACCCTTCATATCTCTTTCCCTCTCCTCCCTGTCCCCTAACCTAACCCTACCTATTCCTAATTTTTTTATTTTAATACTTACTGCTCCATGGGAGCAGAAGAAATCTCCATGCGCTGGCTGGCTGCCGGTATGTGCTTCCCCGGGACAGCAGCTAATGGTGCTGCCTTGGCCCACTCCACCCTGCCCCTCTCCACCCAGACTACATCCCCCACCCCTTTTGCAGGATCCAGCACATCAGCGCGTAACGGTGCTTACGTGTGTTGCTGAGTGTTTAGTGCAGTTAGTGTAGCTGGGTTTAAAAAAGGTTTGGATAAGTTCTTGGAGGAGAAGTCCATTACCTGCTATTAATCAAGTTGACTTAGAAATTAGCCACTGCTTTTACTAGCATCAGTAGCATGGGATAGTCTTAGTTTTGGGGTACTTACCAGGTACTTGTAGCCTGGATCGGCCACTGTTGAAAACAGGATTAATGGACCCTTGGTCTGACATAGTATGGCATGTTCTTATGTTCTTAAAATGCGCGTGGTGCACGCAAGGCCTGGCCATGCATGTAGCCCCCATTTTTTATGCATGTGGCCCTTTTAAAATTGGGCAGTTAGTGAATAGCCACTGCCAATACTGGCATCAGTAGCTTGGGCTCTACTTAATGTTTGGGTACTTGCCATGACTTGTAGCCTGGATTGGCCATTGTTGGAAACAGGATGCTGGACTTGATGGACCCTTGGTCGGACCCAGTATGGCAGCTTCTTATGTTCTTTTTAAATGCATGTACTCAAAGTTATAATACAGGAGCAAAAAGCTCCCTGGAATCCAGCTGTTTATCTGTACACTGGTGACTGGCATTCTCAGCTTCCAGCATCATTAGTAAACATCTTTTTTCCCTATCAGAATTTCCAGCCAGCTTCTGGCCTGAGATCTCCTCCCAGAAAGCCTGTATCCCTTACCATGTAGTCTCTCTGCCTTGAAAGTGTTGGTGCCAATTGGCACCACACAACTCTCTGTATTTTTGTGCTAATCTTGTGAGACATGCAGATAAGCACAAGAATATAGGTACTGGCATGGCTAAAACTCCAGATCCACATGAGTGCCTGAATTTTCAAACAGAAAGTATCTGTGTGGTCTCCCTTTCAAAATTTGAGCGAAATGAGTGCCTTAAAATCAGCCACACGGTTTTTAACTATGGAGGCTGTTTTGATTTCCTATGTTTGCACTTTATACAAGTAGTTTTACCTATGATCTTTATTTCATTATATCATTTCTTTTTACATTTACAGTACATGCCTCTTTTAAGTACAAATGGAAGAATTCAAAAATATGGGTTTTGTGGACATTTTTGAGAAATAAGTTCTAGGTATTTTGTAAAACATGTTGGATGTCATGAAATATGTTTTATAAATATTTGGGGTAGATTTTCAAAGATGCACGCGTGTCCATGTGCACACGCTACCCAGTGCACCCACATGGATGCCCGATTTTTTAACATGTGCACGCAGGTGCGCACATAAAATCAGGGGTCGGAACGCATAAGGGGATGCACACTTCTGTATCCTGCATGCACCGACACCCATGGCCTTCCTCAATTCCCTCCCAGTCCGCTCCAATTTTGGAGCGGACTGGAAGGGAACTTCCCAACTCCTTACATTAACCTCCCTTCCCCTTCCCCTAACCTACTTGTCCCCTAGCCCTAACCTAGCCCCCCCTAAAATCTTTATTTCACCTTTTGCGCCTGCCGGCACATTGCGCACTCCAGCACCCTGCCGGCACATGATCCCCCAGCATAGTGGAAAATGGCCACTGTGCCGGGGGCCTCTAGCCCTGCCCCACCAACTGGAACACCCCACCATGCCCCACCACCTCCCCACCCCTTTCCTGAGGCCCTGGGACTTACGCACATCCCTGGGGATTTATGAGCGTGACTGGACCTTTGAAGATTGGCCCAGCGCGCGTAAGGCTGGTCACACGCATAAATCCCCAGGATTTACGCATGTAATGCTTTGAAAATCTACCCCTGACAGTAGTGTATTGAGCTCCATATTTAGAAACATTTAGGCCTAGATTCATCAAAATACTATATTTTTCACATGAATAGCACCTGTGATAAAGAAAAGGGGCATGGATATTCAAATCGCTGGCCTGCCGCATCACATAGGTAAATAATGCATGCAGTGATGCGTCATCGTGGTGCGTGATATTTTTCCCCCACTACAGGTGTGTGTGTGTGAAAGAGGTGTTCTTGGAGGCTGTGGAGAGGATGGAGTGTGAGAGGCGTGGGGAGAGAGAAGAGGCATGAGGAGAGGAGAGGGAGGAGGAAGGTGAGGAGGAGGGAGAACGAGAGTTGGATTGCTAGGGGAAGGAGTCAGAGTAGGAATAGGGACAGGTGCAGGAGTAGAGAGAGACAGCAGGCAAGGGATAGGAGGGGATGAGAGGGGGAAGGGGCTAGTCAGGCGGGTTTGGGGGGAGGAGTAGGACAAGGTAGGATAGACAGAGAGGGCAGAGAGGAAGGAAGTCGGCAGGGCAGGGGCAGGAGGGGATCGAAGGGAGGGGAGAGGGGAGTGGGGTGGGGTGGAGAGTGAGCAAAGGGAGGACACCTCTCCAGAAGAGGAAGTGGTACCCCTTTCAGACAGCCTGGCAGTACCATGTGCTCGTATCAGGGCCATTAAGTTCAGAATACAGGAGAATGACCTGATTATCACAAAGGTCCTCCACAATTATTCCCATCTGTTTGGCAACCGGGTGGCCAAGAACTCCAAGGCAGTGAAGGGGCAGATATGGGGAAATATTGCCCAGTCCATCACCAGGCGAAGCGGCATTGGAAGAAGTGCAGAGCAGGTAGTTCATCGATACAGGGACATTAAGACCCAGCTCAAGGCCGAGGTGGGAGCGAGAGCGAAATACAACCGGATGACGGGAAGAGGAGCGCCCTGTCTAGTATAGTTCATGGAAACAGAGGAGCGACTAATGAAGAAGCTGGGACCGGACATGTTCAAGAGCATGGCTGAGCAGCTAGACACAACGCGAACTGCAGCCGGTAAGTTACCTCACTCCTAAAGGGACAGGTAGCAATGGGTGCACTCATCATTTGGCATAAGATGCTCACTATGTAAAGAAGCAAAGTGCACCTCTAATGCCAAATCAAAAACTGATACTTGCTGGCATATGTACTTATGTCGTTTTTATGTTTCTTCTCTTTGCTTCCACAGCTCTCGAGCAACAAGTTGCCTATACCAGCCAGGAACGCCGATGACCCAGCTGAGAAGCCCCAGGGACCAGGCAGGATGCCCCCAGGAGCAGTTGCCCACTATCAATGCTACAGAGGCCCTTAGAGATGGATGCCAAGATGCAGTGGAACAAGGAGGAGGAGCAGGAGGCACAGCAATGACAGCCAATGCTCGTTCTCCAACACCTAGCATCAAGAAGTCCAATTGAGGTCCCCCTCAATCTGGACACATTAATGGAGGAAGGCAATCTGGACTGGCAACCTTCAGACCGGCATCTACCATGAGCCAGCATACCAAAACAGCCTGTGGACTCACCATCACCAGGCCACATGGTGGCCATAAGCCCACCTATGCCCATCTTGCACCCTCAGACACCACCAGCACCTTCAGTACTGGCACTGACCCTGCCACCATCATGGATACTGCCACCAGCACCAACACTGCCAGCAGCACTGACACCGTCATTAGGACCATCACCAGTACCGGCACCTGCAGCAAGCATGTCTGCAGGTGAACTGCGGTACTTGCAGGGAGAGATACGGGTCCTGAGAAGATCAGTGAACTGGCAGAACAGGATCTTGCAACAAAGTATGGCTGCCAGCACCCAAAATGCTAACACTGTTGTTGCTGCCATCAGTAACCTCACCAACATGCTCGCGCAAATTCTTCACTGCATGCCGGAGCACCCTTTGGAGTCCTCAGTTCCCTCCCTAGAATCAACACCCCACAGCAGTCCTGGAGATTCAAGATGCCGCAGGGGTATTCCCCGAAAAGATATGCCCCCTCCCAAGTGGGAAGCCATGGCATGGCAAGGTGCCTTGAAAGAATTGAGAAACTGCCAAGTAAGGGCCAAGAAGAAAAGTTTACCAAGAAGACTGAGCCAGCCTCTTCACAGAGTTGCTGTGCCATCTAGATGGAAGAAATCTGCTCAGTGTGTCCTCACTACAGAATTGCTGTGCCGTCGTGATGGAAGAAACCTGCTCAGAGTGTCCTCACTACAGAGTTGCTGTGCTGTCTATATGGAAGAAACCTCCTCAGCCCTTGTGCCACCATCCATTGTGCCACCTTGCACAATGGATGGTGTTCTCTGAAGCATTTTCATGCATCACACTAAGAAGTTGTTCTTCAGGCTCTGCCCCTATTATGGCCAACTTTAAGGAGCCTCCTGTTATAGAGTCCATCAAGCTAGTGTGAGAGAACGTAGTAGAGATAGCATCTTTGTGAGACTTTCCTCACTACAAATGAAGTCAAATCTTCACTGAGGTGTATTGTGCTGTTCATATGTCTCACTTTACATGAGAAACTGGCCCCTAAATCGTAAAACAACACCAACACCTCACCTCGACCTATTAGATGGCCCTCTTAAAAAGATATAATTAGTTGCACACTGTGAGGGTCTCCTCAGAGGTTTTCTTTCTCTCTCTCTCCATGGGGCACAATAAGTTTACCATACTAGTGATGTGAAGCAGTAATTCTAAAATTTCCCTAAATGTGCTCCTTTTTCTTATCAATGCATTAATAATGCATTTTGATGAATCTAGGGGTACATTTTTAAACTTTAAAATGTCCCAAAAACTTGTATTTTAACTTTAAAGGACATCTTCAGGCATTGTGTTGGGCAGTCACTGATGTCATCAGTGTCATCACACAAGGTCCTTACCCTGCCATGCACTGGCTTTCACAGGGCACCTAATGCCAAGTGCATTTTTTTAAATCTAATTAATTAATTTCTTGCAATGACAGCTCCCTAGGCTGCCACTGCCAATCGCAACAAACACACAATGGCACTGACACATTTTTGTTTTTTATTTAAATTTATATCGGCGGCTCTGGGCTGTAGGGGAGACCTGAAGCAGCATCTGCACTGACATCCGCTGCCCGTCTAGGTCTCTCCTGTACGTGGAGGTTTTGGGTTTTTTTTACTTCTTCTGTTTCCATGCCGGCGAGAGGCCCCACTCTTCTGCGGTCCCTCCAAACAAATGTGGGCACTCCCAGGCACATCAACATGCGCAACGTGATGCACATCGGGAACCTCAGAACAGCCACAGCACTAAAAACAGCTGCCTGCTCCCAGTCCCAATGCCTCCCTGCTCATGCTCATGCTCATCATATGCCGCTCACCTGGGGCAAACGCCACTCTCAAAAAAAAAATCAATGTGGCATTCATGCTGCTAATGGGCACACTCCTCAAGCAGCCCCTTCCCCCTTCCAAATGCGGTGATCAAGTCACTGGAGGCTTTCACCACGGCACTTGCTGCTTCACTTTTAAAAAATGGTGTTTCAGCCATTGGAACACATTTTTTTTTCTTATTTTTATTTATTTAGGCATTTTTATATACCAAAACATATTGTATACACTTCATGTCGGTTTACACTGTGTCAGTGGACAGTCTTTAACGACATGTCCTAAAAAGCATTAAAACAAATAAATAACCCTATAAATAGTTATAACATCTAAAATTGAGCTATAATTAATTTTAATTTTACAAAAATAATAAAATACATAAAATTCATTCAAAATCAAACTAACAAAAAATAGGGTTTAAAATAAACGTTCTTTAAAATGGTCTAGTTTCACAGGGGGAGTCACTAAGAGAAGTCATACTACATTGTTAAAAGCCTGTGTGAACAACCATGTTTTAGTTGTTTCTTAAAAGATTGAATACTCATCTCTAAACATAAATCAAGTGGGAGAGAGTTCCACAGTTTTGGGCCAGCTATAGCGAGAACCCTCTCTCTGACTGCATTAAGATGTGCTGACTTGGGAGAAGGAACTGAAAGAAGTGCTTTGCCTAAGGACCTCAAATTGCGCGAAGGTGTATGGATGCGAAGAGTTGCATTTAGCCATTTGTTATTATTGCCATAAATGGTTTTGTGAATAAGCGTCAAACATTTGTGTTCAATTCGAGAATGGATAGGAAGCCAATGAAGGGTCATCAAAATTGGGGTAATGTGATCGAATTTTTTGGAATTGGTTAGTAAACGCGCGGCAGCATTTTGCAAGAGTTGCAAAGGGCGAATAGATGCCAGCAGTAAGCCCAAAAAAAGGGCATTACAATAATCCAACTTTGATAATAACAGAGCTTGAAGCACCGTTTGAAAATCATTGTAGTGCAAACAGAGGTTTTATTGTAAAAAAACATCTTTTTTATGGTCTTTATAAATGCCTTTAGATAAAATTTGCTATCTAATGTAGCACCAAGACTCCTGACTTCATGTCTGATATTTAAAGAAGATGGATTTGAACTAATTTCTAATGAGATTTTTTCAGTAACTTTGTTACAAATATACAGAATCTCTGTTTTTGTGTCATTGAGGGAAAGTGACATGTGAGTGAGAAGTTGTTTAATGAAACTGGAATAGATATCCCACAATTTCAATGTGTTATTTAATGAATCTTTGATTGGGAGAAGTATCTGGACATCATCAGCAAATATATAATGAACCAGTCCTAGTCCTGACAGTAGTCTACATAATGGGGCCATATAGATGTTAAATAACGTAGGGGAAAGGGATGAGCCCTGGGGCACTCCTGTTGTTAATCTAATCTTTTTAGATTCTGCTATATTTATTTATCTTTGAATGATCTGTCTGTTAAATAAGATTCAAACCAAGCGAGAGTAGTGTCTTTAAGACCAATTTCTTTGAGCCTGCAGATCATAGAATCATGGTTTATAGTGTTGAAGGCTGCCGAGATATCTACTAGAATTAAGAGATATGAATTTCCATAGTCTAAATCTTTCAGAGTGGTGTCTGAGAGGGAAGTAAGCAAAGTTTCCGTACTATGTGATTTATGAAATCCATATTGAGAAGGAAAAAACATGGTGATTTTCTACATATTGCATCGGTTGTTTATTTACAACCTTTTCTAGAAGTTTAGCTAGGAAAGGTATCGTAGAAATGTGGCAATAGTTGGCTAGATTTTCTGGATCAAGATTTGGTTTTTTGATTAAGGGCTTCATCACTGCACATTTGAGAGAGTCAGGAAAGCATCCTTCTTCTAAGGAGACAATGATAATATCAGCTAAAGGCTGAGCTACAATGTCTGGTATTGATTGTAGTGATTTGATAGTTAACAGGTCTTGAGGATGGGCTGCTGGGTTCATGCTCTTAAGAAAGTTGGCTATTTCTATGGATGACACCAAATCAAAGGCAGACCAACTACTAGATGGATTAAATGGAAGTGAAATAGCCTGTTTGGTTTTTGTAGCTAATTTGTTCAGAATGAGCAAAATCTTATCCGCAAAATAGTTAGCAAATTTGTTAGATCTATCTTGTAGATTTTCTAATGATGGTGAGACACTTATAGGTTTTATAAGATTAGAGACATAAGAAAATAAAACTTTAGGATTAAATTGAAATTTGTGAATTTTTTTTCAGCGTAAAAGTCTTGTTTCGCTGTATTTATAGCAGATCTATAGTTCTGTAGGGACAATCTATATTTAGTTAAAGTATCATGACTACGCAATTTACGCCCAGCAAACAGGGACCAGAACATCCTAGCAGCATAGATCCAAGGTAATTATTTTTTTTATTTTTTCCACCATCTACACATACAACCTTACCCCCAAGGAACTGGATTGGTCCTCAAGGATTCCTAAGGGATCAGTAAGCTTATTCAAATTTTTACAGCACGGACTACTGCAATGCCCTTATGCTAGGACTACCTAATACGACATTAAGACCGCTGCAAATACTTCAGAACACAGCAGCTCGAATACTAACTGGAAAAAGAAGGAGGGATCATATAACTGAAACCCTAGCAGAGTTACATTGGCTACCAATTGAACACAACATTAAATACAAAACTCTATGTATCATTCACAAACTAATTTATGATGAGAAATCAGATTGGCTGAACACAGCATTACGGGTACACACTCCACACAGGAACCTCCGATCAGCAAATAAAGCACTCCTAACCATTCCATCAGTTAAAACAGCAAGACTGACACAAGTGAGAGAAAGAGCCCTATCACTAGCAGGACCCATAATCTGGAACACAATGCCTCCAGAGATCAGACTACAAAGTGATCTCAAGGCATTCAAGAAAAGTTTAAAAACATGGCTTTTTAAACAAACATTTTACAAGGAGACGGGAAAATAGAGAGAAATCATTCAGGAAAAGACAGAAAGGCACCAACACACAGTACTTAGGACTTTACAGTAGATTAGTCTATGAACTCTACACCACAATAAGCATAACTATAATACTAGGTGTGATAAAACTACCGGTGTAAGTACCTTGGTACAATTGGTCATGAACTACTTCACTAAATGACTATGTCTAATGATATATTGTAACCGAACCTTTGATGGCATCTGTTAGAATGTACTATAGTACACTTTTACCTACATTAAATATGTGCCTACATGTAAACTGTTGCGATGGTATTTAACTTGGCAACGGTATAGAAAAGTTTTTAAATAAATAAACAAATAAATAAATAAATAAATAAATAAACTTAAGGGCTGTGAGCCATGCTGTGGATCCTGGATGAGGAAACTCTATAACCCTGAGTTTCTATGAAGCAACCTTTCTGAACCTGTTGTAGTAAAATATGTGAATGCTAACTGGAATATTTTGTCTGGAATTGGACTATGAGTACTGTGAATCCACTTTTATATGATTATTTTTTAATTAATGAAAGTGAAGAAAATATGCTACCATTATGAATAAACTCTAAATGAGAAAATATGTTTCATATCCTGTGGCTAGCAACCTGATTGTGTTATTATTCATCTAATTTTCTCTACAGCCATTGCAATGGTCTTCATTCTTCAATGCTCCTCCCTTTTACCATTCCTCACCCAGTGACTTCTGCATCACAGTAATAACCATAAACCTGCCTCTACAGTCATTTGTTTCCTCATATCTTCTATACAGCACATCCTACCATCTAGTACCTGGAACTGACATTGCATATTCAGGGGAAGAAAGTAGCAGAGACAGTTTTTCTATATAATTTAAAATGTTCCAGCTTTTTCTTACATCTACCATAGAGGAAAATCAAAATTCAACAAAACCCAAACAAAACTCAAATCCATAAAGTACTTCATGGCTCTACATTAATTAAAACAATTCTTCCAGCCTTAATATATAATCATAACAAACTAAGGCCTGGATTTATCAAAATGCACTAAATATTGCATGTGAATAGGAAAAGGGGTGTGTGTTATGGTAATAGGCAGTTTATTGCAATAACTTTTTTGTGATAAGTGCCAGAATTGTTTAATAGGTTTAAGGAGAGGGAGAGAGAGAGAGAGAGAGAGAGAGAGAGAGAGAAAGAGAGAGAGAGAGAGAGAGAGACACTAACCCTAACAGCCTCCTGCTAGATAGGTATTTATAGCTCTATGTGAGGCCCACCTAGTAACTCGAGGTGAGGTTTAGGTATTAGTGTAGGGATTAGGGGCCACTTTGACATTCAAAGTGAGACGTACGAACAGAACAGTGCTCTCTTGTGAAGATTTGATGACCTTCGGAGTAAGGAAATTCACCCAAAGATGAGATTTGTGCAACGTTCTCTCAACCTAGCTTGATGGACACTCTACCTGGGTAACATCAAGCTAGGTTGAGAGAACATTTCACAAATCTCATCTTTGGGTGACTTTCCTCACTCCGAAGGTCATCAAATCTTCACAAGAGAGCGCTGTTTTTACGTCTCATTTTGAATGTCAAAGTGGCCCCTAACCCCTACACTAATACCTAAACCTCACCTCGAGTGCTAGAGATATAAATAACTAGCATGAGGGCATAATAGCTAGTCTCTCTCCCTCCCTCTTTCCTTCCTTCCTAAACATGATATGGCTTTGCAAAACTGTGAGCTTGGCCAAAATGCCCACCCCAATATCCTCTCATTTGCATCACACCAGACATTATGGTGCTTTCAATGGCATTTTTTGCATGCGAAAACGCCATATAGAACTTTGATAAATGACCCCCTAACTCTGTTTATTATTCATAAGGTAACACTGTATTTAATACCCATCTAAATTGACTTTATATTCTCAATCAAATTTATTAAGTTCTTAAGTTCACTTCTGTTCATACATTATTCCTATGTATACATACACTACTTACAACTTTCATGTATTTGATTCTCAGCACATATGAGATGAAATACTGGCCAGTGTCAGACAAGGTTTAGGAACTCTCTGACATACTATAAAGAAAGAGTAAAATCTAACCATCTATATATTTCATATAACTGTGGGATGATATCATAGAAAATCATTTGAGAAGTTGAGTTATGGCTGCCAGGATGTCCATAACTCTAAAATGTGTTAATTTGTTTCTGTAATACTGTTTTTTAGTAATGAATTCATGGCTTTTTGTGAGTCCAAAAGGCTCATAACATTCTTCAATTGATATCTTTCTCCATGGTGATACTGTACCACCATGAATCATTATGTCAAACAGTTCAAATTAATTTCGTTGACTGATTAGTTTTTGCATGGTAGATTAGAGATATTGACAGTTAGTAGTATTAATAGTTAGTATATGATGGGTAATAGATGTGTAAAGTAAAAAAATGTGTTTCAGTTCATTCATTTCGTAGATTACAGGCTCATTTCAAACAAAAAAAATGGGTTTGTTTGTTTTATTTGTTCATTTATTTACCAAGGGTGCAAGCAATGCAGGCTATTTTGAGCATTCAAATTTGGATTTTTATTTATTTATTTATTTATTTCCAAACATTTGATATTTCGCTTTTATCCAGATTGGACTCAACGTGGATTACAATAAA
The DNA here is from genome assembly GCF_901001135.1 of Rhinatrema bivittatum. NCBI lineage: Eukaryota > Metazoa > Chordata > Amphibia > Gymnophiona > Rhinatrematidae > Rhinatrema > Rhinatrema bivittatum. The sequence continues at coordinate 94,361,607 of NC_042617.1, read as the reverse complement.
TTAGAGTGTTGCGCTGGAGGTGGACCCTTGGCCTGGTGCAGGATTGGTATGGCGCTCTGGTCAGACCCAGAGAGCACCTGCCACCAGGAGGCGGAGCACTGAAGCAAACAGAGGCTAACTGGAGCTTCACCAATAACAGTCTGGGGTTTCCGCAGGTTGCGCCATTGGGTACCTGGACCGCCTGGACTTAGTTGGGCCTCTGGTGGTCTCCCGGAGAGGTAGCGAAGGGGTGTGCCCACCATGAGCAAGGGTGCTCAGCTGACGCAGAGTGGATGTGCTAGACCTGAAGTAGAAGCTCCAGAGACCTCAGGGAAGCAACAGTTCAGGAAGGTTCTCTGGGCGAGACAGGCAGCAACTGTGGGTCTAGCCAAGTGGAAGCCAAGATTGGTTTCCAAGCAGGTAAGCCCAATGGTCACAGTAGACCAGAAGAGAGTGTCCGAGTGAAGCGCAAGGGTCAGAGCCAGAGTATCAGTCCAAGAGAGGTCAGTCAAAGCAGGGGTCAATACCAGGATCAGTCCGGGTGTTGTTAAGATAAGCTAGGGTTGGTTCCAGGTGGCAGACAAAAGAATGGTCAGGCAGCCAGTGGTCAGTTCCAGGCAGCAGGCAAGAGAATGATCAGGCAGGCAGTGGTCAGTTCCAGGCAGCAGGCAAGAGAATGGTCAGGCAGGCAGAGGTCAGTACCAAAGGTCAGTCCGGAGAGGTACTACCTGAGGATAGTACAGAAACACACGGGCCACTGGGAATGGAAGACATAGGAACATGGAGGCGCTGGAACATGAGATGCTGGAACAGGAGACGCTGGAACAGGAGACACTGGAACAGGAGAACGCTTGGAACATGAAGGCAAACTAGCACACCAACAGTGACATCATTGGGAGACGCCCTTTAAAGGGCTGCACGTCAGCCGCGCGTGCACCCAGGGGCATGGCGAGGATGCTGATGGTGCTTTAGATGCCCTCATGGTAAGTTAATTGGTGCAGAATTAGTCAAACAAGCTGGGAGAAGGTATAGTCAAATAGCCATGCCTTTGTATTCTTCCTGAAAGTTAGATAGCCTGGTTTAAGTCATATAGGAAACAGAAACATGTTTCAGAGTTTGGGGACAGAACAGCTGAATGCCTTCTTTCTCATGCAGGTTAGTTTTGTGGATGTCAGAGAAGGGGTATCAAGAAGGGCCATCTGTGAGGAGCGGAGCTCTCTTGCTGAGATATAGGGAGTAAAGAGAGGTGACAGATTCTCTGGGATGTGTTTGTACATGCATTTGTGGGAGAAACAGAGGATTTTAAATTAAATCCTGGCTTCCATAGTAAGCCATTGAAGAGAATGGGGATGATGTGGTTGGAGAATTTGGTGCCTACCAAGAGTCTAGCTACTGTACTTTGTACCATTTCTAATCATTTCAAGATTTCTTTTGGAGATCACATTTAGTAGGGAGTTGAAATAGTCTAAGCGACTAGTAATCAGAGCATGAATGACAGGGACCAGGTTATACTAATCAAAGTAAGTGCATAGTTGCCTGATATGGTGGAGATGCATTAAGAAAGCTCTAACTACTTTGGTAATGTGAGGGATCATTGACAGATTAGCATCCAGTTGCACCCCTAGGCTCTGGACTGTTTCTTCTGGATGGAGAGGAGCTCCTGGATGGAAAAGTAAAACAAATAGGAGGTGGCCAAGGTGGCTCAACCAGAGGATTTCAGATTTGGCAGGGTTAAGTTTAAGCTTATAAATAGACAGCCATTGTGCTACCACCAAGAGACAGCTTTTGAAATTGTTGACAGGTTGGATATCTGCGAACAAGTGGCAGTTGACATTGAAGCTTCGAATCAGGTCACAGATTGAATGAGTGTAGATATTAAAAAGAATCTGGGAAAGAACAGAGCCCTGAGGTATACCACAAGTGAGAATCTTTTAGGCCCACAAAACAGTTTGAATTCTGTTTGATAAAAAAGATTCAAACCATTTGAGGGTGGTGCCTTTAATGTCAATGTTTCCTAGGTGCTGGATCAGAAGAGTGTGATCAACTCTGTTGAAAGCCATGGATAGAAAAAGCAAGATAAGGATTGAGTTGCCCCTTGGTCTGCATTGTCTATTTGTTGGGTGGCAAATAGGATGAGTGAGAGAGTGCTTTGATATATGATATTTTTTAATCATTTACGATGAAACTGGTAGATAAACATCATCGGAAGGCTGAAGGCATTCTAATGCATCAAGACTATGTTAATGTGGAACCAAAAGTGACAAGAAGAGCCCAAAGACCTGCAAAGGTACAAAACAGTACCAGAAGTGGCAGGAGTTCTCTAATGCACCTTGAGAGGACCAAAAAAGCAGCAAGAGTGGCCAGATTACCCCAAGGCTGAACAAGTGGAACAAAGGGCACCAACAACAGTGGCACAAATACCCAAGACTATACGGGGGGGGGGGGGGGGGAGTGAAAGACAAAGCAGTATCAAGTATGGTATGAAGAACTCAAGGCACTATGAAGGAGGAATAAAGCACCAAAAGAAGCAGAAACCCCCCTCCCCAAGGTAGTGATAGAGGGTCAAAGCAACTGAAAGAGTGGTATTAAGAACCTAAAGCATCATGAGAGGTACAAAGCAGCTACGCAGAGAGGGACAAAGGTCACCAACCAAATTAGTAGAAAGCCCCAGGCAGGGAGAAGTCAGAGGAAATCTCTGGAGGAGGTGTTATGTGATTTCCATCATTAGGTTGAATGAACTGGCTGTTTGAGCTTGGAGTTGGCTTTCTCTGGAGGCAAAGTTGCTATTGACTAGAGGTGCCAAATGCTCTTTAGCCACTAGCTGTTTAATATCCTGTGATCAGGGAATCCAGAACGTGATTTTTTTCTAAATCAGTTATCGCAAATACTGGCTCCATTGGCTCAGAAGTAATAAACATGGAGGAGCATAATCCTGGTTCTGGATGCTGCACTTCTGCAGCCCTTGCCTTTTGCTGTGGTATAAGCCATCAAAGGCTAAATACCAGATGGGACCAATAATTACAATCCCATTTAAAGACCTACCTTTTTTAGGCTGCTTTTAAATCTGATTCTCTTCTTTCAGCTTCATTAACTAACTTTCTTTTTCTTTTCTTTTTAATCATTGTCTTACTTTATGAAATGCCCTGTCTCTTTTCCTGTATTTTGTCTTATTAGATTGTAAGGTCTATTGAGCAGGGGCTGTCTTTTTTGTGTGTTTGTACAGTGCTGCATATGCTGTGTAATGCTATAGAAATGATAAGTAGTAGTAGTAGTAGTAGGGAATGGAGTTTTAAGAAAAGGTCTAAGAGGGCATGACTGGGTAGGTAAGGACTGTGTAAGGCATCAGATGGCCAAGACAAGACTAAAGGATGGCAAGTATCATAGGGCAAAGTATTTGTAAAGCACTATGAAGCCAGATGGAGTAGTGGAGAAAACACTCTAAGCTACTAAGACTGGCTTAGACTGGCAGTGAAAGCAGTGGTGCTGGCATTTATTAAAAACCCAAACTGTAGGAGCAGAGTAATGTAGCAAAAAAGACTAGCTGAAACACCCCCTCCCCCAAAGCATATATCTAGGGCTGAAGTAGGAAGAAGAAGAAGAGCATCAAAAGTCACCAGGAGATATAAGGTGGTACTTGGAGTGGTATAAAAGGCATGAGGAGTGGTGCAGCAAATGGGTAAAGCAATAGACAGCCATGGTAAGACCAAAAGTCAGCAAGTATTATAGGGGAAGGGGATTTGGACAGTGCCAAGAAGCTAGCCAGAGCAGTGGAGAAAGCACCCTATGGTAAAAAGACTTGCTTTGAATGGTGGGAGCAGCAGTGGCACTCAAGATTATTAAAAACTGAAATGGAAGAAGCAGAGCAATGCAGCAAGAAGAGTAGCCACCCCCCCAGGGGTATCTTGAGGGCTGGGGCAGGAGGAGGAAGAATGTCATCAAAAGTCTGAGAAATGGTGCAGCAAGAGTTCAAAACAATGGATGGACAGGCCAAGACCAAGAGCCACCAAGTACCATAGGGAAAGTGGATTTGTACAGCACCAAGAACTGATTGGAGGGGTGACAGAAGCAATGGCACTGAAGATTATTAAAAACCTGAAAGGAGATTAAAAAAGAACCTCAAAGACATTCAGAGTGGGGAATGCTTGCAGTAGTAGGAGGGATGTGGTTAATCTTACCGGTAGCATATACTTCTGTCGAACTGTAAAATTCAAATCATGCATGTGTTATTTACATGACTGGTACATTGAAACTGTGAATGCTTCACTGAATCAATTTTGGTTCCATATGTTACTTCTATAACTATGTTGATTATAGAGCTAATGCACGCTGATGAGTCCAGCCCCCAAGATATAGTGAGAGGAATTGCAAACAGCACAAAGTTATCAAAACACCCAAGGTGTTTAGTGCAAGGTCTCACAAAGAGCACTATGGTGTCTAAACCTCCAGCTTTGAACAATGAAGGCTCACAGTATCCCCTGCCATTGAGAAGACACGCTACTGGTGGAAGATGCCTTGGGATCAGCTTGGAGGAAAATCTCCTTTTAACCTCTCTCTTCTGGATTTTGCTTTGAATGGAAGAGAGTGTTCCTAGGCTAATACTGCCTAGATGCCAATGCTAGTGGGTGCTAATTCTGTAGGTGATGCTGCACACCAGTGTTTGTCAGATGCCTCATTATCTTCCCTCAACTGATGTCCATGCTGCAGTAAACATACTGAGGAAAATGTGGGTTCTCTCATATTTTTAAGTGATTCCAGACTTGGAATGTTTTGTATAATGTCTTCTCTATATCCTTGGGGCTTCTGCTGGCACTGGAATTGCAGTTGAGGGTGGACTATGAGGAAAAAGGCTAGCAGCATTGTTCATGCTCTCTATTTGCACTGCCTGCTTTTCCTGGGGGTTGCATTCAATACCATCAGTATCATCTATCTGCCCTATCATCTCACTGGAGGCTAAGATGCTACTGATTGAACTGGCCAAATTTTCTTCAGCTGCTAGCCCTTCAGTTTCTGATTCAGGGAATCCAAGATAAGAATCTTCCTCAGAATCAGTTGTTGAAAATTGTGCCACCATTGTCTCAGAAGCAGTAACCATAGATGTGCATGCTGCTGGTTTTGGGGGTTGCATTTCTGCTACCCCTGCCCATGCCCCATGTTCCTCTCACCTTTTACCCCTGCTCCAAAATAAGAGAGAGAGGAATAGGCCTTGGTGGCATATGTTCTTAGAATTTTAATTTCTTTTTGCTTGAGCTTGCTGCCACTGCAGCATTCTGTGACAAAATAAAATACTCTTTAAGTTGAGGGACCTTTTTTTTCCACTGCTATGAGTACTGCTAGTACCTCTCACAGGTTGTTCTGGCTCGCCACTAAATCCTTTACCCTCAACATTCTCTCCTTTGCCCTTTCTTTTCAGTGGTATAATGGAATTTGCAGTGTCTATAAGATGTTTTGATATTACAAAAAAATGTATTGATATTATACCACCACTCACATTACCATTCTAGTGCATACAAAAATATCTGTCACACACATGTACACAGACATATATACAATGTATGCATGTGCGCACTGCTGACTGAACCCTTTTGCACAGAAACATATTATTAGAAATGGAACCAAGAAGGCAAGTCTCTTCTTCTGTTCAATCTAATTGCAGATAAGCTCACTGCACTGTTGTGACTGATAGAGACAGAAAAGTCACTGGTACAGCTTTAATCTCCATTCCACTCAACTCCTATAAAACATACAGCAATGACACTGCCTCTCTGTTTCTGTCACATTGAGTGAGAGACTGCTGACTGCATCAGAGAAGATAAGAAAAAGCTATTTACCACTGTTAAAACATACTTTTTAAAAGCTCTTTTTAAATTCTGTATGTATATGTGTGTGTGTGTGTGTGTGTGTGTGTGTGTGTGTGTGTGTGTGTGTGTGTGAGTGAGTGTGAGAGAGAGACAGGTCAGGGAGATGATTGATGTGAGAGACAGAAACTGATCCTGAGGGTCTGACTAGTGTGTGTGTGTGTGTGAGAGAGAGAGAGAGAGAGAGAGAGAGGGAGAGAGAGAGAATAGACTGATTGTGGTCCCTAAGGAAGAGGACTGTGAGGACAGCTTCAGCAACTACTGCAGCTTCTGGTATGGCCTCCAAGGGAAAGGAGTAGGAGCACTGCTGGAGAGGTTAAGTAAAGATGGCTTGTTAAATTCATTTTTCTTGATTGTCATTTTAATTATTGGGTATTATGTGATGTGTCTGCTGTTATGAAATATTTTATTGGTGTTTGGAGAATTTTTAATAATTTTTAAGAGCTTTTAATTGTTAGATGTTGTTCTGTTCATTATTTATTTATGTATTATTTGGCACTTTTCTATACCGTCACAATCTTTACGGTGTACAATAAAATAAATTCTTAAATAAAACTTAATAAAACATAGAATTAAAATGACCAAGATAAAAATAAAATAAAATAAAATACATCAAATCACAAATCAGTAAATAACAATATTAAAACCAAAGAGTTAAACTAAGAAATTAAAAGTAAAAAATTTGCTTTGACCATTTATGGAACTAGTCTGTATTCTTAATTGCCGATGTATGCTCAAATATCATACGCACTTTTGAACAGTCAGGTTTAGAGATCTTTTTTAAATTTTGCATAATCCTTTTGAAGTCGTAAGTCAACAGGGCTCAAATGTATTTATTTATTTATTTAAAGTTTTTCTATACCAGCATTCGTGATAAAAACCACATCATGCCGGTTTACATATAACAAGGGGGTGTGAACAAAAAACGGAACATAAACAAGTGCAAAGAGTTCATAAAGTTACATTACAACAAGGATCATATAACTGGGGAGAGAATTAGAGTAAGATAACCGAGCAGTTAGGATTAACTATTTACATTATATTGTGAAGTCTCTTATAAGATGTTGCTGTCATTCAATTGGGATCTGGGAAGGCTTGCTTAAATAGCCAAGTCTTAAGCCTTTTTCTGAAAGTAGGTAGGCATGGTTCTTGTCTCAGATCCAGAGGAATAGAATTCCATAGTGAAGGTCCGGCTGTGGAAAAGGCTCGGTCTCTGAAAGTTAAATGGTGAGTGGTTTTGGTTTGCGGAATGAGGAGTGATCCTCTGTAGGCTTCTCTGATGGGTCTGGTGGATGTGTGTCGTCTGAGTGGTATTTGTAGATCAAGCATAGCATGGTGATGGATAGCTTTATAGATGATAGTGATGGATTTGTGGATAATTCTAAAGTGTATTGGCAGCCAGTGTAAGTTCTTGAGAGTGGGAGAGATGTGATCTCTTCTTCTGGTGTTAGTCAGAATTCTCACAGCTGAGTTCTGGAGCATCTGAAGGGGTTTAATGGAAGCGGAAGGGAGACCTAGTAAGATAGAATTGCAGTAGTCTATCTTAGAAAAGATAACTGCTTGAAGGACCGTTCTGAAGTCTCGCACGTGAAGGAGCGGTTTGATTCTTTTTAGAACCTGAAGTTTATAGAATCCGTCTTTTGTAGTTTGTTTGATGAAGGATTTTAAGTTAAGACGGTTGTCGATAATTATTCCTAAGTCCCTTGTTTGGGTGGTAAGTGGGTTGGTTGGAAGACACGGAGAGGGGTTACTATTTTCTGGTGAGATGATAAGAAGTTCCGTCTTAGCTGTATTTAATATCAGGTTTAGACTCGTGAGGAGGAGATTGATTTCTTTAAGGCAGATTTCCCAAAATTCAAGAGTTTTGGTGATGGTTTCTTTAATGGGGATCAAGATCTGCACATCGTCTGCATATATTCCATAATTCCATATTCCATAATTCCATATTCCAAATTCCATAATTTTGGGCCTGCTATCAAAATTGCTCTTTCCCTGACCTTGGGGAAGCAATAAGTTGGAATATCTCTTAGCTTGGAAGAACTATAGTCCAGAAAAGTACTCCTGGGAGCCAGCAGCCAACCTTCAAGCCTCTATGTTGGTAAAGGAGTTCCATCATTGCTTTCACCAGAAGCCAGAGTGCAGGACCCTAAGGAGAGGGCTTAAGAGGGGGTACTGATACATTTTGTGTCCCACAGGAAGTCCCTGCAAGCAGCCACCTTGACCCCTGACACTGCCAAAAGCCAGGCCTTGTTTTCACAGCAGGGTGTCACCTAGAGGTGTGCATTCATTTTTTCCAAATTGGAAAATTTCAATGAAATTGTCCAATTCGGCATGTTTCGGGGAGCCTGAAAAACAATCAGGATATTACCGTTTTTCCACGAAAATTCATTTTTAATGCGCACTAACTCCCCATAAGTGCGTGCTGATTCCCATAGCGTGCACTAACAAAAACAAAAAGTAACAAAAAATAACAATATCTAACGGTTTTTGTTAGTGCGTACTAACGGGGAGTTAGCACACACAAACTCAAAAAACAATTTTTCGCAAAAAAAAAAAAAAAAAAAAAAACCCGAACCGCAAAAAAACATTTCTCGTGGCGGCCGAAAAACGAAGAACGACACGAACACAAAAAATGATTCACATCTCTAGACTGTCACCAGGCTTCTCTCATATGGCAGGATGCCAACATGACCGCCGCCTCCAGCTGACCTTCCATAGGCACAGGTGCACCCGACATTGCCCCATTTAAAGGACCCATTGCACGAAAAAGCCTTGAGGCCCATTGATGATATCACCAGCTTTAGCCCTTTAAAAGGGCTCTCTAGACTTCCATTCTTCACCTCAGCAACAGGTCTCCTGCATCCTGTGTGCAGTGCATGTTGCTTTCCTTCATTCCTGGCTCCTGTTTCCTGTGTTCCTGCTTCCTGTCTCATCTCTCCAGCCCAATCTTTCTTCATCTCTCCAGCCCTGCCTTACCTCCGTTCTCCAGCTGGCCCTACTTCAACTTAAAATTATTTTGGGAAATTGTATCAGAAAAGCAATGTGCTCTTTCAGTCGTCTGGCTCTTGCCCACAAAGGGCTGCAACCAGTTTCGTGTATATAGCACTCACAGTCACCTCATTTACTCTTTCCCTTTAAATCTAACTTTTTTTTTTTTTTTAAACTCCACTCATGTGACCCAAATTTAAAACCATTTTCACACTACTTATCTTAACTGATGCCCAACACCTAAGTGCTCCGTTTTTTATTTTCATTCTTTTTTCTCCACCATTTCTTCAGTGCCGCTTTTACACACCGCACTCGCGTTTTACTTGCGCTTCATTTGCTACCTTATCACTGTGCTGTCCACCACTGCGAAATATACTTGCTGTTATATTACGGTGCTGTCAGCCGTTGTATACACGCTGTAAACCTCCCGACATCGGCAATGTTTCGGCGGTTGTGCCCGCCTTCTACAAGGGAATCTCCTATCATGTAAGACACATTGAGCTTACTATTCACACAAGAAAGCATTTAAACAATTTTTCTTTTCAATTAATGGCATTATAACGCAAGCAGTCCGACTTACTTTTAGTTTCTCAGCCATGCCCGGCTCCTTCCCACAGCACACTAATTCAAAGATGGCGCCTCTTGCTCTGACCCTCCCCTCCTGAACCAAGTCCTTTTAAACCAATCATACTCCTCTACTTCCCACCAATCAACCTCCTATTAAATATACCGACCAATCGACTTCTTTGTTAAGGCCTTCTGGCTGGACCGTCCTTAGTTTGAATATTTACTTTTGTTCTTTCTGCAGCAGCTTTAAGTTAACATTGCCCCCTCGTTGATCCTTTTTCACAACTTCAAGCACTGTACATCTAAGCTCTTCAAAAGTATGACCCTTTTCTGTACAATACTGTACTAAAGGTGCATCCATTTTGGAACATTTTAAAGCGCTCTTGTGTTCTATAAGGCGTGTTTTCAGTTTCCTTGATGTCTTTCCCACATATAAAATTTACATGTACACCAAATAACATATATCACAGCCATAGTGGAGCACGTTGTTCTAGCTACCGGAACATAGCCTTTCAATTTTTCAATTGGAATTTGAATATTAGTATGTGCCACAGTACACATAGCACAAGTTTGACAGGGATTATTTATTTATTTATTTATTTATTTATGTATTTGTTTGTTTGTTTTGAGGCTTTTATATAACGAAGTATAGCAGATTGCCTTCACTCCGGTTTACATGGTAACAACTTAATACAATTTAATTTAATAACATTGGAACAACTTATTATACTAGGAACGGTGTTCAAGTCATAGGTTTAAAAAGAGCAACGATTACATACTGGAAATGAAAATTTTTACAACATATGAATTAATCATTTAAAAAGGGGGGAGAACTTAAGCAGACTTCATTGTTAGGAGAGGGGTATGAGAGGACTTAGTGTATCGGAGAGGCTGATCAAAGGGGTGGGACAAGGTGAGAAGAGGATCAGTATTGAAAGTGAAGAGATGGTGAGGTGGAGGGGGTGGGGGAGGACATTCAAGGAGATTAGAACGTGTCGTGCATTGGAGAGGAATGAGATAGGAAGTTGCGGGCGGTTTAACCGACACCATCATGGAAAGTTTGGTTGAAATACCAAGTTTTGAGTTCCTTTTTAAATGATTTGATGTCACTTAGGTAATGTGGTAAGGCGTTTCATAATTTGGGTCCTGCGATGGAGAAGGCTCTGTTCCTCATGTTGGTCAGTTTAGCTATCTCTTCTACTGGTTTAAAGAAGGAATGTACCACCCTGTCTTTAATATTACTACCTCGTCTATAAGCTACCATTGGCTGATCTTTAAACACTGGATATGTTTGCAAAATACGCCAATTCTTTTTAATATTCAGTGCTACCCCTTGTATCCCTTCGGAAAATGGTAAAACACAGGTCATTCTTTTTGGTTGGTTTTTCTTCTGTGGATTTAATAAAAGATCCCTGTTATTCCACCAAGCCCGTTTTAGGGCTCGCCGGACAACCTGTTCAGGGTATCCCCTATCTAGGAACCTCTGCCCCATCTCTTTAGATCATTCCTTAAACTCTATAGTCATGGAGCAGAGTCTTCTTAACTGCAGAAATTGTCCATAGGGAATATTGTCAATCAGTTTACGTGGGTGACAACTGGCATAACTTAACAATGTATTCCTGTCAGTGGGTTTTTTGAAAATTGTGAAAAAAACCGCCCCGATTCAATGCAATTTGAATGTCCAAAAAGGCAACCTTTGAACCCCCAAAAGTATATGCAAACTGTAATGAAAGGTCACAGTTATTCAACCATCTCCCAAATTCTTGGAACTGTTCCTGCCCTCCTATCCACAGGATGATGATGTCATCTATAAAGCGACACCACAGTAATATATGCTGTCTATACAGACAACCTTCTAACCACCTTTGTTCAAACCACCCCACATACAGGCAAGTGACCTGGGGGCCATCGTTGCCCCCATCGCCATACCGCCCACCTGCTGGTAATACAAACCATCAAACAAGAAAAAAATGTTGCTTTAAGGCTATGGTAGCCAGAGTGACTATGAAATGTACTGGGGTACATTCTCTAATCCACCTTTCCAGTAATTTATCCTCAATCACCCACAATGCAGCGTCCTGAGGGATATTAGTGTATAGCGACACTACGTCAATACTAACCAGCGCCACTCCCTCCAGAGAAACATTTAAACTTTCCAGTAGTCTGATTAGATCACTCGAATCTCTGATATAAGAGGGAAGATTCAGAACCAAAGGTCTCAAAAAGACGTCTACAAATTGGGATAATGGCTCAAGTAAAGACCCTCGTGCCGATATAATAGGGCGGCCTGGTGGATTTTCCAGACATTTATGTATTTTTGGCAGATGATAAAACACTAGGGATGTGAAATGTTTTTTGACGATTTAAAAAATCGTCAATATTTTTAAATCATCAAAATTGTTAGAGTGTGCGATACAATACAAATTCCCCCGATTTATCGTCAAAAATCGTTAAATCGGGCACGGGAATTATTTGGGGGGAGCGCGGGAAAACCGGCACACCAAAACAACTCCTAAACCCACCCCGACCCTTTAAAACCAATCCCTTACCCTCCCCCACCCTCCCGAACCCCCCTAAATGTTTAAATTACCTGGTGGTCCAGTGGGGGGGGGGGGGTTCCGGCGCGATTTCCCGCTCTCGGGCCATCGGTGCCATTTTGGCTGCCACTAATATAAATGGCGCTGATGGCCCGATAAAAAAAAAACCCCACCCGACCCTTTAAACCGACCCCCTTAGCCTCCCCCACCCTCCCGACCCCCCCCCCCAAACCTTTTAAAATTACCTGGTGGTCGGGGGGGGGGCGCGTGGGGAGCGATCTCCCGCTCTCGGGCCATCGGCTGCCACTCATAAAGATGGCACCGATGGCCCTTTGCCCTTACCATGTGACAGGGTATCCGTGCCATTGGCCGGTCCCTGTCACATGGTAGGAGCACTGGATGGCCAGCGCCATCTTTAAAGCAGAATACAAGTTGGATAGAAAAGATTGGTTTTCTTGCAGTTCCAGTGGAAAGAATGGTGGAAATTTCCCCCATGGGTAGTATAAAAATCCAAAGCAGATTCAAGGAAATCCATAGTAGATATGCCAATCCCAGGACATCTGCTGCAGATTTCTTTCAAATCACTTCAATTATTTCATTGAGTTCCTGGAAGTATTGTCACAATTGCAGTCATTGCTTAAAAAAAAAAGACATTGGTTGAGCCAATTGTACAAACCTACAGAATTTCTCCAATTGCCTGAAATATTTTGCAGTATCTTATTGTCTGATATTTTGAAAGCCTTACAGATGGAGAAATACTTGTTGCATTCAGCTAACATGGAAGTTCAGCAACTACTGAACATGCTCAGATTGGGGAGAATTTTTTTAAAATGGCTTTTGTTCAAAGGCACATATATGTGAGTAACTGGGCCGAGCGCGAGCAACTCGTATTTAGATTGTCCCAATTATGTTCATGTATGCAACCTAACACATAGAAAAAGGGACGGAGTTAGGGTATGTCAAGGGTGCTGTTGGGCAGGACCAACATTTCCCACTCTGGCAGCAAGTGTCAGGCTTTCTACCCACACTTATTTACTTCTGCTCTTGATGAGGTGTAAGTCGGAAAAAAAAACTAATTTTAGCCCTAAAATGACTAGGTGAGGGGTATGGGTAAACTGGGAGGAGTGCAAGCTGAGGGGTATGGATTACCTGAAGATAGACTGGGGAAACTGGTGGACTAATTGGTCAAACTGGCTATTTCCTTCATGTGCACATGTTTTAAAATCTGCTTAGCTGCATGCATTAAAGCCAACAAATTCCTAAGGAAGATACGTGAACATTGTTTGCTCATGTAACCGCTTAAAATTAGGAACAAACATGCATGTGATAGGTGTATTTTAAATTGGACATGCTCAATTGCCTGAGCAATTTTAAATTCCTGTGTATATGCGCCTGTTCATACATATGCACGTATATGGGTGCCCATGCGCTCATTTTAAAGTTACTATCATATCATAACATACAATCATCTGGTGATCTTCAAACTTTGGTGAATTTCGAAAATTGCAATGATTCCCTTCTATTTACCCACATCAATACTAGCTGGAATTAGGAGAATATGAGAACAAATAAATCCATAAACTTCCAATCTGTTTGTGAAACTGCTAGAAGAATTCATAACTTCCTGTGGTTAACAGAGTAGCCCTGCCTCCAATGAATTATAGTGCATGTATCTCAAGGTAAAAAGTGTTGCGCTGTGATGGACGAGAGCACCAGGGGGCGCTCTCCAGTGTAGGAGGAAATGTGTGCCCTTGCGATGAGACGATCCAAGACTGGAACCCGGGGATCTCTACCAGGCCTGCACGTCTCCGTGAGACCACCAATGCAACAGTGGTCTCTGAATGGTCCTCTGACCTTTCCCAGCCCTTTCAGACTTGCTGCAGGGAGCAGCAGAGGCAACAGGCCGGGCATGAGGTACAGTAGATAAGGACAAAGAACAAACTTGGATGAAGGTCAGACATGGACAAAGGTCAGATTTAGGCAGAAAGCAGATAGGCTAAAACTCAGCATGAGAAGAGATCTGGCCAACGCCTGAGACAACCCCATCTTGGATGGAGCTTCATTGGCCTGATGAAACAGGCCAGAGAAGTTACACTGAAGATGGACGGGAGCTTAGGAGCCGGGTCCAGAACCTAAACATCTGGAACAGGATAAACTTGAGATGGAGAAGACTCCGGATAGGGCGCTACCACCCACAGCCGGGGAGGAGGCTGCAGCGGCCAGACCAGCCCTCAGGCTATCCACTGGAGCACTGCCCACTGGGGGCTAGGCGTAGCCGGAGTCCAGAGCATCGGAGGACTATATACAAGAAGGCCTCTAGGTGGAAGTCCAGGACATCAGGACGAACTGCTCGGACACTCAGTGAAGGGCAGCCGGGATGGACAAAGCGGATATCCAAAGACTCCAGGTCAGGAAGTACCAGGCAAGAGATAGAAGACCTCGGATCCATCGATGGAAAGTCCCACCAGCACCCTACACACCCTGGCAGGTGTGGTCATGGACTACAGTGCCGCAGCGCACCCTACCAACCCGGCTGGGCTGGTCGCGGACCACGCTGGGAAGGATCATGGCGAAGACTTGGACCTCTGGACAAGACAGACAGAAACACTGGAGACATCGGGACTGGAATCATAGAAGACATCAGGACTGGGAATAGAAGACGAGACAAGGGACGTCCAAGGAAGAGACCAGGAACAAGATGTCGGAGAAGCTTCAACGAAGAAACAGGAACACCCAGCAGGAGTAGATAACAGGAAGTCCATGAGAGAACTTACTCCTTGCAAAGGCAAAGCTGGAATGACTGAAGAACCCTTTTATAGGGTGAAGCAGAAACACCCAAGGTGGAGCTTGCAGGTGGGACCAGAGGGACCACTCCCTCCTGGCCCTTTAACTCAAGCTGAGAGACGCAGTCCCGCCCCTAGGGAGAGGAAGCAGGAAGCAATGCAGAACCATGGACAGTGGCCCTGCTGCACAAAAGACTGCAGGGCTGAAGCAGAAGCTGGAACTAGGCCTCACAGCAGGCCCCGGCATCAGGGACCACTCCCTGCCTCAGGAGGTGAACTGAGAGGGGCACCGGGCACCAAGCAAGCCCGGGGATGCAGTCCCTCTCCCCAAGGAGGGCCCGAGGTAGGTCAGTGGCCTCCGGGCCACATGGGGACATCAGGCGGCAGATTCCTAGCCACATAGAAATAGCAGCCCAGCTCCTCCCATGATAGAAGCGCAGGGACAGCCTCTGGGCTGCAGAGGCTGCAGGAGGGCGGCTAAGGCCGCTGGAGAAAGCCCCGGCACGGCTCCTGCTGCGTAGACACGATGGTGGCCTCCTGCCGCTACAGGGAACCCTGGCATGGCTCCTGTTGTGCCGGTGACTAGATCAGGGGTCGGGCCGAGCCAGCCTGAAGAAAGGTAAGAGCCTGCTCGCAGCCCTGCTGTGAGCAGGGTCGCAACAAAAAGCACAAATTAGAGAGAAATTGTATTTCACTATGAATGTATTACACAGATATTCAATAACCTTAAGTACTTTAATCCACTAAAATGTACCAGACCTTTACATCCAACAATATCAGTGAATGGCAAATATAATAAATGATAGAGAATTCTTGCAGACACATTTTTGCATACATTACTCTCATTTCATTCTGTGATGCCTCAACAGATGTATTCACTACTTAGTTCCTTACCCATTATCTTTTCAGAGCTCCTGAACCACAGTCTTCCATGCTTCTGGGCTGACTGTTGCCATCTGCTGGGTAGATAGAGTGCATGTATTAGAGAAAGTATCTGACCTCAACGTTAGGCAGGCAACAAGCATAGACAGCCTGGATATTCGTGTGTGCATGTGTGTATTTGCTTGTGTAGTACTTGTGTGTGTAGTACATCATCTAATCAGGCAAACTGCAGTATGAGGTAAAGAACGCTATGCAAGTTACCACCAAGAATACAGCAAAGCTTTTGAAATATAGCTTTGTTCTTTTATTCTTTTAAAAAGATTTAAGCTGCACATTAATAGTACAAATGTGTTGGGGGGGGGGGGAGATTAGGGGGATAATGCTACATTTTAAATTTGAGATGTAAAAAAAAAGGTTTACAAAGTTACAAACCTAAATTTGTATCTTCAGATTTTTTGAGCCAAAATAACAAGAATTCAAAGTTTGTAGGATCAACAAGTCAATTATTCCCAGAATCTTCTTTCCAAGAGTGGAACAAGTGACACAAGGGACCCAAGGGGCTCTCCTACATTAGTCCTGCATGAGACACCACCATTGATTGCTCTCAAGCAGGCAGCCCATGCAGGGTCATTGCTAGTTGCTTTTATGTATGGGCTGCTGTTACCACCAGCTCCTCTCATGGTGACAGAACACTAGTACCACTGGCTCGTCTCACATCAAGGGTCCACACAGGACTACTACTGCCCCCAGCTCATAAGCTACTTGCAGCTGTGGCCTCAGTGCATCATAATGGTTGCAAAAATGGAAGCTCTGTCAATAACTTCTTTTTGAATATTTTACTAATACTTTTGGAAATAAAATGCAACCAAATAATATTTAACTGAAGCTCTAAGCACATCCTTCAATAAGCATATCATTGTTAGACATAAGCACTAATTTACTCACATTTAGCCATGGGTAGGCATGCTGAAGATGAATTCTAAACTGCAGTATTTTTAGTAAAGATGTTGCACATTAGTGTTTGACTTTTGTTTTCCTTAAGTAAACCCTAGACAAGAGATAACAGATGTCTAATTTCAAATATGAGATTAGAACTTGGCAGGCAACCTTAGGAGCTGAACAAAGTTAAAGAAGTACTGTCTCAAACCTCAGTCATAGTTTATGTGAAATTGCAGATGTCTGTAACATATTTACAGTTCAAAGGAGGCAACAGAAGCAAAAATAAAAAGTATGGGGTAAAATTATTTCAGGATACTTATGCTGAAGTGATTTCTTCTATATGTCATCTGTGACATCACTATTAAACATACTGGTTCAGTCCATAGTACAGGAAGTTAGACTTAATTAAAGTGTTACAAAAAAAGTTATAAAATGTAACTTATTTTTAGACTGATTACATAGTTATGCTCCCGTTGCCTTGGACAGCCCACATGATTATAGCCTGGATTGGTGGCAGTTCTCCTTTAAATCATAGAGCAGTCAATTAACTTTTAAAATATGAATCCTGCATGCACATTTATGGAACACAAAGAATAATATTTCGTAGCTCTGTAGGTGCACATAGTGTAGCATGAGATAATTACAATGTGCTTGCTCCAAAGAATTTGCAATCTAAGTATAAATACAGGGAGTTAGGTGATTTGATGAAGGGAATGTAGGGAGTGGTAGATAGGGAAATCATATCTGGATTTCCACATCACATCTGTGAATTAGCAATTATGCTGTATTGTATGTCCTGTAAATGGGCATCTTTTCAATTTGCTATCCAGAAATACTGACCACAAGCCTATCACATTTTCCCTTCTGGAAAAAAATGAATAATATTCTATAAAACCAATGTGAATGCATTCTACACAGCTTGAGACTTGCAACACATAGACGTTTATTCACTGTTATAAAATGTAGATATTGTGTTGAACAAAGTAAGGATAGGTAATTAAATACAAATATATAAATACATTCTTATTAAACACTGTTCAGTTACAATAGGTAAAGGAGTTCTCTTCCCTGAATAGATCACAGTCTTCTTGGGAAAAAAGAATATGCAAGAGATATGAGGGAAGGGCAATTTGCAGGAAAGATGTGATGCTCTATCACAAAAGACAAATTGTATCTTGAAGGTGGAGACCAAAGGAGTTTAGTGAAGTGCAAGAGATGGTGAGTTCTAGAAGGAAAGGATAGCAAGGAAAAAGAATGAGCTAAGAAGAAAAAAGGAAGTAGGGAGGAGAAAAGTCTGCAGAAAGAATAATGTGAGAGAAAAGGTGCCAGAAAAAAGTAAGGGATGGCATTTTGGAAAGAAAAGAGGTCCACACAGCCTTGAGAGTTGAATTTAATGTAGACATAAGGAAGAAGTTCATTGAACGGAAAGGAAAGCAGATACAAATGTTTGGGAGGAAAACAATCATTATGTCTATTACAGTTTTAATATATTGAAAAGGCAAGGAAGGAGAGGAGACAAAAAGGCCAGAGAGGAAAAGGATTACAGAAGTCAAGAAAAGAGATAATCGGTTCATGATTTTCCATGTAGATAGAGAAAAGGATAGAGTTGGACCATGATGGTGGAAGAAGAAGAGTCAAGATTTGGTCAATGAGCAGATGTATGTCAGTCATTGTCAAAAAAATTCCCACTAATAAATGATCTGTTAGAGGAATTCAACCCGACAATCTTCTGCTTCTCTGAAACCGGGTTGAACGACAAAGATAATGTACTTCTAAATCAAATTGATCAACCCAACTATGATGTCTTTTCACTTCCCCAGACATAGACGTAAAGATGTGGGGGGGGGGGGGGGGGGGGGGGCTACTAATAATCTGTAAAAAAAGAACTTAAACTTACACCATACAAAGTACAGATTAACCCACCCTACAAGGTGGCAATACTAAAATCACCACAAAATAGTGCCTTGGTCTGATCACCAACTAATAAAAGCGAATATTACCCTCCTCAACACAAAACAAACAAACCTCAATAATAGCCAAACCTTCACCTTCAGAAAAAAATAAAACCAGATATACTTGAAGAATCAATAAAAAAATAAGCTAATTGATTTTAACCAAACTAATGGGCCTCATTTTCCAAGCCGCTCGCACGTGAAAAGTCCCTTATCGCATGTGATACCAGGATGGGGGCGGAGTCGGGGCAGAGTCGGCCCCGGAAGAGGAGGAGTCGGGGCATCACCAGGGCTGACTCTGCACCAACGCCGCGGACAGTGAAAGGTAAGGCCCTTTTCGCGTCCACTTTCACTCCCAATAGCTGCACCTCCTATGGTGGCGCTATTGGGTGCGAAACTGGCAGCGATCGCACCGCGATGGTGCGATCGCTGCCAGCTAGCACAGGCCCGCCCCCCATTTCGGCCCCCCACCCCTCATCTAAAGTATCTCAGGCCCGCGATACTTTAGAAATGAGGCCCTAATGCTTCTTCAGCCTTTGACTCCTGCAAACAAATAATTATTGATATTGCAGATAACCTATGCCCAATACAGACAAAAACAATCCAAAATGATCAGATCACATCTAAACAAAATAAACCATGGTACAACAAAGAGCTAAGACAAACCAAACAAACTCTGAGAAAATCTGAGAAACAATGGCAAAAATGCTCATGTGAAGAATAGAGATGTGAATCGTGTGATCGATCGTCTTAACGATCGATTTCGGCTGGGGGGGGGAGGGAATCTTATCGTCGCTGTTTTGTTTTTTAAAATATCGTGTAAATCGGGGGAGGGCGGGAAAACCGGCACACTAAAACATCCCTAAAACCCACCCCGACCCTTTAAATAAATCCTCCACCCTCCTGAACCCCCCCAAAATGCCTTAAATAAAACTGGCAGATTTAACAATTGGGACAATTATAAACCTATATCCAATTTAAGTTTTATCACAAACATTCTAGAAAAAGCAGTGATGTCTCAACTGGAAAACCACCTAGAAGACAATGATATTCTATTCTCAAACGAATTCAGATTCAGAAAAGATTGCTCAACAGAAACTCTACTAATATCCTTAATGGACCAGGTATTACAAGGGTTTGACAATGATACATCTTACATCCTGGTTCTATTAGACTTCAAATCAACCTTTAACACTGTGGACTATATCCTGTTTTGCAATCAGATGAGAAAAATTGATAAAGACGGAAGTGTTCTCAAATGGTTCTCTTCCTTCCTAACTGACAGGACATTTCAAGTCAAACTGGGCAACCACATATCTGACACTTTTCCCATCAATGCAGGTGTCCCCCAGGGTTCAGCACTATCTGCAACACTTTTCAACATTTATATGCTTCGTGTACTCTACTTGCAAAACTAGGAATCAAATTCTTCTTATATGCTGATGATGTTACGTGTGCCATCCGCGGAAGATCCGCGGCGCGGCCCTCTCACCTCTCTATACAGACTCCAGCCTCTGGGTCCTCCTCACTAGTGGTGGTTGGCTGCTGGCTCTGACCTCGGGCCGCCCCTGGTGCCTCCTGCTCTGCCATAGTTACTAGTGACTCAGCTCAAGATGCCATTGCTTGCAGGGCTTCTCCATGTGGCCCGCGGAAAGATGCCACTACCCGTGCCACGCCACTCCCTAGGTACGCACGCGCGCGCGCTTCACTGATCCTTTTGAAGGGCCCGTGGCAGGAACCTGGCCGCGGACCCAGATGATGACATCAAACTCTTCAGTATATTTAAGCTCAGGTCTCGCTCCATAGCGTTGCATTTGCAACAGGTCTGCTCGCTATTAGAGTACTCGTTGCTGATAGAGAATCATCTCTATGCTTTGTTCCTGACCATCGTTGTTCCCAGTTCCTGTTCTCCTCATTCCTGTCCTGTCTATGTTTTGGATTGACTACATGGATATTGACTTTCCTTTGCCTGACCATGCTTCAGCCATTCTCCAGACCCAGACCTCTGCTATGCCTGACCTCGCTTCAGCCTGTCTCCAGACCCAGACCTCCGCTATGCCTGACTATGCTACTGCCTATCTTCAGACCCAGACCTCTGCTACACCCGACTACGCTACTGCCTATATCCAGACCCATACCTCTTCTACGCCTGACTATGCTACTACCTATCTCCAGACCCAAACCTCTGCTACACCTGACTATGCTACAGCCTATCTCCAGACCTTGATCATTGCTTTGATTGACTCTTGCTATTGACTTCTCCATGATCAGATCTCAGCATTGCTTGCCACGACTTCCGCTTTGCAGCTGGCCCTGATCCAAGCCTGTCATTGATGCTTCTCCTAGCCTACGTCCTGGACGTGACCTTATTAGTCTCTGGCCTACCTTTGCTTGAGCGCCCTCATCCAATCTCAGATCCATTGGCGCCTGAGTTCCAGTACCTTACCCAGTCCAGAGTAGGACAATGCCACCTATTGTCTGCTGTCTCTGGGCTGAACCAATCACTCTTGCCAACCAACCTCAAGGCCCACCTAAGTCCTGCCAGCCCCGGCACCCAAAGGCTCAATCCACAGGGAACGAGGGCTGGTATAGGTGAAGCTCCTCTGCCTATCAGCCCACTCCACCTGCCGACGGTGGGGATCCGTTGGTGCCTACCTACGGGTTGCATCAACCCCACCTTGGCCCAAGGCTCCACCTCCGATGCAACAGATGACTCACGGTTCTACATTTCCTTTGCCAAATCAATTGAAAATACAGTGTCAACATTCTCAACATATATGAAGGCATGAACTGAAACAGCTTAAACTAACACTAAACACAACTAAAACTGAAATCGTATGGCTAAGAGGAAACTCCTCCACAGTTAAACCACCACTCCTAGACCTGGGTAATTTTCAGATTATACCCTCTGAACAAGCATGAGACCTAGGAATACAGATTGATGAGAACTTCACAATGAAAAAGCACATAAACAAAGTAATCAAAACAAGATACTCCAAGCTGCGAATATTATATTGATTAAAACCATTACTAACATTCCAGGACTTCCGCACTGTATTACAAACACTAATATTCTCAGATATAGATTACTGCAACTCCCTCTTACTACACCTACCCTCCGGACTCATAAAATCTCTTCAGTTACTACAAAATGCTTCTGCAATATTTCTATTAGGGGCAAGGAAATGTGACCACATCACTCCGTCACTGATAGCTCTGCACTCTCTGCCAGTACAATACTGAATCCGTTATAAAGTCCTAACTCTAATTTATAACATCATCAACAATAGAATCCTCTGCTTAATAGGTATGAATCTCCAACCATACACATCACAGAGAATACTAAAATCACAAAATAAAGGGCTATTAACTGTGCTTATCACAAATAAGAGACTGAATGTTTTCTTTAGCAGGCCCCAAGTTGTGGAACTCTCTACCAGAGACATTACATCTGTTAACAGAAAGAAAGAGATTCAAATGTGAGCTGAAAACCTGGCTCCTTAAAAATGCATATGACCTAACATAGTATACCAATATGCAGAGAACTACAACATAAAAACAAAACCTAGTCAATCTTTGAAGTATGAATGAGAGATTATGAGTGATATAAAATGTCCTAGGACAAATCCCTGACTACCTCATGAAGAAAACTAAAACGTCTGACTAATATATGAAGACAATTGAAATGGAAATTATGCAACACAAACTACCATAAAAACCTTCAAGTTAACATATTTTTACATGTTATTTTTTATATACTTTATAAACAATCAATTTCCCAATATGACCACAATTATATCGACTCATATG
Organism: Rhinatrema bivittatum; assembly: GCF_901001135.1. NCBI lineage: Eukaryota > Metazoa > Chordata > Amphibia > Gymnophiona > Rhinatrematidae > Rhinatrema > Rhinatrema bivittatum. The sequence continues at coordinate 94,339,315 of NC_042617.1, read as the reverse complement.
TTGTGACCATCATAATAGGCATCATCGTATAGTGCTGTTCAGCCTTTTTTACTCTGCCTTATTTTTAATCATAGGTCAGTCCACTGGACAAAACTGCACGACGATGCCTATTATGATGGTCACAACATATGCGTCGATATAATTGTGGTCATATTGGGAAATTGGTTGTTTATAAAGTATTGCATTATTGACCAGCAATTCCCACCTAAAAATAGTGGTCATTCTGAGCAGTTATTGTTGAGTTGTTTTTTTTTGAAACATTTATTTATAAATTTTCACAAGGTATAACAAAACAGGAGAGTAATAGTACAATGCGATCCATAACAGTAATTTCCCCAAGGGAGCAGATGGAGAAAACAGGATGCAGAGGTAGCGTAGGTGATGAACCCAACAGTCTAGCAAGGTAATGCTGACAGCATTCCTACCTATCTCCCTCCCTATCCTCCCCCAGTCCCTCCCCCCAATCCCTCCCTCCCTCCCTGAGCGCTGTCCCGTATAAGCCAAAAAACAGATACAACATCAAGAACATAATTCTTTGTAGACGTTTGTCCGGGGTCGCCATGAGGTTAAAAGTCCGTGACATAGTATGTCCCTAAGGCCTTTATAGATTGTAGCAGGTGTAAGGCTAGTCTGCAAGTATATGGAGTCAAAGACCAAAAGGCCTTGGTGTGAGGGGGGCATTGAGCCATTAACGGTGACAATGATGGGCGTGAGGCCTTCCTGGTTTCAGATGTAGAGGTGGTTGGTTGGTATCCATGAGAATGTAGCAGGGCAGTTGCTGTAGAGCTTACTAGTTTGAAGGGGTGCAGCATCAGCATGTAATTACATGCTTTTAAATGTTGAAGTGTATTGCTCTTGTTACATGTATTAAGTATTTTGTTGAATGTCATTTTTGTAAACCTTGTTATCTTCTATTGGAATGACGGTATATAAAAAGCTTAAATAAATAAAATAAAATAAATAAATGTGAGGAAAGTAGGAGTCAAACATGATTCTAATGCTATGAGCAGTTCCAAGGACCCAGGAGTTACTGTGCTGAAGAAGGGAGGAGGAGGAAGGAAAGAAGAATGCAGAAAATGAGTTCAGTTTTAGGCATGTTAACTTCACGGTGCCAGAAAGATATCCATGTGGAGAAAGCAGAGAACACTAGGAAAGGCACTCTGCATAATACTGAATAAAAAAGGTCTGTTTACGTTTTATTCAAACCTAGAGAATTTCTGAGTCATTTTTGACAGTTTTGATCACTATGTACATTGTCTTTTTGTAAAGACCTAAAAGCACATTCACTATATTATCTCACCTAAAAGCACAAAGAAATTTCATGCTGCTTTGGGAAAGGGTATTATTTACTTGCAAAACCATCTGTTAGCAACCAAGTTTGCGTCATGTGCTTATATAGTTCTCGATGAAGGCAATTTTCAAAGGGATATCTGTGGGAAATGAGATTTTACCAGGCATAAATCAGCTGTCTGAAAATTGTCCAGCCTGTATGTGAGCAAAAGGATGTGCATGCTTGCACAACATACATTCTTTTAACTGCATGATACTTGAGGCATTCCTGGGGTAGGAATAGGTCAGGGGAGAAAACTATGTGCATAGTTTTGGTCATAAAATGTATTTATAGAAAAAGTAAGTACAAATCTTTTAACTTGGACAACTTTCAAAGTAAAAGTACATGCATGTACTACTTTTACTTTGAAAATTAATGCAAAGACCACAGATTAAAAAGTTCTTGTGAACTTTGCAACCATGAGGATAGAATAAAAATATCTTCCTTTATGCATGTACATAGCAATGCTTCTATACTTATCCAAATTGATCAAATTATATAATTCAAAAAAGCATGTGGAAATGGTATTTCTAATATGCATAGAACAAAAAAATTGGTGTCTGAAATGAAAGATAGCCTGATTTCATACTCTGAAGGCTTTCTTCAAGAAAAACATAGCTCCAAAAATGACAATTTTTCTTAGATATGGTTAATTGCACCCATGGGAGAGATTACCCTGTCCGTAAAAAAAGGACTAAAGATACAATGCAATTAAACTTGTGCTGAAACATTTTGACTGTCCGCCTTGACAAAACATATTCGCACACAAAAATTCCACATAACGAGTGATGCAATAGATTTTACTGAGTGCATACTAACAAATAACCTCAGTAGCATGTGCATGCTTCTAGGTATGCATGCTGACACAAAACAGTATAGTATGCATGCTAGCTGCCACAATATCCCCCATGCTATCTAGACCAAAATGAAGTTGTTGGCATGGCGGTAGGGACAGATTTAGGATTTTGCTGACCCTAGGCACATTTGGTGCTTTCACCCACAGAGAAGCAGAACTGAGATTCAGAAGAGCTAAAAGGCAGTAAATCTTAACCAGTCTGCTGCTCCTAAATGTTTACCAGCCTAGGCACAGATATAATGGGTGCATATTGACAAATCCACGGCTGCAAGGGGGATTTCTTCCACCCTCCCAAACCTTTAATTTTGATTAAAGGAGGCCTGTAGATATCTGTACCTTAAAACCAGTAACATAAGTTGTGGTATTCTGTCAACCACCTGCTTCATCAGCAACAAAGCCTCCTCCTCTAATTCTCTAAAGCTATCCTCATGCCCTCCAAATTTTCTTTGATACTCTTCTGCACATGACTGCCGCAACTTTTCCTTCTACATGACCTCCGCAGACCTTTTCTTTTACACAAAATGCCACCCCTTTGGACATTTTCTTCAAAAATATGAATTGGTCATACGCTCAACCATGGTGGTAGTAGCAATAGGAATGGGTTGTAAAGGTGCATGGACTTAGGACTGATCCATTACACACTCCTCGTCCAGGTCCTGCCTCTTGTATGGAAGCCAAGAGAGGGAGGGGTTTGGGAGCGGATCATACATTAGCTCAGACCCAGACTAATGAGCCTTACTACTACTACTAATACTTAACATTTCTATAGCTCTACACGGCATATGCAGCACTGTACAAACATACAAAAAGACAGTCCCTGCTCAATAGAGCTTACAATTTAATAATTCAAACATACAGGGCAAGAGACTTGGGTTATTTCATAAAACAAGACAATGGTTAAAAAGAACAGAAAAGAAAGTTAATTAAGAAGACTTAAAGCAGGCTATTAGGCATAAGATTTTAAAAGCGGTTTCAAAAAGGCGGGACTTTGGGATTTAAACACCGCAAGAGAGGGAGCATGATGCACCAGTTCAGGAAGACTATGCCAAGTACACGGCGCAGCCAAATGGACAGCATGGAGTTGGGAATTGGTGATAGAGAAAAACAGCTGAAGTTCAAATCGGCCACTTGCGCAAATATCGGCACTTACGCATGTGGCCAGGCCCTTTTGAAAATGCACCCGACCACATGCGTAAGTGCCGATATTTTAATTGGAGCGGACTGGGAGGGAACAGGGGAAGGCCCGATTTCATCGGCACGTGTAATCTACTAAAATACCCCCCCCCCCCCCCCGCACACACCGCTTGCACATGCATACATGGTTTTTAAAATCCGGCGCAGATTTGTACATGGCCCACGGATTTTATAACATACGTGAGCCGGCGTGCACTTGTTATAAAATCAGCACATCCATTTTACAGTGCCGGGAACCATGCACACATGGACACGTGCACGTATGTTATAAAATCTACCCCAAAGGGTACAGATAGTAGTGACTTGTCCAATAAGGGGAGTAGATGAGGAGGGGTGAGGAGAGAGATAAGAGAGGAGAAGCAGTGAGGTGTTGCAAAGTAAAGGCATTTGTAGGTGAGAAAAAGGAACTTGAACTCTATGCGGGAGCGGATAGGGAGCCAATGTAGTTACTTTAGAAGATGGGTTTTGTGAACATAGCGACTACGGCGAAAGATAATTCATGCAGCTGAATTTGGGACAGATTGCAGTGGAGAGAGATGGCTTGCCCGGAGACCTGTGAGTTGCAGGTTGCAATAGTCTAAGCGGGAGGAGAAAGGGTGAACAAGGGTTATGGGAATGTGTTCAGAAAGGAAAAGATGAATTCTGGCAATGTTATAAAGAAAGAAACTTCAGATGCCAAATTAGTGAAACCACCAATTTTGGCAAAGCGCAAAATCGTTAGCTGAAAACCTCCTTCTTTTTATTTTTTATATATAGGGGCGGATTTTAAAAGAGTTACGCACACAAATCCTCAGGATCCTGGAGGCCGGGTCTCGATGCCTAGACCTCAGACTAGGCCAAGGCCCAGAACCAGGACCTTTGCCACAGCATAGCCCAGAGACCGGGTCTAATACTGGTGCCTCAGTCCAGACCCAGGCCTAATGCAGCATTGTGCCTGAGTCTGGACCCTGGCCTAGGCCGAAGTCCAGGCATTGGGACCCAGTCTCTGGGCTGGGCCCTAGCATCAGTTTTGGTTCTGAGCTAGACCATGGCATCGGGCCTGGGCCAAGGCCCTGGCCTAGGTTGAGAAAGAGGCATTGGGCTAGGCTCTGGTACTGAGTCTGGCTATGGAACCAGGCCAGAACATGGCATCAGATTTGGTAAGTATGGTGGGTTCGTCGGGAGATTTCTTGGTCCTGGGCCTTTGCTAGTTTCAGCCTAGGCCACGGCATTGGACTGGGGTCTCCAGCTAGTTCCTGATTGAATGCTGTGGCCTAGGCTGAAACTTGAACAAAGGCCCAGTACCAGAAAATTTCCCAATGACCCCACCATACTTACCAAATTCGACATCGGGTCACAGTCTATGCCTAGGCAGGAGCCAGACTTTGGGCCTAGGCCTAAGCTGAGGCACCAGATTCGTGCTCAGATGTAGCCAGAGACCAGGGCTTTGGATCTTGGCTTACTCCATAGGTGAGGCCCCAGCTTCAGGCCTAGTCCTAGGCCCGACCAGTGGCTTTTGTTTTTTTTTAAGTAGGTTTTCACAATGAAATGAGATTCCAATGAAATTTCATTGGAATTTAACTTGTTCCTTCTTGAAAACAATTCAAAATGAAATAGGAAATTTAGTCTCATTTCCTTTTTCATTTCTTCTGAATGCCCATCCCTAATTTGTATATATAGTTTTTCCATGGAAAATTATGTGTATACTTTTGGAAATTCAAAGTACATATTTATGTGTAAACTCCTCCCCAATAATGCCCCTGGATTCATCTTCCTCTACTTGCAAGTACAAGTATGTGCAGTAGGCCCTACATACTTTTTCTTACAAGTTGAGCAGAGTTTTCCAAATGTCTATTTCTGCAGATAAAGCTCTGTTTTATGCATGGAAATGGCTTTGAAAATAACCTCCCTATTCAGCATAAATCAATAAGACATCATTCTACTCTATGTTAAATAATCTGGGAACTATTCCAAATATTTATTTATTTAGAATTTTTTGTATACCGACATTCTTGATACAAATCAAATCAGATCAGTTTCCATTATAACAGAACAGGCGCGGTTAAGGTTAAGGTTAAGGCGTTACATTATAACAACTACTCCTCTGATGCAGATGAATTTTATGCGAACTAAGGTTTGCAAATTTAACATAAAGCAATGTGGAACATTTTTTTTAAGGGCAGGTTTCATAAAACTGATTTTATAAAAAGGATATAGTATTTTTTCCTTTATATTAAGTATAATCCATTCATTTGGATTTCATGGTCAACCATGTTTAATTCATGTCTTCAATGCAGGGCATCTCTAGCATATTAGAATAGGTTATTCATATTAAAAATGTTAGAGCCTGATTTACTAAGTTTTCTCTCTGATTCAGTGTCTTAGAACATGCTTAATTTGTTAGTCTTTTACTGTACTTGCTATTTAAGCAGTTTATTATTTTGAAAAATGCAAACCTGTACACCAAATAGTCTAAAACTATTTATAGCTTTAAGAACATAAGAAATTGCCATGCTGGGTCAGCATCAAGCCCAGCATCCTGTTTCCAACAGAGGCCAAACCAGGCCACACGAACCTGGCAATTACTCAAACACCAAGAAGATCCCATGCTACTTATGCAATTAATAGCAGTGGCTATTCCCTAAGTAAACTTGATTGATAGCAGTTAATGGACTTCTCCTCCAAGAACTTATCCAAACCTTTTTTGAACCCATACACTAACTGCACCAACCACAGCCTCTAGCAACAAATTAATTGTGCGTTGAGTGAAAAAGAATTTTCTCTGATTAGTCTAACTTCATGGAATGCCCCCTAGTCCTTCTATTATTCGAAAGTGTAAATAATTGATTCACATCTAATCGTTCAAGACCTCTCATGATCTTAAAGACCTCTATCATATCCCCCCTCAGCCGTCTCTTCTCCAAGCTGAACAGCCCTAACCTCTTCAGCCTTTCCTCTAGGGGAGCTGTTCCATCCACTTTATCATTTTGGTTGCCCTTCTCTGTACCTTCTCCATTGCAACTATATCTTTTTTGAGATGCGGAGACCAGAATTGTACACAGTATTCAAGGTGCAGTCTCACCATGGAGCGATATAGAGGCATTATGACATTTTCCGTTTTATTAACCATTCCCTTCCTAATAATTCCTAACATTCTATTTGCTTTTTTGACTGCTGCAGCACACTGAGCCGACGATTTTAAAGTATTATCCACTATGATTCCTAGATCTTTTTCCTGGGCGGTAGCTCCTAATATGGAACCTAACATCATGTAACTACAGCAAGGGTTATTTTTCCCTATATGCAACATTGCACTTGTCCACATTAAATTTCATCTGCCATTTGGATGCCCAATCTTCCAGTCTTGCAAGGTCCTCCTGTAATGTATCACAGTCTGCTTGTGATTTAACTACTCTGAATAATTTTGTATCATCCGCAAATTTGATAACCTCACTCTTCGTATTCCTTTCCAGATCATTTATATATATATTGAAAAACACTGGTCCAGATCCCTGAGGCACTCCACTGTTTACCCTTTTCTCATATTACAGCTCTGTGCTGTAATATGAGATTAAGAATTTCCTCACACTCTTAAAATGCTTTATTTATTTATCCCTCTTATAGACTGCCTCTATGAATTCTACAGGGAGTACCCCAAGTGGCTACAAATGCTGTTGTTCATGAATGTATTAAGTAATGTGGTTGCCATGTTATTCCACTTAAATGCACAAAAATAAAGACCAACAAAAAATTAGTGTGATTCCTTTTTTATGGCATTAAATTAATACATTTCTTGATGAGCTTTAGTGAGCTGACACTACGCTCTTCAGGTCCAAACAGAAGCAGAATGAGCAAATGATGGCATTGTTGGAAAACATCTTTTTTCAGTGAATGAAAGATACAAGGTATAGCCCTATGAGAAATCAGATGTCTACCAATGTCATGTTTTGCCTATTCTGTTCAGAACTAAGGAAGGAAGTTTCAGCTTCCAAAGGCCAGTCAAGAAATGTATTCAGTTAGTCCAATATAAAAGTATCAGCTTATATATAATTTTTTTTTTGGGGGGGAGGGGAGGGTTAGTGTTTGTTAAACTTTATTTCCTTGCATAAATGTATTAAATTGTTTGCAATTGTTTAATAGCAAAATGACTCTATAACTGTTATTCAAGCTTTCTATATAACTACAAGGAATGATGGGCAAATGTCTCAATATATTACACAGTAGGGATGTGCAGCAGGGACAGATTCATCCAATTCGGTATTCATATTCGTCGGGACCCAAATCCGTTGCATCTATTTTTGGGGGACCCTGATTTGTCCATTAGTTACATATGGTATTCATTTCCCATTAAAGTTAAAAAAAAAAACCCATCCCAAACCTTTAAATATAATTAACTACAACCCCCCACCCTCTTGACCCTCCCAAGACTTGCCAAAAGTCCCTGGTGGTCCAGTGGGAGTCCTGGAGCAATCTCCTGCACTCAGGCCGTCGACTGCCAATATTCAAAATCGCGCCGATAGCCTTTGCCCTTACTATGTCACAGGGGCTACCGGTACCATTGGTCGGTCCTTGTCACAGGGTAGGAGCACAAGATGGTGCCAGCCGTCCATTGCTCCTACCATGTGACAGGGGCCGACCAATGGCACCAGTAGCCCCTGTGACATAGTAAGGGCAAAGGCTATCGGCACCATTTTGAGTACCGGCAGCGTTTCCCCCAAGAATTGCCAAAAGTCCCTGGTGGTCCAGCGGGGGTCCTGGAGCGATCTCCTGCACTCGGGCCATCGGCTGCTGGTACTCAAAATGGCGCCAATAGCCTTTGCCCTTACTATGTCATAGGGGCTACCGGTGCCATTGGTCGGCCCCTGTCACATGGTAGGAGCAATGGATGGCTGGCGCCATCAGGAGGGTGGGGGTTTTATTCATTAATGATATGTTGCATTCGTGGGGGTTCGCCATATGTTTCAGAACCCTATGAATGCAATGATTAGGGACCTATATGTTGCGGATTGCACATACGTTCAAAACGAATGCACATCCCTATTACACAGTAATAATTTGGGACTGGAGAACAATCATTGCTCTAACGATATCCTAGTGCAGTGGTTCCCAACCTTTTTGGGAGCGTGGACCCCTTTCAAGTTCTAAAATTTTCACAGACCCCAACATGCTTCTCTTTCATTTTTACCTGAGACATTACATAACCTACCAGATAGAAATGAAAAAACCTGGCTATTCATAAACGCTTACAATTTAACTTAAAACTCAGAATATTCTGAGCCACAAAGACATGAAAAACAAAAGATAATTGTATCACAAAGAATAAATCCACTGAGAGAACACAACCCACAGACTTGGATGTGAAAACTATCATTCTTACCTGATATTTCACATACATCATACCTATTATACAAGCCTAATTTCATATGTCCAAGAAACTGCTTTTAGATAGATGGAAAATAATACCTACAGACGATTACCAACACTGGGCCTTATTTTCCAATAACGCATTAGGGGGCATTACCAATGCAAATGAGGCTTCTTTCGTGCAGTGGGGAAAAATCGCGTGCGGCGATGTTTTCGCCATTCATGAAAACATTAGCACTGCACACGATGTTTCTTTCAGGGGGGAGGGGGAGGGGGGGGAGAGAGAGAGAGAGAGAGAGAGAGAGAGAGAGAGAGAGAGAGAGAGAGAGAGAGAGAGAGAGAACCTTACTATAGTGCCTATGCCCTACATAGGTATTTTAACCCCTATGGGAGGGCCACCTACTAACTCGGGGTGGGGATTAGGTATGAGCGTCGGGGGTTGGGGGCCACTTTCGCATTCCACATGAGACCTACGGACAGAACAGTGGTCTCTAGTGCAGATTTGCTGGCTGTCGGAGTGAGGACGCTCACTCCAAGAAGTGGTTTGGGCAACGTTCTCTCTACCTAGCTTGATGGACACTCTACCTGGGCAACAACATGCTAGGTGGAGAGAATGTTGGCCAAATCTCCGCTTGGAGTGAGCGTCCTCATTCCGACGGCCAGCAAATCTGCACTAGAGACCACTGTTCAGTCCGTAGGTCTCATGTGGAATGCGAAAGTGGCCCCCAACCCCCGACGCTCATACCTAATCCCCACCCCGAGTTAGTAGGTGGCCCTCCCATAGGGGTTAAAATACCTATGTAGGGCATAGGCACTATAGTAAGGTTCTCTCTCTCTCTCTCTCTCTCTCTCATATATATCCTTTTCAGGCCCATAATGCAAGGTTGGAGTTGTAGTTATTAGCCACGGTAACACTGCGGCTGTTTCGCCGCACACGATACGCAGGTTCCCGCTTTACATATGCTTCCTGTTAACGTGATTTGCAAATTTATTGCACGCGGTAAAGTGCTTGGAAAATGAGGCCCACTGTAATCAATCATTTTGTCTCTGATTTTGCTGAAGTTATAACTATGAATGTCACTTTGCAAATCATTGTGATCTTTACATGCGATGATATATAAAATATTTAAATAAATAAATACCTGTAGTTATGTGCCATATATGGAAAAGTTATTAATATAATAACAAAAGAATAATGATATGCATATAAGACATTTATAACATATAAAACTTATTATATAAATAGAATACATATAATTGTGAATACAGCAGTAAATGTGGAAGATCCCCTGCTATGATCTGGCAGACCCTTAGTGGTCTGTGGACCATAGGTTGGAACCCACTGTCCTAGTGCATTAAAAAATAAGATCTATTTTTCCAGATGACAGAAATTGCACAGACTTTATGCCTGCATTATAGAACTAAATTTATATGACTTTTTTGTAATATTTCTTGTCTTCTTTTAAATATCAATGTTTTTATTGTATGCCACCTCAAGCAAAATTGTAGAGCAGGTTATACTTTTTTTTTAAATAAATAAATAAATAAATAAATAAATAAATAAATAAATAAAATCATATCAATTGCCTCAGACTGAATCTTCCCTAAAATTAACACCCACAACAGAAAAAAAGAATAATAATAAGAAAAAGATAAATATAAATTTCAATTATAAACACGTCTACATTCTTATAAAATTGCACTTTTCCAACTATAATTTTCTGAATATACTTTTATCACCTGTCACTCACAACTCCTTAAGAGATTTGTGTAAAACAAATCTCTGTTCTATTTTGAGCAACAAATGGTTGTATTTTGGCATTTCAAAGTTCAGTGGTTTATAACAAGGTGTTGAGTGAATATTTAATATAAAACACTACTTTCAAGAAGGAGTTCATATTAGCTAAACTTTTTTTTAATCTAACACAAACTATACCCTTGAGTATGTGTGTAAGTTTACTTTAAACATAACAGCTGGGGTTGTGTTTCAAAATATGCTCTTTGTTCCTTGTGATTCTTTTTAATTTACAGCTTGCTGACTTTTATGCTTTATTTTTAGAAATTGGTATTGACTTAAGATCCTTTCTCACCCATTTCTATTTCAGAAGGTTTGCTTTTATCTACTGTGTCTTCAACAATTTTCAAACAGCATATGTAGTTGCAAATGATGTGGATTGTTTTAACACATATACACAAAGCAGGTTTCTCAAATAAAAATTCCCCTTTGATTCTTTTGAAAGTTAACAAGTGAAAATTATGGGGTAGATTTTAAAAAATTGCAGGTCACATCCATGTGTAAAAGCTACCCAGTGCACATGCACATGGACGCATGATTTTATAATATGCTGGGTCGGGAAACGCAAGGTGGGAAATAATTTTGCAAATTTGCATGGTGATGTGTCGCAGCCTCCCCAATTCCCACCCAGTCCACTCCAATTAAGGAGCGGACTGGGGGGGATCTTTCCAACCCCTTAGTCTAACCTCCCTTCCCCTTCCCCTATCCTGCCCTCCCCCTATCCCTATCCTAAATCCCCCAAAATCTTTATCCTACCTTTTGCTCCTGCTTCTGAGCAGGAGCAAGTGGGTGCCGGCGCACGATCCCCCGGCACAGCGGTAAATGGCCACTGTGCCGGGCACCTCTAGCCCCACCCTTCCCTGCCCCCAGACTGCCCTGCCCCACCCCTTTCGCTAACCCCGAGACTTACACGCATCCCGGGGGTTTTCGTGCATGGCCGGGCTCTTTGAAAATTGGCCCGGCGTGCATAAGGCCCGGCCACACGTGTAACTCCCAGGTGTTATGCGCGTAAGTGATTTAAAATCCAGCCCTATGTGTTTACAATGTCCATGTATTTTGCACCTGCTATTTGTTTGGGTGGCAGAGGGATTCAAAATAGTACACATATATATTTGGAATTCTAAGGTATACATGCTGTTTTCCTCCTCTGATCAAACACACCCAGAGGAATGTCTCTTTTTGGTTTTTTTGAGCTAAACATATACATGCTATGGAACCCATGCATACTTTTAGCTACATTGGAGAAGGGCAATTTGAGTCAGACCATTTCACCCAGGTATCAACTTGTATTGTATGCCTTCTCTAGGCCAAGAACCAACCTATTGAGCCTGAATGGAACTCCCCTTGAGCAAAGGTTTGGAAAGGTGAGTAATTAAATCCAAAATTCAAATTCAAATACCTATTTGCATAACCACAACATTTATCAAGAACATCACAGATAGGTTGAACTAGCTCTGATTTGCTTTTATCACAATATAGGATATGCACTACTGTTTTGCCTAAGGAAAGAAGCACTATTTGTCCCTGCCTGAGGTTGGATGAAACTTTAAAAGCTTCAGAAAGCAGTCTGTCCTTGAAGTCTTCCTGAGATTTTAGATACACAACTTTGGCAAAAGTGAGTAAATTAAGGATGACTTAGTAGTATTGACTTTGAATTTTCATGCTTTTTTTCAATATGGGCCTGATTTTCAAAGCTATTTACATGCCTAAACCACAATTTTATGCACTTAAATGGCTGTTATAAAATAGCCTTCGACTCAGTGCCCATAAGAGTATGCATGTAACTCAATTTCACACATACACACAAGACTAGAGAGAGGAATTCTGGGGGTAGGGCAGAGTTAGCATTAACATTCATACTTTTTTTTCAACTCTTTTTTTTATCATTATTCAAATTAAACACAAGCAGAACTTGTACAGAAAAAATGGAGAAAAATTCAAATAAAACAACAAAACAGAATTTTTTTTAAAGAAAATACTAACCAATATATTGAATATCCCTCATACTCAAAGACAAAAGGGAAGAGACAAGACCTACTTGAGCGAAAAGAAAAAAAAAGAAAATAAGATAAAAAGAAATAGGAGGGAGACTACTTCTGTTATACAGTATCTGCCAAATGTTAAAATGGCCAAGCCTAAAAAACGGGGGTTATGCACGTGGCCGGGCCCCTTTGAAAATGTGCACAGTGTGCGCAAGACCCGGCCACGCGCCTAACCCCAAATGCATGCAGAAGTGCCGAGCCCAGAGAAAAGGGCATTCTGGGGGGTGGGGCTGGAGGTGGCCGGTACAGCAGCCATTTGCTGCTGTGCCGGGGAAGCAGGCGCCAGCAGTCGGCTGGTGCGTGCAAGTTGCTTCTGCTTCAACAGAGCAGTAAGCAATTAAAAAAAAAGAAATGTAGGCAAAAGGGTTTAGGGGAAGAGGGAAGAGGGAAGGAGTATACGTAGGGGGATAGGGAAGTTTCCTCCCAGTCCACTTCTTAATTGGAGTGAACTGGGAGGGAACTCGGGAAGGTCCGATTGAGTCGCCGCGCGTAATCTTACAAATTTGGGCCCCCCTGCACACGCTGCCCACACACGTCCATGAGGATTATGAAATTTGGTGTGCATGTAATACAATTTGGCCATGTTATAAAATCGACGTGTTCATGTGTGCGCGCCGGGAAATACGCACACATGGACACATGCACACACCTTTTAAAATTTACCCCTATGTGCATAACAACAAAGTTGCTAACCAGGATCAGCATGAGAATCCAAATAACATCTCAATTGAGAGGGTTCAAAATAAACAAATTTCTAATTAGAACATTTCATAAAACATTTGCAAGGGTAACGAAGAATAAATTGTGCGCTAGGAGCTACAACTTCATGGCACATTTTGAGAAATTACTTTCTGCAGATCTGTATGGCTCTAGTGATATCAGGAAAAACCTAAATCTTCCGGCCCTAGAATAAAGTGTGATGGTTATAAAAACAGAATCTCAGAACAGAATCTTAGTCTGTGGAAAAAAGAATTTAACTAAAAGAGTTCCAACCCAGAGATCTGAGTAGCTATAGAAGCAGTGGCGTAGCCACGGGTGGGCCTGGGTGGGCAGCTGCCCACCCAATTTAGACCCAGGCCCACCCAACTGACACCAGAACTGCAAGGCTGTCGCGGGATCCCATCCCCGCGACAGTGAAGAGGAGAACCCATGCTTGGCGCGCCATCACGGCACACGTGGGGAAGCGGTCCTACAACCATATGGCCGACCGATCTTCCTGTTTGCGGGGGGAGCGGAAGCGCCGCGCACAGTTTCCGCTTTCTCCCCCCAGAGCAGGAAGATCAGCTGACCTCTCCTGCTGCCACTAGCCTCCTGCTATCTTCGGGCCGTATGGCCGACCGATCTTCCTGCTGGGGGGGGCGGGGAGGAGAGCGGAAGCGCCGCGCACAGGTTCCGCTTCCTCCCCCCGGAGCAGGAAGATCAGCTGGCCTCTCCTGCTGCCACTGGCCTCCTGCGTACAGCCAACCGATCTTCCTGTTGGGGGGGGGGGGGAGAAGAGCGGAAGCGCCGCGCACAGCTTCCGCTCCCCCCCCCCCAGCAGGAAGATCGGTCGGCCATATGGCTTGAAGATAGCAGGAGGCCAGTGGCAGCAGGAGAGGCCAGCTGATCTTCCTGCTCCGGGGGGAGGAAGCGGAACCTGTGCGCGGCGCTTCCGCTCTCCTCCCCGCCCCCCCAGCAGGAAGATCGGTCGGCCATACGGCCCGAAGATAGCAGGAGGCTAGTGGCAGCAGGAGAGGTCAGCTGATCTTCCTGCTCTGGGGGGAGGAAGCGGAAACTGTGTGCGGCGCTTCCGCTCTCCTCCCCCCCCCCCAAACAGGAAGATCGGTCGGCCATACGGCCCGAAGATAGCAGGAGGCTAGTGGCAGCAGGAGAGGCCAGCTGATCTTCCTGCTCTGGGGGGAGGAAGCGGAAACTGTGCACAGGCTTGAATGTGTATGTGAGGATGAGAATGGGAGCCTTGTGTGTGTGTGTGTGGGTGAAAATCGGACCCTGGGTGTGTATGGGAGTGAGAATGGAGTCTTGAATGTGTGTGGGTGATAATGGAAGCATGAATATGTGGGTGAGGTTGGAAGCTTGAATATGTGGGTGAGGTTGGAAGCTTGAATGTGTGTATATATGGGTGAGGATGGAAGCTTGAATGTGTGTATATATGGGTGAGAATGGGAGCCTGGGTTTGTGTGTGTGGGTGAGAATGGAAGCTTGAATATGTGGGTGAGAATGGAAGCTTGAATATGTGGGTGAGGATGGAAGCTTGAATGTGTATATATATGGGTGAGAATGGGAGCCTGGGTTTGTGTGTGTGGGTGAGAATGGAAGCTTGAATATATGGGTAAGAATGGGTGCTTGAAAGTGTGTATGTGTGGGTGAGAATGGGACCTTAAATGTGTGTATGTGTGGGTGAGAATGGGAGAATGGGTTTGTGTGTGTGTGTGGATGAGAATGGGTGCCTGGATGTGCGTCTGTGTGTGCATAAGAATATAAGCCTGGGGAGGGGTGAGAAAGTGAGAGCTTGTATGTGTGTCTGCAGAGAATGTGAGCTTGGGGGGGGGGGGAGAGCATATGAGAGTGAGAGCCTGAGTGTGTGAGGGAGACTGTGAGAGAAAGCATTTATGTATATATGTGTGTGTGTGTGGAAGGGAAGAAGACAGTAGTAGAAAAGACACTGAAGAGGAATTAGGAAATGAGCGACAAGGGAAAAAATGGGAAAGAGAGACCAGGACCAACTGATTAGAAAAATACAAAGATCAGACAACAAAGGTAAAAAAAAAAAATATATATATATATATATAGAGAGAGAGAGAGAGATGTTAGCAATTTAAATATGTCATCTTTGGGAATGTGCATTCTTATATTTTTGTATTTTGCTCTTTCTTAAGTATTCCACTGTTCAGACATTTTAGTTTCTCAGGCTTTCTATTTTGGCTTTATCTACATGTTTCTGTTTCTAATTTATAGTCTCTTATTTCTATATTAGGTAAGGGTCGGTCTCAGTTTTGCCTGTTTGTGACAGAAATGAGTATTTCTAGCATATAGTTTCTCTGTAGTAATAGTCCAGCCTGTTCTGTTATTCCCATAGGTGATGTATTAATGTTCTAGGGCCTGGTGTAGTATTTGCATTGCTGCTTTTTCATAAGTTTGCTGTTTGAATCCTGAGAGTCAGTGCTGTGATTGTTTGGCAAGGTTCCAGATGCCTCTTTCTTTGCAAGAGTTTGTTACTTCACAAAATAGCAGTGGAGGGTTATTTTTTGCTGAGATTACACCAGAATTTGAATTTTTTTTTTCATGTTACTTGTAATGTGAATTGCCCTAGCTCTGCGCTGCACCTGTTCTGATGATTAATTATATTTTACTGTATTTATGAAGATTTCTGGGTTTCTGCAAAGATGGTTCATGAAAGAATACATTAATTTTTGTTTTATTATATGATTGGATTTGATTGTTTTCTATACTTGAAATAATTGAAGTAAATTATTTTAAAGTTTCATACATGACACATAATGGCTGTTGCAAACTACTTAGAAAGCCATTCTAGGGTGCAGTATATGGCATTATTTATCAGTAAGAAAACAACTAGTAGACCTGCATGCCTTGTGCCCACCTATGTTAACCTTGTGCCCACCCAAAAAATCAATTCTGGCTACGCCACTGTATAGAAGATTCCAAGAATTCAAACAAATCCATTTGAGCACTTTGACCTTGATCCTCTGGAACTTCACTGGTAAGATAATAAGACTTAGAAATGGAAGGCATAGCATCAGAAGGAAATTTCAAAACATAAAGCAAATATTTTTTTAAGAGATCCAAAGGTAACATTAGTGATGTTACAGAAAAATTCAATACTCTCAAGTTAAGATATTGAAGACAATTTTCTATATTTTCTAATTTTTTCATTAATTAAACCATCAACCATTGTTCAAAGTCTTCCAACTTCTCCCCATGACTAGTTAAAACTCTTTCAGTTGCTTGTATATGAATATTAATATCAGAAGTCACATCAACAAGAGAAGAAATTAATTTCTCCAAAACCACCAAAGCTGACCAAACAGAATCCAGAGTCACTGTCTGCTGTTTTTCAATGGCTGCCCAGTAGATGGTTCTTATTACAACTTTACTTTCAGAAGCAGAAAATGGAAAAATGTTTCAAGTATCCTCCTGACTGCTGATTGGGGTCAAGGAACATACCTATTTATCTTCCATGGCATCCCAACTCAGAAGAAAACCGCCAAGATCTTGATCCGGAGACATAGCTCCATCTGGGAATCAAGGGCAAGGTCTACCCCCAATGCACAGCAAAGTCTCCTCAGATTCTACTGCTTCAGGCCTCACCAAATGCCCACACAGCAGTGAAGACTTACCTGCAGATGACATCCGGAGGGGAGGAGGGGAATCCATCGGCGCTCCAGGGCTCAGCAATGACTCCATGTATGTGCTTTTCCCCATAGTAACCAATACTCAGGCCACAAAGTAAGCAATAGATAGAAACTTTATTGATATGCCTTGTTCAGAGCACAAAGTACTGGGAAAGCAGCCAGGCTTCTCAGAAGGCTAGAGTAAGCCTGATTTTTACCTCCTTCCCCAAATGCTTGAAACAGCTCAGCTTATATAAATTTTTCATGCTATAGGCTTTGCATTCTCTGAACATTTTTAGCACTTCCATTATGCATCACTAGATTGCTTGTAAATTTCCAGTAACCTTTACTTTCCAATTACCCTACTCCCCCCTACTACCAGCATAGTTCCTTTTCTTAGTATCGTGTATGTGACTGTTCTGTCTTGTTTTACTTTACCATGGCACCTGTGGTAATACATCATTTATCATGCTGCTTGCTGCCATCTTCTTGTTCTTCATTATACAAGGCTGCCTTTCCCTATTGCTCACACACAAGTTTCGACACTCTGGACACAAGATCAAGTTTACACAGGTCACACAGACTGGCCCTCTATTTCTGTTGCTAGGCAGACTTTACATCCTCCCTCTTGAACCTTGGTGAATATGTGGCAGACCAAGCTTCATGGGTAGAGGGAAGAGTAAGAGATGATGAATCAGGGACGGCATGAGAGGTATGGTAAAGGAGCAGCCAGAGTAACAACTCCAGACAGCAGGAACAGAACATGAGGCCACCATAATGATGTAAAGAAAAGGAAACAATATTACCCTAACCTAATACCCAACTTTAATGGTAACTGCAGCAGAGCAGAGTACCAGAAATCAGGCACGTCCATATCAGAAAGGATGGGCAGAGAGCAGTAACATGAGTATTGCTAAAACAATGATACAAAAATGAATAAATGATCCACTGAGCTAAACTTTTATTTCTAAACCAAGCAAGATTGGCTTTTATAATCTTTTTGCTGGGGAAGGGGAAATAGGGGAAGCAACTATATCCTTGAGAAAAGTAGGGTCAGCATTTATAGTAGAAGCATCATCATATTAAAGAGAAGTAGGGGAACAACTACATGTAGAAAATGATCAACTGCATGCTAAAACAAAGCCTTAATGCAGAAAAATACAAGAGCCATAATAATGCAAGAACCAACAATTATAAGAAAATATACTAGAACTTTCATTCCCCATCCTTTTACTTGCTTCCATAATGAAAGGAGTGTTTTTTGCCATTCATGTTGTGAATGAACTGTTTAGTGGACCCTTGGGCCGACCTGTGAGAGACTGGGGAGAAGTGTACTATAGTCTCTGGTGAGAGACAGGTCGGGAGGCGGATACCAGGCAGGAGCTGAACGTGAGCTTCACCCTGGAAGCCGGTACTCCCCCGGGAGAAGCCCGTAGGAGCCCAGCCGCTGGGACTTAGGTGATTCACCCTGGAAGCCGGTACTCCCCCGGGAGGAGCCCATAAGAGCCCGGCCACTGGGACTTAGGAGATCACAGAAGCTGGAGCTGGAGCAGGCAGGCAGGGATCAGGAGACAGACAGGAACTGAAGCAGGACTGGCTACTGGAACCAGACAGGAGCTGAAGCAAGACTGGCTACTGGAACCAGACAGGAACTGAAGCAAGACCGGCTACTGGAACCAGACAGGAGCTGAAGCAGGACTGGCTACTGGAAACAGATAGGAGCTGAAGCAAGACTGGCTACTGGAACCTGGAACCAAGCTGGAACTGAAGCAGAACAGGTTACTGCAAGCAAGCCAGACAAAAGAAAGACTTGGGCACAGAGCGAAACAAGTCTCAGGCAGGAATGGAGTCGCTAATGCAATAGCACACTCCGGGGCATGGAGCAACAGAGGACCGCAAGGAACCCCGTTGCAAGGCAGTCTTGGGCTCCGCTGCAGCCTTACATAGGCCGCAGCGTCTGATGTCACGGATAGGGCGGAGCCTTCAGTGGCGGGAAACGGCGCGCGCCTAGGGAGAAGGCGTCCAGGCAGGGCTTCTCGGCGGCATCCCCCCCGTGGGGATGCCGCGAAACAGGCCACAGACCCTCGGAGACGGGCCGGGACCAAGGAGGTAAGGGCCTAGTCGCGGCTGCCGCGACTGGGACCGCAACAATTCAGGCTCAGCCAGCCAATCAGAGGATAAATTGTAATTCTTCTCTAAATATGTAGTCAAGTTAAATATAATAGGGGTACAAGCAGTAATTTCAACACAACATTGTTTATAATAGAAGGTATAGAGCACTTGGTAAAGGCCTCCTAGTGCCATTAAAAGCAAATCCAGAACTAATCTATGGTCTTGTAAGGTTTCTGTTATCTCTCTTAATTGAAGGACAATGTGCCTCTGGGTGTCTACAGTAATTTTAAAGATTTCCACAATAGTTTATAAGTGCAAAATGCTCATTGCCAATCTGGCTATACTATGGCCAGCATCAAATATAAATACTGTAGCTACAAAAGGGCTATCCCTTTCATTCAGAGTTAAAGGATCCCATATAATTGCTTCTGCTAGAGTAGCACACTTATTATGTGTATGTATGTTACCATAATTCATGTAGTATTTATAAATGAGTCTAATACTAAATATGAAAAATGAAATATAAAGTAATCAAAACAGTCTTTTGTACAGAATGTGTATAAAGATAGTCCAAGAAATAGAGATGAAATAAGAATATGCAGCATAGATTATCTTTTGCATCGATGCTTGCATCAGGGTTTGTGAATTCATTCCTGGCAAGCAGACCCAACAATGTCTCATTATCTTTCAGCATTGACTCCTGCCTCCAGCCATCTCCTCAGCAGTTCCACATCCCATAACTTAGTGTGACAGGTGTTCCAGTCTATTGATTCAGAACCATAAGGATACACTTTTTTCTGTTGTAACGGGAAGTCAACGGTAAAGGAGTTTCATTACCAGACATACAAACTAATATGCAATTCTGCTTCAGATAGAAATAAAAAACAAAGTGTAAACAAAATATGCATTATATTCAGAAAAAATAGACAAGGCAGCTTCTTTCTCTATTTTCTGATCAGAACCATTCACCTTTCTTATATAACTTACAGACAAGTTTTTGTTTATCCAGCATTTAAAGAAACCATTAGGGATATGCAAAGCCCGAACCAATAGGCTTCGTTTTCAGCCCGCTATGGGAAATTTCGTATTTCCCGCAGTTTGGGCCTTTAAAATTCGGGGAGACCCAAATTTCATTTTAGTGCGCACTAATGGGATTAATGTGCACTAACTCTCATTAGTATGTGCTAACATTTTCTCGTTGGCACGCACTAACGGGGAGTTAGTACACACTAACCCGAAAACAAATTTTTCCTAAAAATCGGGGAAAAATTCCTTCGGGTTTTGGGCTCCCCAAACCAGGACGAATGCACATTCCTAGAAACTATACATTATTAGATTCTGTACAACTTAAATGCTAGCCATTAACAGAGGTATATATTCTCTGCTGTCACTTTAATAAATTACAGATCACCCATCAGTGCAAATAAAACTAAACTTTCTTAAACAATGTACTAAATTAAATACATTTTCTGCAAAAATCAACTCATTTTTTCACATCTTTAATTCTCCATCAATCTGTTTTTAACTTTTAAACAGAAAAAAATCAGTTCATTTAAAAGAGTTTTCTCCTTTGTTGGTATTTATGTATGAGAAACACTTTTCAGTTTTACATATCCCCCGCTTCCCCTCTTTCTTGCTAGCTCTGTTCTCCTTATCAGCAAACTCAGTTAACTCTTCAGCTCCCTGTGTCCTTTCAAGTTCAAAAGGTTCTGCACTAGCAATTGCTTCTTTTTTTTTTTATTTATAGTTTATTTTATTTCTTAAATACATTCAAATGAAATAAGAAAAGGAAAAATATACGTTACAGCAAGAATCAAGATTTACACTATAACCTCAAGAAAACATTATTCTGTAACATCACATACAGACCCCATAATCAGTGGGGGAGCCTATTCATACTAAATAACATAACGAAGTAATTATGAAGCTTCATAAATCAAGAGAGACTTTTTCTATTTCCTATCAAACTCATTCTCCAACTGGAGCAGTAACCCTCTTAACCACCTTTATCTTGAAGAAAAACTTCTAAATGCCCTGGGTCAGTGAAAACAAACTTATTTTTTTGAAAATAAATCATACATTTACATGGATATTTAAGAAAGAAGGTGGCCCCTAAGGCCAATACCCTCTGTTTCATTATCAGACATTGTTTCCTTCTGTGTTGAGTAGCTCTCGACACGTCTGGAAACATTTGCACAGTTTGTCCACAAAAAGCAAAACTTTTATTCACAAAATACTTCTGGAGAACCAGATTTTTCTGGCTCTCCAGTGCAAACACCACAACCAGTGTTGATCTTATCTGGATATTGTCCACTGAAGCCTCTAAAAAAGATGTCAAATTAGGGCTTTCAGGCTGAAGAATATCCATATCCCCATCATTCTTTGCCAAGTTCTTTTTTATATTAGATACATAGTACAAGTTAGAAATTATTATATCTTCAGAAATACCCAAAATTTCTTTTGAGTATTTCTTAAATAATTCATAAGCCGTCCGATAATAGTCTAGTAATGGGAAAATTCAATATTCGGAGGTTCTTTTTTCTCACGACATTATCTATATTTTCTAACTGCTTATATATACCATTAGAGTGTCCTTTATAAACGCTGATCCTGATGCTTGTATAGAGGTAAATTGTGTGGCAGTCTCCTCCAGGGCTGTCTTAGTGTCCGCGGCAAAAATGGTGGCTTGATTCATGGACTGGACTAATCTCCTATCCATGTTATTTACTGCCCTCCACACATCAGTAAGGGAAATGTTCTCAGGTTCAGACATGCATGGTTCCTCATACAGAAGGGGTCTATTACCACCCTTTTCTGCAATGTTCACTCCCCCTACTGCTCCCATAGCCATAGTCTGAACCTTCTCATTTTCCTCTGCTGGTTTAGCAGTTGTCATTGCTAATCGGGAAGGGTCATGCACAATTTCATTGGCCCTCCCTCCAGCCAGGGGTGAAATGGATGTTTGGATCTGGGCTGGACTCCCGGAATCACCCGATGAGAAAGATATTTCAGAAGCCAGTTCTCTTACATTATAACTCACCCTCCGCTGAAGGTGGTCATCCATGGGGCCTCAAACTTCTTTCTCCATAGGAGTGGAGGTTTTTACCTTTCTCTTTCTCCCCATCAGTTGAAACATTTGTCTGCCGGAATCTCGCCCAGGGGCGCGCCCCTTTGGCGCGTGGCTTTGGCAGCACGCCGGCGGCTGCACGCCACTGTGCTGATCTTAAATAGCCCACAGAGGCTCCCGCTGACGTCGGGGGCGGAGCCCAGATCTCCTTCGGCTCCTTCCGGTATCGCGTCCTCCTGCCCTACACCCTCCGATGCACTCTCACGGCGGTAGGCTCCCAGGTAACGGTTCAAGGGCTGATCTTAAATAGCCCACAGCGGCTCCCGCTGATGTCGGGGGTGGAGCCCAGATCTCCTTCGGCTCCTTCCAGTATCGCATCCTCCTGCTCTACACCCTCCGGTGCACTCTCACAGCGGTAGGCTCCCCATTAGCAATTGCTTCTAAAACAAAAGAATCATCAAAATCCTCACTAGAGGAACCCCCATGTTCCCCCGTGACCCAATTCTGAATCCGTACACAATTATGAGTGTCCACAGCAAGTATAAATTGAGACTGGGCTGTGATTCCTGGAGCAGATCCCTACTCCAGGATCTGGACAGACAGCAGTTCTTCACTGTGATGCAGTAACTCAGTTATATTGTAGAAGCAGTCAGACATAAACATAAGACCTGATTCCAAACAGTTACTGATATTTGCCAACATATGCTGGAAAAGGCAAGTAACAATTTCAAATATCAATTCAGAATTTTGTCCTAGCATTAAAAGATCCTTTAAACCCACAATCTCTATTTGGGAGGAGTTATCCTTTTCCCCCTCTCTAGTCTGACAATAGTTCTTTCACAAGTCCAATGTCTGCAAATGTTTTTCAAGAGACTTATCCTTCTAATGTTTCTGTAAATAATCTCAGAGCCCCACAAGCGAGGTTCCCATTAAAGAGCCTTTCTGTGACCAACAAAAAAAAGGGCCAGATTTTGCCACCTTAAACCACTTTTTGTTGTGCTCCAGTACAAGTTTTTTTGTTTAAAGGAAATGCTGCACAAACTACGTCTACAGGCAACATTAGAGCAGAATCAGACATATAGGGCTAGATTTTAAAAGCCCTGCGTGCATAAATCCTGCCAGATTTACGCGCGCAGGGCACTCGCGCGCCGGCACACCTATTTTGCATAGGCCGCTGGTGTGTGCAAAGCCCCGGGACACACGTAAGTCCCGGGGCTTTGTAAAAGTGGCGGGAGGGGGCATGTCCAGGGGCGTGTACAGGGTCAGGGGGCGGTCCGGGGTGGGTCCGGGGCGTGGCAATGGTTCGGGGGCAGGCCAGGAGGGCGGTCCCGAGGCCCCCGGCACTGCGGCCTGTGCCAGGGGATGCCGAGGCAGCACGCGCAAAGGTAGGGGGGGATTTAGGTAGGGCTGTGGGGTGGGGTAGATAGGGGAAGGGAGGGGAAGGTGGAGGGACGTGGAAGGAAAGTTCCCTCCAAGGCCGCTCTGATTTCAGAGCGGCCTCGGAGGGAACGGAGGCAGGCTGCATGGCTCGGCGCGCGCAGGCTGCTGATTTTGTGCAGCCTTGCACGCGCCGACCCTGGATTTTATAAGATATGCGTGGCTACGCGCGTATCTTATAAAATCCATCGTACTTATTTAAGATCTACCTCATAGACTATAACACATCAACAACAAAGTATTAAATGTTACTCAGTAGTCATCCCACAACAGAAAAAAACTAAACTAGATCGACTTGATCTCACGGACGCTCCCTCAGCTATTAACTCTTGGGTCAAGATAACAAGTGAGGTCGCAGATCAATCTTGCCCAACCATCACCAAATCTCTGCACCCACCCCAAGATAACAGGAATCCTTGGTATACCCCGGAACTTAAAGCCCTCAAACAAGAACTTCGTAGTAAAGAGCTCAAATGGCGCAAGACCCCATCCACTTCCACCCTATCCAGATAAAAAGCCCACCTTAACGCATACAGGAATGCCATCCTCAAAGCCATAAAAGACTTCTTTTCCAAAAAAATCCACAACTTCTCCTTCGTCCCTAAAGCCTTATTCTCTTTTGTTTCATCTCTCACAAAACCCTCGCCCCCCTTCATTCCCAATGAGCAAGCATCTAATAAAGCCACAGAACTAGCTATCTACTTTGAAAAGAAGATAGCTAACCTCCTCAACCTTCTCTCCACCTCCCAACTGACAACCCTCCCCTCCAGCACTTCAACAACTACTCAGAGCGTCAACTTAACATCCTTCGAGACTTCATCTTCACTGGAAATCGAAATCATCCTCAAGAAGCTAAAACCTTCTTCTCACCCGCTGGACGCAATACCCTCCAACTTTCTTCTCTCCATTCCAAACATCATTTCAAAATCACTAGCAGACATCATTAATTGTTCCTTAACACAAGGAAGGGTTCCAGACCAACTAAAACTAGCCATTCTAAAACCCCTACTAAAAAAACCTAACCTTCCGACATCTGACCCTGCTAATTTCTGTCCAATAGCAAACCTACCCTTGATCTCCAGAATCATGGAAAGAATTGTAAACAAACAATTGTCTGTTTACCTTGAGGAGAACAACATTCTCTCCCCCTTCCAGTTCGGATTCAGAAAATCTCAGAATACTGAAGCCTTATTAACCTCACTATCTGACACTATCCTTCTTAATCTGGAAAGAAAACAACCTTACCTTCTCTCACTTCCGACTTATCGGCAGCTTTCGATACGGTTAATCACTCCATCCTACTGGAGCGTTTATCAGATATCGGTATTCAAGGAGAGGCACTTAGTTGGTTCAAATCATTCCTTGAGAACAGATTCTACAAGGTCAGGATCAATAACAAGGAATCACACCCAATCAAATGAAACCTGGGAGTCCCTCAAGGATCATCTCTCTCCCCCACACTCTTTAACTTTTATCTGCTGCCACTTTGCCAATTAATTTCCAACCTCAAACTAAAGTATTACATATTTGCTGACGATGTACAGATTCTTCTACCAATCACAGAATCCCTGCAAAAAACTTGGGCACACTGGAACAGTTGTCTACAATCCATCAATAGCCTGCTTACCAGCCTTAACCTTATCCTCAATTCAAACAAGACTGAGATCCTCATCATTTCACCAGACGAAAACCACGTTCTCCTCAACTCTCAAAGCGCTTCCCAATTCGCCAAAACATTCATCAACCACTCCCCTTCCATCAGAGATTTAGGGGTTCGGCTCGATAACCACTTCAACTTAAAATCATTCGTCCTCAACACAACTAAAGAATGTTTCTTTAAACTACAAGTACTCAAAAATCTGAAACCTCTCCTGCATTTCAGTGACTTCCGTTTAGTAGTTCAGTCAATTATCCTCACAAAGTTAGACTACTGCAATTCTCTACTGCTAGGTCTCCCAGCGATAACTATCAAACCCCTACAGATGGTCCATAATGCCGCAGCTAGGATACTCACCAATTCAAATAAAAGAGCCCATATCACACCCATCCTTCATTTCCTTCACTGGCTTCCCATAAAATCTAGGATCACCTTCAAAGCTCTAATGATGATCCACAAGGACATTCATGGCATCGCCCATCTCAATCTATGCTCTCAACTCCGTCCTCATACATCAGACAGACCAATCAGAAATGCATACAAAGGATCATTATACGCCCCACCGGTCAAAACCACACTAAGAAAGTGTGCAATCTCGACAGCAGGGCCCACCCTTTGGAACTCTCTGCCACCGGAGCTTCGTCACGAACCTTGCCATCAAACATTTAAGAAACACCTCAAAACATGGCTTTTCAGACAAGCCTTCCCGGAATCCCAAGACCTTTCTGACACAGGTCAAAGGACATAACAGGACATAATTGGGATCTAAGATCTCTCTTTCCTCAATTATCTTAGCCTGTTCCCCTCCTTTCCCTCCTCTCCTCCTCCTCCTTTCTTCCTGACCTACAGCCCTCTACTCTTATCCCCCCTCCCCTCTTATCTCTACCCTTTCCCCTTGTCCCTCCTTTCACACCCTGTGTCATCTTCTTTTGCCAAGGTAACCCTAACTATTATACTTAGGTGTTAATGCTAATGTTTTCTATCATGGCTTTAAAGTTTCAATGTGCCTATGTCCTCTAGGGTCCCCTTTACGTTTTATTTGAATTGTTCACTTGTTTTCATATTTATACTCTATTAGACGCTATGTTTTAATGTAACGCCTTAGCTGCTATTATGTTGTTTTATATATTCCATTAGACGATATGTTTCAATGTAACGCCTTAGCCTCGATTGATCTGTTGTATTGTAAACCGATATGATTTGTTAATGATACAAGAATGTCGGTATATAAGAATTCTAAATAAATAAATAAACTAAACAGTACAATAGAAATAGATTTTATACTTACAACCTCCAGTCCTTATGATGCTGTCTTTGTACGGCGTCACTTACTGTCACAATTTCCTCTCAGACGTCTCTGCCAAAGTTACTCTGTACTTCTCCATCATGCAGAGGATAACAACCTGTGTGGCCTTCCAGGCCATACCTGGGAATCATGTTGTGGTTGTGGTTATGCTGTGGTTACCAAGAATGTATGCTTTTTCCCTTAGTAACCGATACTCAGGCCACAAGGAAAGCAATAGATAGAAACTTAGATAGATAGAGCACAAGGTATTAGGAATGGGCCAGCCTTCTCAGAAGGCTAGAATAAGCCTGATTTTAACCTCCTTTCCCAAATGCTTGTCACAGCTCAGCTTATGTACATTTTTTCATGCTATAGATTTTGTGATCTCTGATCATTTTTAGTCCTTCTATCATGTGTCATTAGATTTCTTGTAAATTTCCAGTAACCATTAATATCCAGTTACCATATTCCCCCCTACTCCCATTATCATGTATGTGCCTGTTCTGTTTTGTTCTGCTTTACCATGACGCCTGTGGTGACACATCATTTATCATGCTGCCTGCTGCCATCTTCTTGTTCCTCTTTATACAAGACTGCCTTTCTCCATTGCCCACATACAAGTTTCCACACGCTGGACACAAGGTCAAGTTCACACAGGTCACACAGCCTGGCCCTCTGTTTCTATTACTAGGCAGACTTTACAGTTGTCCAGCAGGGAGACTGTACACTCCTCAGCACAGCACTCATACTTTTTGATTTTAAAAAGTATACACAACATATGTTTATCTGCAAACGTTATACCCTGATAGCGCAAGTGTAACTTTACGTGAGTACTAGTTCACTTTCACATGTTCTAACCCTTACTGAAGATATATTTTACTGAAACATGACCATGTTGTGTGTTTAGAATTTTTTTTCCTCTTCTTTTGTTATAAATTTTGTGTTTGCATTTATTTTCTTATTTATTTTGGGGGCCAATGTTCAGCCGCTACGTGGCTCAGCTAGTTAGCCTGATAAACCTATCTGGCTAATAAACAGTGTATATTCAGTGGTGCCGTTGCCCCATTGAATATACCTGGCTATCAATGTTAGTTGCATATGTATTATGCGTCTTACTTTAGGACAGGTCAGCAGCATAATCAGAGTTAAGTGCATAAATTATGCAGCTAATTCCGCTATTCCACGAAATGCCTTCCACCTACCTCCAGAATGCCCCCGACTTATGCATATAAATTCTAGCCGCATAACTCATTATGCGGCTAGAATTTAGCCACAAATAGCATTTAATATTGCCATTTTTTATTTTGACGGATAACAGATCAGATATCCATCTAAATGGCTTTTGAATACCAACCTCTTAATATTACTTATACCATTAGGGGTAGATTTTCAAAGGGTTGCACACGTAAGATACGCGCGAAACCTCCAAAAAGCTATCCCTGCCTCCCTCTGTGTGTGCCGAGCCTATCTTGCATAGGCTTGGCGGCGCGCGCAAGCCCCGGGATGCGCGTAAGTCCCAGGGCTTGAAAAAATGGGTGTTCCGGGGCGGGGCCATGGGTGGGGCACTGGCCCAGGGGCATTCTGGGGGCAGGACCGAGGCCTCCGGAACAGCCACTGGGCCGGGGGATGGAGAGCCGGTGCTTGCAAGTTACGCCTGCCCGGAGGCAGGCATAACTTCTTCAATAAAGGTCAGGGGGGGGGTTAGTTAGGGCTGGGGGGCAGGTTAGATAGGGGAAGGGAGGGGAAGTCCTGGGGGGGGAAGGAAAGTTCCCTCTGAGGCTGCTCCGATTTCGGAGCGGCCTGGGAGGGAATGGAGGTAGGCTGCTCGGCTCGGCACGCGTAGGTTGCACAATTGTGCAACCCCCTGCGCACGCCGACCCTGGATTTTATAACATGAGCACGGCAGCACGTGCATATTATAAAATTGGGTGTTAATTTGTTCGCGCTGGGTTGTGCCCAGCGCGCATGTTATAAAATCTGGCCCTTAGTTTTTACTCTTTTCAAATTATTTTATTTATTGTTTTCTGTTATCACCATTCCTCTGCACAGTTTCTCCTCTTATAGGAGTTTTTGCCTCTCCTTTTTGCTGCAGATTAGTAGCAACAGGTCTGCAGTTTCATATTTGAGTTCTTTCAAAATATTGGTGTGAATACCATTTGGCACTGATGAGTTGTTACTCATTCATTTATTTATTTAGATGTTTTTATATACTACTCACTCAAATTCCAGACCTCACTGGAGCACTGAACAGCAATCTTCATATTACATAAACATTCAGAACATTTAAAACTAAACACAATAAAAACCACCTTTCATTTTCAGTGATTTGCTTCAATTTGCCTATATATCATTATCATCAAAGAACATTTCCAGTATAGGTATCTCCCCAACATTCTCAGGAAAAATTGAGAAAAGAATTAATTTAACTTTTCTGCTATGGTCTTGTCGTCACTGACCACCCCTTTTACCCCCTTGGTCATTTAATGGTTCCACTGTCTTCTCTCAAAGGCTTCTTTCTTCAAATGTACTTGAAAAAGTATTTTATTACATTTTGCCTCTGTGGAACATTTCTTTTCAAATTATACCTTGGCCTGCCTTAGTAATGTTTTATATCTAACCTGCCAGTGCTTATTTCTTTTCTATTTTCCTCATTTAGATCTAGTTTCCATTTTCTAAAGGATGCCCTTTTGGCATTAATTGCCTCTTTTACTGGACAATTTAACCATGTTGGCAGTTATTTAGTCTCCCTTTGACCTTTTATAATGTGTGGAATATATTTTATCTGAGCTTCCGATCAGATATTTTTAAGCAACATCCAAATCTCATTCAAGCTTTTAACTTTTGTAACCATTCCATTTGGTTTTTTTTTCTAATGTCCTCTTTTATTATTGTATCCCTTTTAAAAGTTAAATGTTTTGACAGCCATTTCATTTAATATCTTCTCTCCTGCGATTTGCTAAGTAACATTACCACCATTATCCTTTGCACCAAGACCTATATCTTACTGAGGACTAGATCTAAAATTTCACCCCCTCTCATCAATTCCAGAATCAATTCTTAATGAAAAAATAATTTATATATCCAGAAGCTTTACCTTTCTAGTATGTCCTTAAATGATATTTACCCAGTCAATACTGGGGTAACTGAAATCTTTCAGTATTATTGTGTTGCCAATTGTATTTGCTTTTTACTTTCTGCTAGCCTAATTGCCTAATTCTTCATCATGGGCTTGCCAACAATAATATACACACACTGCTACATTCTTCTCCATCACACGTGAAATTTCTATCCATAAAAATGTATTCTGGAGATGAGACAGCTCAGAGGAGATATGATGCAGGTTATAAAATCATGTGTGAGATGGACTAGGTAACTAGGGAATGGTTATTTATCCTTTCAAACAGTAAAGGTTTATTCCATGAAGTTAATAGGTAGCACATTTATTTATGTATGTATATATTTATCTATTTATTTGTACATTTAAATTCCACAATACGCAAATTATATGCAAACAAAAAAATGTTCATACAAATATAGAAACAGAGAAACAGAGAAATGATGGCAGAAAAAGACCAATCGGCCCATCTAGTCTGCCCAGCAAGCTTCCACATTTATTTTCCCATACTTATCTGTTTCACCAACCACCAACTTCAGGGCTCTTGTTGGTAACTGTTTGATTCAAATTTCCTGCCATCCCCTGTCATTGGTGCAGAGTAATGTTGGAGTTGCATCAAAGGTGAGCATAAGGCTTATGGTTAAGGGTTGTAACCACCGCATCAAGCAAGTTACCCCGATGCTTGTTTACCCAGATTGCACAGATCGATGCCTTGTTGGATGATGTCTGAATGTAAATCCTGTTTTCCTCACCTCCCCCTACTGTTGAAGCAGATAGCAAAGCTGTATATGCTTTCAAAGTGATGTATCAGGCTTAATTGGTTTAGGGTATTGACCGCCCTATTAAGCAGCTACTCCCACGATTATTTGTTTACCCAGATTGTGAAGTTCAGTTCTTGTTGGTTGTTGCCTGAATGCTAATCCTCTTTTTCCACATCTCCCCCTGCCGTAGAAGCAGAGAGCAACTCTGTATATGCAGTCAAAGAGATGTATCAGGCTTAATTGGTTTAGGGTAGTAACCACCGTAATAAACAAGTTACCTCCACGCTTATTTGGCAAAGTATGACAAAGTAAGACAAACAAGAGCCACTACCACTTACAATCAGATGATGGTGACAGCTAATATCTAAACTGACTGCTAATGGGAAAAGTCATACCTATTCCTATAATTCTGGACGCAAGTGCTAATAACAAAGACATGCCCTCTCTTACAATTATAGAACCTGAGCAAACAAATAGGTTTTTAGCTGTTTTTTAAAGGTGGGGAACTCTGCTCAGCACATAAATTCTCAGGAATGATGTAAAATAGAATGGGAACTCCTAACCTAGAACCTTTTTCCTCATCTGTTTTCTGAGCATTCTCTGTGAAGATACTGGTCTGTGCTGCCACTCAGTGAAGTCACCCAGTCCAGTGAGGTACTGATCCTCCTTTGTACACTGACACTATGGTGACATCAGACATGCTAGGTCTAGTGAGTCTTCTGTCATACTGACCTATGTGCAAGATTTTACTTTTGTTGAGCTATGAGGAAAAGAGGACTGTGCTCAGTTTAGAGTTCACATGCTCTTTAGCACATGGATGCCTTTAGCACATAAAAGCTGGAGGTTTATGGATCAGTGTGCACACTAACAGGCTTTGCATATTGTGAACATTATTTTTTGTGCATATATTCTAAAATGTAGTTACTCACCTATTAAGCTCAGCTGTGTTTTACAATTCACATTAAATTGTGTTGATACATTTTAAAACTTTAATGAAGCAGGCACGAGAATAAAGGTGAATTGCTAAAAAATAAAAACATATAAGGTGATACATTTTTATTGGACTAACTATACCTTTCTTGACTAGCTTGTGTTATGAGAACTGGCCACAGAAGGCCGTGGCCTAGCTCCCTCCACCTACCGCTCTCGCGCTGTGTCCTGACCAGTCCAGGGACCCTGGTGGCGGCAGGAAGCCGTGGTAGACGTGCTCTGGCATATGAGCCCCAGGCCAGACTTTCACCGCCAAAGCAGCATTCTTGGCACACCCAAGCCCATCCAGGCCCTTCTGCCTCCTGGCTGCCTTAGGTGCGCGCTCGCGCGCCTCTGAACTACATTTAAAGGGATCGCTTTGGGAGGTACCCAGGCTCCTCCCTCCTGACCCTGGCCGCCCTATATTAAGGCAAGGACTGCCCCCAGATCTTGCCTTGGCTTTCTTTGGCTCCTATTCCAGTTCCTGTTCCTGTTTCTGCATTCTGACCTGTTGGACCTGTGACCTACACTTGATCCTGGACTACGAGACTTGCTGCCTGCCCTCACCCATGCTTGACCCCATACTCTGAGATTCGCTGCCTGCCTTGACCCACGCTTGAACCTGGAATGTGAGATTTGCTGCAAGCCATGACCTACGCTTGACCCCAGACTACGAGATTCGCTGCCTGCCTTGACCCATGCTTGACTCTGAATTATGGGATTCACTGCCTGCCCTGCCTCACGCTTGGCCTCAAACTACGAGACTCGCTGCCTGCCCTGATTCATGCCAGGACCTCGAGACTCTACGGACCTGAAACCCAACGTAAGTCCAGCCGACCCCGGTACCCAATGGCTCAACCTGAGTGGAACAAGGGCTGGTAATAGGGAAGCCCCAGTGCGGTCTCGGCTCACTCTAGTCTTGCCAGCTGACGGTGAGGACCTGTTGGGTTCCTCCCCATAGGTAGTGCCAACTTCCCCTTGCTCCAAGGATCCACGTCCCTAACAGCTTGTCAGGAGCCTATACACATTTGTCAGGTCAAACCAAAATGAAACAGACAGAAAGATGAAATGCAATGTGATCCGTGTTTAGGTACTGCATGGTTGTTTCCTAGGCAGCACATTTTCATCACATTCTACATATCCTATGGAAATTGTCCCATTAAAGTCAATGGTGAACACATTTTCAAAATGAGTTAATTTTTCAGATCTTTCTTGAATTTCTTAAAGTTACATTTTTGTTTTCTCTTGAATATATCAACCAATAGAAAAAAGAAAACTTTCCACAGAGAATCAATTAAAGAATTGTGATGGGCGATGGATAAAGGGGCAGGTTCATGCTGACCAAACCATTTCTTTTCAAAGACATTTTTGTACACATAGGGGCAGATTTTAAATACTTGCGCGATCGCGTACTTTTGTTCGCGCACCAGGCGCGAACAAAAGTACGCTGGATTTTATAAGATACGCGCGTAGCCGCGCGTATCTTATAAAATCCAGGGTCGGCGCACGCAAGGGGGTGCACATTTGTGCAACCTGCGCGCGCCGAGCCCAGCGCGGCCTGCCTGTTCCCTCCGAGGCCGCTCCGATTTCCGAGCGGCCTCGGACGGAACTTTTCTTCACCCTCCCCTCACCTTCCCCTCCCTTCCCCTACCTAACCCACCCCCCCGGCCCTATCTAAACCCCCCCCCTACCTTTGTTGGCAAAGTTACGCCTGCTTTCAGCAGGCGTAACTTTGCACGCGTCGGCCAGCAGCCCCGCTCCGTCCTCTGGTCCTGGGGGCTGGTCGGAGGCCTCGACCACACCCCCGGGCCGGTGCCATGCCCCTGGGCCCGCCCCCGAAACGCCGCGGCACGCCCCTGAAACGCCGCAGCATTTCGGGAATGCCCCGGACACGCCCCCTCCCGCCCCTTTTCGAAAGCCCCGGGACTTACGCGCGTCCCGGGGCTTTACGCTCGCCGGCGGCCTATGCAAAATAGGCACGCTGGCGCGCGCGGGCCTTTTAAAATCCGCCCCATAGGGAACATTTTGAATAATTTGCATCATTTGCAATATACACAAGCAGTTTTAGCCCATGTTCATTGCAACACTCTTTTGAAGGGAAACCATGCTTGTTTCCCTTTGAAAATCAGCAGCTGCAAAGTGTACTCATGCTAAAAGTACTTCGCATCAATTTGTGTGAACAGCTGAAGGGGGCAGGTGGGGGGGATAACACATGTGCAATTGAGAATCATATGAATACACCTAAATCTATCCCAGGAATACCCTCCTTTAACCTGGCTCCACTCATTTGTAGCCGGTCAGTGGAGAGCAATCACCAGACAAGTTATTATACCTGGGGAAATTGCAATTTCCTCCAATGAAAGGTTTAAAAGTTGTCCTCCCTTCACATATTAATATGACAAGCATTAGTTTTCAAATGTATCTGCAAGTGATCAAAACATTATGGGGAAAATTTTCAAAACTGTTCAGGCAGGTGAAAAAGTCCCCCATGGATTTTGTACCAATTTAAAAAGATAAAGTGCATATCTGCTTTTTCTTTGAAAACTGCCTAGGGGAAAAGTATTCGCAGATTTGTATCTGTTTTTTCTGCAGTCACTTTTATTCAATCAAAACAACATGCATAGTTTTGAAAATCCAAACTGCATTCTCTGTTGCCTTCCCCAAACTAATCCCTGCTCTGGGAATGCTTCCACAAAAATGCAGGTAAAAGTGCATGCAGTGTGGCAGAACAAGTGTTTATGTATTTGAATGTATACGTATAATTCTCAATTCCATCCCAATTCTGTCACCCAGAATGCCTCTCCTCGGGGCTCATAAAAATCTGTATGAAAATCAGGTTATATACTTAGGGATAGATTTTAATATATGTGCATGTGCGTCCATGTGCCGATTTTATAACCTGCATGCACCGGTGCACCCGTTTTATAAAATCGGCGAGCCATGAACACATCTGCACCAGATTTTATAATCCACACGTGTATGTGCATGTGGTGCTTGCAAGGGGGAGTGGAATAATGCAATTTTCACAGGGTGACGCATCCCAGGCATCCCCAGTCCCCTCCCAGCCGCTCCAGTTAAGGAGTGAACTGGGAGGGAACTTCCCTACCCCTACCCTAACTTCGCTTCCCCTTCCCCTCTCCTCCCCGCTCCCTAAACCTACCCTACCTTACATTTTTGTTTGTTTTTCAAGTTGCTGCTCCTCCAGAAGCAGGAGTAACTTGCGCGCACCAACAGCCTGCCAGCATGAGCTTCCCTGACACAACAGCAAATGGCCGCTGTACCGGTGCCCCCAGCCCTGCCCCGGACCACCCCTTTAACTGGGCCCGGCACTTCGGAGCATAACAAGGGTTAGGCACGTGGTCGGACCCCTTTGAAGTTCGTGCAGTTCACATAAGGCCCGGCTATGCATGTAACCCCCATTTTTCATGTGCGCAACGTTTTGAAAATCTACCCCATAGACGGTAAATTTCAAAACGGCTTGCGGGCACATATTGGCGCAAGTTCATCGGCGCGCATCCAGAGACGCAAAAATTTTATAACTTGCGTGCACATTATAAAATAGCCTGGCAGCACGCACATGTGCACCCGGTTTTAAGTGGGTGCACAAATCCTGAGTCTACCGCGCAAGCCAGGGAAGTTTATAATGGGCGCACATCCACACCATTGCCAGTTTTACCAGTTCAACAAAAATTTCACCCAGTTAAGAGCTAGGTCCTTCAAACTCACACTGGTTTGATAGCCTGCACTCCCCCCAGTTACCCCAGACCCTTTAAACCTGGCAGAAAAAGCCAATTTATTTTATTTTTTAAGTTTCACCTGCTCCATAGCAGAAGTAAAGTTACACGGTTGTAGACTTGGGCGCACGCCGGGGCACATAAGTATACTATTTATCACAGATCTCTTGGCCATGCCCCAAAACACCCATCCCCTACCAGACCATGGCCACACCACCCCTTTTTTTAATCGAAGTGAGATGTGCATGCTGTAGGATGTGCACATTTGTATGGCTTTTAAAATTTGGTGGGTGCGCATGTCCTTATTTTGGCACACGCCAGACTTTTAAAATTCATCTTTATCTTTTAAGTGCAAGCCCTAGGTGGTTTTAAACAGCCATTAATGCACATAAAGCAATGAATACTAGGATCTACCCCCTGGGGTTGTAAATGCTTTCTCTGCAGCATCCTGGATCCTGACCATTCTGGGGAGCAGATGATCTAACCCAGGAATTGAGCTCAGCTTCTCCACATAGCAGTGGACAGCACTAGCACTAAGCCACCAGGTTGGCCTTCTTTTTTGATTTTTCTAAAGCAGATTTCTCCAGCTATGGTTACCCCTCTATGAATAGCATTCCCAGAACATTTTTAATTAACTCTTATCCTATTATACGTGTGCGCAGGCCAAAACAACATTTTTTTTTTGTTTATTCATTTTGGCACTGTTTTATTCATTGGCACTAGTAGTGCGCACTACTTGCAAATATGTCTGAACAGTGTGCACTATTTGGCGAAATGAATAAAAATGAAAAAAAATCTGAATTTGCACAGGATATTTTTGTTTCATGTGAAAATGAAGCAAAATGAAACAAAGGTGTTTTGTTCCATTTTTTTTTCAATTTGTTTTCAAACAAATGCACATCCCTACCCTATTATGCACTAAATAAAACCCAGTTTTTGTCTTATTACTTAAGGGCGAAACAGCCACTTTAAGAATGACTTAGAAATGTCACTATGTGCATATAGGAAATATTCATACCTGTATCGGTGAAGTAAATAAAATGCTTTGCATTTTGCTTTCCAAAATGAATAATTAGTTTGCTTATGAGTCATCCTGTCTGCTTGGATTACTGTAAAGAAGCAATTTCACAAGCTGATAATTGTGGTAGATGGTTGCATTAGCACTAGCAGTAGCAGTAGGCATAAGGAGCAAGAATGAAGCAGAGCAGACTGCTCTTTCTGCCAGAGATCGTGTCTGAAATCGGATGAAAGTCTAAACTAAGCAAAAATGTTAACCTACAGCCAGGGCCGGTGCAAGGGTATTGGGCGCCCTAGGCGACCCTTGCGCTGCCGACCCCATCCCCCCCCACACACACACACACCTGTTTCGGCGCCAACTGTGTGCTTCTCAGGACGCCGAGCCATAAGGGGCACCGAAGAGCAGCCACGTGGTGCCGCGAGCGGGGCCTATCCCGCTCGCGGCAAAGAGAAATAGAAACAGTCGGCGCCGAAACAGGTAGGGAGGGGGGAAGCACACAGTCTCTATTTCTGTTTGCCACGAGCAGGATAGGCCTCGCTTGCGGCACCACGAGGCTGCTCTTTGGCGCCTCCTACGGCTCGGTGCCCTAGGCGACTGCCGAAGTTCGCCTAATGGACGCGCCGGCCCTGCCTCCAACAGCACTATCTAGATATTGTTTTATCAAGAAAGGGAAAAGGGGAAATGCCCCACAGTGAGAATTTAGTGTTCTTTGAAATCAGTTTTGTTATAATAATAAAGCATAAAGCATAACTCACAAGTTATCCATCTAAATGACAAGATTTGAAATATTCAGACACTTATTGGCTAAATTATAGCCTAATAACTCATCCAGCTATAATTTAGCCAGATAAAAAAGGAGGGCATTTTGGGGAGGAGTAAATTATCTGCCTGATTCACTAATGGGTGAATTTTAAAAGTTCTACGTGTGCCAAAACTTGGAGATACACGCACAAGTTGGACAGGCGCATGCCGAGTGGATTTTATAAGCTGCCCATGTACATGTGTATCTCCCGCTAAGTGTGCAAGTCAAGTTTTGAAAAATGATCAGGGTATGGATGGGGTCCGAGTGGGACATGGGCATGACAAGAGATGTGCACATAAAGCCTTAATGAATCTGGCTCTAAATTAGTTTAAAAATTTTAGACCTGCTTTAGAGAAATGATGGCCTCTACTCCCTCTGCTAGTAGGCTATTTCAGACCTTGCCATCTTCAGCTTTACTTCTTAAAAAAACTAATACTTAAGAACATAAGAACATAAGAAATTGCCATGCTGGGTCAGATCAAGGGTCCATCAAGCCCAGCATCCTGTTTCCAACAGAGGCCAAAACCAGGCCACAAGAACCTGGCAATTACCCAAACACTAAGAAGATCCCTGCTACTGATGCAATTAATAGCAGTGGCTATTCCCTAAGTAAAATTGATTAATAGCGGTTAATGGACTTCTCCTCCAAGAACTTATCCAAAACTTTTTTGAACCCAGCTACACTAACTGCACTAACCACATCCTCTGGCAACAAATTCCAGAGCTTTATTGTGCGTTGAGTGCGTTGAGTGAAAAATAATTTTCTCCAATTAGTCTTAAATGTGCTACTTGCTAACTTCATGGAATGCCCCCTAGTCCTTCTATTATTCGAACACCCAGACACCCTTCCATGTTTTATTACCAGATTTTGTGATAATTCCAAGAACTCCAAGGTTAGTGAGGTTGTAAAAAAAAAATCTGGTGTCCCCATTCTCCTGAAGTTTGAGGTTTAACCATGGTCCCTCCGTGCAGGTCACTTCAGCCTTTTTTGATGCCCGATGCTGTTATATGACTGCTGTTAAGCGTTGTAACCAATACTCCATGAGAGTTTTCCCAGCACCTTCTTGTAAGCACAATATAGTCATACTACTGCTATTTTGGACTGAGCTATCATTTTGGGTAGGTTACCCATGCTTCATTACCATCCTTTTGTCACTAGTGATCCATAGAAACATAAACATAGAAATGATGGCAGAAAAGGACCATCTGGCCAGCAAACTTCCCATGGTAGTAGTATCTGTCATGCTGTGCAAGTTACCCCCATGTCTCAGTCAGTGCTGCTTGGCGTGCTATGCTATTCTATGGCCTTGTTTTTTTCCTTAATGTCTGCGCATCAGTACCCCAGACTGTAAAAAAGTCATAGCGCTTGCATTGGTTGTCTCTGAATCCAAATTCCTCTTTCTTTCCACACCCCCTACTTCCTTCTTTGAAGCAGAGAGCGGTGTTGCAGTTGCATCAAAAGCATCAAGGCTTATTGGTTAAGGGTAGTAATCCCAGGCCTTCTGTTAATGGTAGTAACTGCTGCTCTGTGCAGGTTACCCAGAATGTAAAAGTCGTGGCCCTTGTTGGTTGCTGTCTGAATCCAATTTCCCCTTTCCAATGCCATTGAAGCAGAGAGCAGTGTTGGAGTTGCATCAAGGCTTATCGGTTAAAGGAAGTAACTGGAACACCAGGTTACCCCATGCATACTTTCTTCATTTCCTTTAGGAAGCAGTCCTGTGCTTTTTTCCTTATGTCTGAGTATCAGTATCCTAGACAATGGAAATAGGCACCCTCGGTTGTCGTCTGAATCCAAATCCTCTTTTCCCCCTGCCGTCTAAGCGGGGAGCAATGTCACGGTTGCATTAAAAGCCTCAAAGCATACTCGTTATGGGTAGTTATCTCCATGCCTTCTGCTAAGGATAGTAACCACCGTATCAGCAAGTTACCCCCCCCCCCCCGCATGCTTATCTCATTTCAGTCCTCTAGCCTGTAGAGATCCACAGTGTTTATCCCATGCTCCTCTGAATTCTTTTACTGTTTTCATCTTCACCACCTCCTCTGGAAGGGCATTCCAGGCCTCCACCAACCCTTTCCATGAAGAAATATTTCCTGTCGTTGGTTCTGAGCCGTCCCTCCTGGAGTTTCATTTTGTGACCCCTAGTTCTATTGTTTTCATTCCAATGATAAAGGTTCAAAGTCCATACATCATTGAAACCTTTTAGGTATCTGAAGGGCTGTATCAAATCTTCCCTGCACCTCTTCTCCTCCAGGGAATACATATTCAGATTATTTAGCCTCTCCTCATAGGTCATCCGATTCAGACCCTCACCATTTTTGTCGCTCTTCTCTGGATGCTTCCATCCTGTCTCTACCCTTTTTGAGACACAAGTTCCAGAACTGAACACAATACTCCAGGTGAGGCCTCACCAAGGAGCTGTACAAGGGCACTATCACTTTCTTTGTCTTACTCTCTTCCTTTTTCCTCTCTATGCAGCCCAGCATTCTTCTGGCTTTATCGATCGCCTTGTCACATTGCTTCACCATCTTCACTATGACCCCAAGATCCCTCTTTTGGTCTGTGCACATCAGTCTTCCCACCCACCCCCATCAAATACAGCTCTTTTGGATTACCACATCCCAGATGCATGAATCTATACTTCTTGGCATTAAATCCCAGTTGCCATATCTTCAACCACTCTTCAAGTTTTCTTAAATCTTTTTTATTCTCTCTACTCCTTCAGGCATGTCCACCCTGTTGCAGAACTTAGTATCATCTGCAAATAGACATACTTTACCTTCTATTTATCCCATGCTTTTTTGTTGCTTTTAAGGAAATGTGACAGATTAGTGGGGGCTTCAGTTGTATATGAAATTATAGGTCTAGTGGTTTATTTCTGTTTTATTGATGATTTTGTTGATGCAAAAGTGGCAATTTTTTTTTTAATATGTTGTTTACTGCCTTGGGTAGTTTATGTAACTGGGGAGGTGGTATATAAGCTAATAAAGTGAAATTGTATGAAAAAAACTCTGGGATAAAATGTCAAAAGTTTAATTGGGATCTGCATACATGTTGATGGACTGAATGAGCTTAGAGGAATTTTCATTCTCCTAAAACTATGTGCATTGTTTCACAACATGCACAAACTTAGTTGCATTGAAAAAGAGTCATTCCTGTGGGTGCCGGGAGGAGGGGCATAAATTATATCTATACACATTCCTTACATTTTCAAAGATTACATGTATAGGCAGCATGCTCTTAACACACCTAAATTTTCACTCCAGCTTTGCATGTCTTCGCATATATTTAACCAAATAATCTTATTTTCAAGTTCAATTTAGGAAAGTACCAAGTGTTAGAAAATCAAATTATTTTGTGAGGATTTAAAATGTATGCAACATGTTTTTGCAGTTAGGAGCACTACTGAAAATTTAGGGGTGAATTTTCAAAACATTACATACGTAAAAATTAGCATATGTGCACATATGTAACATCTACTCTATTATTCCGTCTTTTATAACAGTCAAAAATGTGCACTTATTTTTTATTTATGCATGGGAAAAGGGGGCTGTCTAGGTACATTCCCCAGTGAGGACAATATTTACTCATAACAACATAAGAACATAAGAAATTGCCATGCTGGGTCAGTCCAAGGGTCCATCAAGCCCAGCGTCTTGTTTCCAACAGAGGCCAAACCAGGCCACAAGAACCTGACAATTATCCAAATACTAAAAAGATCCCATACTACTGATGCAATTAATAGCAGTGGCTATTCCCTAAGTAAACTTGATTAATAGCAGTTAATGGACTTCTCCTCCAAGAACTTATCCAAACCTTTTTGAACCCAGTTATACTAACTGCACTAACCACATCCTCTGGAAACAAATTCCAGAGCTTAATTGTGCATTGAGTGAAAAAGAATTTTCTCCGATTAGTCTTAAATGTGCTACTTGCTAACTTCATGGAATGCCCCCTAGTCCTTCTATTATCCGAAAGTGTAAATAACCGATTCACATCTACTCATTCAAGACCTCTCATGATCTTAAAGACCTCTATCATATCCCCCCCCCCCCCCTCAGCCATCTCTTCTCCAAGCTGAACAGGCCTAACCTCTTCAGCCTTTCCTCATAAGGGAGCTGTTCCATTCCCTTTATCATTTTGGTTGCCCTTCTCTGTACCTTCTTCATTGCAACTATATGTTTGTTGAGATGCGGCGACCAGAATTGTACACAGAATTCAAGGTGCAGTCTCGCCATGGAGCAATACAGAGGCATTATGACATTTTCCGTTTTATTAACCATTCCCTTCCTAATAATTCCTAACATTCTATTTGCTTTTTTGACTGGTGCAGCACACTGAGCCTACGATTTTAAGTATTATCCACTATGATGCCTAGATCTTTTTCCTGGGTGGTAGTTCCTTATATGGAACCTAACTGTCATAATTAGTGAGGTTTGGGTGGATCCTTGGACACTGTGACAGCTGACCATGCCCACAGGGGGAAGTCCCGTGAGGGGCCACAGGTCAGGCTCAGCTTAGGACACACAAACACAGAGATTGATCTTTTATTAGACAATGTGGTGAAGCCACCAGAGGTGGCAGTGGTAAGCAGCAGAAGTAGCTCGGCTGGGCTAGTATCCCTCAGGCGCTGGAACAGTGACTCCTCCGGTAGCAGTGCTGTAGTGGAAAGAACTGAGAATAATGAGTACAGTGGAATATGTACAGAGCCCCAGTATGGAGAACCCCAGGATAGGGAGAGCAGGCCCTCGAAGAGCTGATCCCTGAGAGCTGAGAGGCTTGAAGGTAATGTACTCACACAGCAGTTCCACGTAGGAGATGGTGCAAGATGTGCACCATTAAAGTGCAAAATTACTTTGGTCCTAAAATAGCAAGAGAAGAGGCACAGCATCACCGGAGACCTCTCCTTCAGAGAGAAGCGTTTAGGAAACCGCTTACAATACTGCAGTTCTGGTTCTCCAGTCGCCGACTGTTCTGGGCAGTCCCATATTAATTAGTCTACAAATCATATAAATAAATGATCTCCCTGGCTGAGCTTCTCCAAAGTGGTGAAGAACATTAAAACAAACACATCAAAACGCAAAGCATTACAAAAAAAATATTCTAATCATATGAAATTCACAAAGAGTGCTGGGATGTGTGTGGTCCTTCTGCATTTCCAGCCGCCGGTATGTCTTTTTGGAAGGAGAAAATTTGCAGTATTTAGATTTGTGCAAGCTCTTAACATAGAGACGTTCAGGTTATAGCACTGTTTAAGTTTTTTAATTTGTTCACTCTATGGTAACAATACTTTACCGGCCTTTCTTCTTTCCAGCTTGTTGTAAGCTTCCAAGTTCTCTCCCCCTGTTGATTGTAACTTTGACTTATTCCTACCTATTGTTATCTTTCGTTTACTTGAATTATTACTCTAGTTTTCCCTTTGTTAAACTGTAAACCGATCCGATATGGTTATTTACTATGAAGGTCGGTATAAAAAACTGTTAAATAAATAAATAAATAAATAAATAAAGGGCTGGATTGGAGGCAGGCCCTCGAGGAGCGAGTACCTGGTTCCAGAGAACAGCTCTGAAGTGAAGATGGTAGTACTCACTGGTGTTGAAGATAGCGAATCTTTCCAGGCAGAAGAGAAGGAAGGAGCAGGCAGTGAGTCAGGGAACATGAGCGCTCGAGGAGCGAGTACCGGTTTCCTGATAGCGACTTGAAAAGCAAGTGAGGCCCCCGAGGAGTGGGTACCCCGTTAGCGTTAAGAGTCCAATGGAAAATTGGAGAGGCAGAGTAGCTGGGTATGGAGAGCGAATCCCCTCCATAAGAATCTCCTTGCTAACTCAAAGGCTAGCAAACATCGTAGGCTTTAATAACCGGGCAGCATGATGTCATGACAGGGGGACGCCCCTGAGGTTTGCGCCAAGTAGGAAATAAGAGTGAGGGCCACATGGCACGCGTGCCCTAAGGTACCAGTGGAGC
The DNA here is from genome assembly GCF_901001135.1 of Rhinatrema bivittatum. Lineage (NCBI taxonomy): Eukaryota > Metazoa > Chordata > Amphibia > Gymnophiona > Rhinatrematidae > Rhinatrema > Rhinatrema bivittatum. The sequence continues at coordinate 94,296,487 of NC_042617.1, read as the reverse complement.
ATGGTGGGAGGCAGTGCCCAAGCCGGTCCAGGGACGCCGGAGAGGACGGCAGGCAGATGCCGCGGCAGCCAGACGTCCATCCATAACGAGAGGAGGTGCAAAGAAATAAAGGTAGGCAGAGTGAAGCCATCGGGAAGGGACAGTTGCAACAGTAACCCCCTTCAAAGGGCGATCTCTGCGGGTACCAGGTTTTGGTTTCCAAGGATGCGAGAGATGAAGCTGATGGAGCATCTCTTTGTCAAGGATATTAGCCAGAGGCTCCCTAGAATTTTCTTCAGGGCCAAAACCTTCCCATGAGAGAAGGTATTCCCAGGTTTTGCCTCCTTTGAGGACATCAAGAATGGCTTCAACCTTGTATTCTAGGTCATCTTCTGCATTGATAGGAGATAGTTCCTGAGATTTGGAAGAGAATTCACTGATGATGAGTGGTTTCAGAAGTGAAACATGAAAAGCGTTATGGATATTCAATCCAGGTGGTAACTTCAGACTGTAAGTAACATTGCCAAGACGTCAGAGGATTGGAAATGGTCCAACGTAGTGAGGAGAAAATCGGGAGGAGGGTAACTTCAGTTTAAGGTGCTTAGTGGATAGCCAGACTTTGTCACCAAGTTGAAAAACAGGCGCTTTGGAATGATGAGCGTCATAAAACCTTTTATTTATTTTTTTATTTAGTAAATTATATATACCAATATTCATATTGATTTCATGTTGGTTTACAATGAATAAAAAATTCAACATTGTCAGTTAACAAAATTAGAAAATTCAGCATTCAATAACATATTTTCATCATTCTTACTTTAAAACATAATAGAATGCTCTTAATCAGTAATTCTAAGATATAAAATAAAATACATCAGACCTTAACTCCATTATTGTTACTTATCCATAAAACTAACATTAAATAACTTATCCATAATACTAAAATTAAATAACATTAATTAAAAAAGTAAAACTGCCTTATAATTATTTAGTCAAGAAGTGATAATTATTTGCCAAGAAGTGCAAAGTCATGCATATGGGGAGTGGAAATCCGAATGAACTGTATTCGATGGGGGGGGGGGGGGGGGGGGGGGGGGGGGGGGGAAGGCTGATGTGCACGGAGCAGGAGAGAGACCTTGGGGTAATAGTGTCTAATTTATTTATTTATTTATTTAACACTTTTCTATACCGACCTTCATGGTAGAGACCATATCAGGTCGGTTCACATCGAATAGGGGAACTGAACCAAGAACAGTAACCAAAAACAAAAGGTTGAACATGAAAAAGCAAAGTTACATTTAACAGGGAAATTAAACTTGGAGGCATAGACTGCTGGAAGGAAGGAAAGGCTAGAGATAGCGGAGAAATTATTAGTATAAACAGAGCAGTCAGGAGGCTCTTATTCTGGTCTTAGGGGTAAAATGGAAATCCATTGCTCCTAAAGGAAGTTCTATCGACTATTGTGTGTCATGGGTATCTAAGAAGGCTTGGCGGAAAAGCCAGGTCTTAATGATATGAAGTCTGCGAAACAATGCGACAAGGCGATAGCAAAAGCCAGAAGAATGCTGGGCTGCATAGAGAGAGGAATATCGAGTAAGTAAAGGGAAGTGATTATCCCCTTGTACAGGTTCTTGGTGAGGCCTCACCTGGAGTACTGTGTTCAGTTCTGGAGACTGTATCTACAAAGAGACAGAGACAAGATTGAAGCGGTACAGAGAAGGGCAACCAGGAAGGTGGAGGGTCTTCATCGGATGACATACGAGGAGAGATTGAAGAATCTAAATATGTACTCCCTGGAGGAAAGGAGGATCAGGGGTGATATGATTCAGACTTTCAGATACTTGAAAAAATTTAATGATCCAAAGACAACGACAAACCTTTTCCATCAGAAAAAAATCAGCAGAACCAGAGGTCACGAGCTGAGGCTCCAGGGAGGAAGACTAAGAATCAATGTCAGGAAGTATTTCTTCACAGAAAGGGTGTGGATGCCTGAAATGCCCTTCCGGAGGAAGTGGTGAAGTCTAAAACTGTGAAGGACTTCAAAGGGGCGTGGGATAAACACTGTGGATCCATCAAGTCTAGAGGGCGTGAATAAAGAGGAGGCAGCAAAACACTGCACGGAGCGGCAGTAGCCACAGAGGCATTCACGGAGCGGGCTGCCAGTGGTTGGAGTTCCACCTTCACGGAGCGGAAGGGTGGAGGGCTGCCATTTCCAAAAAACAAACAAACAAACAAAAAAACCAAACCGGAAGGCTCATCTGCATACTGCTCCCAGCATCCCCCGGGAGAGGAGTCCAGAAGTCACCGCAAGTGATCCAGGGATTGGCGTCCATAGCCCAGCTTCCAGAGGCCCAGCATTCCTTTGCAGTAGAGGAGGACCGGAAGGCTCATCTGCATACTGCTCCCAGCATCCCCCGGGAGAGGAGTCCAGAAGTCACCGCAAGTGATCCAGGGATTGGCGTCCATAGCCCAGCTTCCAGAGGCCCAGCATTCCTTTGCAGTAGAGGAGGACTGGAAGCGTGTGCCGTTAGGCGCGCGAATCTCAAACCCTTCCATTAACTGAGTGAAGATTAACTGTGGTTAAAGAGGATTGGTAAGTATAGCTTTCAGAAATTTTTGGGCTTATAAAAGTTGGTGAAAGGTGAAATTAAGGGATATATTATTTAGAGTTTGTGTGTGTCTGAGGTAATAAGCAAGCCAGAGATAGTTAATTCCAGTATCTGTTTTTCCCACCCACTCAACCCTTGATTTTTAGGCACGAGACAGTTTTTCATCAAAAATCAATCAGGGTCTTATCTAAATCATACTATTGTACCAGCCCTTACTGAAAGTTTAATCATCCCCTTGTAGGAAACTAGCTGATTAATTAGTAAATTCACCTGTAAATTTAAACTACTCTCATTCCAACTCCCTTAGTATCTTAAACTTAACTAGGAACTCAATAAAACTAAGATGAAGGCAGCAGTCCAGCAACAAGAGGGAGGCTTTCCAGTCTTTTGCATTGAGTGTCACATGTATGATTTTTTACCTGCCGGAGAGATTGTATGTGTGCACCCGGTGCAAAGAGCTCCTGGCTCTCAGGGAACGAGTCCGATCTCTGGAGGCTAGAGTAGCAGACTTGGAGGAGCTGAGGGAGACAGAGAGGTACATTGACAAGACCTTCAGGGACATAGTAGTCAAGTCCCAAATCCAGTCTGGCAGCCCTAGTGCTGCCTTGGATCAGAAAGGTCTCCCAGTAGGAGAACATCACCCTGGTGTAGCAGGAAGTGATCCTGTAGCAAGGACCTGCTCTCCAGGTGATGTATTGTCCTCTCGCACCGAGGACAAGTCTCCCAGGGCTACTGCCCAGGAGGGAAGGGTTAGGCCTGCCATCATAGTTGGCGATTCAATTATTAGAAATGTAGATAGCAGGGTGGCTGGTGGACGTGAGGACCGCCTGGTAACTTGCCTGCCTGGTGCGAAGGTGGCAGACCTCACGCGCCACCTAGATAGGATTATAGACAGTGCTGGGGAGGAGCCGGCTGTCGTGGTACATGTGGGCACCAACGACATAGGAAAGTGTGGGAGAGAGGTTCTGGAAGCCAAATTTAGGATATTAGGTAGGAAGCTAAAATCCAGAACCTCCAGGGTGGCATTCTCTGAAATGCTTCCTGTTCCACGTGCAGGACCCCAGAGGCAGGCAGAGCTCCAGAGTTTCAATGCGTGGATGAGACGATGGTGTAGGGAAGAGGGATTCAGCTTTGTAAGGAACTGGGGAAACTTTTGGGGAAAGGGGAGACTTTTCCGAAAGGATGGGCTCCACCTTAACCAGAGTGGAACCAAGCTGCTGGCACTAACTTTCAAAAAGGAGATAGAGCAGCTTTTAAACTAGAACAAAGGGGAAAGCCAACAGTCACTCAGCAGTGCATGGTTCGGAGAAATGTATCCTTGAAGGATACTAATGAAACAGGAGAGTTAGGGCATCCCAACAGAGAGGTTCCATTAAAAGCAAATATAGTCCATATGCCTATATGTAAAAAATCACCAAAACTAATGATTTCCGAATTATCCCAAACAACTGAAAAGCAGGTTGTTAAAACAAACAAAAAACACACTTTGAAATGTCTATATGCCAATGCCAGAAGTCTAAGAAGTAAGATGGGAGAGTTAGAGTGTATAGCAGCAAATGATGAGATTGACATAATTGGCATCACAGAAACTTGGTGGAAGGAGGATAACCAATAGGACAGTGCTATATCAGGGTACAAATTATATCGCAATGATAGGGAGGATCAACTTGGTGGGGGTGTGGCACTTTATGTCCGGGAGGGTATAGAGTCCAACAGGCTAAAGATCATACAAGAGACTAAATGCTCAGTAGAATCTATATGGGTAGAAATCCCATGTGTGTTGGGTAAGAGTATAGTGATAGGAGTATACTACCGTCCACCTGGACAAAATGGTCAGACAGATGATGAAATGCTAAGAGAAATCAGGGAAGCAAACCAATTTGGCAGTGCAATAATAATGGGAGATTTCAATTACCCCAATATTGACTGGGTAAATGTAACATCAGGACTTGCTAGAGATATAAAGTTCCTGGATGTAATAAATGATTGTTTCATGGAGCAATTGGTTCAGGAACCAACAAGAGAGGGAGCTATTTTAGATTTAATTCTTAGTGGAACACAGGATTTGGTGAGAGAGGTAACGGTGGTGGGGCCACTTGGCAACAGTGATCATAACATGATCAAATTTAAACTAATAACTGGTAGGGGGACAATAAGTAAATCTGCAGCTCTAACACTAAACTTTCAAAAGGGAAACTTTGATAAAATGAGGAAAATAGTCAGAAAAAAACTGAAAGGTGCAGCTGCAAAGGTTAAAAGTGTTCAACAGGCTTGGACATTGTTTAAAAATACAATCCTAGAGGCGCAGTCCATATGTATTCCACGCATTAAGAAAGGTGGAAGGAAGGCAAAACGATTACCGTCATGGTTAAAAGGTGAGGTGAAAGAGGCTATTTTAGCCAAAAAATCATCCTTCAAAAATTGGAAGAAAGATCCATCTGAAGAAAATAGGATAAAACATAAGCATTGTCAAGTTAAGTGTAAAACATTGATAAAACAAGCGAAGAGAGAATTTGAAATGAAGTTGGCCATAGAGGCAAAAACTCATAATAAAAACTTTTTTAAATATATCCAAAGCAAGAAACCTGTGAGGGAGTCGGTTGGACCATTAGATGACCGAGGGGTTAAAGGGGCTCTTAGGGAAGATAAGGCCATTGCAGAAAGACTAAATGAATTCTTTGCTTCCGTGTTTACTAGTGAGGATGTTGGGGAGATACCAGTTCCGGAGTTGGTTTTCAGGGGTGATGAGTCAGACGAACTGAACGAAATCACTGTCAACCTGGAAGATGTAGTAGGCCAGATTGACAAACTAAAGAGTAGCAAGTCACCTGGACCGGATGGTATGCATCCCAGGGTACTAAAGGAACTCAAAAATGAAATTTCTGACCTATTAGTTAAAATTTGTAACCTATCATTAAAATCATCCATTGTACCTGAAGACTGGAGGGTGGCCAATGTAACCCCAATATTTAAAAAAGGCTCCAGGGGTGATCCGGGTAACTATAGACCAGTGAGCCTAACTTCAGTGCCGGGAAAAATAGTGGAAACTATCCTCAAGATCAAAATTGTAGAGCATATAGAAAGACACGATTTAATGGGACACAGTCAACATGGATTTACCCAAGGGAAGTCTTGCCTAACAAACCTGCTTCATTTTTTTGAAGGGGTTAATAAACATGTGGATAAAGGTGAACCGGTAGATGTAGTGTATTTGGATTTTCAGAAGGCGTTTGACAAAGTCCCTCATGAGAGGCTTCTACGAAAACTAAAAAGTCATGGGATAGGAGGCGATGTCCTTTCGTGGATTACAAACTGGTTAAAAGACAGGAAACAGAGAGTAGGACTAAATGGTCAATTTTCTCAGTGGAAAAGGGTAAACAGTGGAGTGCCTCAGGGATCTGTACTTGGACCGGTGCTTTTCAATATATATATCAATGATCTGGAAAGGAATACGATGAGTGACGTTATCAAATTTGCAGATGATACAAAATTATTCAGAGTAGTTAAATCACAAGCAGACTGTGATACATTACAGGAGGACCTTGCAAGACTGGAAGATTGGGCATCCAAATGGCAGATGAAATTTAATGTGGACAAGTGCAAGGTGTTGCATATAGGGAAAAATAACCCTAGCTGTAGTTACACGATGTTAGGTTCCATATTAGGAGCTACCACCCAAGAAAGAGATCTAGGCGTCATAGTAGATAATACATTGAAATCGTCAGCTCAGTGTGCTGCAGCAGTCAAAAAAGCAAATAAAATGTTAGGAATTATTAAGAAGGGAATGGTTAATAAAACGGAAAATGTCATAATGCCTCTATATCGCTCCATGGTGAGACCACACCTTGAATACTGTGTACAATTCTGGTCGCCGTATCTCAAAAAAGATATAGTTGCAATGGAGAAGGTACAGAGAAGGGCAACCAAAATGATAAAGGGGATGGAACAGCTCCCCTATGAGGAAAGGCTGAAGAGGTTAGGGCTGTTCAGCTTGGAGAAGAGACGGCTGAGGGGGGATATCATAGAGGTCTTTAAGATCATGAGAGGTCTTGAACGAATAGATGTGACTCAGTTATTTACACTTTCGAATAATAGAAGGACTAGGGGGCATTCCATGAAGTTAGCAAGTAGCACATTTAAGACTAATCGGAGAAAATTCTTTTTCACTCAACGCACAATAAATCTCTGGAATTTGTTGCCAGAGGATGTGGTTAGTGCAGTTAGTGTAGCTGGGTTCAAAAAAGGTTTGGATAAGTTCTTGGAAGAGAAGTCCATTAACTGCTATTAATCAAGTTTACTTAGGGAATAGTCACTGCTATTAATTGCATCAGTAGCATGGGATCTTCTAGGTGTTTGGGTAATTGCCAGGTTCTTGTGGCCTGGTTTGGCCTCTGTTGGAAACAGGATGCTGGGCTTGATGGACCCTTGGTCTGACCCAGCATGGCAATTTCTTATGTTCTTATGTTCTTAAAAAACCAGGGGTGGGTAAGAGTATGGGGCAGGGGTGTGGCCTGCTTGTTACAGTGGTTGCTACCCCTAATTGAGCTGGATGTTCACTTGGATGCAGATACGGTGCTGCTCTCTACATTGGTGATGGGGTGGAGGGAAATTGTGGTGGGGTGGAGGGGAATTAGGGCTGAAGGGTACTGGAAGCCAATATATAGCTGGAACTTCTCATTGGAATAAATTCAAACAGAACCTTAAAACCTGGCTATTTAAACAAACATACCCTGATTTACTGATTTTGCTGAATACTCCCCCCCAACCTCCCCCTCACATATGTTCCCTGATAATCCTGCTTCTTTGCCCTTCCAAATTGCTCCGTTCCACCACCCCCCCCCCCCCCCATCTAATTACACACTTCTACCCTTCTTATATTATTTCTGTTTTACTTCCCATGGAATAAGTCCGTAATAACTCATTCGACAGCTAGGTTAACTTCTCTTTTTGATTTGTAAATATTGTCTAAAATATTTTATGTTTATCCCTGTTTCCATATAAGAAATGTTCCCTGTTACCTCAAACACCATTGTTTATGTAATTTATTGTAAAGCTTGCTGCTGCGTTATGTTACAATGTGAAACGAGGTGATGTTATTAACGTGCCGCGGTATATAAAAAACTCTTAAATAAATAAAATAAAATATAAAATGCCTATATAAACAAATAAATAAATAAATAAATACATGGTAGAAGTGCCATTGCATGCGCAGGTGCATGTCCACTTAAAATTGCATGCACATGTGCATGCAGTCAGGCTATTTTATAACATATGTGCATATGTTCATATATGTTATAAAATAGCCTCATCCCTGGATGCAGGCCCACGAACTCGCGCACATGTGCACCCGTGCACCAGTTTAAAAGTTATCATCAAAATAGGATAATTTTCAAACAACTGTGCATGGTGACATGCACACGTGTATGTGTTTGCACACATTTTCTTTAGTATTTCATAATTCATGTATATGATATGTGCACATTTAATAAAATAAGTATAATTCTACTACTTAATATATGCACATATGTAGGATTACATGCGAATACATGCAAAGCATTGAAATCATGTATATCAATGGATTGAACATATTTAATTTACTTATCTATCTTAAATATATACATGCATATATTTTATATGTTAAAGTAAAGTAGGAATTACTCAGATAAGTCCCAATTTACATGCATTAAGTTGGCCAATTTCAAGAAAGTTTGCTTATTAGTCCACCAGTTTGCCCAGTCCTTCTCCAGGTCATCGAGACCCTCCTGGTTCTTCAGGCTGAACTTCCCCAGTCCACCCAGGCTCCCACACAATAAACGCATTTTGCATTACTACCAGATAATAATTAGCAGGTATAAAAATATGTAAGCTGGAAAATGTACACATGTAAGGGCCTTTTAATATAGAAACTTGTGCGTGCAACAGTTAGCCCCATCCTGGAAAGCCCGTTTTTAATACGTGTACATGAGCTCACGAAAGTGAATATATGCACATATATTTTACTTTTATAAAATATAAAATACGTGAGGATGGGCTACTTATGCACATATTATGCTATATTTTATGTGTGTAACATTTTGAAAATTCACCTTTAAAAATTTAGATTTACGGCAAACATACAAGGGAAGAAAGAAAAGTGCCTCATCACATCTAGCTCCATGGATGTCTGGCTAAACCTTTATTTTCTGAAGGTTTGCAGCAAACTGTACAGTGATGTAAATTCTGAGTCAACTTTTCATAACATAGCAGATTCTGTCAAGTTTATTCTTAAACAGGGCTTCTCCTATGAAGTGCCTATGACACATTTTCTATCCTTCAAAAATAAACAGGAATTGTTGTAATTATATAATTACTTATTACATAAGATTAGCACATTTTATTTGTTCAGTTTTGTAGGGAGCTGGAAGCCATCTGAATAAGCAATAACATATAACAGTAGATTTATTAAATAGATTTGCTTTATCTGCTCCATGGATGTTAAGAATCATTTAAGCAAAGGTCAAGTACCTTAGGTATCCAGGAAGTGAAAAAAACTAATGAATTCACACTCTGAAGTGTGTTGTTACACATATTAAATGTATTAATTACTTAATTTATTTATTTTTATACCTGGAAGTTTAATCCTGCTCATTTATTTTTTCTTATAATTGTGGTTCGCCTCATCTATATCTGCTTAAGTATTTAAAATAGAATGCAAAATAACAAGCGTAACTAGGAGAATGCCCTTTTTTTTTTTTATAATGCATGTATATAAAATAAGACATGCAAGACACAGTGATTGAAATAATTATAGGCTGCAGCTTTATTAACAATAAATAAATCACAAAGTAATACCCGAGCCAAAGTTAGCCCAGCAACAAGTCATCCCCAGCCACTTGCCATATTACTAGCTAAACAACTTTAAAAGTCAGCTAGCTAAGTAACACTCCTCCGTTCTACACAAGGGCCATGAGCTCCTCACCCACCATACCACTAACTAGGAAGACGGGGGCTCAGATAACTCCATTAGCTTCCCAGCAGTACAGGACCACCCTTGCCCTAACTCTGCCAGCCAGGCAGTTTACAAGAGGATAAACCATAAAAGACTAGACTAATACTAGCCAAAGGTACAGGGAATTATATTACCCAGTGCCCCCCACCCCTACCAGAGCTGCAGCTTATATGAACAATTATCAATTACCTATTCCAACACTTCCTGAATGGCATTGAGAAACGGATACAAACCAACATCAAAAAGATGAATATCATGCGTCCAATAAAAACCCACACAATCTGCTTTCCCCCATAAACAGTCATGGCATACCTGTATCACGCATAATAGGGATGTGAATCGTGTCCTCGATCGTCTTAACGATCGATTTCGGCTGGGAGGGGGAGGGAATCGTATTGTTGCCGTTTGGGGGGGTAAAATATCGTGAAAAATCGTGAAAAATCGTTAAAAATCGAAAAATCGAAAAACCGGCACATTAAAACCCCCTAAAACCCACCCCCGACCCTTTAAATTAAATCCCCCACCCTCCCGAACCCCCCCCAAATAACTTAAATAACCTGCGGGTCCAGCGGCGGTCCGGAACGGCAGCGGTCCGGAACGGGCTCCTGCTCTGAATCTTGTCGTCTTCAGCCGGCGCCATTTTCCAAAATGGCGCCGAAAAATGGCGGCGGCCATAGACGAAAAAGATTGGACGGCAGGAGGTCCTTCCGGACCCCCGCTGGACTTTTGGCAAGTCTCATGGGGGTCAGGAGGCCCCCCACAAGCTGGCCAAAAGTTCCTGGAGGTCCAGCGGGGGTCAGGGAGCGATTTCCCGCCGCGAATCGTTTTCGTACGGAAAATGGCGCCGGCAGGAGATCGACTGCAGGAGGTCGTTCAGCGAGGCGCCGGAACCCTCGCTGAACGACCTCCTGCAGTCGATCTCCTGCCGGCGCCATTTTCCGTACGGAAAATGGCGCCGGCCATACGCGTATGGCCGGCGCCATTTTCCGTACGAAAACGATTCGCGGCGGGAAATCGCTCCCTGACCCCCGCTGGACCTCCAGGAACTTTTGGCCAGCTTGTGGGGGGCCTCCTGACCCCCACGAAACTTGCCAAAAGTCCAGCGGGGGTCCGGAAGGACCTCCTGCCGTCCAATCTTTTTCGTCTATGGCCGCCGCCATTTTTCGGCGCCATTTTGGAAAATGGCGCCGGCTGAAGACGACAAGATTCAGAGCAGGAGCCCGTTCCGGACCGCTGCCGTTCCGGACCGCCGCTGGACCCGCAGGTTATTTAAGTTATTTGGGGGGGGTTCGGGAGGGTGGGGGATTTAATTTAAAGGGTCGGGGGTGGGTTTTAGGGGGTTTTAGTGTGCCGGCTCACGATTCTAACGATTTATAACGATAAATCGTTAGAATCTGTATTGTATTGTGTTCCATAACGGTTTAAGACGATATTAAAATTATCGGACGATAATTTTAATCGTCCTAAAACGATTCACATCCCTAACGCATAAGCAACCACACATTTCCCAATTTGTCTATTAATTTTAATAAGCCCACTAGACCACCTTTTCTGATCCTTATAACACCTTCTCTGTATTATATCAGACCAGCAAAGTATCAAATCTGGAAGCATTTCTAATATAATCTTGAAATCCTTTATAAGTGCTTTAATTAATTACTTACATGTCCATTGACCCAAATCATTTCCCCCAAAATGCACAAACAATATATTTGGTCACTGTATATTAGCTATGTAATGTCATAAAATAGGCAATAATTGAAACCAACGTAACCCTCAATGCCCCATCCAATGTACTGAATCTCCTATAGAGGCCAAGCCAAGATGTTTGCCAAGCGGCTGATGCATTGCTCTCCTCCCTGTCCGGTGCACATAGGAATATGCAGTGACCCACATGGAATATCTGGTTCACCTTGCATCTGAAAGAAAAATACTAGATTAAACATCATTAAGATAAATACCATTAACGAATATATTAAATATAAGCCCCAGAGTGCCATCTTCCAATACTCTGGAACAAACAGTCCCAATCTAGAAGCACAAGTAGCCACTCCAATTCAAAAAAAGTGACTACCATAATCTGTAATGACCAGCCCTAACTCCTCAAGAACTTTCCTCATAATAGCAATGAATTGAAAATGTGACAAAAGTGTCGTAGCAACAAATAACTTCCCAATTTGATAACGGACATGTTATATCCCCTTCAATTTTATTCAATCTTTCTTCCTCCCTTTTTCTACGCTGATTCTTTTTTGATCTGTGTACTCACAATCTTAAATAATTCCAAGAAACTAGTATATTTTCTGTTAATAAACCATACCCTTTCTAATCATGCTTAAATCAGCCACCAATTCATTAACCCTAAATGCTCCAAAAAATGCCAAACAAAATGCTAAATGAAATAAAGTCACTTCAAAATCATTCAAACAAATCCTTACTAAAATTACTTGTGTAATAAGCTACCTCCAGACCTGCATTATTACCTCCCTCAACAGACATCGCCCAACCTTGTAATATCCTTTTAAGCGTAAAATTCATACCAGGATTACCCTATTTATTTATTTAGTAATTTTAATATACCAACATTAGAAAGGCACATCATGTCGGTTCATATATTAACCAAAGCGAGGAAAATACATTATAACAGGTAAAGGGAAGATGACTGAATAGAATAACTAAAGCAGAGGCAAGAAAAATAGGAATGTAAACATTGGTTAAATAGATTCAACAACGAATGAAGAGCAACTATATATATATATATATAAGTAACTATATCTAGAGAGATAAAATGAGTTCAAATGGCAAATGGTAAGTTACATAATCCAAGGGGGGCAGGGTTAATGCTATACAGGGGGAGTTACAGAAGGTAAGTTACATATTCCAAGGGGGGGCAAGAATTAATGCTATGCAGGGAGGGGGAACAGGGAAGAAAAAAAACCGGTGCATTATACAATAGCAGTTCTGGAGTTCACAAAAGCATATTATACAGTGGTAGATCTGGGATTCACAGAGGGAGTTAGATTAGTCAGGGTAGGCTTGATGGAAAAGCCAAGTCTTTAATTTAGATCTAAATTTAATTGGGCAGGATTCTAATCGGAGCATCATGGGCATGGAGTTCCATCGCATAGGGCCTGCTATAGAACGAGCTATATTTCTATATCTTTCTATACCTATCCATAAGAACATAAGAAATTGCCATTCTGGATCAGACCAAGGGTCCATCAAGCCCAGCATCCTGTTTCCAACAGAGGCCAAACCAGGCCACAAGAACTTGGCAAGTACCCAAACACCCAGAAGATCCCATGCTACTGATGCGATTAAAAGCAATGGCTATTCCCTATGTCAACTTGATTAATAGCAAGTAATGGACTTCTCCTCCAAGAACTTATCCAAACCTTTATTGAACCTAGCTACACTAACTGCACTAACCACATCTTCTGGCAACAAATTCCAGAGCTTAACTGTGCGTTGAGTGAAAAAGAATTTTCTCTGATTAGTCTTAAATGTGCTTCTTGTTAACTTACTAAAAATGTGCTACTTGCTAACTTACTAAAAATGAAAAAGCCTGTAATAAAGCCAACCATTGCCCTTTTAGAATAACCCTGATCCTTAGCAAATATCACATATCTTATCATTATTTCATCATTTACAGGTCCCTCATGCCATCCTAGCTACCAGAAAAATTCAGTTATTTTCCGGTATCTGCTGCAGTATGCTGCCCATGTTGATGGTGCAACCGATCTGCATAGTAACTGTTGCTTTCGGCAGTACATGAGCTAGTCCCATGAACCGCCATCCTTACTTCTGGACCTGGGCTGGCTGCACCACTCCCTAATGTGGTGAAACGCCACCAGTTCACCAAGCGGCAGGAAGCCACTCCTCGACACAGTGAAATGCCACCAGCTCATCACACACCAGGACACCACCAACAACACATGCACATCACTTCTCAGAATTTAAAGGGACCATGATGGGAAAGCCCCCACGACCCCTAGAGTTGATGTCCCCAATATTGCCCTATATAAGGGCAGCTCCCCAGAAGCAACTCCCAGACGCAGTGAAATGCCACCAGCTCACCATGCAGCAGGACGCCACCAACAACAGTGTGCCGTGCTTCTCCTTAGGCACACATGCACATCACTTCTCGGAATTTAAAGGGACCATGATGGGAAAGCCCCCACGACCCCACTAGAGATGATGTCACCAATATTGCCCTATATAACGCAGCTCACCAGAACCAATTCACCTCAGCAATAGGTGCAGCTACCATGAGTAGTGTATGTTGCTTCTCAGTCTGTTCCTGCCCTTGTCCCAGCCTGTTCCAGTCTTCATCTCAGCCTATTCTTGTCTTTGCTCATCCTGTTCCAGTCCTCACCTGCCCTACCTGCCTTACCTGCCTGTCTCAGCCCTCTTCATCCCTCCTCCTCTTCTTTGCATGGACTTTGTTCTTGACTTTCACCTAGATTCTGGATACGCCTGATTGCTGCCTTCCCTTGACCTTTGCTGGCATCTGGATATGCCTGATTGCCGCCTGCCATTGATGCTCACCTCGACCTGTCTGTTCACTGCGGCCTATAACCTTAGCCTGGCCTTGGACTACCTCTTCAGTCATCAGCAGAGACCATCGTCTGAGGAGTGTTTCAGTAAGTTTGCAAAGCAATGTATGGCTAGGGCTTGATGAAAAGGTGGCAGGTACTGTGGGGAAGAGTATTTGGCAAGAAATGTGAATACAGCTGGAGTAATAGGAAGGAAGCACCCTGGGGTACCAATACCTTCTTGGAAAGGCAGTGGCAGCAGTGGTACTGGTATATCTTAAGAACTTGAAGGGTGGGAAGAAAGCAATTCAGCAAGAAGGATATCCATATAATACCCCCAAAGGCATTTGCCAGTTCTTGCACATGCACAGAGAAGTGGAGCAAGCAAGATCCATAATGTGCCAAAAATGGCTTGAAGCAGAGGCACCAGAAATGGAATTAGTTAATAATTTAAACAATTGGAATACCAGGAGCAGAGCAACACCGTGGGGAGTGTAGCTGTATCACCCCCAAAGCTGTATTGTTGTCAGTTTTAGGTCCATGTAGGATTTGAGAAATACCTTTGCAGGTAGAAAATGTAGCATTTTTAGGTACTGCAAATTTATTGGAAATAATTAAGGATCCTGATCTTTGCCAACACTGTTTTGATATGGTTGGAGGATGACATACTGAAGCTGGAAGTGTCAGATCCCATGGGTTATGGTTAGAGCAAAACGGGCTTAAGTAGGATATGTCAGAATGGAATGATTATGGTGGAGCATAGAATGCCGCTACTGGAAGTGTCAGGCCACAGAGGTGATGGCTTCAGTAAGACAGGCTTGTGCAGGATACGTCAGGCCTGAATGGATATGGTAGAGCATGGAAGGCTGCAGCAGGACGTGTCAGGCTATGATGCTCAAGGCTGGAGCAAGACAGGCTTACGGAGGATATGTCAGGCCACAGTGGATGGTTAGGGTTGGAATATGGCATGCTGCAGCTGTATCATGCCACAGTGGTTACTGTTTGAAAATTGCATGCCACAGCTGCAATTGTCAGGCCACAGTGGTTACGCTAAGAAAAAGGCTTGCCATAGCTGTAAGTGTCACGCTACAGTGGTTAGGATATGAAAATGCATGCCACAGCTGAAAATGACAGGTCACAGTGGTTAGGGGTGGAATATGGCAGGCAACAGCTGTAAGTTACAGATCTCAGTGGTAATAGCTATAATATGGCATGCTGCAGCTGTAAGTATCATACCACAGTGATTAAGATTGGAGTAAGACAGGTTGATAAAGGATAACCAGTGGTGGTGTTTTGAGAAGAAGCAGAGGAACAGAATGGTGTCGTGTCTTGGAGGCTGCATTTGGAGAAAAAGAGGAAGAAGAACTGAGTGGAGTTGTGCGTCTGTCGGACTCAGACGGCTTCGTCCCACATTCCTCACCTCAATATTCGCTTTCTCCACCAGCCTCGGGAAAATGGTGACTGCCAGTCTGCTTGCCGCACTCTCCAGTGTCCCTGGAAGGGCTATGGCAAGGCTTTCCAGCATGATTCACCTGAGAGCCTCCTAGGGTGCACGCGCACGCTACCCATGTCTTTATTCCAACATTGGGGCGAATCTCGGCGGTGTCCCCCTCAAGTGACGTCACAACATCCGGGTATTTAGGTGTTATAATTAGTGAGGTTTGGATGGACCCTTAGACACTGTGGCAGCTGACCATGCCCAAAGGGGGGCAGTCCCATGAGGGGCCACAGGTCAGGCTCAGCTTAGGACACACAAACACAGAGATTGATCTTTTATTAGACAATGTGGTGAAGCCATCAGAGGTGGCAGTGGTGAGTAGTTGAAGAAGCCTGGCTGGGCTAGTATCCCTCAGACGCTGGAACAGCAACTCCTCCGGTAGAAGTGCTGTAGTGGAAAGAACTGAGAATAATGAGTACAGTGGAATATGCACAAGCCCCAGTATGGAGAACCCCAGGATAGGAAGAGCAGGCCCTCGAGGAGCGAGTACCTGAACCCTGAGAACAGAGAGGCTTGAAGGTGATGTACTCACACAGCGGTTCCATGTAGGAGATGGCACCAGGGCTGGAACGGAGGCAGGCCCTTGAGGAGAGAGTACTTGGTTCCAGGGAACAGCTCTGAAGTGAAGATGGTAGTACTCATTGGTGTTGAAGGTAGCAAATCCTTCCAGGCAGAAGAGAAGGTAGGAGCAGGCAGCGAGTCAGGGAACATGGGCTCTCGAGGAGCGAGTACCGGTTTCCTGATAGCTACCTGAAAAGCAAGTGAGGCCCCCAAGGAGCGGTTACCCAGTTAGCGTTAAGAGTCCAATGGTAGATTGGAGGCAGAGTAGCTGGGTATGGAGAGCGAATCCCATCTGTAAAGAATGCCCTTGCTAACTCAAAGGCTGGCAAACAAAGTAGGCTTTAAATATCTGGGCAGCGTGACTTCAACACAGGGGGACGCCCCTGAAGTTCGCGCCAAGTAGGAAATAAGATTGAGGGCCACGCCATGTGTCCTAACGTACAGGCAGAGCATGGCGGGAGGCAGCGCCCAAGCCGGTCTGGGGACGCCGGAGAGGATGGCAGGCAGACGCCATGGCAGCCAGGCGTCCATGAACAGCAAGTGGAGGTGCAAGGAAAGAAAGGTAGGAGGAGTGAAGCCGTCGGGAAGGGACAGTTGCAACAGTACCCCCCTTCAAAGGGTGGTCTCCTCTGCGGGTACCAGATTTTGGTTTCCAAGGATGTGAGAGATGAAACTCAGGGCCAAAACCTTCCCATGATAAAAGATATTCCCAGGTTTTGCCTCATTTGCAGACATCAAGAATGGCTTCGACCTTGTATTCTAGGTCAACTTCTGCATTGATGGAAGATGGTTCCTGAGATTTGGAAGAGAATTCACTGATGATGAGTGGTTTCAGAAGTGAAACATGAAAAGCGTTATGGATGTTCAATCCAGGTGGTAACTTCAGATTGTAACATTGCCAAGATGTCGGAGGATTGGAAATGGTCCAATGTAGCAAGGAGCAAATCGAGAGGAGGGTAACTTCAGTTTAAGGTGCTTAGTGGATAGCCAAACTTTGTCACCAGGTTGAAAGACAGGCGCTTTGGAATGATGAGTGTCATAAAATCTTTTGGCTCGATCACCCGCATTGAGCAGCATTGCTTTCGTCTGAGTCCATAATTGATGGATTTCTTCAGCAGAGGATTGAGCTGCTGGGGACATCACTGAGAGCTTCAGTGAAAGTGGCGGTGATGGTAAACATCCATATACCACTTCAAAGGGTGTTGATCCAGTTGATGTTGCTGGATGAGAATTAATGGCGAATTCAGCCCATGGTAACAGTTCGGCCCAGTTATTCTGACGGTAACTCACATAGGCCCGAATTAACTGTTTCAGGGTCCTATTCATCCATTCTGTTTGGCCATTAGATTGAGGATGATAGGCAGATGTATAATCTAGAGAGATATCGAAGAGTTTGCACAGGGCCTTCCAGAATCTTGCCGTGAACTGTGATCCTCAATCGAGACTATGTGCTTCGGTAGGCCGTGGAGGTGAAAGATATGGACTATGAAGAGTTTCACACGTTCCGAGGCTGAGGGTAAGTCAGGCAGTGCCACGAAGTGGGCCATCTTGCTGAAGCGGTCAATTGTGACCCAGATGGTATTCATATCTCCAGAAAGGGGTAGATCGCTGTTCCAGAGCTGGAAGCGGTTGCAGCAATCCCCACAGTTGGCCAGAAGTAGGTTTGTGCTTGGCACAGTTGGCACAAGATGCCACATAGGAGAGTGTATCTTCCTTGATAGTTGGCCACCAATAATACTTCTATAGCTTCAGCAGGGTACAGCTTTGACCAGGATGGCCAGCCAGCTTGGAATCGTGCCCCAATAGAGCACTTTCTTTCTGAGATGCTTTTGCACGATGGTCTTACCAGCGGGCACAGAATGAGTAGCTGATAAGATGACTTACATCGGGCCGATTATGTGCTGTGGCTCTTCCAGAATATCCTCCGAGAGAAAGAAGCGTGATAGGGCATCAGCTCTGGTATTCTTGTCTCTGGGGCGATATTTGAGCACAAAGTCAAAGCAGTTGAAAAATAAGGACCATCTAGCTTGTCTATGGTTAAGACATTGCGCATGGCGGAGATACTCTAGATTCTTATGGTCCGTAAACACAGTAATTTGATGTTGAGTGCCATCGAGCCAAGGCTGCAATTCCTCGAATGCCAACTTAATAGCCAGGAGCTCTTTGTCACCGATCCCATAATTCTTCTCTGCCAGAGAGAAACATCGTGAGAAGAAAGAGCAGGGAAGTAAGGACTTGGAATCTCCAGTCTGGCTCAGAACAGCCCCCACACCGACATCAGAGGTGTCGACCTCTACGATGAATGGCTTGCTGGGGTCCAGATGATGTAGGCATGGTTCCGTGGAAAAGGCAGTCTTTAAATCTTTGAACGCAGAAATGGCCTCCGCAGACCATTTAGGAGCATTGGCCCTTTTCCGTTTCATAGCAATCAAGGGCACCATTAAAGAAGAATAGTTCTTTATAAAGCTTCTATAGTAATTGGTGAACCCCAAAAATCGTCTCAGGGCCTTCAGGCTGGTAGGTTGGGACCAGTTCTTGATACTTTCTAATTTTTGGGGATCCATCTGGAAGCCATATTTAGACACAATGTAGCCAAGAAAAGGCACAGAGTCTTTATGGAACTTGCACTTGGATAGCTTGGCGTAGAGTCGGTGTTCTCGGAGTCTTAGTAGAACTTGCTTGACGTCTTCTAGATAAGTAGACAGATTCTGAGAAAATATCAGGATGTTATCTAGGTACACTACGACACTCTTGTACAACAAATCCCACAGAATGTTATTCATAATGTAAGGCCGAAGGGCATTACTAAGTACTCAAAATGACAGTCTTGAGTGTTGAAAGCCGTTTTCCACTCATCACCACTGCCAATCTGGACTAAGTTGTAGGCCCCCTTCAGGTCAAGTTTCAAAAATATCTTGGCCCCCCTGAAGCCGGTCAAACAGCTCTGAGATTAAAGGCAGGGGGTAACAGTCTTTAATCATAATCTTGTTCAGACCTCGATAGTCGATACAAGGATGTAAGGTTCCGTCTTTCTTCCCCATAAAGAAGAATCCTGTGCCGGCTGGCAACTTTGAACGTCTAATGAAACCTTTCTGTAAATTCTCCTTGATGTACTCAGACATAGCCTTATTCTCTATTGCAGACAGTGGATAGACATGTCCTTTTGGAGGTTTAGTGTTTGGTTTCGGCCGAATGGCACAGTCATAAGATCTGTGTGGACGGAGGATGTCAGCAGCTTCTTTGGAAAACACATCACTGAATGATTCGTATTGAGGTGGCAGGCTTGCCATCACTGGAGTAGTAAGCATGCAGAGAACAGGAGAAACTTCCTTGAGGCAACTGCTGTGACAACCTGGGCCCCAGCGGGAGAGTTCCAAGGAGGACTAGTTGAATTGAGGCTGATGCAACTGCAACCAGGGTAACCCCAGAATGATAGGGTGCATCGCCTTCTCTAACACAAAGAAGGGAATTGTCTCCGTATGGAGGGCTCCGGTGCGGTCACTGGTTCGGTGCAATAAGTCACCAGGCAAAGGCAATAAGTGCAATAAGTGCACTTATTCGGTGCACTTGTTTGGTGCACTTGTTCAGTGCAATAAGTCACCAGGCAAAGGCTCTCCATGGATGGATGACAAGAGTAGTGAAGCTTCTAAAGTAACGAGGGGAATCCTCAAATGCTCCACTAGGCGTCGAAGTATAAAGTTGCCTCCTGCCCCCGAATCCACAAGGGCAAGAGTTTGGATTGTAGACGGTCCGCAAGTCAGGGAGACTGGTAGAGAGAGCGGAGGAGAAGGCGTGGTAAGGCCTAAGAACAGTCCTCCTGCAGGACTTAGGCCTGTCCATTTTCCGGACAAATAGGGCATGTTGGGACATCGTGACCAGCTTGTCCACAGTACATACATAAGCCATGTCTCTTCCGAAGTCTTCTCTCTTTTGAAGTCAAATGACTGCGACCAAGTTGCATCGGTTCTTCTCCACTGGCAACAGGTACAGCTGGAACTATCTGAAGTGCAAATTTAGCACGAGTCTCCTTCTTAATCGGTCCTTTAGTAGGCTTCAGTTCTTTCACCTTATCACGAAGCCAATTTTCAATTCTAGTAGCCAAAGCCACTAGTTCATCCAGCGAGTCAGGTGTCTCTCAAGTGGCAAGCTCGTCCTTCACGCAGGTATTCAGACCTCTGAGGAAGAGAGTTTTCAGGCATCTAGGTCCTCAGCATAATTCTGTAGCAAGAGTCTTGAACTCTATCTCAAAATCAGCCAGTGGTCAGTTGCCCTGCTTCAGGTCCACCAAGACAGAACCAGCAGCAGTCACTCGAGCAGGATCGTCAAAAATGGATTTAAATAATTCTATAAATTCATCAATATCCTGCAGGATTGGATCCTTATGTTCCCACAGCGTAGAAGCCCAAGACAAGGCCCTTCCATCAAGATAAGATAGATTATAAGTAGTCTTGGCGTAGGCTGTGGGGACGTGTGCAGGCTGCAATGCGAAATGCATGCAGCATTGGTTTAGGAAACCTCTAGTTCTTTGAATCTCTCCAGAGAAATGAACTGGAGCAGCTAGAGGTACCATAGTCTTTATAGTTACTTCAGGTAATTGACCTTCATTACTGGAAGTAGCGCCTTGCGTCTTCTGTGCTTGTAGCTGATGAAACGCTGAAGTGAGTTTCTCCAAGGCGTCTTGTTGTTTAGCAATGCACAGGGCCAGCTGTGTCGGTCGGATCCATGGAATTAGCAATCTGTTATAATTAGTGAGGTTTGGGTGGACCCTTGGACACTGTGGCAGCTGACCATGCCCACGGGGGACAGTCCCGTGAGGGGCCACAGGTCAGCTTCAGCTTAGGTCACACAAACACAGAGATCGATCTTTTATTAAACAATGTGGTGAAGCCACCAGAGGTGGCAGTGGTGAGTAGTTGAAGTAGCCCGGCTGGGCTAGTATCCCTCAGGCGCTGGAACAGCAACTCCTCCGGTAGCAGTGCTGTAGTGGAAAGAACTGAGAATAATGAGTACAGTGGAATATGTACAAGCCCCAGTATGGAGGACCCCAGGATAGGAAGAGCAGGCCCTCGAGGAGCGAGTACCTGATCCCTGAGAGCAGAGAGGCTTGAAGGTGATGTACTCACACAGACGTGCCATGGAGGAGATGGCACCAGGGCTGGAACGGAGGCAGGCCCTCGAGGAGTGAGTACCTGGTTCCAGGGAACAGCTCTGAGGTGAAGATGGTAGTACTCACTAGTGTTGAAGGTAGCGAATCCTTCCAGGCAGAAGAGAAGGTAGGAGCAGGCAGCGAGTCAGGGAACATGGGCCCTCGAGGAGCGAGTACCAGATTCCTGATAGCAACGTGAAAAGCAAGTGAGGCCCCCGAGGAGCGGGTCCCCCATTAGCGTTAAGAGTCCAATGGTAGATTGGAAGCAGAGTAGCTGGATATGGAGAGCAAATCCCATCTGTAAAGAATCCCCTAGCTAACTCAAAGGCTTGCAAACAAAGTAGGCTTTAAATATCTGGGCAGCATGATGTCATCACAGGGGGATGCCCCTGAGGTTCGCGCCAAGTAGGAAATAAGAGTGAGGTCCGCACATGCGCCCTAAGGTACAGGTGAAGCATGGCGGGAGGCAGCGCCCAAGCCGGTCCGGGGACGCCGGAGAGGACGGCAGGCAGGCGCCGCGGCAGCCAGGCGTCCATCAATAGCAAGAGGAGGTACAAGGAAAGAAAGGTAGGCAGAGTGAAGCCATCGGGAAGGGATAGTTGCAACATTAGATTGCCCATTTGCTGACTGACTTTGAGTTAGCAAGGATTGGATTCGTCCGGTCTAAGCTGCTCTGCTACTTCTCGCTGCTGCTGGAAGCTCTCTCTACTCTCCGGAGTTTTACTAACTTGGGTACCCGCTCCTCGGGGCCCCTATGCTTCTTTCCAGGTGCCTATCTAATATCCAGGTACTCACTCCTCGAGGGCCTGAGCTGTCTACCTTGGTGACTGCTACTATTACTTCTACCTGCTGGGAACTCCACCATTACAGCTACAAGAGTGTGAGTAATTTAACATCTACCAGTCTGTCTCACCTACAGCTCCTCATTGAAAATCTGCATCGGAGCTCCCTATACCACCATTGTGGGACGGGTCTCCTCAGCCGAGGACCCCAGACTGCTGCTGCAGGAATCTTCTCACTATTGCCACCTCTGGTGAACTCTATAAGCTGTACAATAAAGATTATCTCTGTGTTTGTGCCTCTAAGTCTAGCCTGGTACTGCAGTTCCCCGTGGGGCTCCTCCCTGTGGGAGTGGCCATCACAGCAGCACCTAAGAATCCAACAAACACCTCAAAACCATAACAGATTGCTAACTCCATGGATTTGGCTCAGCTCACCACATTGCAGGCCATTCCAGGCTTGGCCCAGCGAATCTCCGAACAACAGAACTCACTGGATAGCTTGACTGTGGCCTTTAATCTACTGCACTCACAGATGAACACCTCTACTACTACAGGTAAAGAGGAAACACCTCCAGAAGTGATGGTTAAGACTATTGTACCCCTCTCCGCTCCTACACGCTTCTCAGGGGAAGCTTGGAGATGTAGGGGATTTATCAACCAATGCTGCATGCATTTTGCTCTGCAACCTAACCATTTTCCTACAGCGTATGCCAAGACCACATATATCCTGTCTTATCTGGATGGAAGAGCACTGGCTTGGGCTTCTCCGCTGTGGGAGCGCAATGATCCCATTCTGAAGGATCTTACTGGGTTTTTGGAACTGTTCAAATCTGTATTTGATGACCCTGCCTGGTACACTACAACAGGATCTACATTGGTTCATCTGAAGCAAGGTAATAAACCTTTACCAGACTTCGCCATAGAATTCAAGACTTTGGTTTCAGAGTTAAATTGGGACTTGAGATGCCTGAAGACACTCTTCTTTGAAGGCCTGAACTCCCGGCTAAAAGATGAACTGGCGACTCGAGAAATGCCTGAGAGCTTGGAGGACCTGATGAAGTTGGCCACAAGGATTTATCACCGACTTCGGGATAAGGTTCAAGAGGTCACGAGTTCCAGGAGACCTAGCCAGGGAGAAATCCAAGTCAAGACCATATTTAACCCTACTCAGTCTAATCCTGTTGCTGGCGAAGAAGAACCAATGCAATCAGGCCGCAGTCACCTGATTTCTAAAGAGAGAAGAACAAGAAAAAGATTGGGCCTCTGCATGTATTGTGGACAAGCTGGCCATGCTGTACAAACATGCTCAATCTGTCCGGGAAACTAGCAGACCTAAGTCCTGTGGGAGGACTCTTCTTAGGTCTAACTGCACCCTCTCCTCCACTCTCTCTTCCAGTTTCCTTGATATGCGGACCGCTTGAATTTCAGACTCTTGCCCTATTGGTTTCCGGGGCAGGAGGAAACTTTATACTAAAATATCTAGTGGAACATCTGTGGATCCCCACCACTACCATGACGCCTCTGCTACTACTATCCTCTATCCATGGAGAGCCTTTACCGGGTGAAGTAACCCTACTTACTGAACCAATAAGTTTAAGGACAGGCGCTCTTCATACAGAAACCATTTCCTTCTTTGTGCTAGAGAAGGCTATAACCCCCTAGTACTTGGGTTACCATGGCTGCAAAAGCACATGCCTCGATTCAAATGGGCTACTCCGGAGCTTTCACGTTGGGGTCTGCCTGTCCACTGACTACAACTGACCGCTGCCTGGAACCGACCTCTGCCTGTCTACTGACCACGTCTGACCACTGCCTGGAACTTGACCTTTGCCTGACCTGACTACTCCCAGACTGACTACATGTACCGATCTCTGCTTCGGCTAACCATTCTGGACTGATACTCTGGCCTTGATGCTCGCTATCCACTCAGACACTCTATTCTGGCCACCTGTGACCTCTGGACATTCTTGCTTGGACATTGACTGCACACCCTTGTTTGTGGTGGGTACTCCCCTGTGCTTCCTCTCTAGGAGACCCTGTGAGGCCCACCTAAGACCAGGTGGCCCGGGTACCCAAGGGCTCAATCTGCGGAAACCCTGGGTTGCTATTGGCGAAGCTCCAGCTAGCCTCTGTCTCCTCCTGTCCTCCGCCTCCTGGCGGCAGGTGCTCTCTGGGTCTGACCAGAGGACCGTACCAATCCTGCACCAGGCCAAGTGTTCACCTCCAGTGCAACAAGACATAAGCATTAGGGCTGGTTGCTATGGAAACTCCCACATGACCAGTCTCAAGCTCTATCTTTCAAATGCAGCCAATGCTTTTCAATGGGAAACATAAATGAATGAAACAAATGACATATGTTTCATTCATGGCACTTGATCATTTGTTTTTGGGGGCAAGCTAATCAAATGAATGCCACATATTTGTTGTGAACTGGCAATTCTCTATAAACGAATGCACATCCCTGTTGTACACTGTAGCTGCTACTATATCCTAGGGATGTGAATTGTGTGCCCAATCATTTTAACGATCGATTTTGGCTGGGGGAGGGGGGGAATCTGATCGGCATGGTTTTTTTTTGTAAAAAAATTGGTTTTTCGGTTAGTGCGCACTAACGGGAGTTAGTGCGCACTAACAGAAAATGATACAATTTGACACTTTTCAGGTCAGTTAAGGTCAGTTTAGGAATGAATATGTATTCCTATTGGCTGCCCTCTTATTTATTCATGTTACCAAGGTTTCCACTGACGTGATGGTTTAATATATGGGGGATGGGAAATAGAAACGGTTGGTAGCTTGACAAAAAAAGTAATGTGATCAGTCGATGTGACTAGAACTTGTGCCCTATCCCTGATACCGGGAGTGTTGTGATCTTCCTGCACACAGTGCACTATCCCGGTTACCGGGGGTGTTGTGATCTTCCTGCACGCAGTGCCCTATCCCTGATACCGGGAGTGTTGTGATCTTCCTGCACGCAGTGCCCTATCCCTGATACCGGGAGTGTTGTGATCTTCCTGCACGCAGTGCCCTATCCCTGATACCGGGAGTGTTGTGATCTTCCTGCACACAGTGCCCTATCCCAGTTACCGGGGGTGTTGTGATCTTCCTGCACACATCCCAGTATCAGGGATAGGGCACTGCGTGCAGGAAGATCACAACACTCCCGGTATCAGGGATAAGGCACTGAGTTCAGGAAGATCACAACACGCCCGGTATCAGGGATAGGGCACTGTGTGCAGGAAGATCACAACACTCCCGGTATCAGGGATAGGGCACTGAGTGCAGGAAGATCACAACACCCCCGGTATCAGGGATAGGGCAGTGCGTGCAGGAAGATCACAACATGCCCAGTATCAGGGATAGTGCACTGCATGTAGGAAGATCACAACACTCCAGGTATCAGGGATAGGGCATTGCAAAGTAGATCACAGCTCTCGAGATCCTGCACAGGGCAGTGCAGAGAGGAAGATCACAACACTCCCGGTATCAGGGATACGGCACTGAGTGCAGGAAGATCACAACACTCCCGGTATCATGGATAGGGCACTGAGTGCAGGAAGATCACAATACCCCTGGTATCAGGGATAGGGCACTGCATGCAGGAAGATCACAACACTCCCGGTATCAGGGATCAGGGATAGGGCACTGAGTGCAGGAAGATCACAACACGCCCGGTATCAGGGATAGGGCACTGCGTGCAGGAAGATCACAACACTCCCGGTATCAGGGATAGGGCACTGTGTGCAGGAAGATCACAACACCACCAGTATCAGGGATAGGGTACTGCATGCAGGAAGATCACAACACTCCCGTTATCAGGGATAGGGCACTGTGTGCAGGAAGATCACAACACCCCTGGCATCAGGGATAGGGCACTGCGTGCAGGAAGATCACAACACTCCCGGTATCAGGGATAGGGCACTGCATGCAGAAAGATCACAACACTCCCGGTATCAGGGATAGGGCACTGTGTGCAGGAAGATCACAACACTCCCGGTATCAGGGATAGGGCACTGTGCGCAGGAAGATCACAACACTCCCTGTATCAGGGATAGGGCACTGAGTGCAGGAAGATCACAACACCCCTGGTAACAGGGATAGGGCACTGCGTGCAGGAAGATCACAACACTCCCGGTATCAGGGATAGGGCACTGCGAGCAGGGAGATCACAACACCCCCGGTAACCAGGATAGGGCACTGTGTGTAGGAATATCACAACACTCCCTGTATCAGGGATAGGGCACAAGTTCTAATCACATTGACTGATCAGTGATCACATTACTTTTTTTGTCAAGCTACCAACCGTTTCCACCCATCCCCCATATATTAAACCATCACCTCAGTGGGAACTTTGGTAACATCAATAAATAAGAGGGCAGCCAGCCAATAGGAATACATATTCATTCCTAACTGACTTAACTGACCGTAACTTGACCTGAAAAGTTTCAATTTGTATCATTTTCTGATAGTGCGCACTAAGAAAAAAACCCGATTTTTCACGATAAATCGGTGAAATTCCTATTGTATCGAGTCCCTTACCAATTAATGACGATTTTAAAATTATCGGACGATATTTTAAATCATTAAAAAACGATTCACATCCCTACTATATCCTCCATAATGGTATATATCTATGTATTCTACTGACATTTGAAGTGAGTAGCATGGCTCTTTGCACTCTTTTAATACACTTAAAAGTGGTATGCTGCCATCAGACCCCAAAGTACCCCAGAACAAGGACACTCCATGAACTACCATTGTACCCCATTTCATGAGGGATCAAGTTGTGCAGTCCATCTAGTGGGAATGTCCCTTTCCAGAAAGCACTCAGCTTTGGGAAGTTACAGGACCCATAAGACAGGGCCTATTCTCCCTTCTAAAAGAAGGACACTGGTATACTCTGCTGTTGGAGCCACCATTAAACCTATTACATGTCCCATGGGACGTTCTAGCTCAAAATTGATCATTACATAGATGTGATGATTATTGGTTTAAGTAGAAGTGGCCAACTTTGGTCCTCGAGAGCCATAAACAGGCAAGGTATTTGGATATTCACAATGAATATACATAAGAGAAATTTGTTTACAGTGAAGGCAGTGCATACAAATCTATTTCATGCATATTCATTTGGATATCCTAAAAATCAGGCCTGTTTGTGGCTTTCGAGGATAAGTTGGTCATCCCTGGTTTAAGTCATTTCTTGTTTTTCTTGCCTAAGATTTCACACTTGCATTTTATTACCATGGCCAGACATGTACATTGATAAGGCTATTAGTGGAATGTACAGCTATTACTGTTTCCAGACCTATTAACTCTTGTCCTACCTGTAGGTCACTTTGCCACCCCCCCCCCCCCCCCCAGTGATCCTCCATTCCCACACTCATATAGCCCCCTAAAGACCTCACAAACACCATAAGCTGCCCCCATCCTTATCTTTACACCCATACAGCCTCACCTAGTGACTCCCATGCATATCCTAATTTGCCTCACCTCATCCATACACCCATGTACTCCACCTAGTGCACACCCTACCATGTACCCAACCCTATTACCTGCTATCTACTTTCCCCATGTTGGTATGATGCCCAGTGGTTAAATTGGCATTGCAGGCCTTTCCAGGTCTGCTTGTTCTCCCAGATGTTCCTCCAAACTCCCCAGATAGGAAATAGCACCCTCTTATTTTCCACTACCAGGGATGCCAAGTGGGCAACATCCCTGGTGGTGAAGTTGGTCTGTCTCACTGGTGGTAGCACTCCAGAAGAATCAAAAGTTGCATACTGTGGAAGTGTACATGTGTATGGTTTATATGCAAAATTGCATGCAAATGAGAAACTACGAAAATTTGCCCATCTACATGTGACATGCACGTGCGGATTTTAAAATCTGGCACACATGTGCGTGTGGCCAACAGATCTTATAACATATGTGCACCGGCGTGCACATGTTATAAAATCAGAGTGTCCATGTGTGCACGTCAGAAACTGCACGCACATGGATGTGCGCACGGTCTTTTTTAAATCAACCCCTTAATGTGCACAAGCACATGAGTTCATGGGCACACGAATATGGAGTCACGTGCAGTTCTTTTAAAGTTAGCCTCCCTTTACGCATGAGATACATTTCCATATACTGAGTATCTAATGTATGCTCATTTATTCCATGCACTTTCATTGTGAATATCCTGAAAACCAGACTGACAGTGGGGTTACCAGGACAAGTTTGGAAAGTCCTGTTGTACACATTAATAATGAAGACAATTTTCAGAAGCATCTAGACAGATACAGTAAATAAGGAATAACCTACCTAGATCCTCAAGCTCTAAATTAGGGTTGGGCAATTCTTGTCCTCAAGGGCTACCAACCAGTCAGGTTTTCAGAATATTTCTAACAGATATGCATTAAATAGATTTGTATGCGCACTGCCTCAATTGTATGAAAATATGTGTCATGCATATTCATTAGGGAAATCCTGAAAACCTGATTGGTTGATGGCCCTTGAGCACCAGAATTGCCCACCCGATTTTGAGTCCTGTGTATTGGTAAATATAGTTACCAAGTTTCACTAGCTGGGTATATTTATCTGCAAATAAAAAGGGCCATTCCAGGGTTGGGGAATGATCTAGGAGAGGGAACATATGCAGGTATTTTTAATTTTCTATTATGTGTGCATACTTTCCAGTGCACAACTGACCTGCAGAAATAGGAAGTGAAAGGTTGTTTTATTGTAATTAGCTACTGAATTTGCTTCCAGTATTTATATAGTAGTTTGCTTAGCACTATATACAAATAAAAGATGATTACAAGGTTCCTTCCCCATGTATTTTAGTCCATTGTGGGCACAGGAAAGGAAAGTGATTTGTCAAGGTTATAGTGTCGTGAAGACAAAATGAAAATCTCGGTCTTCATGTTTCATGACTGCAAATTCCCAATCAGAAAGAGGCTAAGCTTAAAGCTAAACCTTTGTATCTAAGATTTAGTGTTCTGAACTCTTATGCAGTGATGAATGAAAGTGGAATTTGAACCTGGATCTTCAAAGCTCACAGCCCCAAGCTGAGAAAGCTTTAGTCACTAGACTACAGTGTGAATTCATGCCAACCTAATGGGTTAGGTTGGAGAGAGACCAAAGGTTCATGGTGTTCAACACATTCCTCTGAGTTTGAAATCATTTTTATTTTTTAACTGATAACTTACTATGTATGAAGGCTGCAGATTTTTCTTAAAGAAAAGATAAGGCATGTTGAAAATGCAGCTGATGTTGTTGACAGCAGAGGGAAACCAGAAAAAATTGAAATGGAAAACCATTGCTTTGTCAGAGCTAAACAAATTGATAATTCAAACTGTTGACAATTTTATATTGTTCAAGCCAGGGCTCCTTTTCTGTAACACAATTCAGTCCAAAAGTGATAACAGAAGCAAATTATCACAGAATCTGAAAGCTATTTCAAAACCTCCCTGAAAAGGTCATAAATACAACTCTGTAACAAGACTTCCTTCCATTCCCACCCTGCATTGTTCCTCAGGTTCACATAGTAAGCAAACACACAAATCTTGCATTTCAAATGACCAGTGCTGTAAAGTTTGGTTAGAAGACTGGAACATATAAGCAGCTCCTAGATTTAAATGCAAGTGTTAAATATCTCTGCAGTTCAGCCAGGAGTTTGGACGGTGCCGGTTCTTGCTCTGCTCTCCATTTACTCACTGTTTACTATGCCTGTGCAATGCCCGACTCTTTCTTCCTGTATCTCAAAATGTTCACATCTCCTAGACATATAACTGTAACCACCACGTACTGTAAATCTAGAAGCTGTTTAGAGATTAAAGGAGAGAAAGCTGAAGTAAA
Source organism: Rhinatrema bivittatum (assembly GCF_901001135.1). NCBI lineage: Eukaryota > Metazoa > Chordata > Amphibia > Gymnophiona > Rhinatrematidae > Rhinatrema > Rhinatrema bivittatum. The sequence continues at coordinate 94,266,553 of NC_042617.1, read as the reverse complement.
AAATCAAAACTTAAATACATCTCCAATATGAACTAATACAAAGGAGAGTAAAACAAATCATGTCACTATATTGGACCAGACTTACTTGGATTTTCTCTTGTGTCTACCAGAAAAATGCCTGTACATCAGTCCCAATATGTGTTCAAACAGGAACTGAAGATGCGAACTCGATCATTTGATTAGCTTTGTTCAGATGAAGTCTAGCCTAGCCTTACTTGAAGCAGGAATCGTAGATGATCTTTTGAAAACCATAGCAAACACAATAACTAATGATACGTACCTTTTTTCCTTTATATTTAATTTTCAAGGCAAAATATAAATTACAAGACATGGTATATCTAAGTTTACTAGATAACATTCATCATAAAGGGAAACTGGATTCAGATGACAACCAACACTAGGACCCGACTTTTACAATCCAGAGTACTAATATGCAGACATTAGGGGAAAAAGCACAGGACTGCTTCTACTGCCAAGTCCAAAAGCAAAGCACGTACAAGCAGCATTTTCTGAATTATCAAGAAAGCTGTTCGCCACGTAAAAATGCTGCTAGCAGTATGGGTTTGACAGTTGCTTAGTTTTTATTGTAAATATTACTACCCTTAACATAAGGTTTGGGAGTAACTGGCACAGAGTGGCAATTGCTGCCCTTGGCAGAGACATGGGAGTGGCCAGCATGGAATGGCAGTTGCTGCCCTTTGAAGCCTGGTAGACAGACGGGATGGACCATTTGGTCTTTTTCTGTCGTCATAACCATGTTACTATGTATCATAAGAAATCTGTGCTAACACCAGCTAGATAAGAACACATATTTCACAAACAGCTGAAGAGGAACTTAAGTATTTAAAGGGAGTACATTTTTAATAGCAAGAAAGCCCATTGGTATGGATGTTAAGGTTAATTCCTGAGTTATATTATTGCTCTTCATGCTGGGTGTCCTTTAATGACAATTATTAGAGATTGAGGGAAGGTATCCCAGATTTTGACAGCTGATGGGCCATTCATGGGTGCATTTGTACCAGACTCTTACAGGAGCTTCATTTGTGCCCTTCAAACAAGAATGCTATCATGATACCAGAGTCAACTTCCAAGCAAATAGATGAATGGATGTAGACTAGACAAAACACCAGATAGCCATAAATGAAAGCCTTAAAGCTTCTTCTGGCTACAGTATGATTTATGGAACTGTAACAATTTCAGTTAGACCTAGCCAAATAAAAGAGCATTATTTTAACTATTACAAATACAGGCTTTAGGATAAAAACAATAATTGGTACCAAGATTCCAGATATGTAAATAATCATGCTGCCATGCTGTTCATCATTATTGTGTTAATCTGTTTCAGACACTTCCAAATTGTAGACTTCCTCTGTGCGTCTGGGATTATTTTCCACTAGTCTGTTTAAAGTCAGCACTGAAATCATAGGCACTGAAATGTTCCTAGCACCTTATTACATCCAAATGTCTATGATTCCTTCATTTGGATTAAAAATGTTTGCTAGAAATTCTAAATATAATTTAATAACAGCCCACCTAAATTAGGCAGCATAAAGTGTGCATATTACACCAATTTTCAAAGCAGATGTACTGCATAAATTCACTTTGAAAATGATCTATCAGATTTATTCACAGACAATTGCACCTGTTATTATGTGAATGGAAAATTTCCAAGAAAATTATGTACATACTTACAGGCCGATACAGTACAGTGCGCTCTGGTGGAGCGCACTGTTAACCCACATTTGGACACGCGTTTTCGACGCGCTAGCTTTACCCCTTATTCAGTAAGGGGTAATAGTGCGTCAAAAACGCACATCCAACCCCCCCCAAAACTAATAGCGCCCGCAACATGCAAATACATGTTGATGGCCCTATTAGTTATACCCGCGCAATTCAGTAAGTAAAATGTGCAGCCAAGCCGCACATTTTACTTTCAGAAATTAGCGCCTACCCAAAGGTAGGCGTTAATTTCTGCTGGCACCAGGAAAGTGCACAGAAAAGCATCATGGCGATATTAAGTCGGAGGTCCCAAAAGTTAAAAATAATTAAAAATAAAAATAAAAAAAATTTAAAATCGGCCTGCAGCTCGTGGGTTGAAAACCAGACATCAGCGGGCAAAAGCGGGTTTGAGAACCAATGCCGGCAAAATTGAGCGTCAGCTGTCAAACTCCCTGACAGCCGCCGCTCCTGTCAAAAAAGAGGCGCTAGGGATGCGCTAGTGTCCCTAGTGCCTCTTTTTACCATGGGCCCTAATTTGAATATTTTTTTTACTGAATCGCGTGCACAGGAGAGTGGCCTGTGCGCGTGCCGGGAGAGCAGGCGCTCGTCCGCTCTCCTGCGACTATTATTGTATCAGCCTGTTTGAAAATGCAAGATATGTATGTAAATGCAAGCCCTTCCCCAATTCTGCCCCTGGAAATGCCTTCGCTCAGTCCAGGTAAACTTACCTGTGAACCAGCAGTACATGCCTAAGATTACTCACATATTGGGCAGGCAATTTTATAAGAGGCGATTTCTGATGATAGAATAATGTTTATACCCATGGAAATGCATTTCAAAATTGCCCTCCCTATGTACAGTTCATATAAAAGGAGAGCAAGGGCTTTCCTTGTCTAATAAATGTATAAAGGCTTCTTATATTCTGTAGTGAGGGAGTGAAAGAGAGAAAGACTCTGGAGAGGCCCTCACAGTATTCAACTATTTATATCTCTATAGGAGGGCCATCTAATAGCTCGAGGTGAGGTGGTGGTGGTTTAGGGTTTAGGGGCCAGTTTCACATGTACAAACAGCACAGTACACCTCGGTGAAGATTTGACATCATTTGGAGTGAGGAAAGCCATCAAGCTAAGGCGAGATAGCATAGTACAACATTTCATCTTTGTGAGACTTTCCTCACTCCAAATGATGTCAAATCTTTACCGAGGTGTACTGTGCTGTTTGTACATCTCACCCTACATGAGAAACTGGCCCATAAACCCTAAACCACTACCAACACCTCACCTCAAGCTATTAGATAGATGGTCCTCCTATAGAGATATAAATACTTCACTACTGTAACAGCCTTGTGCTTTCTCTCTCTCTCTCTTGTGATAAAATGCCCCTTTTTGTTATCCATGCTTTAATAACACATTTTGATGAATCTAGGGGTTATTTGTAACTTTAGGACTACATCCCATTGTAAGAATAACAACTCATAAATCCTCCCTTTCAACCCAATTTAGAGCTTTCCATGAACCATTGTGAATATATTGCCTTTTTATTCAGTCAAATAACAGTTTCTAGTATTGTCCAAAATATGCGTCTGAGAAAGCTGATTTAGGTTTGAAACTACTAAAACAGGATTCATCATATAAACATCTTAGAAAATATTTTAATGTCTAGTTTCATGAAAGAAATTGACATATATGATACCCCTAATTCTGGAGTCATTTTAGTTTAGTTTATATTAGTTTAGTACTTTATATACTGCTATTCCTTTAAAAATTCAAAGCCATGCATAATTAAATACAAACTCAAATTCATACAATAGAGCAAACAACTAAATAACAAACAATGTAATAAACAAAATACCCTGATAAAACTAACATATTCATCAATAAATATATATAATCTAAGAATATTAGACATATATAGGGCAATATTCAATTGCCTTAGCCAGATAAGATTCAATGAATTTTCCCAGCAATGATGTGGTAGAATTCATTTCTAATAAAAAATAACTATAGCCATAACTAACTATTGCATATTAAAAATAGAGAACTTACAATCCAAAGATATGGTAAACAAGCATAGGTCAAGTTGCTATGACTGGTTCTCAGCTTCTGATATTTGAGTTTTAGAAAAATCTTTTTTGACATCTCATATCACAGCCTTATAAGCAACAACACAAATTTTGCATGGTGCAAGATTAATTTGATATTTATTTTTCTGCCACTTCCTTTCTAATTGTAGTGCCTGGGTTTTTCTTAGAATTATGAAAAAGTCATACATAATATGGTAAAAAAAAGGTATCTGGATGGTATTCTGTGTTGCATGATTTCTAAGGATATAAGACTGAAGACTGGCGAGAAGCAAAAGGGGCAGGGAGGGGGTGGAGCAATGGCTGCCCGGGACAGCAACCATTAGGCCCTGTCCCAGGTAACTGCATGCCTGGGAACTTACTGCAGCTCAGCAGAGCGAACACATTTTAAAACAAAAAAAAGTAGGTTAGTTAGCAGGGGGTTAGGAGTCAGGGAGGAGAGGGGAAAAGGAGAAAGCGTAGGTAGGGGATAGGGAATTGGAGCGGACTGGGAAGGAACTGGGCAAAGGCCCGATCACGTCGCCAAGTGTGCTTTAAAAATCCCCCCCTCTCCCCCGTGCGCGAGTTGCCACCCATGCACGCCGATACAAAATCGGGCATCAGATTTTATAACTCGTGTCTTTTAAAATCTAGCTTGCAGATGGAAGTTTTTGGATACACAGGTTTAACAGAGACATTTTTAGAATTAAAATGTAAACAGAAAGATCAGAGCAAAGTGGAGGAGTAGCCTGGTGGTTAGAGCAATGTGCTGTGACTCAAAGCAACCAGGCTTCAAATCCTGCTACTTTTCCTTGTGACTTTGGCCAAGTCATTTTACCCTCTATTTCCTCAGCTACGGGTTCAGTTTGGGAGCCCAGTGGGGACAGGGAAACATACACATTGAAGTGCCTAAAAAAGGCAGGGTATAAAAATAAATAATTTTTTCAAGGGAATTCCAAAAGGCCATTTTTTTTGTATAGTAATACTGGTGTAAGACAACTGAGAAATCTAACAGAACTGCCAGAAGCCATTATTTTAGCTATAAGCCGAAATGCTATGGTCCAAAATATTTATTTTGTTTTTTTCTGCTGAAATATGCAATTTTGCTTTCTTTCATTCTGATACAATAGGAGAGCGTGATTGTGCTTCTCAATCCTTTGCATCCTCTGACCAAGCCTACTCCCATACCACTATCTCATATTGTTCTGAAAACAAAAAACACAAACTATGGAATTAGCATGACTTAAGTGTAGCCACAAGAAGGCTGGTACCTCCCATATGATGGGACAATTCTTTGGAACTTGAAGGATTCTACCTTGGAACCTGCAAGAGGCCTTTAATTAGGGAAGTGACATACTGTACTTACCATCCTGACTGTTAAACTGCACAGCACACCCTGCCATCTCACTCTAATGAGGACACGATATAAATACTTTAAGTCATTTACAGGGCAAACTACAAGCCTTGTTAAAGATAATATGAGCCTTGAAGCACAATTCTATAAATACTTGCTTTGAAAATATATTCTGTGGACTAAAAATCAACTAAAAAATTAAAAAAAACTATGGTAGATGGTAGAATTTTTTTTGAATTACAAATGAAAGGAAAACATTGATTTCAAACATTTCAGAAGCTTCACCTGCAAAATCCATCTTTTAATTCAGTTGAATAAAGAAACCAGCAAAGTAAATTGTTCACAAGAGGGCATGCTTTGGAATCCACAGATTAGTTCTGCACAACTATGAAAAGGCAGGTGTTCCAGCAAGTTTTGCACATACAAAATATTTTACAGAGAGGTGAAAATGTTAGCTGTATATGGATAGATACAAATCAGTCTTTGTTCATGAAGTACAAAGGAATACTATGTTAGCACACCAAAACAAACTTAGGGGGTCACTTACTATGGTGCAATAAGGCATTATCACACGATATTTGGCTTTAATGTTCGATAAATGAAATATCGCACGGACATTTATTACATATGAGCATGTAAATAAGCTAATTTCATGCAAATGAAGGTCCCCTTTGTTTTCTTGCATTAAAATAATGTGCATTTTGGGGTGAAATAATGCAAAAAAAAATAACTGACCAAGATATGTCCCTTGTCTCAGAAACTTGAACTGCACATATCAAAATATACAGCCAGAAATAATGTCAATTCATGACTAAGGCCAGGATTCATCATTCAACGCAGAATGATGAATCCTGAGAAAACGGGGGGCGGGGGGCGAAGGGGGGGTGGACCTGTGAAAGCCCGCAGCCTTCGCACCACTGCGGTGCGCCGGCTGCCGGCTTTCGCACCAAATAGCACCACCGTGAAAGGTGGTGCTATTTGGAGTGCTAATGCCGACGATAATGGTAGAAACATTATCGCCGACAGCGAAAACACCACCGACTCCTCCCTTTCCTGCCCCGACTCCTCCCCTCCCCTCCCGACTCCTCCCCTCCCGGCTCCTCCCCTCTCCCTAATTTGCATCGTATCGCATTCGAAAAGGCCCTTTTTGCATGTGATATGGCCTTATTGCATGCATTGGGGCCCTAACGCACGCGATAAGGGTTTAGAAAATAACCCCCTAAGTATTGTATGGGAAGAGTTAAAAGAATATTTCCTCTCATTATCATGTCTAGCTCTCCATAGTTCAAGTAACCCTTAGTCTTCCATGTGGCACTTAAAAATGTCACTTACACATCATATATTTATCAGTTACCCCTGTTCTATCCAAATCTGGGTTCAATGTAAGCAGTATGTACCCCTCTGTAAAGGTTTACAGTTCAATGAGAAAAAAAACACAAAAACTCTGTTTGGTTTCTATTAAGACTCCAAAATTATTTTATTATCAGCCAAATTCCCTTTAATTAAAATAAATTTACCATCTAGGTCTGTCCTAAGCTTTTCTAATAAAAGAAAGACCTTTCTGAATAGTAAAATACATATTCCTCTCTTTTTATCTTTTTATCTGAGGTCCAAAATGATGCTCCAGCATATCCGTTAAGCAAATTAAATTCTCACCCCCTTCTTGAAGTGAATCTTTTGTACAAAGAATATATCTACTTTTAACTTAGCCATCTCACTGCAAATGATCACCCTCTTTCTAGGAGAGTTTAGACCTCTTATATTGAATATAGCACATATATTGCATTCTGATAAATTTAGACTGCATACATGCCTTCCTCCTTCTGAATGTATTTATTACCCCTTCAGGTTTCCTTATTCAAAGATAGTTTTCCCTAATCCAGTCTTGAGATAGACATCTTGAACTTGAACAGTTTCACTGCCAGCATCTCTAAAACTAACAAATAAATATTAACACCCCCTCCCCTGGCATACACAGATATAAACACCCAACAGCTCCCCCAACAACCAGAGGTAAATCCCAAACACCTAAATACATCTTCACCAATATCACTATCCCAAACCCTCAACCCCTTTCTACCCCTCCCAACATAAATAACAAGAAAATTCATTTAACTTTCATCACTACTTTCCTTCATTACCCAACTTTCAAGGGATCATCCTATCTAATTTTCCGTCCCCCACCCAAAACTTAATGTCAATAATTTCCATGACCAAAGGGTATTTAGGCGATTTTGAAGCATGTAACCATCCAACCGCTGGACTCTTTATTATTCTTCAGCAAACTGTTAACTCTTTTCTTTTCTTCTGTTTCTTGTAAACTGCAGAAAATAGGAGCAGCATTTTACCTCATTTCATTTAAAAAAAACATCACCCTATTCACTTTTACCATTTATTCCCCTCCCCTTTTCCAGTACCCTAACTCTCTTCCTTAAAAGGGAAACAGAAAAACAAATCAGTTATTAAATTACAAACTCTGCAATTTATAATTTGAATTGAGCTCATAACCCACATTACTGTGGCTATCAATTCTAGAACTTCTAGAGCTGAACTTGTAACACTTAAACATTTTTATCACCAGGTAAACATTCCATAATGCAATTAATTTCTCCTCAAAGGACATGCCTGGCTAGATCATCTCTGTTCGACCGTCTTTTCCAGTTTAACTGTTTTTCTCTCCAAGCCAAATTGTGATCCCGATTATACTCCTCATCTTCAGATTTGCCCTCCTCCTTCTTCAGGATATCCAGGCATTCTGCAATATTAGTCAGATGATAGTCTCTTATTCTCAGAGTGAAAATTCAGGGATAAAGGAGCTCCCCTTTAGTACTTGATATTCAAAAGAATTTACATGCATAAAATTGGGTTTTATGTTCCTTAATAGGCTATTGAAAATTGCTACTTTTATGCACATACCTCCTTTGAAAATTCACTGAATTTTCAAAAGGTTTTATGTGCATAAATGGACAATATATGCTACTTTTACATGCATAATACCTTTGAAAATTCACTCCTTGTAGTATAACCAAGTAGTAAGTGCTTTGGGATTCTTTCTTTTTGTCAAAGTATTCTGGGCCATGTCTGCAAAAATCTTGATGTGTGTTCCTTTATACAAAAAAGTTTCTTTTATCCTGGCTTTACTCTTTAGTGCATGCTTATCTAGTAAGAAGTGAAGACAGGCAACAACTGGCCTTGGTGCACTATTGTTGACACCTTGCCCATTATGAATGTGATATGTTCTCTTAATCTAATATGGTATATTTCTCTGACAATGCTAGCCACATCTTCTGAGTTCTCTTTTTTAGAAACCCCAGAATTTGCATGTTAGATCTATGCTGCCATTTTTCCAAATGTTCATTTTTGTCCTTCAAATCCTGGTCTTTGTTTTTCTAGTGATTTGATTTTTGGTAGAGGTAAGCTTTACTGTCTATTTGCTCACTGATATAAATCTTGTTTCAGTCTACCCTTTCCTTTAGGCTTTTCATCTCCTTTTGCAGACCTGAAGTAGTGCCTGTTGTTTCGGTCCCGGGCCGTGCCCCGGTCCCTCCACCTACCTCGGGGACGGCCCGGGCCGTTTTGGGGGTTCCTCGGGGCTGCAGGCCCTCCAGCGCATCTCTCGATGGTCCGGCGCGGCTGGCCCCGCCCCCTGACGCGCACGCGGGGGGAGGAGCTCCATTTAAAGGGGCCAGCGTGGGAAAGACCTGATGGCTTTCCCCATTCCCTCCGAGGCCGCTCCGAAATCGGCACGCGTGACCTCCCTACACGTGTAAATCCAGCTGGATTTACGCGCATAGTGCTTTTAAAATCTGCCCATATGGCTTTATGTACCTTAGATACTGTATAAATAACCAGAATGTGGGGAAGCAATGCTAAATAACTTTTCTTTACTGTTTCGTTTGCTAATCCAAAATCTGTTTTTGTAACCGTGCTGTCGGATCTGAGGACACCTTAATATAATTGTTTGATTCATTCATTCAACTGTCTAAAAATTTCTGTGCAATATTGCTACTGGCTCTTAATTACAGTCCCTCCCCTTTTGTCAGCTTGATTCACAACCAATGAGGAATTCTTTGTCAAACTTTGCAAAATAAAGTAAAAGATGTTATATAAGAAAATGTTACACAGAGTTCTTTTTATATGGATCTATGATTATATTGTTAAACCACGGAGAATTTGAGTGGATGATTTTTAAATTTGGTGCTCTGTCTTTTCCTTCTCACATTATTGCATCTTTTATTTATTTATTTATTTAAGAATTGGAATCGCATTACTGCCATTTCCCAGTAATAGCTATGATGGTAAATTTCAAACTGTCACGCGTGCGCACATTTGAGCAAATATGTCTGACCATGCCCAGGAGTGCGGCCATTTTATATTAAAAATGGCATATGTGTGCATGTTATAAAATAGCCTGGCCATGCACACATGTACATGAAATTTTAAGTTGGCACGCGCATTTGCGTGCAAATGCCACTTCTACCATATAAATCGGAGGATTTTAAAAGGGGTGGGCGCCGACCCTATTTCCAGTTTTACCACTTCATTCACAGTTTGCGCAGTTAAGAAATAAGTCCTCCAACACCCCCAAGTTTAATAGCCTTCACTCCCTCCAGTTAGCCCTGACCCTTAAAACCCCACAGATCTGTCTAGTTTTCTTTCTTTTTTAACTTCCACGTCTTCCTCCATAGCAGAAGTAAATTTACATGGCAGGGGACCCCAACGCATGGCTGGGTTGCGTCAGTATTTACGCACACATGTTGGGTTTACACTCCGAAATGCCCATGCCCCAACGAGACCATGCCCAGTGCGCCCCGCTCCTTTTTGTAAACCTTTGAGATGTGCAGGTTACGGGAGATACGCACATATCTCGGCAGCTATTAAAATCCACTCGGCGCACACAAGCCTGACTCCTTCGTGCATCTCCTAATTAATGTGTGCATTGGACTTTTAAAATTCACCTCTCTGTGAGGGGGGGGGGGAGGAGAAGCAGGATTATGTAGCCAGCATTTGGCAGGCTCACTCCATATGTCAATATTATCACTTTGAAAATTTCTGCAGGTAAAACATACGCATGGTCATTGTAACTATCTTTTCTATGGGTAGATATTTTTTGAACAAGTACATGTGTAGATCTAAAAAAAATACTGCTGCCTCCTGAATGCTTCCTCTTAGTGTAGATAAATGTAAGCATATTGATCCACATTATGCAGACTTTTAATCTGATAGAAAGTGGATAGTTTTCAGACAGGGAATTAATGTGGGTAAAACAGTATTTTTTAGAGATGTGAATCGTGTGCCAGATCGTCTTAACGATCAGATTCGGCTGGGGGGGGGGAATCTGATCGTTAAGATATGTGAATTGGAATCGGAAATGATAATTTTAATCGTTCAAAAACGATTCACATCCCTAGTATTTTTCCCTGCATAAATCACTTTGAAAATGTCCACTCCATATCTGATAGAAGGATGCACGATAATAATTTAATATTTCTGTAAGTGATAAATAAGTTCAAACTGTGATAGAAGCCAAAACTGCTCCAATTGAAAAAGCTCAGATTACTACTGCCTTTAATTTTCTCATGGAGTTTTGGTTTCTTATCATAGCCCCTTTTCTCCTTATCAGGAGCTTTTCAATGAGGAGAAAAATCTTTCTTTGACATTAGAATTACTGTATGCAACAATTTGTGAATGTATCTTTAAATATGTTCCTAATTATTCTAATTTTATCAATGTAAAGGGGTAGTATAATTTGAGGTTTTTTTAATAAAAACTTAAAAATTAACTAAGAGGACTGAAACATAGGTTATACAGTCTTATTTATAGACATACTTCTTAGTTGTTAAAGGTACTTGTTCTTTGTTGTCATGCATCATTACCTGCCTGAGGCATGTATACATACCTTCATGCCTGCACATACTGTCATGTGTAATTCTTAGCAGACATTTGCTTCAAAGGTGGCTTTCTACCAATTTGAATAGGTAATGTGCTGTTTTGAGACCTCTTATGGAGCCGATACAATAAAGTTTAAGGTGGTCCCTTAAGATGTTAGCAAGGTTGTAATAAAATTAGGTGCACTCGCACCTAAATGAGGGAGATTACATGCAAATAGTCTTTACCAAACCTATGGGAAATTGTGTGGCATGTACACACCTGCTGTTTATGATGGGCCCAGAAAAGGCTAAAAACTTAACAACCGTGTTGGACCAGGTGTTAACTTTCCAGTGGGTCTGGAAAGTCTTAAAATCCCTCTGTGCATTGCAAACCAGCCTGAAATGAAATAGTTAACAAGGGGATTTTTTCCCCCCAGTTCTCCCCTATAGATTGTGCCTTCTCACACATCTTCACTCTCCCCACAGGGATCCTGCAGCCCCCTGATAGGAAAATCCCTTCCAATCCCACTCCACACACAAGAATGACATTAGACCCCTCTCCCCAGTACTGGATTGGCAGGGGTATGGTAGACTCTATGAGAGCCCCCACCCCCAAACCCCAGAGATGTAATTGTTTTTTTCCACATAAGGGAAGGAGTAGTTTTAAAGACTAATGTGGGGTTTGTGTAGATAAAATCAGCATATTGGTGCATAAGTCACCTCTGTACATGGGAATTTTGATTTGCAGTATAGAAAACCCCAAAATAAATGAATAAATGAATAAATAAGTGAATTTTCAGAAGGGTTGGAGTATGTGCATACTGCGACTGCCATGCAGAAATGTATGCACAGACCATGGGGGCATTTTGAGGGCATACTAGGGTGTGGTTTGGAAGTATGTGCATATTTACGTAGTTTATAAATCTAGTATTTCCATACATCACTAAATATGCACACATGGTTTTAAACTTGCTAATCAAGTCACAGATACATTTTTTTTCTCTTTTGTCCTCAGTTTTTGGGTGGGCATCAGAAGCACATAGTGGAGGATATGGGTGAATTGGTAGTGGTCAGAGTCAATAGGTGGTGGTCTTAGCAAACTGGTGTTTGGAAGTACGTGCACAAGTATGTTTATAATTGAGATGTGCATACATCAGACAATTTTATAAAATACCTGCCTCCATGTATAAATAAAGGATTAATTCATGCACATTATACAATTTAATGTGTAAAATATATTCATGAACATTTATAAAATAGGTGTATAAGGTATGTAGATCCCTACATGTAAAACTGCATTTGTACTGAAACACACACGTGTACTTTCAGGATGGTGATATAATAAACTATGCACCTATCTCTGAAGTTTATAAAATATTAGTGTATCTTTTGGTACATCTACTTCTGTGTGCATGTGCTGAGTTGAAAATTATGCACAGAAAGGGTAATTTTTAAATAGTTTGCATAGATCAGTCTGCAGGTACTTCTTACCCGCAGACTCTGGCCAGAATTTTCATCGCAGATGTATGCACATAATTCAGTAACCCTCATCAATGCGCAATCCTTAACTAAGAAGACACACATCCTCAATGATTACCTCTTGGATAGCAACCCAGACATCTGTGCCATCACAGAAACCTGGTTAAAAAACTCGGACATTGCCTTAACCAACCAACTACCAATTCAGACATACGACATCTTCACCTTCCATAGACTCAAAAAAAGAGGAGGCGGACTTCTTCTAGCCACTAAGAAAGAACTCAGATTGACCGCACATACAATCAAGACAGAATCCAAATTAGAATTGGGTCTAGTCAAATCTAAACACCTACAAATTCTGTTAGTCTACGCTCCCCTGGGAGTTCTAGAAATGGACCCATCACCCCTCGTAGAATCCATCGTGAAACATATTAATTCAGACCTCCCAACAATGATTATGGGGGATTTCAACCTCCACACAAATGCAACACCTCGCTCTACCAACTGTGAAGCTCTCCTCACCACCCTCGGCGCGATGGGATTCACTCAGACCATCAACAGCCCCACGCATAAAGCTGGTCACACCCTGGATCAAATTTTCATCAATTCTAATTTCACCTGCACAATAGAACCTTCCTGTACCCCAATCCCTTGGTCAGATCATTTATTGATAGAATCTTCCTTTTCCACACACAAACAGACACACACCTCTCCACACACCTCTACCATTCAATTCAGGAAAGCATGTCCATCTGACATACTCAGCGATCAGCTATCCAAAGAACTCTCTAACCTAGACCTAGCTAATCCTGACTCAGCCCTATCCTCCTGGCAAAAGATTACAGAAACAGTCGCAAACAAATGGTGCCCAATAATCTCCAAATCACTCAACCCAACAAAAAAGGGAAACCAACCTTGGTTCTGCTCGGAACTGAGACAGATGAAACAGGACTTACGCCAGAAAGAAAATAGATGGCACAAAACCCCTAACAAAACAACCCTCTCAACATACAAGGGATTCTTAAATCACTACAGGACCGCCATTCTACAGAAAAAAAAAAGGAATACTATGCAAACAAAATACACCATTTTCAGTATGATGCCCAGGCCCTATTCGCTTACGTATCACAAATCACTAAATCGACCTCACCACCTATTCCAGATGAACAAGCTCTCTCCAAAGCTATAGAACTCGCTTCTTTCTTCCAACAGAAGATCTTAAATACCCTCGCCCTCCTTCCTACAAATACAACTCCCCTCAAGTCAGGCGAGAATTCCAATTCTCTAAATAGACCCAAATTTGACTGTTTCGAATCAATCTCCACCAAAGAGATAGAATCCCTTCTAAAAAGACAGAAACCATCTAGCCATCCGGCTGATAATATTCCATCGAGACTCCTGCTTCTCATCCCAAACTTGATCTCAGGACCTCTGACCAGCATCATAAACAGCCTCCTAACCCAAGGAAGCTACCCAGACATCCTAAAAACCGCTTCACTCAAGCAAGATTGTTGACCAGTACCAGCCGCTGCGAACATATCTCACCCATACTCAGGAACCTACACTGGTTACCAGTACATTTCAGAATTCTATACAAATCAATCACCTTAATCCACAAAACCATCCATCATCAACTTCAACTTGACCTGGAAATACCATTCAAACTCCACTCCTCTAACAGACCAACTAGAGATATTTACAAAGGCACTCTAAATGTTCCCTCCACTAAAGCCACACGCCTCACTACGACCAAAGACAGAGCCTTTTCGATAGCAGGCCCATCTATCTGGAATAGCATCCCATCAAATCTCAGACTGGAGCCTTGCCTTTTAACTTTCAGAAAAAGACTTAAAACCTGGCTCTTTCACCAAGCCTTCCCTGAACCACCAGACAATTACTAGTTGGCCTTCATTCCTACCCGGTCTGGCACTCCGTTTCTCAAAGAAAAAAATGGACTCTGAGACTTTCAGGTTAAAGCACCGTTCTTAAGTTTTTAACTTGTACACTCTATGGTAACAATACTTTTACCGGCCTTTCTTCTTTCCAGCTTGTTGCAAGCTTCCAAGTTCTCTCCCCCTGTTGATTGTAACTTTGACTTATTCCTACTTATTGTTATGTTTCGTTTACGTGAATTGTTACTCTAGTTTTTCCCTTTGTTAAACTGTAAACCGATCCGATATGGTAATTTACTATGAAGGTCGGTATAAAAAACTGTTAAATAAATAAATAAATACTTTGAAAAAAATTGCTTTCTTGTCCTATTTCTATTTATAGATTAAAGAAGAAGGCCAGGGAGCTGAGGAAGAAAGAAGAGGAGTGGCTTGACCAGCTGCATACCTGGCAGAAGGAGCATGGAGGTAAGTTCATAACATGACCATCACAAATAGGTCAACAAGGTCTGTCTTTTTCCTGGTTCTATCACTGGTTGCACTCTAAATGTCCCTATCTCAGGCTACAGCTTCAAGAAACCCTCATGCACTGTAACTTCATCCTTGTCTATTCCCTGGGTCATGAACAGCACTTTCATGAAGCACTACTTGTAATGCACTCACAAGCCTGGTATAGTACTAGAAAGGGTGCTAGAACATACCCCTAAAATCCTAATCAAGGAATGTCTATTCCTCACAACAAAGAACCACAGGCTTGGGACTGCATCCTATCCCTTGATGGTTTGTAATCAAGGACACATCTCTAACACAATTCATCCATACACTAAGCCAATGTCCAAGCTCTTATCATTAGCTAGGTACCATGTTGTAAAACATAGCTGTCCAACGCTAAAGAGCACAAAAACCACAATTCCAATAATCAAAAACTCTAAGAAACAAAGGAACCGGCAATGTGAAACGTTCGTTGTATTGCCGTTTCCTTTGTTTGTTAGAGTAAAACATAGCTGTACAGAAAGTTCCATAATCTCATGGAACCTATCTATTACATTGCCACTCCCTGCAGGAAATGGGTGACCCAGTGATAGGAACACTTAGCAGGGCCTCCACCTCTCCCCAAAATAGAAGACCCTCTAAATCAGTGGTTCTCAACCCTATCCTGGGGACCCCACAGCCAGTCGGGTTTTCAGGATATCCACAATGAATATGCATGAGAGAAAATTTGCATGTTATGGAGGCAGTGCATGCAAATGTTCTCTCATGCATATTCATTGTGGATATCTTGAAAACCCGACTGGCTGGGGGGTCCCCAGGACAGGGTTGAGAACCACTGCTCTAAATGTTTGCATGATGCTGCTCATCACACCCTGGAGCATATCAGCTGATGGCTTTACCCACAATTTTTGCTCTATTCACACATTCCACCATCTCTGAGGCAGAGGAAGAGGAAGACGATCAAGAGCTCCAGCATTCTCCTGCTGCAACAGCAGATGCAGCCACCATCACCAGTAGTGGTCCCAGCAGTGGCACAGCAGCCACTCTCACCCCAATGGAAGGCCCTGGGACAACACAGCCAGCCATTCCTCTCCCCTTCCCTGTAACGCCTTCTTCTCCTTTGACCCCAGGTCCTCAGGATGCAGATCCCTGAGGCTGGCAGGCCATTGCTGGCTAAAGTTGGTGAGTAGGTCCATGCATACCTTTGCCCTGATCCTCTGCAGAGGGATGGAGTCTAAATGCCATTAGAGGTGCAGTGGAGAGGATGAGGGAGGAATTCCACAGCGTGCATGCCAACTTCAGGTGAATGATGGCAGTTTTGGAGGGACTCACTAATGCACAAGAGGTCTACACAGCAGTTCCTGAGCTGATGGCAATGAGGCAGCTGCCACAGCCATCAGCCCTAGTCCTCCTGTGGTTCCTGGGATTTTTGGGAAGGAGAGGGGAGTTTTAATTAGTAAACTCCCTAGTTTTTTCTACTCTTTTCCCAGTATTAATTTTAAAATGCAAATAGTTTTAAAAGTTATAACCTTATCTAATATAGTAATTTTATTTAATACAATAATACAGCCATCAGTCACGACCCAATAAGTGTGTAGTTGGCCTTCTAATTATTTTCAAATATTGTTTTAATTTGAAGAACACGGGCTACAATCTTCATACCGCACGTAGCGGCAGTTACTACCTTGGGAAGCTTGCTGGGCAGGCTAGATGGACCATTTTGGTCTTTTTCTGCTGTCATTACTATGTTACTATGCTCCATATGAAATTCTGTTACTTTTGGCATGATTGCTTAATTATGTCTTTTCTACTACCCTCTTGAACTATTGTCTCACCATTCATCTCCTGCCTGCATGCCACCCCCCACCCTTCCTCCACCCCCTCGGGTATCCTTCTCCCAACCTATTACCGCTAATATTCTTTTTCTCATGTTAATAGTTAGACTTCTTTGATTAATTGCTTTGTTTAAAAATACGAATCTCACCCATATAATAACTCTTCCTATCCCTTTTTAGCTTAATCTCTGTTAGACATTACATTATTGTAAAGCTTGTTGCTATGTTATGTTACACTGTGAACCGAGGTGATGTTGCTAACGTGCCTCGGTATATAAAAAATCTTTAAATAAATAAATAAAATACTCTATACATGAGATATGAGTGTAGTTCAACCAATGTTCTTGGAGACTTCAACCTATATATGGATCAATGTTGCCTGCCCTCTGCTTCTGAAACATTTATAGAGGGAATGTCCACAGTAGGTTAGGACCTTCTTGTGAGTGATTCCATTCATAAAAATAGTCATGTTAGATCTCATTTTTACTAACCCTTTGCTTATCAATACTGTTGTTCCTCAGTTACAAACTGAGTCAATTCCTTGGTCAGATCATATGTTAATTTATTGTCACCTCTCCTTTGTTGATTCCAGCAATTCTGAGAAGAGGGTGCATGCCAGCTTTTTTCCTAAACACCTTGTTATCGCAGCTATCATCATGGACCACACTATTATCATGGCACGTATCACGCACAATAAAAACTGCAAACATTAACAACACACCTACCAAACATTCCTGGCACAATAAAAATGCCTGTTTTTACCAGGTCTACCTTCCTAAAAGCATTTTGTGAATGTCAAGTGTACTTGTATACACATACTTCATGCCTCACCAGGCTCACACAGATGACAACACGTGGAAAAAGAACACCCGGACCAACAGCCAAGGCCACTTCCAAGATGTCTGAGGGAAGTACCAGCAGCTCAGGCAGAGGCTCTGATGCCGCAGGCTCAGGCCCCATCTCAGCAGCCAGCACGCATGCGGCCATGGCGTGGGAGATACAGAAAGTGTATCTTTCCTCCACGAACATTCTTGCTTGCCATGCCTGAGGACTTTGTAGTTAGCAGGTATCACCTCAGCTCACAGGCAATCCAGGAATTATATGAAGACATCCAAGGGGATCTGGATCCAGTCACCGAAAGGTCCTGCACCATCTCCAGTCACCAAACTCTTGGCAGCACTCCGTTTCATGGAAATTGGCTCCTTCCAAACCACAGTAGGGGTCATGGAGAGAATGTCCCAAACCACTTTCTCACACTGTATGGACCAGGTCATCGATACATAACATTTCCTTGTGACAGACAGGACTTGATGGACTTGAAGAGAGTTTTCTATGCCTTTGCACAGTTTCCCAATGTTGTTGGAGCTATCGACTGCACTCACATGGCCATCGTTCCACCCAGTCAGAGGGAGGAGATGTACCACAACAGAAAGCTCTTCTACTCCATCAATGTGCAAGTGGTTTGTGATGCTCACATGCAGATCCTCGACGTAGTGGCCAGGTATCCGGGAGCCATGCACAATTCCTTTATACGCTGACTGGCAGTCAGATTCATCAAAACCTTATACAACCATACTTTGCCTGATAGGCCTCACGGACCACTTCCCCATTCTAGGGGAGGGCTGGCTCAAGCCTGTTAGCTGATGCTCTATCCGCTATCCCATTTTCTTTCTCTAACTTCTTGGCTGTGTAGGTCACTGTGTACATAAAACACGAATGGCTGCTCTGTATTTGACTTGGCAATGCACCATTACAGTGTACTTGAAATAAAGTTTTCACAGTAAACATTACACAATAGACATGTTGCTGCCACCATGTGTTCTGCCTGATAGTGACAGTAAAAGAGTCACGTGTGGTATTACACTTAGTGGCCTATCTAGCATGGTGTGGCCTACGAGCCCTCACCAGCGGACCTCATTCTCCCGCTCACATGTGGATGACATAGTGGCATAAGTGTGCTGGTGCCCCACAAGATCCTCGACCCTGGATATCTACACCTATACAAATGCTGTAAATCTCAAATAGTTCTGAAGGTGCAATGTGCATGGCAAAATAGCAAGTAGACACTTAAATGTTGGACTGCCAGATTGCAAATATTAGACCCTCATTTGGAAGTGCTTAAAGGTCTGCAGATGAAGTAATACCTCTGTAATAGGTGTGCTTCAGTCACATGGGCATTCCCAGACCAATGTCACAACAGTGGCTCAGCACTTAAAGAGTCTGTGTACACTAGGATTTATAACTGTATACCGCTTTGCAGCATATGTACATCTAGTCATCTTCTAACTGCCATGCCTGCAGGTATAGAGAGTCTTGGTTTTGCTTCCATTACATTTAGGGAGATGTGATGAAATGGCAGCATGTACACACTTCAGATTCAGGACAGGTAGCCACAATACTGCACACATCACACTGGTTTGGGATCACACCTTCTATTACAGCCTGGCTGAAAGTGACTGGGCTACCTGGTGCAGTTTAGAGTATGTGCACAGCTCCCCAAAGGTAGCATTCCAATTTCTCATTGCATGCACCCCTACATGAATGAACCCTACTACAGAAAGCTAGGCAATTTATCGAAATTTATGTGCAAAAGGTGAGGGCCTTGCCCATCATGATGTCATATAGGTGGTGTTGCCTTTTTGGAAAACCTACAGGAGGATGCATGTGCAGCTGAGTGAAGGCAGGATTGGGAATCTGATACTGTCCTGCCTTCACTTGTAATTTCCTCTGATCTCTGACATGTCACCATAACAGTATAGTTTATAACCACTCTTACCACAGCTACATCTATCCTCATCAAATGTTCACATCATACAGGCCAAGGATTCACGTGCCTTAAACTGCTGGGTCACACATAGGCTCACTGTAATCTAGAAATGGCAGGTTGCTGGGAAGTCACAGTGTGTTATGCGTCACAGATAGTCATGTGGTGCAGTAGTATGCACATATGTTTCTACCCTCAACATATGCACAATCTTTACCTTTAACCTGTACCTACTACTTGTGTAACACTATTGGTGTGATCTCAGAGACCCATTAAAGCACATTAGCGCAGGCCTCCTGTCCAAAACACTTTGCATATAGTACCATTAACAACATCAGTGCACACATTTCCATGCTTTCATGGTTGCATGCTGTTGCTGATGCACATGTGTGTGACCACGTGTGTGAACAGATGAACAGCTGCTATGCTGTAGGCTCAGCAGTTAGTTGTGAGCCAGCCTGCTCTGATCCTACACAGTGCAAGTAGTCCACTGTGTATTGCTTACTGTGTTGACCTAGTGTGCTCAGCTAAACAGGTTATGAGCTTGCAGGCTGCCTCCATTGTAACCACTACACAGGTCTGATTGTATAGGCCTACTGCTCCCACAGATGTCATGTGCTTGCCATGATAGGTGATGGCCTTTATGTGTTGCTGTCTTGACAAGACATGCATTTTGAGCCACCTAAGACCTTCAGGGACCCGTGTCAGAATGTCGCACTAAGTAGGGGTGATATATGCCTGTCACAGAAGTGTTACCTGTAGGCAGCTATAGATAATGTTTGTGGAGGAAGGACTCACACAGACTCATGCCCTATTACAGCAAGCTGCCAGACATCTCTATGTTGTTTAATGCCAAACATTGCTGGAACATAGGTGTTGCACATGTGTACGTGCAGGAACTGTAGCATGTAATCCCTACTGCTAACATAAAAGAGAGTTTGACTCTGTGACTGACGTGCTGTGTGTGGCTTGTTCATTCAGTTTGTAAGGGTGATATTGCATTCAGAGGTTGCTCCCTTAGCCCTGCATTCCAATACCCCTTAGCAGGCAACGTGTGTTCCTAAATTTAGCACAGACACCTTTTGCACAGCTTTGATGGAGTGGTTGGCCTCTGGAGAAGGTGTGCCTGTGACAGGGCAGCATATGGACAGAGGTAGGATTGGTCTTACCCCTTTAACTGCTCATTTTCACCAAGTACACTCCCAGTTTATATGTAGTGTTCACTGAGGGGAAGAGGTGTGTAGGTGGCCATGGTGACACATCCAGTATGCTGTACAACTTTAATGTTATACCTTACATTTGGCTGTTTTTCTCACCGTGGATTTCCTTCCCATCCACCCAACCCCACCCGCACACACTGAGGTTTTACCATCAACTAATTGAGGAGGCCGAATAATGCAGTAATTATGGGGTGAGCTGGCTACCCACAACTAGACCTGGCACAGACCCTTGGAAAGTCATGGAGGGAGCTTAAGAAACTGCCCAGTGAATGTGGGAATGCTGTGATGCATGCAACAGGCACTCTAAGGGAGTATACTATGCCATGCTTATAGAGCCGCTCCAGATGAGCGCTTACCATCATGTAGCTTTACACACTGCATGTACTGAGAAACCTGGTGCATGAGTTTGTGTGCGTGTAGGGGTATGGTAGCTGGTGTTTGTCTAGCGATGTCACACAGGCGTTGGGAACATCCTATTACAGAGTTCCTTTTTTTCTATCACTGTTCTCGTTTAGCACCTCTCCATGTCTGTTATCATACACAGTTCACACAGAGGTTGCCACATCAGCCCCCCTTTTTTATCACTTTCTCTGTGCTGCATAGATGCAGGAATGGTACGCCTACCGTCTTTCGCCCATATGAACAACAGTTCCCTTTCTGTGCAAAGCTAGATATGGTGCGCCTACATCTGCCTACAAAGGGAGGGGGCCACTGTTTCCTAAACACTGTAGGAGCTTCACTTGTACAGTAACCAAAAGTTCAGTTCCACTACGCTGTGCATTTGGTGACTCTTGCTACACAGTGTCAGCTGCTGTGTGACATGTAGGGAGGAGGAGTGAGTGAGTACAGAATCTGCACAGGTGCAGCGCACAGGTCGGAAAGGGGTGCTGCTGCTGCTGCTGTGGACCAGGCAGACTTCCACAGACTGTCTGCCATGCCTATAGTGGCCTGCCTTTGGGATCTGGATGCTACCTGAAAGGTCAGCCTTACCTTACACGTATTATACAGACTCCCAAGCTATGCCAGTACAAGGGTGGGAGGGAGCCACAGTGTGGAAGGCAGCCTGGTCCCCAGCACCAGCAAAACCCTTCTAGGCTCTCTGGTGGTTGCCCGCAGACATTATAGAGCAGACGATACTCCCTCACTCATCATCCCTACTTGAGAGCCAGCAGCTGGAAGATTGTACCAACACTTGGTAAATACACATCGTATTTGTTTTACAGTGTAAGCTATAAATGTATATGGTCACATACCCTTGTACTCCTGACAGAAGGGGGCAGAAAATAAACTGTTGGGTCATGATGATTCCAATGTCCCGCTTTACACCACCCAAGCTGTACATGCACACTACCTAATGTGTTGAACATGAAGTTACAGAGCAGGTCACATACAGGCACATGTAAGCAGGAGTTAGCAAACAGGATGGTATGTGAACAAGGCAACAAGAGGCACCAGTGAAGGGTCACAGTAAGGAGCTTCTTCTTTACCTCTGGCTGTCTTGCTTACTAGCATATATGCAGCTTTCATTGTAATGCCATAGCCCATATGGTCTTGCATGCTCAATAACTGTACAATTGGAATCTGGCAAGGCATTGGAGCATACAAGGTCATGTGGAGAGCAAACCTTTTACCTTTGGTACCATAAACACAAAAAGTACACAATCAAAGGAGTCCACCAGAAACTTTATATTTCCAAACAGTGAGCACTTTATTAGCAAACGCTGTTTGAAATAAAGGCAATGTCTTAGGTAATCACATTCTGCAAGGACAAGATAGCAAAGATCAAAAAACTATGTACATTTCTGGAACAGCAGATTCAGTGCACACCTGTACATTAATAGATTGAAATAGCATCTTGACATATACAGGCATTGCATCTTATCCTTTAGGCACAATCATGATTACAACTAAGAACAAAGAAAGAGGAAATGACACCCCAAAAGCTATAGTAGTGCTGTAAAGTAAAAGCTACACGCAGCATTAATATGCGCTGTCAAAACAAAGGCCCCAGACAATCCATGTTGAAAGAGTGCACTCAAAGAGGAAAGCCTAGGGGCCACAGCAGCAAAGTTCAGGTAAAGGCCCCAGACATTCCTTGTTGAAGGAGTGCACTCAAAGAGGACAGTCTAAAAGCCACGGCACCAAAGTTCAGCATGAAAGCAGAAGAGTGCAGCATCACCGCAACAGGAGAGCACAAGACCCAGCAGCATGGAGGCAGCACTTGCAGGAGATCATAAGAGAGGATACCCAGCAGCATGGAGGCAGAGGCCCAGGAGGAGACCCAGCAGCATGGAGGCAGCACTTGCAGGAGATGAGAAGAGAGGACACCCGGCAGCATGGAGGCAGCACTTGGCAGGAGATGAGAAGAAAAGACACCCAGCAGCAGGCTTCCTATCTGCCTCCTTTGACCCCATTAATCATGAGATATTACTTTCTCGCCTCACTAACATTGGCCTGTCTGGTACAGTCATTTCCTGGTTTGAATCCTACCTGCAAAACCAAACTCAACAAACACATATAAATTCTGCCACTTCATCATGGTTTGCACTGAATACTGGAGTCCACAAGAACATTGGCTGTGATTGCTGTGCCTGCTGCTCTTCCTCCTCCTCCATGCTCTACTGTGTCTCAGCGTCCATCTGCAAGAGCCTCTGTAGCATTGGTTTTGGGCAGCTGCCCCCAGGGGCATCCTGGCTGGTCCCTGGGGCTTCCCAGCTGGGTCCTGGGTGTTCCTTGCCTGGGACCAGCAGCTTGCTGCTTGAGAGCTGTGGAAACAGTGAAGAAACAAAAAGAAGACATAAGTACATATGACAACAATTTTTGATTTGGCATGAGAGGTGCACTTTGCTTCTTTGCATGGTGAGTATCTTATGCCAAATGATGTATGTGTACCAGCTGTTACCTGCCCATTTAGGGGCATGGTTGAGCAGCTGGACATGACAGCTCGTGTCATGTCCAGCTGCTCAACCATGCCCTTGAACACATCCAGTCCCAGCCTCTCCATCAGTCACTCCTCCATCTCCATGAGCGATATTGGACAAGTCGTTCCTCCTCCCATTGTCCAGTTGTATTTCGCTCTCGCTCCCACCTCGGCCTTGAGCTGGGCCTTAATGTCCATGTATCGATGTGCAACCTGTTCTGCACTTCTACCAATGCCACTCCACCTGGTGACAGACTGGGCAATATTTCTCCATATCTGTCCATTCCCTGCCTTGGAGGTCTTGGCCGCCCGGTTGCCAAACAAATGGGGATAATTTTGGAGGACCCCTGCGATGATCAGGTCGTTCTCCTATATGCTGAATTTAATGGCCCTTATATGAGTACATGGTGCTGCCCTTCTGCCTGATGGGGGTACCTCTTCCAGAGAACTGTCCTCCCTTTCCTCACTCTCCGACCCACTCTTCCTCCCCTCCTTTCTGCCCTCTCCCCCCTTTGCTCTACCAACTCCCTTCCTCTCTGCCCTCTCTGTTTATTCCTATCCTGTTCTACTCCTCCCCCCCAAACTTGCCTGACTAGCCCCTTCCCCCTCCCGCACCCTCCTATCCCTTCCCTGCTGCCTGTCTACTCCTGTGCCTATCACTGCTCCTACTTCTATTCCAACTCCTTCCCCTAGCACTCCAGCCCTCATTCTCCCTCCTTCTATCCTCTCTCCTCCCCCTCCTCTCCTCACGCCTCTCCTCTCCTCTCCTCTCTCATGCTCCATTCTCTCCACAACCTCCAAGTACACCTCTTTCACACACACACACACCTCCTCAATGCACACACACAAAGACACACACCCTTAATGCACACCCACACAGACACACACCTCCTCAGCACACACACAGCTCCTCACCAGCTCCGCTCCTCACCAACATTCCTCCACACCACCTCCACTCCTCCACACCCTCACCGCCTCCACTCCTCCACACCACTCCACTCCTCCAGACCACTCCTCCAGACAGACAAATTGGACAAACTGACAAAAACTTTCACTCCAACAAATATGACCAAAGACCAAGGTAAAGAGAAACAGATGAGAACAGATAACAAGTCAATGCTCTCAGAAAATTGCTATCTAGAACCTCCAACTACCACCAATACACTCACCAACTCTCCTCTGACCAAACTCCTGACACACCCTCAAACAGGCACGTGCAGGAAGCTGCTTTTGTAGTGGGAGAAAAATATCGTGCACTGATGATGCACCACGGCGCGCAATGACGCAACACTGCATGCATTATTTACCTATGAGATGCGGCAGGTTGGCGATTTGAAGATACATGCCCATTTTTTTTCAGGTGCTATTTATGCAAAACTTATAGCATTTTGATGAATCTAGGCTTGAATTTGCACAAGGACAGAATAGTGAGTAACTGGGAATCAGCTGATCACAATCTCCTTTTTGGACAATATTCTGATATTAGACTATGTGCAATGCAATGATGCTTACCATAGACAAGCTTATGAATAATAACTACCAACTTGAATTTTGAGCACCATGATATATGTGACCAATGTAATTTCCCCAAGGTTAATGTAATATGGTCAAACCACTTGAGGCTAATAATCAATCTTGTTGTCATATACTGGATCAACTGTATTGCTCTAAGATCACATTTTGGTAGGCCCACAATCAATGCATTGCAGTAGTCCAATTGTCCAAATAAAACAGATTACAAAACTGTTTGAATAAGCTGTGCCAATAACATATTTTTCAATGGAAAAAGGGACTTTAACTTATATAAATCAGAACGAATTAAATACCTCAAATGTGTGAGTCCACAATAACTCCCAGGTTTCTTGCTTCAGAAACAAGTTGCAGATCATTATCTGCAAATCGAATATTCGATGGTATGGCTCCTGAAGGAGACTTTCCAATCCATAGAATGGTAGGCTTATCATCATTTAAAAACAGCCAATTTTTATTTAGTTAATCACTTATAGCTCTCATGCATTCACTAAACTAAGACACTGGAAAATTAAAATCCAAACTAGGAATAAAAAACTAACATCATCAGTTTAGCAAGTTGTCTAAAATTCTTACACATTGGCTGCAAATAAATGTTAAAAAGAGCTGCAGAGAGAGCAGAACCTTGTAGCACAGCACATTCTATTGACTTCCAGATTTAGTATCGCCTGTCTGAACACATTGTCTCCTAGATGAAAAAATGATTTGAACCATACCAATACCTGTCCTCCTATACCAACTTGCATCAAGTGTAATAATAAAAGAGAATGATCTAGGATATAAAATTACATTTTGAGGTTAAGTTGTACTAAAATTCCTAAAATACCTCGATCCTTGACTGTTAATAATTTGTCTAAAAGAGTGAGGAGCAACAACTCTGTGCCATGAGTGGTACGGAAACCAAATTTAAAGTCATCTAACGCTTGATTTTTAGTTAAAAAATTGTGTAATTGCACTAAAATGCATTTTTCGACAACCTTCCCTAAAGTGTACAGATTGAAAATTGATCTATAATTTGTAATTTCCTTTGGGAAAATAGCTACATTTTTTTGTATAGGATGCACTTGACATCTTTCATTTCGCTAGAAAGGCAGCCCGCTGATAATGAAGAATTTACAATGTTTATAAACCTATTTATGTGGCCTTTAAGACCATTCACTCTTGAAAATGGACAATAATCTAATAAAGAAAAAGAACAGCATAATCCATTAATAATGGTTGTAAGTTAACTAGCTGATATAGAATCAAAATCTGGCCATTTAATAATTATTAAATTATAATTTGTGTTGCATGGTCTACTGATAACACTACCAGTGGACATGGTAATAACTGTCGAGCTCTAAGTTGTTTTATTTGATCTGTAAAGTAACAAACTAGAATCTCACTGTCTGGATATATCTGTAGATGAGTACTTAGTTTGGATATTAAAGCTTTCACAAATGCAAAAAGTTATTTTGGGCAGTTCAATGATTTTTCAATTTTTTTCAGTATAAATGCCTGTTTTTTTTTAATTGACAATTCTTTTTGTAATCCTTCAAATTATTCCTATATAGCTACTCAGAAGAACTATATTGTCTCTTTCTCCATTTTCTCTTTAAAACTTGCAGTTTTCTTTTCTGAAATGCTAATTCTTTGGAATACCAGGCAGCTTCTTTACAAGGACACTGTACAGACACAATTTTAGCAGGACATAAAGCATTATAAATACCCAATAAAGCTACATTTCAAGCTTGAAATAGAGATTGTGTTGATTTTATTTTATTTTTATTTATTTAAAAGGATTTATTACCCATGCCCTCCGATGTTCAGGGTAGGTTACAAATAATACAATCATAATCAAACAATAAGATTAAAAACATTTATAAATAAACATATATAATAAAACATATATAATAAAACATATATAATAAAACATAACAGGAACTGACCTGGGAGTTAAAACCTGACTGAGAAGAGAAAAAGATGGCAAAATGAAAGTAAAGTGAAGGTTATGGTTCACATAGGTCTTTAAATGCTTGCTTAAATAGATGGTGTTTTAGAGCTTTCTTGAATTCCTTGTTATTGGATAATCATCTTAAGGATAGAGGAATAGAATTCCATATAATTAGACCTGCAATGGAAAAGGCCTGTTCAATGAATCACTGCAAATCTAGTAGCCCCAGGAGAGGGAATTTGTAGAAGAAATAGATTTTTGGATCTGAGATTACGAGAGGGAACATAGAAATGTAAAATAACTGGTAGCCATGGGTTTTTACTATGGTGTATAAGACTATGTAAAGTGGATAAAATTTTATATTGAATTCTCCAATGTTTAAGTAACCAATGTAATGTGATTAGAACTGGTGAGATATTCTCATATAATTTTTTTATTGGATATTAAGAGTGCGGCTGCATTTTGTATCAGTTAAAGGGGTCTGATGGATGACTGAGGTAAGCCAGTGTTATGTTCGTGGACCCTTGGGCTGGTTGGGACAGGAGATGGAGTGCTGTGGAAGTCCACAGCGAATGTCCCAACCAGGAGGCGGTACGGGAGCTCGGTGCTGGCTGACACTCTGGTCTACGGTGAAGTCCTTTGTGACCAAGGACAAGACCCTCCCTGGACGGATGGACGGTGTTGGACCGGAGAGGAAGAAGAGTCTTCGCCCTGGAGACCAGCACTCCCCCGGGAGGAGCCCTTAGGAGTCCAG
Source organism: Rhinatrema bivittatum (assembly GCF_901001135.1). Lineage (NCBI taxonomy): Eukaryota > Metazoa > Chordata > Amphibia > Gymnophiona > Rhinatrematidae > Rhinatrema > Rhinatrema bivittatum. The sequence continues at coordinate 94,238,735 of NC_042617.1, read as the reverse complement.
CTGCTGGGACTTTAGGAGATTCAACCTGGAAGCCGAAGTCCCCCCAGGAAGAGCCCGTAGGGACACGGCCGCTGGGACTTAGGCGACTTCCTGATGATGCGGATGGTCCGGATGCAGGTGCCTCCTGCAGGTCGTGGTTCCGGACGGCTGGCGCCTCCAGCAGGTCGTAGGAAATCCTGAAGTCAGTCCAGGAGTCAGGGTCCGAGGATGATCCGCAGCTAGTCCAGGGGTCGGTATCCAGAGAGCGGTCCACAGCCAGTCCAGGGTCAGAGCCAGTGAGCGATCCAAAGCCAGTCCAGGGGTCAGAGCCAGAGAGTGATCCAAAGCCAGTCCAGAGGTCAATACCAGAAGAATCCACAGCAAGTGGATCAGGCAGAGGCGGGACGAAGACAACCAGGAATGCAGCAACACCGGACAAGTCCAGGAACCTTGTTGCAAGGCACTGGAGGCTCCTAGAAGCAAGATACTTAAGGCTGAAGGCGTCTGACGTCATCCCCAGCTGCTCAGCAGATTTTCCTGCGCTGGCCCCTTTAAGAAAGGCTCCTCCCCGCGTGTGCATGTCAGGGGGCGGGGCCAGCCGTGCCGAGTCATCAACGTCTCTCCCGGGGAAGGAGAGACATGCTGGAGGGCCTGCAGGCCCGGGGAAGACCCGAAACGGCCCGGGCCACCCCCGAGGTAGGTGGAGGGACCGGGGCATGGCCCGGGACTGCAACAGCCAGTATAAAGGGAGTTACAATAGTCGATTCCTGAGAATATGAGTGATTGAAGTACAGTTTTAAAAGCAGTCGGTTCAAGTAGAGGCTCGATATGTTTAAGAAGACACAATTTGTAGAAAGGGGATTTAAAAACAGATTTAACATGAATTTGCATATCTAGTTTGGTGTCAAGGGTAACACCAAGATTCCGGATGTCTTTAGATTTGTGAATAGTTGTATTGTCTAAGGAGATAGGAATGTCATCAAAAGGAGGGTGTCCAAGATCATTATTTCAGTTTTTGAAAGGTTTAAACAGAGTTTATTATAGGACAGTGAAGTTTTGACAGAAGTTAGACACAGAGAGATAAATTGAGAGGTAAGAAGAACATAAGAAAATGCCATACTGGGTCAGACCAAGGGTCCATCAAGCCCAGCATCCTGTTTCCAATAGTGGCCGATCCAGGCCATATGAACCTGGCAAGTACCCAAAAACTAAGTCTATTCCATGTTACCATTGCTAATGTCAGCATGCCATGTTGGAAAATAGAATTGAATGTCATCAGCATAAAGTCAATAAAAGAGGCCAAGAGTGGAGAGCAATTGACAAATAGGAAAAAAGTATATGTTAAATACTGCAGCAGAAAGTGCTGAACCTTGTGGGACTCCAGTATTCAGTGCAAACCATGATGAAGTGGCAGAATTTATATGTATTTGTTAAGTTTGGTTTTGTCAGTAGGATTCAAACCAGGAGATGACTGTACCAGACAGGCCAATGTTAGTGAGACGAGAAAGTAATATCTCATGATTGATGGTGTAAAGGCAGCAGATAGGTCTAGGAAGATTGAGACATATAAGGTACTAGAGTCAAATTCTTGGTGAATATTGTTAATAGGGGTGTGCCTCCGTTTTCCACGTATTTGTGATCCGCAACGTATTTTGTCCTATCTGTTAAATATGTGGGGAGGCGAAACGCATCGCGACTCCCCACGTATTTAATGGATTTCTGTTTTATTCGGCCACCTAAATAAAAATTTAAACAAACCCTCCTGAACCCCCCCAAGACTTACCAAAACTCCCTGGTGGTCCAGCGGAGGGTCCGGGAACTATCCCCTGCACTCACACCCTCGGTGCTGGTTTCATCATTGCGCCGATAGCCTTTGTCACAGGGGCTACCGGTGCCATTGGTCAGCCCCTGTCACATGGCCATCGGTGCCATCTTGTGCTCCTACCATGTGACAGGGGCTGACCAATGGCACCGGTAGCCCCTGTGACACAGGCTATCAGCGCCATGATGAAACTGGCAAACGAGGGTGTGAGAGTGCAGGGGATGGCTTCTGGACTCCACACTGGACCACCAGGGACTTTTGGTAAGTCTTGGGGGGGTCAGGAGGGTGGGGGCTTGTAGTTAATTTTAATTTTAGCTGGGACACGAATATAACTCGTCGTATTAACGCATCGGGGCGCCATACGGCCGAATGCAACGCATTTGCTCCCCGACGAATCCGAATCACGAATGCAACGTATGCCGTCCCTCTGCACATCCCTAATTGTTAATGCTGGATAGTAAGAGTGTTTCGGTACTGTGGTATGGTCTGAATCCAAATTGATATTGATCAAGTAGAGAATGTTTGTCTAGATAACAGGTAAGCTGTTTTAGTACTGCAGATTCTATAATTTTTGGAGAGAAATGGAAGGGAGGAAATGAGACAAAAATTACTGTAATTGGTATTAGAGGTTGCTGAGTTCTTTTGTATTGGTATGACAGCAGCGGTTTTTAAAGAATCAGGTAGAATGCCTGTAGACAGGAAGGAATTGACAATTTGAGAGACAGGCAAAGCTATGTTATCTTTGAGAAGTTTAATTAAGACTGTTGGACAGAGTATTAGGGGACAAGAGGATGGCCTCTTATTTATTTACTTTAAAGTCTTTTATATACCGAAGAATAGCAATCTGCCTTCTCTCCGGTTTACAGTATAACATTATTATTATTATTATTGGAAATGATTTGCAGTATTTCGGTACTGGCTACTATTTCAAATATATCCCAAGTATTGTTGGATGTAACATCGGGAGAGGTAAGTATTATTGTAGGAAAGGAGTTAACTATGGTTTGAATTTTAGACTGAAAGTAGTTACCAAACACATTACATAATTTATTAGGCAAGCTCACTTTGGGGTATTTAGGTCCATAATAGTGGGGTTTTTTTGTTATGGATTTTAAAGAATTGAAAAGGAATTTAGGGTTGTTGTTAACGTCTTGAATGTGTTTAGAATAGTAATTTTTCTTTGCTAAATTGACAGCTGCTCGGTATAGCATAAGTGAAGAGATCAAGATACAGAGGAGTTCTTTTTTTTTTAATTTTTAATTTATGCATTTTCAATAATTGACAATGTCTCAATATTTCAATATTACATAACATATCCAATCGTCTATACATTCATAAGGCAATATCCCACCACTATGTCTAATACAAAATAAAATCAATAATAATTCACATGAATCCCGAAGTATGATGGATTTAAATACTATGGCTAGGCATCAAAAAACAGTCTCAAGTGCCAATAGTGTTACGGTTATAATAGAGACGCAAAGAGTAAATGAACTGTCATAATAGGCTTCATCAAATGCATAAATCTGCCAGATGAGTGGCCTTATATTTAATCATCGGTCACAATAGATATATTTTTTTAGAATATTTTTTTGTTATGCAGTGTGTAGCTCATGCAATTCTTTAATCCAGTTACTTAGCTTAAAAATGCGCTGAAGCCAGAAACAGCAAACATGCCCGACATGGAACCATGTTTCGAACTCCTGTTGTTCTTTCTCAAGGGCTCAGTTCAGCGTCTACGAGAACAGTACATTTGTATCTCAAAACATGTTAACATTAAATCATCTCAAAATTCTTTAACTTTAAGTGGGCGATGCATCAAAAGAAAGGATGATGGGCACTTACTGTAGTTGTAGTCCGTCTTGATTTTAGATACAATTAATTTTGTAATGGCGTTTCCGCATGTATTTCCTGTTAGCTTACCGGATATAGTGTCATAATATATGCAAAAATGACGTCAATGTAATTGTGTGACGTGAATGACCTCAGGTGAGTGTATACCATTCCACCGCTAAGTTCAAGCCATTAGGGTGGACTGTATTTAATTTAAAAATCCAAAATTGTTCGCGATAATTAAGCATTGCTTTACTTTTACCTCCTCTAGGATTAATTTTCACCAGCTCAATGACTCGCCATCTGATATCTTGGAAATTATGTTGATGTTGTAAACAATGGGCAACAATAGGAGCTTGAAGTTTGCCAGTTGTCAAACAGCTACGATGTTCAACCAATCTTGTCCTGATGGCTCGTTTGGTTCTGCCCACATATAATAGAGCACAGGGACATTGTAATATATATATTACATTAGTAGAATTACAATCGGTACAGGAATGAGCTTTATAAATATTTCCTTGTGGATCTTTCCAATCTAAACCTGTAATGGACTGATTGCAAAAATAACATTTTCCACATATCTGGTGGCCAGTTGAATTGATGTTTAAATCAGCAGTTGTAGATAAATAAGAACTGGTTAGAAGATCCTTCAAATTTTTTCCTCTCTTGTATGCAATAATCGGAGGAATCATGAAAATAGAATGCATTTTCAAAATTGGCCAGTAAGATAGTATAAGTTGAGCAATTTGAGCTGACAATATTGAAAAAGGTAATGTACACACCTGTACCATTGTATTATCTGATTTATTATCCAGTAATAGACAGTCCCTTGTTGCATTATAAGCTCGTTTACAACATCAACATAATTTCCAAGATATCAGATGGCGAGTCATTGAGCTGGTGAAAATTGTCCAATCGTAAGCAGTAGGGATGTGAATCGTTTTTCTGACGATTGAAAATATCATACGATATTTTCAAACTCATCAGAAATCGGGGGCTCCCCAAAACCGATAGGAAAACCCCTCAAAATTGTTCATGGGGTTCTCTTATTGTTTTGGGTGAGGGCGGGAAAAATGGCACATAAAAACAACCCCTAAACCCACCCCTGACCCTTTAAAACACATCCTTTAGCTTCCCCCACCCTACCGACCCCCCCCCCCCAAAAAAAACTTTTTAAAAGTACCTGGTGGTCCAGTGAGGGTTCCGGGAGTGATCTCCCGCTCTTGGGCCATCGGCTGCCACTAATCAAAATGGCGCCAATGGCCCTTTGCCCTTACCATGTGACAGGGGCTATCGGTGCCATTGGCCGGCCCCTGCCACATGGTAGGAGCAATGGATGGCTCCACCAGCTTTTGCAGCACTATCACCCTGGATGATGCCTCCTCAGGCTGGAGTTACATCTGCCCAATTGGTAGCTCCACCTCTTGAATAACTAATACCCATTATAGTTCCACCTTCTAACATGCCAACACCACCCACGCTGTTGCTACCTCTAGCATCATTACCTCCACCACAGAGAGATGCTCCCCCCCCCCCCCCCTTTACGAAGTCACAGGTGGGATCCTCACCTACTGCAGTGGCTGAAGAGGCCACCACTACTTCCAGGGCATCTTCTCTGCAACTTCACAGCTCTCCAAGTCAGACAAGCAGCAATGAACCTTTGTCACAGCCCCCAGTTTCCAGGCAATCTAAGGATAGTGTCTGGTGTGATCAGACACTGCTGTGGAGGAGCACAAGATAAGGACACTCAAAGCAGCTGATCTTCCACCCAGAGAAAGAGGATGATGATTGAATCAATAAATTCAATGTAATATTATTCAGCACACTGAACACTCCATGTAAATAAATACACCTTCACCTTCTGAAATGTCTTTTTATTAGAGTGTTCCTTTCCTATATAGTCTGTTGTTGATTCTGGCAATGTATCACTGCAATTCCTCTTCCTCATCTTCATCCAGATAATCTTCCAGTCTTTCTAGAGCAGGCAGGCCCCTGCTTTTGGCAAAGTTATGAAGCATGCAGAAGGCTAGAAAGATCTCTCTAATCTTAGTGAGGTTGTAGAGAAGGCATCCCCCAAATTTGTCCAAGCAGCAGAAACATGTTTTGAATAGGCCAAAGGCTCTCTCAATGACTGCCATGGTCTGTCACTGGGCCTTGTTGTAGCATGCATCTGCAGTGGTCTGTGGCTTAACTAGCAGGATTATGAACAAGATTTTGAGTGGATATCTTTTATCACTTAGTGTTGGGCAGTGGAGTAGATCACTGGACAAGGTGGGAGCAATCCTCCTAGACCAGTGCTGTCACTCTACCTAAGTATGAGGGAGAAAAAAAGAAGAGGTTAGTTGCAATGTAGTGGTAGTGATAAGTGCATTCCTATCTAGAAGCCAGTCCCTGATGGCATGCCCTTCCTGAAAGCAGTCATGAATTCCTGATTGCCATAGGATGTAGGCATTATGACTGGATCCTGGAAACCTGGTCAACAAACAAGCACAACACACCTCAACACGTCAACGAACAATTTCAATAGCAGGACCCACACTATGGAACAAACTACCAGCAAATCTCAGAATGGAACCCTCATCACAATTATTCAAGAAATCACTAAAAACATGGCTATTCCAAAAAGCCTACTCAGCCAACAGTTAAATTCACAGCATCTCCAACGACCGATACCAACCAGAGTTATTACCCCGTACATATCTTACAATGAGTTCTCTTAACAGTCAAATCAAATTTCAAGCTATTATATTGTCATGTAAATAAGCCGTCTTATTACAATGTATAGTCCTATCCTTTACAAGGTTTATTACAACATATTATAATCCTATCCTTCACAAAACTATACCTCACTGCAGTTTTATATTGCCTCAATGTAAAGATAGTGTGACCTGTAATCACACTATCTCACTAAACATCATGTAAACCAATGTGATACCCTCAGGTGAATATCGGTATATAAAAACAGATAAATAAAATAAAAAATAAATAAATGTCCATGATGATGCCCTTGGCATCACAGACCACTTGCTTATTGAGGGAGTGAAAGTCCTGTAGTTGCAATAGATGGCCTCATCATCCCCTGGAGCCCTGATAGGCATGTGAGTGCAATTCAAACAGGCAATGTTGTAGAAATCAGTCATTATTTGATGTTGTCGATATCTGCTCCAAGGGAAAGAGATATATTGGTGTATTTTCCTGAGAAATGCAGGCAGGAACTACTCTATACAATGGAGGTTGCAGACTGGCTTAATCCAGCTGTGACCCTAGAGGTGCCTGGAATGTGCCAGTGGGCAAAATCATCAGGGCAGTAGTGACCTTGATATACACTGGCAGGCTAACCCCTGCAGGTGGAAGGTGGCAAGTCCTGCTCTAACTATTGGTATAGGTACAGTATGATTTCCTTTTTGAATATGAACATACACCTAACTTGCTCCTCTCTCATATCCAAAAACTGTGCCCTGGTTCTGTCTATTCTCTGTAATGGGTAACTCTTCCTCTTTCTCCTCCTTCTTCTCTATTCTCTCTCCCTTCACAATCCTTGTGCACATTTTGAAAATATATTCTCCGTTACTGACTTTTACCCCTCCAGTATAGCCCAGTCTGTCCCAGTTACCCTCCAGTATGGCCCAGTCTATCCCATGTAATTCATTCTCACCCCACAGTATGAGCCAGTCTGTCCTAATTACCTTCCAATATGGGCTAGTCTATCCTAATTACCATCCAGTAGGGCCCAATCTGATCCCAGGTACATTCACTCCCACCCCCCCCCCCCACCCCCAATATGGCCCAGTATGTCCCAGTTAACCTGCAGCATGGCCCAGTATGTCCCATATATACTCACTCCCACCCCCCATTCTGCTACCATGTCCACTCACCCGGAGAAGCCAGCCTGCCAAAAGCAAGTCAAAAAATACCATTGGTTTTGCACCTGGTGCATAAATGAGTAGTAATAAATTTACTCACTCTTTGTTGAAAATGTTTGCACATAAATCACTTTTAAAATAGTTCATAAAGCATGTACATGCAAACCATACCCTAATATGCCTCTAACATGCCCACTTTTTCATGCATACTTTTACACACAAAGGTGCACATGTGCATGTATGTGGACCATTCATAAAATACAGATTAGTGACCACGTTACCCGATGAACAAGTGAGCAGTGCAACCCGCTCGCTCCCAGTGCTCCCTTCAAGCAAAGCCTTCTTTACCCTTCATTTTAGATCACTGCCATCATCAAACCAGACCCGTGGCTTCCCAGACCTCCATCGACAGCCTTTTGCGCCGAGGCGCAGGAGAAATGGCAGCGAAACAGCAATGTGAAAAAAAGGTTCCCAGCAAGCCAGGGGAATCTAAAATGGTCGATGGCCCTCCAAGCCCGCAATCCACCACAGTAAATAATAACCACAGAGGTCTCATTGATGAAGTTACCGCAGCAGTAGTGAAAGCACTCGATGGGAGATTTTTGGAACTGTTGCAACAGATTGCCTCTGGGAATGAAACGTTGCAGACTATTAAACAACAAGTGGAAGATACACAAGACAGAGTGAAGTAGAAGATGAAGCACAGGCCCTGCAGCAAAAACAAACTGTAATGGAAAAACAAGTTTAACCTCAGGAACAAAAAGTAGATGACCTGGAAAACAGGTCTAGACGAAATAATCTTCACTTTGTGGGCTTTGCAGAATCCTACACAGACAGAAGTTCACTCTCTGCTGGAAGGCTGGTTGTTGCTGGAATTGGGTCTGAACTATCTACAGGGTAGCTGCCATGTGGAATGTATGCATTGTCTGGGTGCACGGAGCCAAGGTTCCACGAGACCAAGAGTAATAATTGCAAGATTTCTCAACTTTGCACATAAATCAACCATCCTACAGGCTTATAGGAAGATTTTAATTTTCCAGGATTATTCCACCATTGTTTCACAGAGGAGAAGAGAATTCTCTCAAATCTGCACTGAGCTTCATAACTGTCACTTCAAATTTAATCTACAATACCCAGCTCGATTGACAGTGGAACATAATGGAGCTTGGAAGACCTTTGAAACAGCTGCTAGTGCACGGACCTTCTTAACCTCTCTCCATGCTTCATGCGGAGGACATGCCCTATTAAAGGGCCTTCTGATTCAGTAAAGGGAGGTGTTGATACATAATGCAGACCAAACAAGAGAATCTGGTTCAAAGGTTCTCAGGCCATCGGCTGCCACTAATCAAAATGGTGCGGGCCATCCATTGCTCCTACCATGTGACAGGGGCCAGCCAATGGCACCGATAGCCCCTGTCACATGGTAAGGGCAAAGAGCCATTGGCGCCATTGATTAGTGGCAGCCGACGGCCCAAGAGTGGGAGATCGCTCCCGGGACCCGTGCTGGACCACCAAGTACTTTAGAAACGTTTTTTGGGGGGTTGGGAGGGTGGGGGATTCTAAATAATGAGATTTAAAGGTTCGGGGTGGGTTTGGGGGTTGTTTTTGTGTGCCCTTTCTTCCCGCCCCCCCCCCCCAAAAAAAATGATAAGAGAATCCCACGAAAATGTTGTGGGGTTTTCCTATTGCTATCGGGGACCCCCCCAATTCCTGACGGATGAGAAAATATCATGCGATATTTTCATCCGTCAGAAAAACGATTCACATCCCTAGTTAAAACTAAAAGGGGGCACAATTATATAGAGGTATTAAAAGGACCCAATGGGGTTAAATAAACCTCTACAGAGGATATCTGTTGCATATTTCGTGTTTTTTAAGCCAAACTATACTCAGATGATTCCAAGGACAATACTGGAGAGCTGGAGGAATCCTTTTTTCAGGGACTAGAACTACCACAGGTGACAGGTCAACAATTGGATGGGTTAAATAGGCCTGTCACCATATCTGAAATTTTGGAGGGAATTAAATCAAGTCCATTGCATAAGACTCCCAACCCAGATGGGTTTAATGCAAATTTTTATAAAATACTGAGAGGGAAAATTAGTGTCACACTGAAAGAATTTTTTTCAGCAGCCTCACAAAGAGGTGGTTTCCCTAGAGATGCCAAAAAGGCATATATTACAGAGCTCCCTAAAGGAGGCAAAGCTCTTACTCTGCCGTCCTCATATAGGCCAAGTAGGTTTTGTGTCTGGAAGGGCAGGAAGTAAACATATAGTACGGTTATGGATGGCTATGTGGCAATGTAATCTCACTCAAACTCCTGCCCTGGTCATGGGATTTGAAGCTGAAAAAGCATTTGATCATGTGGCTTGGCATTATTTATTCTCACTGTTAAGTAGATATGGTCTTCATGAAGAGGTGGTGAAAAATAATTCCCTACTGTACCAAGAACCTTGTTCAGTGATTTTAGCCAATGGGGGCATATCTCAGGATTTCGAACTGCAGAGAGGTACAAGACAAGGCTGCCCACTCTCTTTGTTTTTATATATTCTCACACTAGATCCATTGTTACGGAAGATAGCGAACTCACCAATTATATCAGGATTTGAATTGAAGGGAGAATCCTTTAAAATAGCTGCATTCGCAGATAATGTCTTAGTCTTCTTAACGGACCCTGTCTCCTCTTTGCAACACGTTATGGTCTTACAGAATCATTTTGGTCAATTTTCAAGACTTAAAATCAATAAGGATAAGTCAGAGGCTTTAGATGTTTTAGGGGCTTTGAAAAATCATTTACCAGGCCCCTTTCCCCTACTGTGGATAGAGACAGAATCGAGATATTTAGGCATCAATATCCCTGTAGAGATTACGAAAATATACAATAGTAGTATACTCCCATTATTACGAAAGACCAAGGGAAGATTACGGGAATGGCAAAATCTGTCTCTTTCCCTGGGAGAGTGGATTTAATTATTCAAAATGATACAACTACCCAGGTGGTTATATGTCTTCCAAATGTTACTGGTTCGCTTCAAACAGATGCATGTACTAGAGCTGTACAGAGCACGCCATAATTTTCTGTGGGGCAATAAATGAGCTAGATGAGGCCTTTCCAAACTGCAATTGCCTCGTGAAACAGGAGGACTGAACTGTCTGAATCTGCAGATGTATAATTTAGCTCATTTAGGGGCAGATTTTAAAAAAGTACGTGCGCGCATACTTTTGTTCGCGCGACCGGCACAAACAAAAGTACGCCGGATTTTAAAAGATATGCGTGTAGCCACACGTATCTTTTAAAATCCGGAGTCAGCGAGCAAGGCTGTGAAAAATCGGCAGCCTGTACGTGCTGAGCTGCACCGCCTGCCTCCATTCCCTCCGAGGCCGCTCCGAAATCGGAGCGGCCTCGGAGGGAACTTTTTTTGTCCCCCCCACCTTTCCCTATCTAACCCACCCTCCAGCCCTAACTAAATCCCCCTCCCCACCTTATTTCGTTGAGTTACGCCTCCCTCTGGTAGGCGTAACTTGCACATGTCGCCGGCTCCCTGCCCCGGCACAGGCCGCTGTGCTGGAGCACTCGGCCCTGCCCCCGGACCGCTGTCACGCCTCCGGCCCCACCCCCGGACCACTGCCACACCCCTGGACCACCGCCCCCAACACGTCCCCCAAGCAAAACCCTGGGACTTACGCTCGTCCTGGGTCTTTGTGCACACCAGCGGCCTATGCAAAATAGGTGCACCGGCGCAGGGCTTTTAAAATCTACCCCTTATTGCGACATGTATATGATTGGCTATGGGGCTCTGAGACCTTTTCTCCTTGTTCCTTCTTACAGGCTTGGAGTCATGCATTGCAAATTGGAAATTTATTACATGTACCGGACCTTTTACTCCCTGGGGAAATTCAAAATAACCTGATAATACAGGCCTGTAGGCAAGCCTGGAAATTGCTCTGTACTAAGTTACAAAGCCATTGGACTGTATCCCCTATGCTAACCATGATGGGCCATCCTGGTTTTACTCCAGGTTTGACTAGTGTAGTTTTCCAACATTGGGCCAATAAGAGTCTGACTTATTTGCAACAGTTTGTACAGGAGGAGTGTGGACTAGTACCTAGCTTTCAGAATCTCCAAAGTACACACTCGTTATCACATAACAAATTATATGTGTATTTACAAGTCTGTCACTTCATTGCTACGGATCTCCTCAAACCCCCTCCAGATCTTTGGATTTCACTAAATTAACAGGTTATTTTCGATTACCACCAGGAGGAAGTTGTCATGTACCTCTCTAATAAGGTGTGGGGTGTTTCAGCTCTGCCTGAGCAGGTTACGAGTTGGAATCAGGAGATGCCTTAGAACATAAGAACATGCCATACTGGGTCAGACCAAGGGTCCATCAAGCCCAGCATCCTGTTTCCATAAGAACCTGGCAAGTACCCAAAAACTAAGTCTATTGCATGCTACTGTTGCTAGTAATAGCAGTGGCTATTTTCTAAGTCAACTTAATTAATAGCAGGTAATGGACTTCTCCTGCAAGAATTTATCCAATCCTTTTTTAAACACAGCTACACTAACTGCACTAACCACATCCTCTGGCAACAAATTCCAGAGTTTAATTGTGTGTTGAGTGAAAAAGAACATTCTCCAATTAGTTTTAAATGGCCACATGCTAACTTCATGGAGTGCCCCCTAGTCTTTCTATTATCCGAAAGAGTAAATAACTGATTCACATTTACACATTCTAGACCTCTCATGATTTTAAACACCTCTATCATATCCCCCCTCAGCCGTCTCTTCTCCAAGCTGAAAAGTCCTAACCTCTTTAGTCTTTACCCTTCCCATAATTCAAGACTGCTTTGTACATCTTAATGAAATATCTGAGAATGTGCAATTTAAATTTTTTCGCCATATGTATGTTGCGCCGGTTTGAGCTTACAAAGTCAAACTAGACATATCTGATAGATGTGTGGGGACGGTCCATGAACATTATATCATTGTTTTTGGGAATGTATAAGGATATGTGGTTATTAGGAAAAAAAATCATAGGTTACCTGTGTAATTTACTATGTTGTGTTTTCCTTTATCTTCATTATTGTGCCTATTTGATTCTCTGGAAGAGATTAAAGATAACATCACGGACTCCCAGGGATTGCTATTAAAGAAAGCCTGCCTATTAAACAAAAAATCCATTTTGGCCCATTGGATAGATGTGAAAGTGCCATCTATAACTTACTGGAGACTCCAGCTGCATTGAATGGTCATTTTTGAATACCTCATAGTATGTTGCTCTTCAGCAAAAAAATATGCATTCTTTATGGAAATTTGGAGAGGGTATTTGACATCCCTTACCTCTAAAGCATGGAACAATTTATTTTCACTTCAATAACAATGGATTCTGTTGCGAATCAACCCACAAATTAGTTCCTGGAGCTCATAATAATGAACTTGCCTCCATGTTTGTGAAATTCTGGAAAGCTGCCTTTGGCTGGATCTCTGGAGAGATTTCTACAATTTCAACCTGTCAGACCCTTGACTAATCAATCAATAGTGTAGCAATAGTGGGAAGGAGGGAAGGATAAGACACTATTTGTATTTATGGTTGGAATTTTTTATCTGTTTGAATGTTACATGAATATGAAAAATAAAGGAGTTAAAAAAAACACAGATTAGGCATTGGTGCTTTATATATGCAATTTTTTTACATGTAGCCTTTTGGAATTTCACCCTATATGCACAAAAGTACACATAAAGTTGTGTTTTGTATATACTTTTATATGATGATCAAATAGTGATTTATGCGCATAAAATGGTGTTTCAGTACATAAATCCTTATAAAAATTATCCTCATAGAGGCAAGTACTAAAGGCACTTAAACTTTCAAAAGTGTTAATGTGTGTTAAAAGTGCTGTTTGCTTGTGCAATCTAGTTTATGTGCTTAAACAGTGCTTTTATTATGTGTCAATTAGCTTGCAAGAGTTTTAATGCAAAAATCTATGTTGTTAATGGGCTAGAAATTTATAAAATCACAAATATTTGGTGTTTCTTTGAACATTTATGCAAAAGCACACATTACCTGTTAGCACATAGAAAAATAATACATGCAAAAACACACAAAAATGAACATAGATCCTTTAATGCAAAAAAACTACTACATCTCGGGAAAGTGTAGTTAAGTTTTTGTGATGTCTATAGGAACATGCTAAATTTAATACTAGTAATTTAATGCAAAGCTAATTAGCTTGTCATTAACATTGGCCATTAATGAGAACCAATTAATGATTGGTGTTAGCATATTTTAGTACATTGACCTCATAGTTAGATGTAAAATTATTGGCTTATTTATTTTATGGCTTATATAAAATCAGTTACGACCCTTAACAGAAGGCATGGGGGTAACTACACAGAACGGCAGCTATTACTTTTAACAGAAGGCATGGGGGTAACTGCACAGAACAGCAGCTATTTCCTTTAACAGAAGGCATGGGGGTAACTGCACAGAATGGCAGCTACTACCTTTAACAGACCTACATAGAAAGGCAGCTACTTCTCTTAAAGAAGGCATGATGGTAACCTGCACAGAACAGCAGTTACAACCCTTAACAGATGGCATAGGGGTAACTGCACAGAACGGCAGCTATTACAATGAGCAACTTGCTGGCTAGACTAGATGGATCATTTGGTCTTTATCTACCATCATTGCTACTTTTCTAAGTATTAGTCCCAGGGAAATTCCGCACTACTGAAGAGCACAGACTATTTGCAGATTTCCACCCGTGCAGAATTGTCAAACATGGAGGAGGCTCCAGCGTGCCATGAGCAGAGCTCATCTGACTCACGGCGAAGATGAAGGCCCCGGCATGCCACAAGTGGAGCTCGTCCCGCTCGTGGCAAAGATGAAGGCAAGCCACGGTGAGAGTGAGTGTATGTAGAGAGGTATGTGTGAGTGTGTGTGTAAGACTGCAAGTGGGGGAGGGGTGAAAGAGAGCATGTGTAGGGTGCCTGATTGTGGGTGCCAGAGAGAGGGAGCCTATGTGAGGAGATTGTAAAGGAGTGTCTATATGTGTTAGAGAACTAGCCTGTGTGAAGGGATTGTGTATATATGTGAGAGAGTCTGTGTGAAGGGGTGTGTGAGAGAGAGACATATCGGCCAATACAGAATGGTGTGCTCAGCCGAGCGCACCGATAGCCCCCGTCTGGATGCGCGTTTTCGACACGCTATTATAACCCCTTATACAGTAAGGGGTAATAATAACGCGAGGAAAATGCATGTCCAACCCCCCAAAAACTAATAGTGCCCGCAATATGCAAATGCATGTTGATGAGCCTATTAGTTATTCCTGCGCCATACAGAAAGTAAAATGTGCAGCCAAGCCACACATTTTACTCTCAGAAATTAACGCCCGCCCAAAGGCAGGAGTTAATTTCAGCTGGCACCAGGAAAGTGTACAGAAAAGCAGAAAAAAACTGCTTTTCTGTACACCCTCTGACTTGATATCATAGCGGTATTAAGTCAGAGGCCCCAAAAATTAAAAAAATAAATAAATAAATCGTAAAAAAAAAAAAAAAAAAAAATCAGCCCGCGGCTCGCGGGTTGGAAGACGGACGCTCAATTTTACCGGCGACCGTTTTCCGAACCCGTGGCTGTCAGCGGGTTCGACAACCGACACCGGTAAAATTAAGCGTCGGCTGTCAAACCCGCTGATAGCCGCCGCTTCTGTCCCTAGTGCCTCCTTATTATCACGGGCCCTCATTAGCATAGAGAATCGCCTCAGAGCGCTGGCTCTCCCGCTCATTTTACTGTATCAGCATGATAGGTAGCCTATGTGAGGGTATATGCAAGAGAGAGAGAGAGAGAGACCCTGTATGAGGAGATGCGTGGGTGCATGAGAGATGCACCCACACATCTCGGTTCAGTGTGCTGCGGCAGTCAAAAAAGCAAACAGAATGTTGGGAATTATTAGAAAGGGAATGGTGAATAAAATGGAAAATGTCATAATGCCTCTGTATCGCTCCATGGTGAGACCGCACCTTGAATACTGTGTACAATTCTGGTCGCCGCATCTCAAAAAAGATATAATTGCGATGGAAAAGGTACAGAGAAGGGCTACCAAAATGGTAAGGGGAATGGAACAACTCCCCTTCAGGAAAGACTAAAGAGGTTAGGACTTTACAGCTTGGAGAAGAGACGACTGAGGGGGGATATGATAGAGATGTTTAAAATTATGAGAGGTCTAGAACTGGTAGATGTGAATCGGTTATTTACTCTTTTGGATAGTAGAAAGACTAGGGGGCACTCCATGAAGTTAGCATGGGGCACATTTAAAACTAATCGGAGAAAGTTCTTTTTTACTCAACGCACAATTAAACTCTGGAATTTGTTGCCAGAAGATGTGGTTAGTGCAGTTAGTATAGCGGTGTTTAAAAAAGGATTGGATAAGTTCTTGGAGGAGAAGTCCATTACCTGCTCTTAAGTTCACTTAGAGAATAGCCACTGCCATTAGCAATGGTTACATGGAATAGACTTAGTTTTTGGGTACTTGCCAGGTTCTTATGGCCTGGATTGGCCACTGTTGGAAACAGGATGCTGGGCTTGATGGACCCTTGGTCTGACCCAGTATGGCATTTTCTTATGTTCTTATGTTCTTAACCCTGCAAGAGGGGATATGTGCGAGAGGGAGCATGTATGAGGGGGTATGTACTGTGTATGTGCACTAGAGAGAGGGAGTCTGTGTGTGAGAGAGATAGAGAGGAACAGAGGGAACCTGTGTGAGGGGCAGTACTGAGAGAGGGGTCAATCTCTGGGAGTGGAGATAGAGTGGAAGGGGGATAAGCCCAGAGGGGGAGGGGAGAGATACTGGCAGTTGGAGGAGTTGGGGACCTGAGAGGCAAAGTGGCCAGGGGAGTAGGGAGAGAGAGTGGAAGGAACACACTTACAGTGAACCTCTAGGGAAACTCTGCTCTAAATATTTAAAATTTTGCATCTTTAATAACTTTTTTCTGTATTACTTTTTTAATTATTTAAAGACTGTCATGTATATTGTGTTATTTTGACCAATATAAAGTATAAGGAATTTTGTAGAATTTTAAATTTGTTTGCGCTGAATTTCCTCAGGAGTATAGGTATTATGTATGGTTGAACCCTGTTCATGTTTCACAACAGGAATGTCAAAGCTAAACTTGTTTTGAATCTGGGATTTGATATGTTAAGTTATGCATAGCTGTTCCTGGACCGATAATAAACCAGGTTTTCATTTTTTTATTTCAGTTGCTGCTTCAATTGCAATTTCATAGTGATGAAAGCAATCAATGAAAAATGTGTAGATATAGATATAATTAATTAATGCTGTGATGTGGATATTAAATTTTATCTTAAATCTCTATAATATAAAACCATATTTGGTTTGTATAGATCATGAGCAAAATGGACTTCACACATGCATACAAACCATTCAATAGTACCCAGTACTGGGAATATACATGAAAGCAGACACACACATATACACACATTCGCACAAATATACAAGATCATATGCTACAGCTTTCTTTTTATAACAATTCAAACAAATTTTCTTCTTTAAAGTGGCTTGTCAATTGTTGATTATTATATGAATATCATCATCTAGCAAACAAATTCTCTGAAAGTTTATACTTAAAGAAAGAGGGAAACTAAATTCTCAATTTGAAAAAATATCAACAAAGTATCAATATGCAAGGCTAGGAGGCTTTTGTATGTATTTGAAACAGTAGAGATCAGGTTACTGATGGCAGAGGGGAAAGCAGTGTGTGAGTAATGAGTAGTAGAGTACAGCCTAATGTAGGGTGAGAGAATATTGTGCACACACACACACACACTCACAAGCAGGTCACAGAAAGATTTGCACTCTTAAGCAATAAAAAACAAACCATTAAGTATCCCTGCATTATCAGGAAGTATAAAACAGATCTTGAAACTTTGCAGTTACTACACAAACGTTTTTCATAAACTTTGTTTCCTGATCTTCATTAAATGTTAACATCAAGATGCCATATGGCAATTAGCTGCCTCCTGAAATCAGTAAAAAGCAACAATTTAGGAATGCTTGTACAGTAAAATAGTTCAGTAATTATTTGCTCCTAGTGGTGCAGCAAAGTGGTTCCACAGCAAATCTAGTCCAGATGAGGTCCTACTTCATAGTAAGACATGCAATAAACAGCTTTCATACTGACTTCTCATCAAAGCTGACCACAGAAATAAAAGTGCTTGTAGCTCATGACGGGGCAGACAAACTGGTACTGGAGTCACACATGTGACTAACTGACATAATGCTGGCAATGATGACCACCATTTATAAAGGTCAGGACCAGAAGCCTAGTTTATCTTAATGCATTTTGTGCTGGTTTGCTGAATGCAAAACTAGGTCAAATGTTACTCCATCTGCTAATCTACTTTTTAAAAAGGCTTTATCTTCCTCAAAACTGCAGAATTCAGGAAGTGTGGAATTGGCCAAGGATGCTGATTAGTCTATGTGTATGATGAAACCTGCTTTTTAAAGTGTAAAGGAGATACCAGGAGGCAGCACAGCTCACCAGAGGAAGTTTAGAGATAACAGGTTTTGTAAACACAGGCAGATTAGAGGGATATGGTCAATACCAGCCTGTGTTCCCTATCTTGATATTCTTTAGCTATGGGAAGTCAACTTCTGTTTATTCTCAAGGACAGAACTTGTTGGTACACTGCCCTAAGTATGGAGGTAGTAAGTGCCCTGTAAGTTATAATTATGACACCCAGCTTCCTGCACCAATTTAGGAGCACAGTCTGCAGGAAGAAGGGTTACAAAAATCTGTGGCATATTTTGTTTTAAATATTCTGCAGTATGTTTGCACATATTAGAAACAGTGTTTCCCAGTCCTCTCTTGGAGGCACACCTATCCAGTCAGGTTTTCAGGATTGCTACAGTGAATATGCATGAATAGATTTGCATACTTGGGTACCCGGTGTATGCAAATCTATCCCATGCATATTCATTATGGCAATCCCAAAAAACTGACTAGATAAGTGTGCCTTCAGGAGAAGATTGGGAAACATGGGATTAGAATTATTTTAAATTGCTTAATTTGCATTAAAACAAGATCAGCCACTCCATTTTTAAATATTGTTTCAAAAGTAAAATGTTGATGTCTGCCTGCATAATTCATTTTTTTTCTCGTCTCTTACTTTCTCCCTTTGTCTATCACCTCAACCTCGCTCCTCCTCCCATAGATGGTACTTGTTTTCTTAAACTCCTCCAGCCTTCCTTTTTCCCTTTCCGTTTTTTTTATCTTCTGGCTTCTCACAATTCCTTCCACCAAGTATCACTCAGCATAGGTCCTTCTTACCTATCTTGTATCTCCTCTCCTCTCCTCCCCTTTCCCTATCTTTCCATGTAATCATCACCTCTACTCCACCCCCTTTCTACTACCACAGATCTCGCTTTTCTCCAGGCTGTTGCAACTTCTTCTCCCCAGTTTATAAACTGAATTATGTAGTCAGCAGTGGGGGAGGGGAGGGGAATGGGGAAGTATTGCCAGCAGTTAAAGCAGCATCACCAGGAAGACTCTGATGGTGGAGTGGCAGGGGAGGGGATGGAAAAGGATAAGGATAAGAGCATCAGCTGCAGAGGTGAGAGCAGTAGTACACAAAAAGGGCAGAAGTAGAGGAGAATGGGCAGCAGAGGTTGCTTGTCCTGATTCTGCAGCAAAAGGTAGACACTGCAGTGACATTGTGACAAATTGTGGCCCAGTTTATAATAAAAATAGTGCAATAACCAATTTTGCATTACAGGGGCACAGTCTGTTTTCTTTTGTCTTAAAAATTGCCAGTGTGCAACCTTACTGTTCTCCAGCAATCTACAATTTTCTGCCTCATAGCTCAGAAAAAAATGTTGTAACTGCATTTAATTTCATGGCTGGGCTAGTGATGAATTATATTTATGATACATTTTAACAAAGCAGAACATCAACATTTTATATTTTAAGACCAGAAATATTACAACTCAAATAAAAGCTTGAAGACAGAGTTTATAATGAAATGTGAAGCACCATAAATAATATTTATGAGATATGATGCTGCACTTTCATGCTCATGAAAATGCTACAATGTAATGTGCATATAAAGTTAGGGCAAAAAAGTTATCAGAGTTCAAACTTCCTTTGACTTTTCTCTAAATTAAAGAGGAAGTGCAATCAACTACAAAATGCAAACAAAATTCCTTAGACTGCTTTCAACCTCCCAGGTATTTTGATCATTTTCTGATGCCATTTCACAAACCTTTAATATTGAAAGAGCAAGGCGGTCATAACAGATTGGCATCCATTTTATTTTTCCAGAGCCCAGAAATCCCATAGTGCACTGCAGGGGATGATGTCACAGTTCTTAGTTGGAGAAGGTATACATCAATGTCAGAGCCAGGGAGAGAGCTTGCACAGGTAAGCCTGATTGTTTTAGTACAGTAAGTTGATATTGAAAAGGGTGAAAAGGAAAACAGGAGTCCGCTGAAAAAGGAAATAATTACAAAGCTGAGAAATACTGTCATATAATATAAGACTCCTACACCAGTGTTGCCAGTCAGGCCCCTTATAACCAAGGAACCCAGAAATTACAGCACTGCAAACGCCCCATGCATTATGACAGGGGTAGGCAACTCCAGTCCTTGAGTGCCACATGCTAGTTAGGTTTTCAGGATACCCACACTGAATATGCATGAAAGGTCTCCGCTGCAGGTAAATGCATCCCATGCATATCTATTGCAGAAATTCCAAAAACCTGACTGATTTGTGGCATTCAAGGACTGGAGTTGCCTACCCCTACACTCCCACCTAACAAAATGAGCCAGTTCCTAAGAGTGTCCTGGAGGATGGCAGGTGCTCTTCTTGTACAGGAGCTGACCATGACTGGGGGGGGGGAATGAAAATGCAGCAAAGCAAAACAAATGTGAAATACTCCAGGGGAAATAAAAGTGATCCATTTTAGGTGCCACATCAGGTATGCACAATGGAAATAAAACATTTCTTGTGGTTCTTCCCATTTAATGATTATACCAAAAACTATTATCAGTTATTTCCTGTTCTAATATGTGTTAGAACTAATAATATAATAAGGTATCTGTTATCCATGGTCAACATTCACCACATTTCTGAAAACTAGTTTATTCTAAATCAGAGGTCACTAAAATGTTTTGGCAGTAACAAAACCAGACAGCGATGTTGGGAGTACAAGGCAAATCGGGATTGGTGGGGGGGTTGGGGTGGGGGAGGGGGAAGGGAGATCTCCCTTGATTTTCTGCTCCCTCTGAGGGGTGGAGTTCACCAACTGAATGCTGTAGCACTAGGAGCCTATCCCTCCACTGTATAAGGTCTGAGCTGGCACTGCAAGTATTTTCATAACTCGAATGTCAAGTATATTTATTTCATGCTTTGGGAGATTAGCAAAGCTGGTGTGAGAGTTCTGCATGAACTGTACAGCAGATGGGGAGAACTGCCACTTCTCCTCTTCCGGTGGCGCAGCGGGCAGAATGTCATCGTGTGCCAGAGGTTGCTGACCCCTGTCCTAAATCTTGTGCAACTACCTTTTGTGTAAGGATGAGCTAAATCACTGCTTTGCCCACTACACACTACATTTTTGCTCTCATTTGGTTTTGAATGTGCAATGAATGTTAGAATTGAATTGCAAACTTAAGGTATCATTGTGACTGTTGGACACATCTTACAGACTCTACTTTAGAAGAATTAAATATCTGACCGCCATTTAAATTTATTATTCAAAATAGGATTAACATTTGGAAAACAGTTTCAAAACACAGAATGCTGAAAGGGAAAAGTAAACTATGCTGCCAGATAGAACTTGTGGCTGTAAAGAATCCAGTACAGCTAGGAAAAGGAAAAAAAAAAAAAAAGATGGCTCCAGTGTAGCAATTTGTATAAATGAATGTCCCTTTGAGATAAAAAAAAAAAAAAATTCTGGTTTCTTTACAGTTAAACTAAGGGCCAACAGAAATCAGAATGAAGATATCATGACGATATATTGCATGTATTCAGTGATCTAGGACCAGATTCTAACTTTTCACACAACTGACATGAACTCATGTACTAGTGTTAAAATTTAACTGGATTGGATCAGGGCTGGTTTTAAGATTTTGGTGCCTATAGGCAGAACCGGAGAGCAAAGAGTTCCCCATTGCACCTGTGATCAGAGAGCCAGTGGGAGATGCTGGAATGCCACTTTGGAGACCCTTTAAAGTGGCACAGACACAAAGCCCTAAAGAAAACAGAAACAGGCCCCTCTCCTATCCAAGTACTTTTGCTTTCATAATTTGGCACTCTAGGCAGTGGCCTATGTTGCCCTATGCCTATTTCAGGCCATGATTGAACACAATAGTTTCTTCTAATGGCAAAATGGTATAATAGAAATCCACTGATCTGCCTACTACTTTAGTTCATTTTGCCATAATAAGGTTACACCTAAGAAAATAAGAAATATTTTCTAGAAATTCGGGCAGGTTTCACCAAACCTTTTTTTTTTTCTCAAGATTTTTACTGGCCCTGCTTAGTTCACCGATAGAATCTGGTATGAACTGCAATAATATCTAGGGTGTCTCCTGTAAGTTTCACTTCAAAAGGATATCCGTTCTCATAGCCTGGGCATAGCCTCTGCAGCATGCCTGAGAATTGTATATTATAATAATCTTGCTTGTCCGCAGAATGGATTAACCAATTTTTTTTCTCTGTATCTTAGCAGTAGCACTACAGAAAGCAAATTTGCTATGCATTTTTCACTAGTGACTTTCCACATATGCGCTTCAACTTAAATACACACAATTGAAACAATTACAATTTTGGAAAATTACGTACAAACCCTATATTTTTTCTTTTGATTACACATAAATACAAATTAGCTAGTCTTCTAAAAAGTGGTTATAATAGTAAATAAATACAAAATAGGAATTTTATCATTATACTTCATGTGCTGGGGTGAAACCCATATAAAATGTACAACTAAAATACATTTAAACATCTTTTGAGGGATAATTCTCTGATTAAAATATTTGTTTTCCCAACATTTTTGCAGACATAAATATATTTTCAAAATAGTCATTTTCTTTTTTAGTACATAAATAAAGTCTTCATTGGGAAATACTAAAGTGTCAGCTTTTATTTAAAACTAATAAATTCTGCTGTGCTAACGGCACCCACAACCCTCCACAACCATATCTTGATAGTTCTTTAATACGACTTTCTCGTTTTCATCAAGGTAAAGCATGGAGATAGCGCTGAGCTCTGTTGGGACACAGCAAGCTTTAGGAATGTTGGAGTTAACCGAATTCACCAAAGTCTGAACAATGGCATGGTTTGTTGAATTTAGATGATCCGCCAGTGGAAACGGACACTCCCCATGACAATAAAAGGCGTGATACCCAGGCGGGGCAACAATCCAGTCATTCCACCCCACATCACTGAAGTCCACATATAAAGGATGTCTCCTGCAGCTGGATTTGAGCCTTTTCCGCTGCCTATGTCTTGCTTGACGCTTCTCCCTTTTATGGAGTGGATGTCCCTTGCCATCATAGCCAAAAGTTACTAATAATGGTCTTACTTGAGACCAGCTGCCTTCATCCTGATGCAAGGACCTACTAATCCTTACGTGCCTCTTGGAGACACTGCTTTCACTGTCCAAGTGAGCCACCTCAACCACAAACCCATGGTTAGGCTGTCCAAGTGCAATCCACCTTACAACAGCTGGGGTGACGTCAAAGCTTTCCCATCTGCTTGCATTATGCTGCACCAACCTGGTGTCCAAGAGTCTTATGACCGGGTCCCTAGAGGTGGCTACTGCTGGTTTGATGATTTCATAAATATTAATACGATGCCGACTGCTGCTGTTTTTCACAAATGGCTCCTGAACCTGTTCTCGAAAAATCCGAAGTTCAGCCGAAGTGACAAACTCCTCATTAGGGATAGAAGTTAAATTAAAGAAGAAACGCTGTGCTGTTTTCCCGCTTGTCTCTGGCAGCTCTTCCAAGGCTTCTAATATGATGAAAGGAAAAGAAAAAAAAAAAAAAAAAAAGAACAAAGCTTAATCAGTTGTTGAAACAAGCAACGAAAAGCTTCTGGGAACTTTGATAAAAAACATTTTTGTTTTCTTGTCTAGCACTTTCCTCCTCCTCTTTCGGACTTTCAGTTCAATCGGAACCAACTTCTACTGGCATTACAGTGCCTAAGTATTCATTCATGACGACCAGCGTTTTTTCCTTTTGCCTCACTGTCTAAACCAGCCCACAGTCAGGGGCGGTGGAACATGATTTTCTGTTGAAACAAGTTCACATGCAACCCAACGTGGCCAGCAGATGTCATTGTTGTATAATTGGTGGATCTCCCTCCCACCAGGGACTGTGATCAGGCACCCCAACCCCTCAGGAATCAGGATCCCCTGCCCCCAGCTGATCCATTGAAGCAGAAGCCCAGCTCAGGAACAGTTTCTATATCATATACATGGCAGTATACAACACAACTACCAAGCAAGAAGCCTAGCCTGGCATATAAACTACACCAGCAGCTTGACACACCAGGTTTAAAATTGTCAGAGAAAAAACTGTTTCACTTGTCTATGTTTATGTATGAATGCGCAAAATGAATAGAAAACACTCATTGTCATGACTTTTGGTCAAATATAGTATGCATTCCATGTGGTTCTAATAACTTAAATATAAAGCATTACTTTGGAATTCAAGAACTTTTACATGAAAAAAATTAACATTGCAGTTAGTTATGGTTTAACAAGAAGATTACAGCTGATTGGGAATCTGAGGAAACTGCACTTTGCTTTTAGAAATATGGCTTTAATGTCAAACCTCCAAATTCAGTTGCTAGACATTCCTATGCAATTTAGATCCTTCACAAATTTCACTATACAGATTGTGACCTAAATAAAGGCCATTGATTCAACATCTGTGGTGATATTTTACAAAGTGCACCCTATTATTTCATTCAGAAAACTCTAAGTGCATTTTTTTCTGAATCTGATTCTTCTCTGGGAATACCCATGGGTGGTACTATAACACTGTAGATTAGTTCCAACTAAACAAACTGAAATGACTTCCACATTACTCCTTTTACTACATTTTAAAGGTAATTATTTTTATGTATTCATCTTAGTGATAAGCAGCACCTTCTTTGTTGGAGGAGGTGTAGAGGGAGTGCAAGAAACAATGACAACCATCACTTTTGTCACATGCAGAGAGATGCAAAAAAAATCCCCGTCTGCTTAAAGTTTTAGAACTTTACATACACACAACCACAAAATCAAATTAAATTTGTATTGCTACAACAACCCCACTTAACAAATTGTACAACAAAACTCTATTAGGAGTCCACAATAGGGACAGTATTAATCTTTATAGGTAACATGCCGATACACTACTAATGGTAAACTTTCAGATAAGGGAATTACCAAATGCAGATTGCCTTAAACAGTGGGAGATCTCACAAACAAATAAGAACCATGGATTAAAATTTCATTTTTATTCAATGGCATGGAGATTAATTGTATTGCTTTCTACAGAAAAACACAAAGTGCACCAATATTTAGGCTATTATGATGGAATTAACTAGATCACAGCCCTGTTCAGACTTTTGCAAAACACATTTACTATTTTTTAATCACCACTCATATTTTAACTTCAATAGCATTCTTGGAAATGCCAAATGCCAGAACTGTGCTCTTGTTTTTAAACCATTAAACACGTCTATGTTTTTACCCAGTAAACCTTTCAGTTCAAAGCTATTTCAGCCTGAATGAATCATACACTTGTCTCCTCCTATTCACTACCCAGAGTTTACTTTCACAAATACAGAAGCACAAACCACAGCAGAAGGTTAAATTTCATCATTAATCTCCTTCCTTGATACAAAACTTCCTATTATACCTTATAACCATGGACTTCAAGCCATTTCTTTAGTATCATTTTATGAAATCCTACTTTAAAAATGCTTTTGTCATAGCTCCAGGTTAAAACATAGACAATGTGTGTTGTCATGAATACTTTTATGATGAGACTACAAAGCATCAATGAAGACTAATTGCTATAAGAATTTATTTGCAAGATTTCTGAATTTAACTAAAAAAAGAGAGGAGAAGCCACAACCTATAAAGATCTAAATTAATGGGCCTATCTCTGCTACAGTTGCTACTTCAGCTAGCTGTCATAAAAGAAAATCAGAGAAATCCTTAGATTAAAAACAGCATTAATAAACTGAGGCAGGAATGAAAGGTCAACTGTTAAAAAAATATAACTATTCATGTATGGGGTAAGAGCAGTTTGGTGGTAGAAAATTGTAAAACAAAAGTTAAGAGCGAGCCAGTAAGGAGCTCTGTTACAAATATATTTATTTACTGCCCATTTGTAAAGTCCTCTATAACTCCTCTGACTCCAGGTTTTAACAAGAATAACAGAGAGGTGGGAAAAATGTTTTTATAAGAATAAAAAATAGAAACCAAAACTGTAGCAATAGGGAATTTGCCCTGGATAATTCAGTGGGGGGTATTGTGCTTATGTGGTTTGCTGGCAAAGCCTGCAGTAGCTCTTTTACTTTCATCTACATAGGCACTAATGTTCTCACCCCAAATCGTTGTAAATCACAAACTGGCGCACTTTTGATGTGTACTGTATTGCTCCACCGTTTCTTTCGGCATCATGACGGTGCCATGAAACAACCACTACTTCCTCCGAACCCGTCAGGTGCACATTACACGGAACGGGCAGCTGCTGCAGTGCAAATCCATTATCTTGTCTGCCCTCTGGAGCTTTATCTTCCATCTACAATGAGACTATCCCAGTTTTAATAAAGAAAATCGCCGTGGAAACAATACTATTGATTGTTCAATTGATATCTCACGGGGATTAGATAGGGATTAGAATCTTTAAAAACCCCCGCCCCCCCCCCCCCCCCCCAAATAAACTGTAAAATTAGAAGATCTCTGGCATTAGAAAGGAAGGCTATCTGTGGGGATTCTTAATTTTGGATCTAATCTGAAAATTTCACGGAGAGAATAGATTTCTAGCACAAGTGCATTAGAAAATAACGTTTTGGTTCCTTAATCACGGTTTTAAGAATTATCGATATCGATTTAATATTTTGTTTAGGTCCAATCTTATCAAGAAATCTGAGATACAAATTTCGCCCTGTTTGGAAACTTATGAAAAGCACATACCCAAGCAAACTAGCGCCTAACGAGACCTGCTGTGGAAACGTAGCGCTACGTAGTGCCGGCCCTGGGGCTGGCCCGCAGCGGAAGGTTCGAGCCGGGCTCAGGAGCGCCTCCTACCTTCATGGTGGAAGCTGCGCACGGTGCTGGCTCGGCTGGCCGCTCTCTCCTGCTGGTAGTCCAAGGGGAGCCCGTGCGGGCCCGCGGCCGAGTGCAGGCGGTACAGGTCCCGCATGTACTGCGGGATGACGGCGTGCTTGCTGGGGCTGGGCCGGCGCTTGAGCCCGAACATGTGCAGCAGGCGGAGCTCGAAATCGCTCAGGATGTCCTCGGACTGCTGGGGGGTGGCCCGGCCCGATTCCGTGAACTTTCGGCGGCCCACCTCCGGGATGAGCCCGGCCGATCCGCCCAGCAGGACCTGGTAGAGCAGGAGCAGCAGCAGCGAGCGGATCCCGGCAACCATGGTCAACCTGTGGGATATCAGTAGACATTACTCGGGCTGCAAGACCTGCTTTGGGGTGAAAAGTGCTTTGGACTAGAACAACCATAACTAGGCAGTGATGCCTCTCTCTCTCTCCCTCCCTCCCACCCACCCCACCATACATACACAACCCCCCCCCCCCTCCCAAAATAAACAAACACACTAAAACATTTTAACTGCAAAATATTGCGATCGTGCAACTATAATATCAGGTCAGGGCAGGTTAACCAGCTTTTAAGATGGTGCACGATGTATTTGCAAGATCCTCATGACTAATTTTGAAAGGTCACAATTTAAAAACAGTGTATCTACATAGAAATGTGATTAAAGGGGGGACACGAACAGAAGGTGGGAGAGATTACCAGTGGATAAAAGCTTGACTGTACTGTGCCGAAATAGCACAAAACTAGACTTTTTTAAATTTTTATCGTCAGTGAGGTGTTAACAGTCATCATAAAATAGCCACAGGATGAAAGCTGCAGCAGTTGAGGAGAAGGGGTGCTGCACGTGGGTAGGAGAAGTTGTTTACCTTACAGGAAGGTGGTGTTGTGTCTGCCAGAGGATTAGATCATAAGGTTACAGACAAGCACACTGTATACAGGTGTTAAAAACATACAGTATACACAGCAGTCTGCTATTGGCCGTTAACACAAATCAAAGGCAAACTAAAGCAAAAAAAAAAAAAAGCTACCTTTAAAATTCCGATTGACTAGGAAGCATACTGGGACACATCCATTGAAACAGCCTCCGCATGGATTATATGCATTTAAGTAAAAAAAAAAAAGTATTCGAATCCGTTCTCTAGCACCCCTTCTGTGACCTTCAGCGGCCCATGCCTGTTATGTACTAAAGGGGTTTTCCATTTTGTGCCTATGGGAAACGTGCTTAGTAAATAGGCTATCACACATTAAAAAAAAAAAAGTGAATTTTAATTTTTTTTTTTACAACCAGAGAGTTTAAAAATCGTTTTGCTATTAGCATTTAAAGTACAGAACCAAGTTATCAGAGGGCAAAGTCCTCCTTGATAGGCAGACGATCTCTAGAACTAAACATCGTTTTTCTTTCTTTCAGAGGTCTAAATCCACAACCCATAGTTTCTAGCAGGCGGTACAATAATATCTCCCGAGAAAGCGCGGAGTTTTATTCCCTGAGAGCTGCTATTGCAAGCAGTACCTGTGTGCCGCGTTTATGTCTGGATGAGGGTTTTCTGCTTTCCGTGTGTTTTTTCCACATCACTTGGTGTTACTCCAACCTCTTCCCCTCCACAGCTGTTATGAAGAAATGAGCAAACCTCCAAAGCACAGTCCGCCTCTTCTTAAACATACTTGGAGCAGCTGGTAAGTCAGCAGGCGGCCGCGGCAAGCCAAGCTCTTTTCTTTCTTTTTTTTTTTTTTTTTTTTTTACTAGTAGACTTTGTATAAGTCTGGACAAGTAGGGCTCAACCAGTTACCTTTCTCCTCTCCTCTCCGTTTAAATTGCTCTCCTTAGCAGCACCCCCCTAGTGGAGCTGAGCAGCTGGAGTGGGAATGCATGTTGCAGATGTTCTCTCTGCTCTTGATCCCGATACAATCCAGTACACGAAGTTGGCCTTTTCATTTTTTGCCCCCCTCCCAACCCTCCTCCCCCCTACGAGGTTTCCCTGTGCCTCGTCCTTGCAGGTTCTCTCGGTTGTCACACGCAGAAACACGTGTTCCAGTTCTCTGCTCCTCACAGAAGACAGACCCTGGTGGAGCAGGGATGTCCGTCCGATGCCTCTCGCTCTCTCCCAGTTGCCTCTGCAGTAAATTGATTAAGCTGGGCTAATGCCTGCCTCCTTTGCTTTTTGTTGCTTCTCGGCTGTGACGTCACAGCCCCAGAGGCTTGAGAGTTCTCGGCCAATCGGAGGCGGGCTCGGAGGAGCCGCGGCGGATTGCGCTCGCAGCCCGGGTCGGGCAGGGCCGGAGCCGCCGCCGCCGCCGCCTTACCCACTCCCTGACCGCCTGCGTTTCAACGGGACGCCTCCCTGAACCGGCCCAACGTCACGGGCACCTTTCGGTTCAGGTCTTTCTTTCGCTTCCTCCCCCACCCCCTTTCGCCTGCTGTTCTGTCGTAACTTTTCGTGCGTGGAAAAGACGAGGTAGCTCGCCGTCTCCTCCGCCACCTCTCCCGCTGCGGGCTCTGAAGGTGATACCGTAGCTGCCCGAGTACTGCCTTTTAGTTAAAAGCCGGCGTTCTCCCGACTCGCCAGCTCCGGTGGAGTTTAATTATTGCAGGAGATACAGAGTTCCACTTTTCCCCCTCCCAATCCTTAGCAGAGCTGAAGTCATGGAAAAGTGATAGGAGCAACCTTGCAAACTTCACGTGCAGCGCGGCGGCTTAGCTTTGAGCGAAAGGGTCAGATATTCAGTCTTATTTGGAAACTCTGTATAAAATAGGACACGATCCATTCCAAAATAAAACCCGGATTATTTCTTACTTTAAAAAAAGCGTCCGCACTGGGGAAGAACTGGAAGTGACTTCAATCATATTCTGCCCCCTGCAAACCTGACGCGTTTTTATAGAAAACAAATTTGTGCAAGTTATTTTAAATAAAGTGAGCGAGTATTTGCCGAGCAGGCTGGACGGGCTGTAGAATAAATTCCAGTGACAGAAGGCATCTGAAAGGAACTTTAGAAAAGTACGGGACGACTGCAGATCAGTCGTGCAGCCTGTAATAAAGAGTTGCAAGCGGCATGATTTTTTTTGCATTAAAATTAAACTCAGAGCGCCTACAAGCGGAGAGGCAGAGGAACGTCAGATTACGTAGATAGATACACGTATACCGTAATGATCCATTATATTATTTTATAAAGGACAAGTAAAATAATTATAGACAGTTTATACAAATCGGATTGACTGCATATAGTGGGAATTCAGTAGTTCTGACTTGTAAGGTGTGAAGGTTAAATAAGATATTGTGAGTGTAGTGTTTGATGTAAAAGAAAAGAAAGCCAGTTGCAAAGCAGTGTTATGAGGTTAATAATATAAAATAGGAAATCATCCGTAGCCCATCATAAGTATTGGTAAGAAAAAGAAAAGCAAGAATTATGTAAAGCGTTAGAGTCTATTACTGTTTAGAATATTTCTAAATTTACACATGCATATATTCAAATATGCTTCTGAAAGAGAATATTAACTATAAATTTAGTAATAGCTTTTTCACTGGGGAATGCTATACATGCAGTCAAATCCCATGTCTGTTATTTTATCTGTTAATTACAATCGATGAACAGTTCTTGAAGAGGAGAATTGACTGTTCCTGTCACCAACAAGTGAAAATGAAGAATGAACTCATCCTCCTAGATCTTGTGAAAATTAACTGATATATGTCTGCTTTCAGTCAAGTGTACTCACTTTGGAGATTCCTTAATTCCATATGCATATGGATGACTCAACTAGCCATCAAGACAGTTTCATTCTCGGTAACGTTCATCATTGCTACCTCTAGGAATGTGTATATATAACACCCATGTGTTATTAACACATCTCTTCCCCAATTGTAAAAATAATTTTTGGTGTATTCTAGAATTTTTCATCTCCCTCCCTTCAAATTGTGTTACATGGATATGTAATGTACCTGTGAAGGAAGGATGACTTCTAGTGAGGGGAGATAGCTGGTGGGAGTGTCACCAGTGGCTACTTTTACTTACTGCCCCTTCCTCTCCTAGAGGTTGGAGGCAGTAGGAGTTATGGCCACTTGGCCACAGTAGAAGTCAGCTGGGGCCCCAGCTGCAGGGAAGTCATAGGCCAAGCCAGAGCTGACCAGGAGAGAGAGGAGTCCAGCAGCTTCAAGGGCCCCTTACAGGAACTGCTTGGAGTAGAGGATAGTTCCTATCCCAGCTGACTCAGAAAAGAACTGAAGAGGAAGGTCGAACAAGAAGGTGTGGAGAGGTACCTGTTGAAGCAGACCCATAAAAGATAAAAAAAAAAAAAGAGCCCATGGATTCCTCCTGTTCAGGGAGAAGAATCTTGCTGAGGAGAGGAGGAGAAGAGACCGAGGAGATATAAGGAAGCCTCTGAGCAGCGTATTGTTCGGAGGGAAGTATCTTCAAAGGATACTAAAATAGTAGAGGAGTTAGGGCATCCTGATAGGATCCAATAAAATCAAAAGTAGCCCATCTGCCTATAAGTAAAGAACCTCGTGAGTTAAAAGATTCCAAATTACCCCTGTCAACTGATAAGCAGATTGTTAATACCAACAAAAAACTTACTTTGAAATGTCTGTATGCCAATGCCAGAAGTCTAAAAAGCAAGACGGAAGAGTTAGAATGTAAAGCACTGAATTAAAAGGGAGATATAACTGGCATCTCAGAGACCTGGTGGAAGGAACGGTGCTGTACCAGGGTATAAATAATATTGCAATGATAAGATGGATTAACTTGGTGGGTGGGTGGGATACACCAAAAATTATTTATGTGAGGGATGTTCTAGAATCCAACAGGATAAAGAGCCTGCCGGAGACTAAATGCACTGTAGAATCTTCATGGGCGGAAATTCCATGTGTGCTGGGGAAGAGTATAGTGATAGGAGTGTACTACCATCCACCTGGCCAAAATGGTCAGATAGAAGATGAAATGCTAATAGAGATTTGGGAAGCTAACAAATTTGGCAACACAGTAATAATGGGAGTTTTCAATTATCCCAATATTGACAGAGTAAATGTAACATCAGGACATGTGAGGGAGGAGTTTTCAGATGAAATAAATGACTGTTTCATGGAGCCATTGGTCCAGGAACCGAAGAGAGGTGGAGCTATTTTAGACCTAATTCTTAGTGGAATGCAGGATTTGGTGTGAGAGATAAAAGTGGAGGGGCACTCAGTAGCAGTAATCAAAGAGTGATCAAATTTGACATAATGACTGGAGAGAGGACATTAAGTAAATCTACAGCTCTAGCACTAAACTTTCAAAAGGAAATCTTTGATAAAATGAGGAAAATAGAAAAAAAAATCTGAAATGTGCAGCTACAAAGTTTAAGAGTTTACATGAGGTGGGATCATTGTTTAAAAATACCATCTTGGGAGCCCAGTCCAAATGTATTCCACACATTTAAAAAAATGGAAAAAAAGGTTAAACGACTACCAGTATGGTTAAAAGTTGAGGTGAAACAGGATGTTTTAGCCAAATATCAAATACTGGAAAAAGGATCCAGCTAAAGAAAATAGGAAAAAATATAAGCTTTGGCAAATTAAAACATTGGGTAAAAGAGAATTTGAAAAGGAGCTGGCCATAGAGGCAAAAACTCATAATAAAAACTTTTTAAAATATATCTGAAGGAGGAAGTTTGTGATGGAATTAGTTGTAAACTGTTAGATAATTGAGGGGTTAAAGGTGCTCTTAAGGAAGAGAAGGTCATCATGGAAAGATTAATTTTTAACTTTGGTATTTACAGAAAAGGATGTTGGGGAGATAAGCGTGCCAGAAACTGTATTCAAGGGTGATGATTCAGAAGAACTGAAACAAATCACGGTGAAACTGAAAGATGGAATCAGGTAGAATGACAAACTGACGACTAGCAAATCACCTGGACCAAATAATATACACTCCAGAGTTCTCAAAGAACTAAAAAAAAAAAAAGAAATTGCAGACCTATTAATAGTATTTTGTAA
Source organism: Rhinatrema bivittatum (assembly GCF_901001135.1). NCBI lineage: Eukaryota > Metazoa > Chordata > Amphibia > Gymnophiona > Rhinatrematidae > Rhinatrema > Rhinatrema bivittatum. Next base: position 94,205,917 of record NC_042617.1, on the reverse strand, counting down.
TCTATCATTAAAATTGTTCATTGTACCAGAAAATTGGAGGGAGGCCCATATAACTCAATCTTTAAAAAGGGCTCTAGGGGTGAACCAGGAAACTATAGGCCAGTGAATCTGACTTCAGTGCTGAGAAGAATCATGGAACCTATTATAAAGAATAAAATCATAGAACATACAGAAAGACAGGGTTTAATGGGGCACAGCCAGCATGGATTTACGTTAGGGAAATCTTGCCTCACCAATCTGCTACATTTTTTTTGAAGGGCTTAATAAATGTGGGTAATGGTAAGCCGGTGGATGTAGTGTATTTGGATTTTCAGATGGTCTTTGACAAAATACCCCATGAAATTCCTGAGAAACAGTCACAGGATAAGAGGCAAAGTTCTATTATTCATTACAAACTGGTTAAAAGCTAGGAAACAGAGAGTAGGACTAAATGGTCAGTTTCCTCAGGGATCTGTACGGCCAATGGCACGGATACCCTGTCACATGGTAAGGGCAAAGGGCCATCGGCGCCATTTTTATTAGTGGCAGCCGATGGCCCGAGAGCGGGAGATCGCTCCCCACGCCCCCACTGGACCACCAGGTAATTTTAAAATGGTTTTTGGGGGTTCGGGAGGGTGGGGGAGGGTTTATTTGTTATTGGATAGGGCACAGCCGATAACAAAAAAAAAATCGAGCTGGATGATAAAAATTTTAAGATTTTGAATCGGAACTGGAACCGATCAGATTCCGGTTCCGATTCACATCTCTAGTGTTTACAGAAATTAGGGAAGCTAACAAATTTGGCAGCACAGTAATAATGGAAGATTTCAATTACTCCAATATTGTCTGGGTATATGTTACATCAGGACATGCTAGGAAGGTCAAGTTTCTAGATGAAATAAATGACTGCTTCATGGAACAGCTCATCCAAGAATTGATGAGACGAGGAGCTAATTTAGACTTAATTCTTAGTGGAATGCAGAATTCAGTGTGAGAGGTAACGGTAGAGGAGCCACTTGGCAAATGTGATCCACTCGCTCATCTCCTCCTGCTTAGACTATTGCAACCTGCTCCTCACAGATCTCTCAGCAAGCCATCTCTCTCTACTGCAATCTGTCCTAAATTCAGCTGCGCAACTTGTCTGTCGCCAAAGTTGCTACACTCACATAACCCTTCTCCTGAAGTCACTGCATTGGCTCCCTATCCATTCTTGCATACAGTTCAAGCTCCTCTTTCTCACTTACAAATGCCTTCACTCTGCAGCACCTCACTACATCTCCTCTCTAATCTCTCTCTATACCCCTCCTCATGCACTCCACTCATCGAACAAGTCACTCCTATCCGTGCCCTTCTCCTCTAATGCCAATTCCCAACTCCATGCTTTACACTTGGCTGCACTGTGTGCTTGGAACAGTCTTCCTGAACTGGTGCATCATGTTCCCTCTCTCGTTATGTTTAAATCCCATATAAACATCCACCTTTTTGAAGCTGCTTTTAAATCTTAGGACTGCTTGCATGCTTTTATCCTCACTAACTAACTTTCTTTTCTTTTTAACCATTGCATTTCTTTATGAAATGCCCCAAGACTCTTGTCCTCTATGTTTGTCTTATTAAATTGTAAGCTCTATTGAGATGGGACTGTCTTTCTTGTGTGTTTGTACAGGAATGCATACAATATGTTATGTAGTGCTATAGAAATGCTAAGTAATAGTAGTAATAATAATGCAAACAAATTTGACTTAACTAGAGGAAGGATATTAAGGAAGACTTACTGCTCTAGTGTTTAAGTTTCAAAAGGGAGACTGATAAAATGAGAAAAATAGAAAAAAATAAAAGGTGCGACTTCAAAGGTTAAGAATTAACAACAGACAAGGACATTGTTTAAAAATACCATCTTGGAAGCTTAGATCAAATATATGCCATGCATTAAAAAAAGGCAGAATAACTGCCAGCATGGTTAAAATGTGAAGTGAAAGAGGCCATCAGAGCAAAAAGAACTTCCTTCTAAAAATGGAAAAATAATTCATATGAAGAAAATAGGAAAAAGCATATGCACTGACAAGTTAGGAATAAAACATTGATAACACAGGCAAAAATAGAATTTGAATAAAAGCTTGCCATAGCAGCAAAAACTCATAATAAAACATTTTTCAAATACATCCAAGGCAGGAAGCTTGTGAAGTAGTTCTTTGGATTGTTAGATGATGAATGGGTTAAAGGGGCACTTAGGGAAGATAAGGCTATTGCAGAAAGACTAAGTGAATTCTTTGTTTCAATGTTTTATAGAGGATGATGTTTGGAGATACCCATGCCGGAAATGGTATTTAATGGTGGGGATTCAGAGGAACTTAAGCAAATCACGGTGAACTTGGAAGAAGTAATAGGGTAAATTGACAAATTAAAGAGTAGTAAATCACCTGAAACAGATGGCATACACTCCAGAGTTCTGAAAGAACTAAAAAATGGAATTCCAGACCTATTATTAGTAATTTGTAACCTATCTTTTTTTTTTAAATTATTTCTTTATTAAGTTTTTTATATAACTTACAGACAGCAATTAGCATGCCCAAGACATTAGAGGTAGTGTATAATCATGTAGCACCAGGAAATTATATATTTGAAATACACTATTTCTTACAACACTAACCTGAGTTACAATGCAAATTAAGGAGAGAACAAAATTCCACAGGAGCAATTTTAGTTTTAATTTCTCAAATTTTAAATAGGAAAGAGGAAGTAGTGGATTTATTAAACAACGGCATTACTATCAGGCTCCTCCCTAGGTACAGTATGTGAATTCAAAAATACTTTCAGTTGAGAGGGTTCCATGAAAACATCTCACATTATTCATTTTTAATACACATTTGCTTGGAAATCTTATAACTATCTGTGCTCCTAATTGACGGGCTGTAGGGCACATTGCCCAAAAAATTTTCTACGATGTGTTGCTCTTACAATATCTGGGTATATCCATATTTTTTGCCCCAAATACAATACATTTCTATTTCGAAGGAACAGTCTTAATATATTATCTCTATCTGCTGCTGACATAAATTTAACCATATAGGTTCCTCTTTTCTCCACTTGATCTTCTAATGTTGTCTCCAGGAATTCTGATAGATTCATTAATGGAGATGTACTCTCAGCGGATTCCACAGATATACTAATATCCGGATTCAAATTTCCACCCGCTTGGGTAATTTCTGGGAGGAAGTAAATTTTAGATATAATTAGCAATCCTCCAGTTGGAAGATGCAATATCTCTGACTTATATTTCTTGAATTGTTCCTTTGGTGAAATCGGTTTACATTTGGGGAAGTTTACCACTCTCAGATTCAGATATCTAATATTATTTTCCAGATTTTCTATTCTTTTTTTCCAATATAGAGTCCCCTTGAATTAGGCCCACTTGGATAAATTGAATCTGGGAGATTTTAGAAATTACCTATGCGATGTGGAGCAGGGAAATTAGCTTAACCATGCCCCCTTTTTATCACAGGTGCTATTTCCATTATATTTATAGCATCTTGATAAATCTAGGCCCAAGTCAGAAGCCTCAGCTAGGCTTCTATTTGCAGCTGAGCTTAGGAGCCTATGAGGCCAATATTCAAACAACCCTAAAGTGGATAACTTATTCATCTTAAATTAGTCAGATAAGTTATACAAGATTTTCAGTGAGATAAATGTCCCACTGAATATCCACAATTAAAGTTATCTGGCAAACTTAGGTTTAAAAAGGTTATCCTGCCAAACAAGCTATTAAATTTGAAAGTAGCTAGGCTAAAAGTTATCTGGCTGCATATGGCTGGATAAGTTTAAGCTTATCCCACTAATATGAAAAGGATGTAGCAAGTTACATGGCCATACACTTAAAAAAAATGTCCCAGGCAAGGCCTGAGGCCTGATTTCCCACCCCAAGGCAATATGTTTAAAATCTGCTCCATTGGTTGGAATTCCACAAACCCCTCCAAGTTTAAGAATAAAAGTATGATAGTCAGTGCCAGCCTCCTCTGTCCCCCCTGCTCCCCCCCCCCCCACTCCGGTTAGGAAAAACGTTCCAAATATAAAAACCCTGACCCTCCTCCTCCTCTCCTTTCCCCACCCCATCCCATCTCTTATCCTCCCACCCAGTACCTTAGGTAAAGCTATCTGGCCATAGGATTGCGGTATGCTCATACCGTGATCCCAACCGCTTCCAATATTGCTGCAGTACCAGGATCTTGAGGCCAGATCAGTCTTACCTAAGGTACCAGGATGATGGGAGGTTAGTCTTGGGATGAGAAGGAAGGGATAGGAGGGTGTCAGTACTTGTACATTTGGAGCATTTTTCTTAACCAGAGATGTGGGTTTGGCAGGAGGGTGTTTGGCGCTGAACATCAAACTTTTTTTTTTTTTTAATTTATTTATTTACTTGAAGAGTTTTATATACCGTTATTCGGAAAGCCATCATAACGGTTTACAAAGTGAATACATTTCAACAAAGAGGTTTTGAGATATCATAACATGTTGTAAATACAATAATAAACATAACCAAGTAAGTCTCTGAAGATATAAGGTTGAATGTGGAGGGAGGTTAGTTAAGTTGAGAATTAAGGTTATGAGTTCATTTGAGAGTTGGTCTGTGTAGATGATTGTGGATTAAACTTTGAGGTGTTTGGAGAGGTGGAAGGGGCTCAGCCCTGCGCAGATTTTAAACATGAAGGTCAGGGAATCGGGCCACAGAAGTGCACAGGATTTTTTTTTTTTTTTACGTGCATGGCCACTTAACTACTTATGTTCTTTTGAATATAGCCTGTTAAGCTTAAAATTATCCAGCTACACCCAGCCGGATAATTTTAGGACTGCTGTTTTGAGCAAGCTAAATTTTAGCTAGATAATGAATTATCTGGCAAATATTTAGCAGGATAAGTGGCATTTTATCTGATAACTCACAAGTTATCTGACTAAAAGCCTTTGAATATTGATCTCTACATTTTCAGCTGAAAATTCACCTAAATTTAGGATCCTAACATTTAGGTCCCTAAATTTATGCCTGCTATTAATTTTCCTAGATTTAGGGGCCTAAGTTGCCTATTGATGAAAATCAGTGCTAAATTAACTTTCTTATCCCTGTCCTAGCTCCACTCTGTAGCCACCCACATTTTATGATCCTAAATTTAGGGATCTTGTGAAACAAAGGGTGTACATTTAGGAGCATAGAAACATAGAAATGACGGCAGAAGAAGACCAAACAGCCCATCCAGTCTGCCCAGCAAGCTATGCACTTTTTTTTTTTCCTCTTACTTGTTATGCTTGGCTCTTAGTACCTTTTAGTTTTATTTCCCTTCCACCCCACCATTAATGTAGAGAGCAGTGTTGGAACTGCATCTAATTGAATATGTAGCTTAGTTAGGGGTAGTAACCACCTCAATAAGCAAGCTACACCCATGCATTTGTTTACTCGACTATGTAATTCAGTCCTTGTTGGTTGTTGTCTATATATAGATCCTCTTTTCTACATTGCCCCTGCTGTTGAAGCAGAGAGCTATGCTGGATATGCTTTGAAAGTGAAGTATCAGACTTTCTCCCCTGCCATTGAAGCAGAGAGCTATGCTGGCTATGCTTTGAAAGTGAAGTAACAGACTTTCTCCCCTGCCTTTGAAGCAGAGAGCTATGCTGGCTATGCGTTGAAAATGAAGTAACAGACTTTCTCCCCTGCCGTTGAAGCAGAGAGCTATGCTGGCTATGCATTGAAAGTGAAGTATCAGACTTTCTCCCCTGCCGTTGAAGCAGAGAGCTATGCTGGATATGCGTTGAAAGTGCTATGCTGGATATGCGTTGAAAGATAGTCCTAGTAAACTTTAAAATTGACCTAAACCCTTGGACAATGAGTCTTCCAACTGCAATAACCCAGCAGTATACATGAAAATTGTGTCATCGCACATTATCAGCGACTCTCACATGAGCTTTGCCAATACTGCCAAACAAATCTCAACCCCAATGTGAGTAAAATAGCCCCCTGAGCTGTACGGCATGTGTAATGGGGGCCTTCCCCAGAAGTTTTCTTAAGCCTCTGTATCGCTCCATGGTGAGACCACACCTGGAATACTGTGTACAATTCTGGTCACCACATCTCAAAAAAGATATAGTTGCAATGGAGAAAGTACAGAGAAGGGTGACGAAAATGATAAAGGGGATGGAACAGCTCCCCTATTAGGAAAGACTAAAGAGGTTAGGACTTTTCAGCTTGGAGAAGAGACAGCTGAGGCGGGATATGATAGAGGTCTTTACAATTATGAGAGGTCCAGAATGGGTAAATGTGAATCTTTATTTATTCTTTTGGATAATAGAAGGACTAGGGGGCACTCCATGAAGTTAGCATGTGGCACATTTAAAACTAATCAGAGAAAGTTCTTTTTCACTCAACGCACAATTAAACTCTGGAATTTGTTGCCAGAGGATGTGGTCTGACCCACTATGGCAGGTTTTTATTAGGGATGTGAATCGTGTGCCCGATCGTCTTAACGATCGAAATCATCTGGCAGGAGAAGAAAATCGTGTTTGGCACGATTTTTTAGTTAAAAAATCGTTTTTTACGATTAGTGCGCACTAACAGAAAATGATACAATTTGACACTTTTCAGGTCAGTTAAGGTCAGTTTAGGAATGAATATGTATTCCTATTGGCTGCCCTCTTATTTATTCATGTTACCAAGGTTCCCACTGACAATATATGGGGGATGGGAAATGGAAACAGTTGGTAGCTTGACAAAAAAAGTAATATGATCAGTCAATGTGACTAGAACTTGTGCCCTATCCCTGATACCGGGAGTGTTGTGACCTTCCTGCATGCAGTGCCGTATCCCTGATACTGGGAGTGTTGTGATCTTCCTGCACACAGTGCCCTATCCCTGATACCAGGGGTGTTGTGATCTTCCTGCATGCAGTGCCCTATCCCTAATACCAGGAGTGTTGTGATCTTCCTGCACACAGTGCCCTAACCCTGATACCGGGAGTGTTGTGATCTTCCTGCACTCAGTGCAATATCCCTGATACTGGGAGTGTTGTGATCTTCCTGCACACAGTGCCCTAACCCTGATACCAGGGGTGTTGTGATCTTCCTGCATGCAGTGCCCTATCCCTAATACCAGGAGTGTTGTGATCTTCCTGCACACAGTGCCCTAACCCTGATACCGGGAGTGTTGTGATCTTCCTGCACTCAGTGCAATATCCCTGATACTGGGAGTGTTGTGATATTCCTGCACACAGTGCCCTATCCCTGATACTGGGAGTGTTGTGATCTTCCTGCACACAGTGCCCTAACCCTGATACCGGGAGTGTTGTGATCTTCCTGCATGCAGTGCCCTATCCCTGATACCAGGGGTGTTGTGATCTTCCTGCACTCAGTGCCATATCCCTGATACTGGGAGTGCGGTGATCTTCCTGCACTCAGTGCCCTATCCCTGATACCAGGGGTGTTGTGATCTTCCTGCACTCAGTGCCATATCCCTGATACTGGGAGTGTTGTGATCTTCCTGCACGCAGTGCCCTAACCCTGATACCAGGGGTGTTGTGATCTTCCTGCACACAGTGCCCTAACCCTGATACCGGGAGTGTTGTGATCTTCCTGCATGCAGTGCCGTATCCCTGCTCAATGCAGGAAGATCACAACACTCCCGGTATCAGGGTTAGGGCACTGCGTGCAAGAAGATCACAACACCCCTGGTATCAGGGTTAGGGCACTGCGTGCAGGAAGATCACAACACTCCCGGTATCAGGGTTAGGGAACTGTGTGCAGGAAGATCACAACACTCCCGGTATCAGGGATAGGCACAAGTTCTAGTCACATTGACTGATCACATTACTTTTTTTGTCAAGCTACCAACCATTTCCATTTCCCATCCCCCCAACCATCACCTTAGTGGGAACCTTGGTAACATCAATAAATAAGAGGGCAGCCAGCCAATAGGAATACATATTCATTCCTAACTGACCTGAAAAGTGTCAATTTGTATCATTTTCTGTTAGTGCGCACTAACCCGATTAACAATTTTTTAACGATAAATCATTAGAATTCCTATTGTATCGTGTTCTTTAACGATTTAAGACGATTTTAAAATTATCGGACGATAATTTTAATCGTTGAAAAACGATTCACATCCCTAGTTTTTATGTTCTTAGGAGTGATGAAAGGAGTTACTGGTGGTTGGGATTTCTCCCATTGCATTATCCACACCTTTTTGGAGGAGAAGCAAGTCTAGGGGTTTATAATCCCTGGGAGCATGCCCAGTGGGTGAGAGGGGAGTTGGCGATTCATCCAATCTCAACTGAGGAGAGCTGTTTTTGGAGCTACATTCAGAGTTTCAATTGAAGAGAATTGTTTTGACTTGCTGGAGCTTTTTTATTAGACTGGTCTGAAGGGACGTGTTTCCCCCCATCACCCTAAGGATTGGGTCAGAGATCTTTTTGTCCAAGCATCTAGCAAAAGTGAAGGTGGAGAGGAATTTAGAGACTTGAACAAAAGAATCAAGAGCCTTTACCTTTGGATAATTGGATTACAGTTTGAAGTTCTTGCAAATTTGAATCCCATTTTAGTTAGTTTTTTGGACGGGGATGGGGGGGTGGGACAGGTGGAAGTGCATGGGACCAACACTCTAAATTCTTTTTTAAAGGCTGGACAGAAAGAAAGGGAGTGGATTTGAAGGGAATAGATTTGTAGGGGGGCCCCCGGACCCAATACCATTTTGTTAACATAAGGAAAATGAAATGATATACACAAAACAACAAAGATCTTAAAATGGTACAAATGAAATGACATAACTCCATGACAAAATTATGATCCCACAATCTGACATGGCCTCATAATTTATTTACAATACTTATAGTCCACCATCTTACCAGACAGACTATTCATCAATTATATTGGGTAGAGAAGTGCACGGAAACACTTTTTTGTGTGTGTTACAGGGGTGATATGATACAGACCTTCAGATACTTGAAAGGTTTTAAAGATCCATGGTCTTCAACAAACCTTTTCCATTGGAAACAATTTAGTAGAACTAGGGGTCATGATTTGAAACTCCAGGAAGGAAGACAGAACAAATGTCAGGACATATTTCTTCACTGAGAGGGTGGTGGATGCCTGGAATGCCCTTCTGGAGGAAGTGATGAAGACTAAAACTGAAGGATTTCAAAGAGGCATGGGAGAAACACTGTGGATCCCTAAAAGGCTAGAAGATGGGAATAAATAAAAAAAAAGCTTAGCCGGCACAGAGTGGCAGTTACTACCCTTAAGAGAAACATGGGGGTAACCTGCACGGAGCGGCAGTTACTACCCTTAAGAGAAACATGGGGGTAACCTGCACGGAGTGGTAGTTACTACCTTGGGAAGCTTGCTGGGCAGACTAGATGGACCATTTTGGTCTTTTTCTGCCGTCATGTCAATGTTACTATGTTACTATGAAAGAAAAGGTATAGGCACCAGGGTGTGTGTGACAGAGAGGATTGGAGCCAGGGGTAGATGTATATTTGAAAGAGCACCAGAGATGGAGATTGGAAGGGGAAAGAAATAGACCTGAGGTGGTGATAGGAAGAGGAACAAGGCAGAACTGGAGCGGATACAGGAACATCTTCCTCCCTCCATTCCTGATTCTCCCTCTACTCCCAATCTGGAACCTCCGTTCAGCTTTTAACTCTGTTAGTCTTTGAGGAAAGAATAACTGAAAATCCTGTATTTAAAGAAGTATTGTTGCAATAAAGAAACTGATTCGACCACCAACATTTTGTATGTTTTGGTTTTTTTTTTAATTTAAATTTTTAGCTATCAAGTATTTAATCTGCACTTTATCCTTTTTTAGTACTTTTCCATACCCAATAGTAAAGTGCTTTACTTGGCCATAAACTGCATGGATCACATTCAAACTTGGGGTTAAAGTCACTCATCATAATCTGGCAAATAAATTTATCTGAAAATGACCTGAATCTAATGAGGCTGAGGTAATTTCCAAGAGGGTCATGTTGAAAAGGGCTGAAAATCCATGCATGTGCATGGTTTGTTTGATGAACTGACTTCATGTTCCCCTCTTAAATATTTTCCATTGCACTTTGAAATAAGCATATTTTGTCTGGGTGTATAGGGGGAACTGTTATCTGTTGTTTGAAATGGTTTTTCTTCATGACCCCACATAACTGGTTTCCAAACTTGTTGTCAAAAGGCACATTTCACATGCTGAAAGGACTGCTCACATTAGCACACTCACTAATTACAACGAATAATTGCAGTCCTCAGAATCCCATAACAGAATCACCCAGTAACCAAATGTCTTCCACCCTTATTTTTAAACCATTCACATCCACCAAAGCAAAGGACATATTAATTCCAAATCCAGTCATATAATTTAACCTATTTTTGATAGTCCTGAAATATTTAAAATGCTAGGCTCAGATGCGTTAGCCTCAAACAGAAGGGGTCATCCCTTCTGTTCGTTCTGATGTCTCAGAGAATCACATGAGAGGACCTTTTCCATCATAGGCCCCACGTTGTGGAATTCACTGTCGGTAGCATTACGACTGACTATATGTGCAAAGACTTTCAAGAAAATACCTAAGACTGTTTTGTTTTAGTAGAGCTTCTCATGATCTAGTCTGAGAGTTTAAGATGATGGCAATTCAAGGCTTTTGCTTTATTATATCTAGCTGCTTTGTTTGACTGTTTTATTTGTTGTACATTAGCTTGCTTATGTATGTTTTATATGTATGCCCAGGGGCGGTTCTATAATGAGGCAGGGTGAGGCAGTTGCTTCAGGCGGCAGAATTTTGAGGCGGCAAAAAAATGCTTCTCTCAGAACACTGCTGTGGCGTCTGCCTCACACTGCCTCCGGATGTCCTGCCTTGTGGTGCTGGAGCCCCACGCATCTCCACTACCTGCTCTCACTAAAAAAAATTACAGGCGCGGTTGTGGCTGAGATACTTTCGTGCCCTCCCTAGAATCAAATTACCACAGGGCAGATTAGGTACCGACCTGTTTTCACTTTTTTTTTTAATTTTCAAAGAGTTCTTTCAAACAGGCTAGCAACACTCCAAGGGGAGCTGGATGCCCGGACTACATCTTGGGTAGCGGTGTGGATCATCATCATTCCTTTGTGCTATCGGCGCGTGCGTGTTTATAAATTTTCTCCTCTTCTATGCAGGGACGAGGGGCTTGCGAGCTTGATCCCTTAGCGTGGAGCAGTGAGGCAGAAATCTTCCTGCTCTTTGCGGATGCTCGCTTGCAGAGGGACGGGGGTAGGGACTCGGTGCACAGCGGAGCTGCAGCTGAGCCCTGTGCCTTGATCCCAAGCAGAGCTGTCACCAACAGGGGCGGGAGATCGAGGACATGGAAACCCGCTGCCCTCTCTCCCCCATACCCTTGATCTTGCTGCAGCTGCACCCCCCTCCTATCTCCCAAACTGCCCCGGGATCTGCCTTAGACTAGGGTAAATTAGTGGTGCCAGGTCATTCTCCTCCTTAGTGATTTGAGGAGAGTGTGGGGGGGGGGGGGGGGGGCATTCCTCTCCCATCTGCAGCGGTTTATTAATATCTCTCTGTCCTGCCTCTTTTCTTTTTGCAGTTCTGCTTTTCGTTGCACTGGTGCTTTTATTCATTTTGAGGTTGCTGTTTCTTGTCTCCCTCCCTCTCCTTGCCGCAGGTATTACCGATCGCCTGCAGTAAGGAGAGAAAGGGAGACAAGACAAATATATTAATAAACCGCTGCGGACGGAGAGGGAGCCATCTCCCACCAGCCCCTCCGGCTCTGCTCGTGTCACGAAGGAGCAGAAATGACCCGGGCACTGCTAATTGACCCCAATCTAAGGCAGATCCTGGGGGAATGAGGGGTGGGCTCTGCAGTTTTGGAGATAAGAGGGGCAGCTGTATATTTCTTTTCTGCACAGGTTTCCCAGGTAACAGTTCAGGTCGAGGACTGCACCCTGAACAGGGCAGGTGCTGTCTGACGCCCTCTTCTCCCTCTACCCTGCTCTATGCTTAGCAGAGGGGAGAGGAAAGGTAGGGAGTGTAAATGGTGGGGCAGAGTGAAAGGCTGGATGGAGGGACTGAACTGGATGATTTGGCTCTTTTGAATTGCAGGGCAGGAAGTGGGTCCCCCCTTGTTAACCCTTCTCCCCCCCCCCAAATAAATATGGGAGTGTTTCTCCAAATGCGAGTCGCTTGGTCACCTTGGCTGGCCTGTATTTTGTAGGCAAGGTGCAAATGCAAGTGATGTGTGCCACAGGCTAGCACAGATTAACTTCTTGCACCTACTCTGGGCAAGAATGATCCCTGTAAGCACCTCCTCCCTACAGCTCTTCACATTCACAGGCTGGATAGGCATAGCACAGGCAGAGGCGGTTCCATAACGAGGCAGCCACTTCATGCGGCAGAATTTCGAGGCGGCAAAAAAATGCCTCTTTCAGAATGCCGCTGTGGCGTCTGCCTCACACGGCCTGCCCCTGCCGCGGGGGGCCTTCCGCTCATACCTGGGAACTCTTTCCGTTTCCGGCCCAGAGGGCTCTGGAATTCTGAACAAATTGCCGGGTCTCCGGGCCAACACCCCAAAATTCCGGCTGCCCGCTGCAGAAGGCTGGAAGAGAACGGGCCTGGAGCAGCGTGTGCTCAAAAAAGGAGGAGCATCAGGACCCGTGCCCCCGGAAGAAAATGTGAAGCCCGGTGCTGCGCGCCAAGAAAGACGAGCAGGAGTCGCCTTCCTCCGAGGGGGACTCAGGAGGAGGAGCAACAGTGTTGGGCTGTGCACCGAAAACTAAACAAGGGCAGAGCGGGCTGATGTTACTGGACGAGGAGGAGGAAGTGGAGCACAGGTCCCACATTCTTTACCTGCAGTTTTTAGAACAAAAAAACTAACTTTTCCTCTCAAGGTGCAGTTAATTTTTTCATGATAATTTGCTTGTAAAGTAAATAGTGTGCATACTAATTTGCTGCATTATAGATAGGAAAGAGTTCTACATAAGTTTTCATCTCATGACCTCATTAGCATGGTTTTTGAGTTTAAACTCACTAAAGCTAAAGATGCACTGCTAGAATCCAAACACCTAGTTTATTATGCTAACAGTGCTCTTTTATGCACAGTCTTACATTTGTGAGTTTAAGTGCCTTTAAGTACATTGATCTCAAGATTAGATGTTTCAGTGGTCTTTAAGTCGCAGGATTCCTTTTGGGAATTGACTTGTGGATATAAAATTGGCAATGATGTTGGCACTGTTCTTTCTTTTAAATAAATACTGCAGATAATTTTCTGTTGCAATTGAAATTTAACTGCATTTTTGTCCTTATTTCAGAACTTCTCATCCTTTACCCAACTTTCTGCATGACCTTATGTTATTTTTAGAATTACACAATGTAGAAAGTGCCTCTTCAACTCTTTATTGTAGTAGTCTGTGGATAAAAATGATAATCTAGGGTGCCTTGGATCATCTGTCTCACTCTGCACCCATTCTCGCTTATATTAACTAATACACTATTGCAAACCAGCTTTGAGGGTCAAAGGCTGCAGATTTATTATCACATTACAGTACCCAAGCAAATAACAGGTGCAATAACATCTCATCATCTCACTCCAGTCTACCCCAATAGTCTATCCTCCATGCCCCAGAAACATATCTTATATCCAGGACAACTGACCTGTAGACATGGAAGCTCATCGTCATCCACAGGGCACCTGCTAGAGCCAGCCCATGGCCTGTGCCCGGTGTGACTGCGCCCAATCAAACCGTGTATGAAATCATAAGGAAATGGATAGCTCCAAAGAATCTCCAAAGATCTAAAAACTTGGGTCCGCCAACACCCCTGTCTGCAGTACACAAACCAACCACAAAAGGGAAGCAACAAACAATATAAGACAAAATACAAAAAAGAGGGCAGGTAGGCCGAGGCAACTCTCAGGATGGCAAAAGAAGATGAGCAGAGCCCCATCCCACTTCCTTTATCGCCACCTTCTGAACCTCTGCTATTTCCTTGATCTTCTGCCCCTCCAAGCCGACCAGCAGGTAAGTTACCGCTGCATGGCCCAAAGGTGCATATGGACCAAAGGAAACATCCCTACATACCCTGAACCCCTCCTATTGCCAAACGCCTTATACAGAGGAGGGAGCAGTGAAAGACTGGGGCTAGGGACCTGAGTTATCTTAGGCAGCTTCGGATCAGCCCTGACTGCCCTTCAAAAAATTAGAGGGACTCTAATAACATTTGAATAGTTGCCTTAACACTGCTTCCTTTCACCCATTCAATTTTAGGGAACATATGTTGAGAAGTTCTTATTTATAGATTTCCATTGAGCAAAAAAGTCATTGCAACATAGCAGCTTCACTGAGCAAAGAGATGAGTAAATCTACTTTACATGATGAATTTTTTCATTGGTCTTTAGTGTTCTTGCAAGCATAAGCTTGAATAACTTTGAAGTAATCTTATTTATATCATTATTTATATCATAGGCAACATTATAAAAAATGAACCAACATAAAATACACTGGAGTAAAATGGGTCAGAGGCTATGACAATAAATTGTCCTAACTGTTCAACACGTGGAGAGCCATATGTTCGTCATGGTTAAAGCTGTTTCTAAAGAGCACAAAGTGCTTAAGACATTCCAAGGAGGATTAGGGAACTTTGCCTATCTACTGGTAAAGGAGCAGCCTGACCATTGTTGCATTATATCTACTGAAACATACATACCTTTCAAGAATATTCAGAAGCACAGTAATATTCTTCTGAAGCTTTGCTACTGATTTTATGAAACCAAAGAAATCAGTACCAAGTATTTTGATATTTTCCAAGCAGTTTTAAACATATATCTCTATAATAATATATACCAAAATTCCCATTTTTCCCAACCCATATTTTCAATCCCAAAATTTTGTTTCATTTACTTAACTATTTACTTAAAAACATTTCTAGACCACTTTCCTGGTCATAAACAGGTCATCCAAAGTGGTGTACAACATATTTCCTCTATTTACATCTGTAACTGGAGTCAAAATTCTATTTACCATATTAGTCCTGGAGAAAAGTAGTCTTGGTAGGTTGTGATACTTTTTAAAGGTCCAGTAAAACAGATGTGGTAGTATATGAGCTTTTGGGACCAAATAGGTCACTTCTTCAGATAGCACTGAAGTCAAACACATGTTTGAAAGCTTTCACTAAAGATTTGCTTGTGGTCCAAATAACCAAACTAATTGCAATAATGTGTATAATTGGTTGGTGAGAGAATATGAAACAATATATCAAATAGCTAAATCAAGCGTATGTAAACAGATTGGGGCAGATTTTAAAAGGTGTGCGTGCGGCGTACATTTGTGCACGCAACACGGAGCATACAAATGTACGCCTGATTTTATAATGTGTGCGCGCAGCCGCGCGCACATGTTATAACATCAGGGGTCGGTGCACGCAATAGGGTGCACACTAATGCACCTTGTGCACGCCGAACCCTCGGGGAGACCAGCTGGCTTTTCCTGATCCTTCCCCCCACATCTTCCCCTCCCTTCTCCTACCTGTCCAGCCCCCCAGCCCGAAAAAAAAACCCCGTACCTTTAGCTCACAAGTTACACATGCCGGCCAACTGCCAGCGCATGATCCCCTGGCCCAGCAACCTTGCAGAGGCTTCTGGCCACGCCCCTGCCCCACCCCAGACTGCCCATTTTTCCAAGCCCCGGGACTTACACACGTTCCGGGGCTTTACGCGAACCGACGGGCCTTTTGAAAATAGGCCCGGCGCGCGTAACCCCCCTACGCGCGTAAATCCTCCTGGATTCACGAGCTTAACCCTTTGAAAATCTCCCCCATTATCATCAGTTAAACATCTAAAATGAATTGATAGAACTGGCATACTTTGAAAAAATTCATACACTTATCATCATAGAAACATAGAAATGACGGCAGAAGAAGACCAACCGGTCCATCCAGTCTGCCCAGCAAGCTTCACACATTTGTTCTCATACTTAACTGTTTCTCTTGGCTCTTAGTAACCTTATGTTCTAATTCCCTTTTCACCCCCACCATTAATGTAGAGAGCAGTGCTGGAGCTGCTTCCAAGTGAAATATTAAGTTTGATTAGTTGGGTAAGCGGCAGCATAGCTCTCTGCCATGAAGCAGAGGGCAATGCTGGAAATGTGTGAAGTATCAGTTTTTCTTTTCCCCTGTCATTGAAGCAAGGAGTCATGCCGGACATGCACCGAAAGTGAAGAATGCCTTGAAAGTCACATTAACTATCATCAAATATTGAAAAGCCTAATAATTGGTAATACCTATAAGCCCATGAACCCATCCCTGTTTTTTTTTTCTTTTTTTCTTTTCTTTTTTTAATTGGGAGATGGATGCCCTTCATCCTTCTACTCTGTGAAGGTGGACACCTACCACCGGCCACTGGCATCCCGCTCCGTTAATGCCTCTGTGGCTACTGCCGCTCCATGCAGTGTTTTACTACCTGCTCTTTATATGCGTCCTCTAGAACTGATGGATCCCATCCCTGGGTTTTTTTATTATTTATTTAATTGGGAGATGACAGCCCTCCATCCTTCCGCTCCGTGAAGGTGGACACCTACCACTGGCCACTGGCATCCCGCTCCGTGAATGCCTCTGTGGCTACTGCCGCTCTGTGCAGTATTTTACTACCTGCTCTTTATATGGACACCTACCACTGGCCACTGGCATCCCGCTCCGTGAATGCCTCTGTGGCTACTGCCGCTCCGTGCAGTATTTTACTACCTGCTCTTTATATGTGTCCTCTAGACCTGATGGATCCCATCCCTGTTTTGTTTTGTTTTTTTATTTAATTGGGAGATGACAGCCCTACATCCTTCCGCTCCATGAAGGTGGACACCTACCACTGGCCACTGGCATCCCGCTCCGTGAATGCCTCTGTGGCTACTGCCGCTCCGTGCAGTATTTTACTACCTGCTCTTTATATGCGTCCTCTGGACCTGATGGATCCACAATATTTATCCCATGCCCCTTTGAAGTGCTTCACATCTCTGTCTAAAATCTATCTCTCTCTATATAAATGTCTACATGTATTTATGTGTCTCTATATAGACTGTATATAACTATATATACACACACAGATATGATCCTCTATAGCAGGGGTCAGGAACCTATGGCTCGGGAGCCAGATATGGCTCTTTTGATGGCTGCATCTGGCTCGCAGACAAATCTTTAATAAAAAAGTAAAAATCTAACAAAATCCCCCACCCTCCTGATGCCCCCCAAGACCTCCAAAATTAATTTACTACAACCCCCACCCTCCTGACCCCCCCAAGACCTGCCAAAAGTCCCTGGTGGTCCAGGAGCGGTCCGGAAGTGATCTCCTGGACTTGGGCTGTCGGCTGCCAGTAGTCAAAATGGCGCCGACGGCCCTTTGTCCTCACTATGTCACTGGGGTCGACCAATGGTGGCAATAGCCCCTGTGACACAGTAAGGGCAAAGGGCCGTCAGCTGCCAGTAATCAAAATGGCGTCGACGGCCCTTTGCCCTTACTATGTCACAGGGGCTGCCGCTGCCATTGGTCGACCCCAGTGACATAGGGCAAAGGGCCGTCGGCGCCATTTTGACTACTGGCAGCCGACAGCCCAAGTCCAGGAGATCGCTCCTGGACCCCCGCTGGACCACCAGGGACTTTTGGCAGGTCTTGGGGGGGTCAGGAGGGTGGGGGTTGTAGTAAATTAATTTTGGAGGTCTTGGGGGGCATCAGGAGGGTGGGGGGTTGTAGTTAGTATGGCTCTCACGGAATTACATTTTAAAATATGTGGCGTTCATGGCTCTCTCAGCCAAAAAGGTTCCCGACCCCTGCTCTATAGTATGTATAGAAAAGGTGAATATAGTTTCTTATACAAAGGATCCGATGTGACTTGTCCTAGCATACTACAGTTTCAGGAAACTCTCTTGCTGAAAATATATTTGTTTCCAGTTTTGTAAATTTTCACAGAATTTATTTTCAAAATAATATCTGTATGCAAATTTGCTTTTTCTGTAATTTGCTAATAAACTTTTATCAATGCTGTAAAATTGTGACTTGGACAGAAAATTGTTCAGTTGATCCAAGACTGATACACATGTACCCACTCTGTAAAATCTTAAACTTTCTAGAAACAGAACGTGCACATTTCGATTTCTGTAAAGCATTCATTTGACATATTTTTGCTTCATGGAATTTTGCATTTCAGTATTTAAAATTCACATGCAGAGATTTATCAAAGTTTTACTCTAATGAAAAAAATGGTTCTAGATTTTTCAGTAAACTATCCAAGTGTTCCATATTCAGTCACGGGCAGTCTAGATCTGTCATCTGGATATATTTATACATATAACTTAAAAAGGATATTGAGGCGCACAATTGTACCACTGAAAATACTCAGATAAATCAAAGTTAACTGGTAAGTTTATCTGGATAATTTTAGGACTGTTCCATAGCATGACCAGACTTATCTAGATAACTTAGGGGGTCATTTTTCAAAATGCGGTAAGGCGTTTTCGCATGCGATAGGCCTTTAACGCATGCGATCGCACCATATCGTATGGTGCGATGCAAATTCCAAAAATGGGCTGGGTTAGGCTCCCTGCAAAGAGTATCACACAGCCATAACGCAGATGTTTAGCTACACCTTTTTCAAATGTGTTAGCAGCCGTGACCATGCGGAAAGGTTTATCTCCATTTGCGATGTGTCCCGTACGGCTTATTTCAGAGGATTTGAAGGCGCCAGAGCCCTGGGGAGAGAGAGAGAGAGAGAGAGAGAGAGAGAGACTCTCTACCTGGGTAACATCAACCTAGCTTGATGTTATCCAGGTAGAGAGTCCATCAAGCTAGGTTGAGAGACCCTTGCCCAAATCTCATTTTGGAGTGAGTTTCCTCACTCCGAAGGCCAGCTAATCTTCACAAGAGACCACTGTTCTGTTCGTACGTCTCATGTACAATGTGAAAGCGGCCCCTAACCCCCTACACTCTTACCTAATCCCAACCTCGAGTTACTAGGTGGGCCTATCCTAGGGATACAAATACCTATGTATGGGACATGCTATTATGGCCAGTCTCTCTCTCTCCTCTCTCTCTCTCTCTCTCTCTCTCTCTCTCTCTATCTATCACTCTATCATTGAAAACAGGTCCCCCAGTGGTTGAATGCAGGAAATACATCAGGTTTGGCACTTATTGCAGAATATGAAATGGTATCACACTAACTTAGCTCTTCGCATGGGTAATTATCACAAAATGCAATAAATACTATATTAGCATAAAACACACCCCTTTTGCTATCGCATGCAGTACTTACCGCATTTTGATAAATCTAGGCCTTAACTAGATAATGTAGACGATCAGCATTATCCCGCTAAGTAATCTAAATAAATTAGTGCTGCCCTGGACCACCTCTTACTTATCCAGCAAAGTTTTTATCCGAATAAAAATTTATCCAGATAAATCAGAGGAGGTGAACGTGACAGGAAGTTGAAAATCCTTGGTTTCTCTGACCAAAGCCCAAGCTTAGCTGGTTAAATTGTCTGAATATGGACATTCTAGGATCCATTTGTTCTCTTATTTCCTTATGCCTGACCCTCATTATCCCTTTTTGAACATGCAAAATTATTCTGGTGATTTATTTACTTTTTTAGGTTTTTATATTCTGCTTTTCAGCTCTTCAAAGCGGATTACATTCAGGGACTGTAGGTATTTCCCCATCCCCAGAGGGCTTACAATCTAATTTTGTATCTGAGGCAATGGAAGGTAAAGTGACTTGCCTGAGGTCATAAGGAGTGACAGTGGGATTTGAAAGCTGGTTTCCCTGGCTTTTTAGCCTGTTGCTGTACCCACTAGGCTACTCCTTCACTCTTTCTGTCAGTTTATCTATCCCACTGGCACCCATAGGTAGGAATTTGGGGTTGAGGCAGGGAGAGGAGTCTTGGTGTGCTGATGCAGGGAACTGGAACCAGAACTTGGAGCAGGAGCTGGAGCCTGTGCTGGAATGTGGAGCTGGGAATTGGAACAGAACCTGAAACTCAAGAGCAGGAGCTGGAGTCTGAAGGTGAAATGTGAAGCTGAAGCAGGGACGCAAGAGTTGGAACCAGAAATGGAGTTGGAATCAGAAGCTGGAATGTAAAGCCGGAGTTGGGAGTGGTAACTGGAATTAAAGCTCCAGGCAGAGACTGCAAGTGTGGGCTTGTAGCAGCCTTGGAGACTTGGCACTGAGAAATGGATCTGGACTCACTGGTAGAGGAAACCAGAGCTTATGGTTAAGACATCCCAGGTCCTTAAAGTAATAAATCCCATATGAATTCAAACGCTGTATGGAAGGTACACACTTCCATTTAGGGGTGGTGTCCCACTTTTTTGCTGAAGAACAAGGTGGGATTAGCAGCAGCATTTTCACATTTTTTTTTTCAACTTGGGCAAGGGGAGGGGGGAAATCCTGCTGAAGAGGCCCTAACATTTTTTCAATATGTTGAGGGGTGGGGAAAAAGGCCCTTGCTGGCCTACGTTTCTTTTTATTAATCTAGCCAGCAATATTCTGAATATAACCAGGAAGGGTTAAAGTTATCTGGGACTGTTATCCACTGCAACCAGATATATCTGGATCGATGATGTGGGCATGGTGGTGGAAATACAGAAGAGCCAGTGATGTTCCCAACCCCCATTGGCAGAAATGGAAGATACTAGGTAATGGGGGGGGGGGGGGGGAGGGGGAGTGAGAGGAAGGCAAAGCAGGGTTTGCAAGGGAAGAAAACGTGCAAGGAAGGAAAAAGACGAGGGAGGGGAGATGAAAGGGAGAAAATTGAGGGAAGGGAAATGAGGGGAGGGAGGATGAGAGAAAAGGAGGGGTGCGTGTGAGGGAGGTGAGGAGGGGAATGTAAGGGAGGGGTAAATGTGAGGGATAAGAGGGGAAGGAAGGACAGGAAGGAAGAGAGTAAAAGTTTGGAAGTGGGTGAGTGTGAAGGAGGAAAGGAACAATAATGTGAGGGAAGGGGATGAAAGGAAGGTAAGGGTGAGTGTGAGGAAGAGAGTAAAAGTTTGGAAGTGGGTGAGTGTGAAGAAGGAAGGGAACAGCAGTGAATGTGAGGGAAGGGTAGGGAGGGGAGGAGATGAAAGGAAGGGTGAGGCAAGATGAAAATATGGGAGTGTGATGAAGAGGAAAAGAAGGAAAAAGGGAGAGGTTGGAAGAAAGAGATGATAAAAGGAAGGGACATAGAGAGCAAGAGAGGTGTGAGTGGGAGAGAGAGTGTGTGCCACAAACCCACCACCTTGCCAGTCATGCAACCCCCACATCCCCAGGGGGGCAGATGCTGAGGAAGTAGCGAGGCAGATTGTAGGGTGCCTGGGGACTGGGCAGGGTGGCAGACTTCTTAAGAACATAAGAACATAAGAAAATGCCATACTGGGTCAGACCAAGGGTCCATCAAGCCCAGCATCCTGTTTCCAACAGTGGCCAATCCAGGCCATAAGAACCTGCCAGACCTCTGGAAAACCCTGAATCATGGCTCCCCCTTCCTCTAGGATGCCTCTACGTGGTTGCATTTCAGTGGCACCTCAGGTCAAAAAATCTGGCCACCCCATTACTAATTAATTCTATCATGGCACCCTGCCAGACAGACCCTACTGCTTGCCTTCCTGTGTTGCAGCTAGGACTTCTCATGTTTCTTATTACCCACCTCACCATTCATTCTGCTACCTGCAAAACTAGTTGTTGAGTCGGATAAGCAGGGTACTTTAAACAGTTAAACATGTGCTGCTTTTGCTCTCTCTTTACTTTTTTGCATGCACAACGTCTTTGGATAATTCATGGGTAGCAGAAACACAAAGCAGAGAAGCTAATATTTAGATATCCCTTACTTCATATATTACTAATCCGCTAAATAGTTTCTAGCCTTGTTTATTATCCCTAATGGTATTGTAAGAGCAAAGTCTCTGCCAAAAAGCTTTCCAGTGTATTATGCTCCTAGCACATGTGCCCCAGTGTATACAAACAACAAAGTGGCATCAATAGTTTGAACTCTTTGCTCTGCTTCCATTCTTTAAATGTGGATTGATTAATAGATTGGCAAAATTTATTTTAAAGATTCCCTTGCCTGTGGGAACTCCTCATTTAGAGCTCCTAATTAGAAGGTGCTAATTACAAAAAGCTTTTAACTTCACTATTACATTAGCAGTAACAATTTGTCTTTTGTGTTTGGAGGTGTACATAGTCAGAGATGTTTCTCTAATCAGTGTCAAACACATGTTGGCTACCTCCTAACTATTGCTACTGCTGCTGGTGACCAAGAATTGTTAAGGCTGTTTTCTTACTAAAAGCATTGTTTCCTATGGAAGTCACAAGCATCCCAGTTGTAGGGCTTGAATTTATTGAGCTAATTATTTACTTACAATGCAGGTCAGCTGGCAAGAGCTGGCATGTCTCGTGTGGAGCGAATTGACTATTCTGCCAGACTTTGTTTCTACCCTGTAGAAATGCTATTTTTCTTCCATGACAAATTTACAGTTTGTTATCTTTTCAAAGATTGGTTGATCTTTGACAACAGGAAAGGTGCACTGCCAGTTTAGTTTTGTCGTAATTTTTCATGCCTTAATCTAATTATTTCGTGTTTGCATAATCTACATTTGTACCGTATTCAACTAATTTTCCCCAGAAGAAAGCCAAAGTTAGGACACTTTCACAAATACAATCTGATTTGAATTCTAGCATTTGCAAGCTTTTGTTCAGAAATGATTTTCTTTAGAGTAGTTTCACTGTTATAACAGAGATTTGACTGTTTATTTATACTTATAACGGGGCCCATAAAATGGTCCTCCTGTGAGAGTTACCGCATTAGAATGTCAAACATGGGAATGAGTCTTTCAGAAAACCAACAACTCATCACTTCCTAACAATGTCCGACTCCAAAAATATTCACCCTAAATTCAATCCTAAATCATCAGCTTGGTATCATCTTAAATTATTTTAGGTAAGATTCGTATTTGAGCTAAAACCTATTGTAGATCTGAGGGACAAACATAATTGATGTTTGACCCCAAATGCATCCATGTATTTTCCACCAACTCTCACACTAGTCTCTTTAAAGCAATGATTATCAAATATGGAGCTGAGAAAGAATTTCCAAATTGTAGCTGTTTGATTGAACTTACCATTTTCTTCATAAAGTTTCTGTAGATCATACCCTCTGCTATGAGCCTCCTGTGACTTGGTGCTCATCTATTTATTTATTTTATGTTGTTGCATTTGTTACTCACCTAATTTTAAAAAATGCACTCTAAGGGGTAGATTTTCAAACTATGCGAATAGACCTACTTTTGCTGGCGCATCAGGCGCAAGCAAAAGTACGCTGGATTTTAGTAGATACGCGCGGAGCCGCGCGGATCCACTAAAATCCTGGATCGGCGCGCGCAAGGCTATCAATTCTGTATAGCCGGCGCGCGCCGAGCCGCGCAGCCTACCCCCGTTCCCTCCAAGGCCGCTCCGAAATCGGAGCAGCCTCGGAGGGAACTTTCTTTTGCCCTCCCCTCACCTTCTCCTCCCTTCCCCTACCTAACCCACCCACCCGGCCCTGTCTAAGCCCCCCCCTTACCTTTGTCGGGGGATTTACGCCTCCCAGAGGGAGGCGTAAATCCCCGCACGTCAGCGGGCCTCCTGCGCGCCGGGACGCGACCTGGGGGCGGGTCCGGAGGGCGCGGCCACGCCCCCGGGCCACCACGGGCCGTAACCACGCCTCCGGGTCCGCCCCTGAAATGCTCCCGGCACGCCCCCAAAACGCCGCGCGGTTCGGGCCCGCCCCCGACACGCCCCCCTCGGAGAACCCCGGGACTTACGCGAGTCCCGGGGTCTGCGCGCGCCGGTGAGCCTATGTAAAATAGGCTCACCGGCGCGCAGGGCCCTGCTCGCCTAAATCCGCCCGGATTTGGGCGGATTTAGGCGAGCAGGGCTCTTAAAATCCGCCCCTAAGTGAAGATACAGCATAAATCAAAAATACAATAACTATTTAAATAAAGTTCAATCTCCCTGTTATATGTAACTGTGCTTTCGCCTTCTTGTTTTATGGTTTATTTTGTTAGTCCCTAAGTTCCATGTAAACCGGTTTGATATGAATCTTGTCATGAAGGTCGGTATAAAAAAGGTCAAATAAATAAATAAATAAATAAATAAATAAAAAATAGGCCAACAAAAGTAGCAAAATATCCAGAAAATTAAAATACGTATATACACACGAACACACACACATATATATATATTTTGACTATATATTTTTGAATTATTGTAAACCTCATTGGGTGCTCCTTTAATAGACCAGGAATTTGGTAAATAAGCTCAAAACTGGAATTAGAATTAGCGCACAAAAAGTGATTTTTAGCCAAATAAAACTGAGAAAGGGTGATCCTGTTGAAGATAGCATAAAGACCTTATTTTAACAAAGTAACTTTTGTCTTCAGAAAGCCATTTTATCATGATTGTCTTGAGGATTTAACTTAGCTTTATTTCAAAATTGAAATAAAGCTAATCTATCCACCTAATCCAATCAGAAAGCAGTGACTAGTTGAAAGATTTGAGATTTATTTGCTGATAATTTCACAGGGAGCATTTTCTACACTAAACCCTTTCTGGTGGAAGCTGAAAATATGTCAGCCTTCCACAGATAACTTGTGATTGCCTCAAACTCTTTGCTATTTAAAAATACTCTTTTTCTGAATACAAATGTAATTTGAATATTTGAAAGCCTGTTATGTTTTCAGAGTTCTTATTTTTAAACAGTTATCTGATATCTGTCATTAGTGTTGGATGACTTCAAGAATAATATCATTTATTACGGAAACACCTCTGTTTGGCCTTGATGTTTTCTCTATAGGTGATGCTCATTTTCCCTGAGTACCTTTAGGCTCTGAGTCAGAAATGGGCAAACTACTGCCTGCGGGGCCACTTTTGGCCCTGTGGAAGCTTTTAATAAGGCCAATGGCAGCGATTTTGGTCTGGCCAGCACTAGTGGGTCCCAAAGCATTGAGTGGTAGTGCAGCTGTGTCCTGCCTGCGTCTGCCATTATTTTGGAAAGTGATATCTGATAGGGAGAACCTCTGTGGTGCTGTGGGAGAACCCCCCTACACCCACCTGCTTGTCCTCCCGCAATCCTGACTGCACAAGGTTCTACCCGTGTGGCTCTTGAGTAAAAACATTTGAGTAGTAGGGATTTATTATTTAGTTGCTGGGTAAGCCAGTTGTTGGCTAGCTCAGCAATGAGTAGGCATGAATGAAGAATCAAATTTGCATGGTAGGTTCCGATTTCCTCTGTGGTGGTGGGGTATCTTGCAGGGGTGATCCCCCTCCCTTCCTAGAAATCACGAGAGGGTGCAGGTGGGGAGAGGGGTGGAAGAACTGAAGTCTCTCCCACTCCCCTAGAAGTCCCCAAATTAAATCTTCTTCTCTCCCCTTAGCCTCCCATATCAAGTATCAACTCCCCTCACCTCCCAGAGTCGATTCAAGATCTGCAGCGCTATCCTTTTCAGCTGGGCCCACAACAAGAAGTTCAGCAAAACTCAAGATGGAGCCTGTGAGGTGGTGCACGTGCTCACTGGCCATGCGACAGCCGCACCTTTCACACAGATTTTCCTGGTAACTGGAAACCCATGCGGGAAGAGGGGGTGGAGCCGCAGTAGGTCCTGGAAGCATGCATGCTGGCTCATAGGCTCACACTGAGTTTTGCTGAAGTTCCTTACGCAGCTCAGCTGAAGAGCAGAGCACTGCATGTGGAATACCTCATGTCCTAGTTCTGCCTCCTCCCATCCTAGAGGACATTGGACTGTGACAAGTGGGAGATCTCACTACCCCACAATTGGAATACTCACTACTAGGTGGTGGAGCTGTTCATGAAGGGGTTTGGACTAATGTCATACCAGCCTTATGAATATTAAGTATCATCTACAAGCTGATCCATGCAAATGATGTCACCTGCCTGATGATAAGAGCACCTGCTGCCATTGGGAAGAGAAAATGGACTATCTGTTCACTTCATTTGTAACACCATTCAACCCTCAGTGCAGGAGAAATGCCACTAGCAGCCTCCTCTTTCCCCCTCTGAGCTGGGTCTCTGCTATTCATGCCTGATGGTGATGTCATGGAAAGGGCTGGATTAAACAGCAGGAGGGTATACCAGAGTGCTGAGCTTGGTATCTGCCTGCTGATAAGACCACCTGCCACTGTTGTGAAGAGAAACTGGGCTGTATGTTTGCTCTATCTATAACACCACTTAGCCCTCAGTGCAAGAGAAATGCACTAGCATTCTCCTATTTCCCCCTCCGAGTCAGGATTGTGTTGGTCATTGTTTCCTGGACATGTCATCAGAAGGGCTGCTTTTACAAGGGGATGCTGGATATGCTGTATGTTGTGGAAGTGAGTGCATGTTGTCACTGCTTCTTTGTGTGCTTCTTCATGTACACCAAGGGATATAACATAACATAACATAACATAACATAACATAACATAACATATGCCATCAAGGGTCCATGAAGCCCAGTATCCTATTTCCAACAGTGGCCAATCTAAGTCACAAGAACCTGGCAAGTATCCAAACATTAAATAAATCTCAAGCTACTTTTATTTATTAATTAATAGCAGTCTATGGATCTTTCCTCTAGGAACTTATCCAAACCATTTTAAACCCAGTTACACTAACTGCTGTAACCACATCCTGGACAGGCCTGGTCAGTTGCCAGCTATCACCAGGAACTGCCTCTTACATACTGGTATCTTTTTATCTTCTTATACTAGTCATGATGATTACCAGTGATAGTATTGACATGACGATTTATCCTATGCCTTTACTGGAAAAGAGATATATGGCATTTCATGTTATCAACCACACCAACTGAATGAAAGAATATCCTGTAGGCTTGTACCTGTTCTCCTTTCTTCTTTACCAACCTCTCAGTAAAAAATGGAAATGTCAATCATATTATTAAATACCTATTCAGTATGAAAGAAGGTACCCAACATGTTTTACTTATTGAGGGACATGACTGGACGTTCTTTGTCTATCAGAAACCCATCTCTTTGATCATGACTCAGTCCTAGTCAACCAGCTATGCCCTACCATTTATTGTGTGGTATAACAGCCTGTACTTACAAGCAAGGGGTAGGGTGTGGGCAGAGATAGTGGTATCCTGATTGTATATTATCAATCACTGGGGATAACTGAGATTCCTTTCCAGTGCCAACAACCTTAAGACCTTATGAGATGATGGCACTGTCTTCAGGAATTTTAGTATTTGTTTAGTATATTGCCCTCCAGGGCTGCTGTCTCAATTGTTCTCTTTTGTTTGAGACTTTACTTTCCTCAAAGGTTATTCAAAACAGCATGATAGTGCATGGGGATTTTAAAATGAATGTTGGTTTACGACCCTTATCTTCCGCCTACAAAGATCATAGTAACATAGTAACATATTAATGATGGCAGAAAAAGACCAAATGGTCCATCCATTCTGCCCAGTGCCCACCAAGTTTCTTATGGTAGTAACTGCTCTGTGCAGGTTACCCCTGTGCTTATGTTAAGGGTAGTTACTGCTACTCAGTGCAGTTTACCCCCAAGCCTTATCTTAAGGGTAGTAATATTTACAATGAAAAAAACAAAGCAACTGTGAAACCTGTAACAAAATTACTACTTGCAATATTTTTACAGGGTGAACAGCCTTCTTGAAAATTCAAACAATGCTGCTTCAGTGTGCTTTGCTTTTGGACTTGGCCAGAGAAGCAATCCTAATCTTTTTCCCTAATGTCTGCATATCAGTACTCCGAACTGTAGAAGTCAAGGCCCAGCGTTGGCTGTTGTCTGAATCCAATTCCCCTTTTTCCCCCACGCAGTTGAACTGGAGAGTGATATTGCAGTTGCATTAACAACGTCAAGGCTAATTGGTTAAGGGTAGTAATCAGCATGGTTTCTTTTAAGGATAGTACTTGCTCTGGGTAGGTTGCCCCATGCACCCTTTTCTTCATTTCCATCCTCTAGCCTTTAGGAATCTTCAGTGTTTTTCCCATACCCTTTTGAATTTGTTTACTGTTTTTGGCCTCACCACCCCTTCTGGAAGGGCATTCCAGGCAACCACCACCCTTTCAATGAAGGAATAACCAGTAAGTAAAAGGAGGTGATAATGCCCTTGTGCAGGTCCTTGGTGAGGTCTGTTCAGTTCTGGAGACTATATCTCAAAAAGGATAGAGACAGGATGGAGGAGGTCCAGAGAAAGGCGACCAAAATGGTGTTTGGTATCGGAAGAATTATGAGGAGAGTCTGAAGGATCTAAAAAAAGTATACCCCGGAGATAGGAGGTGCAGGAGACATATGATACAAACCTTCTGGAACATTTTCTGTTGGAAAGGAAATTGTAGAACTAGTGGTCATGAAATGAAACTCCAGTGGGGGGGGGGGGGGGGGGGCATGATTCAGAATCAACATCTGTTCTGAAAGAGCCTTTAGCACAGAATTTACTGACAGCAATGACACAGAATTTGCAAACTGCATTCCAAGGAAATATGTGACCCACCAATCAGTATGGACTATTCCTATAGACACACACCTAGGGAGCCATCCATTATGCTTGGAATTGCCTTTGCTGCTTTAAAGACAACTTCCTCTTCATCAGAAACCATCTAAAGGTACTCTAAAAGTAGGTGGTATCCATCCAAGTCTCATGCAAGCTGATTCAGATCTTGCTTCGGGACTATGCCACCAGAGAGCTAATGCACCTGCTGATGCACTATAAGCACTTCGAGGTGGCTCTAAGTACTGCTTATATTCAAGTAGAGGTAGGGGCACAAGGGGAGATTTTATTTGGGAAGGAGAAATTTGGTTCCAGGGTAGAGGTGAACTCAGGACTAAGTGCCTTGAGGGGGTCCTAAGAGGCAGGTAGCCCAAGTTCACTCCTACTCCAGAACCAAATTTCTCCTTCCCAAATAAAAGCTCCTCATGTGTCCCCATCCCTACTTGGAAATAAGCAGCACCCCTGTCCCCCTAGAATTTCCAAGACACTTTCGGCCCCCCATTATCTAAGAACATCAGAAGGTCTTCAGGCAGGGATGGATTTAGAATTTTGCCGCCCTAAGCAGTTTTGATGTTTTCACTCCCTCTCCCCCTTAAGGGTCTGTTATAGGGTAGCAGAGAGCTGTTCTCTGCTGAATGAGATTCAGCAGAGCCCGCTGCCCCGAAATGTTTGCCTCCCTAGATACAAGCATAATTGGTGCCTATCGACAAATACAGGGCTGTCTTCAGGGACAGGAGTGATGCCAAATTGCTCCTTTTCCTCTAGCTTCATTTTCAATTTTATCCCCTGAAGACTTCCTAATGCTTTAGAATATAAGGGGATCTGGGAGATGATGATGGGGTCCATGGAAACCAGGGTGCCACTTATTTTCTAAGTCAGGTGAGGGTGGAGTTAGTGCTGGGGCCAGTGCTACAAATTAGCAGGTACAGTCAGGTATGGAGTACCGATAAGAAATTTTCTGCTGGTACACAGTCACGACAAGACATAGAGACAGGGTTTAGCTCCTCTCCTTCTGTCAGCATTCAGAACATACAAGGGAGGAGCTCATGAAAAAGTAGAGCAATTGTTTTTTTCTTTTTTGTGTGCTCTCTATTCTCATCCCTTCTCCTAATGTTCCCACAGTCCCCATATCAACACCAACACATTTCCTGTAGACAATCTATAGGCCAGTGGATTCTTTGAGCTTGTATGATAAAATTGTTTATAGTAGTTAAAAAAAGCTCCTTGAAATTAAAATGTTGTCTATTCTTCTCTACTTCCTTACTGTCATGGCTGAGCTGGCCAGTTTGAAGGTACCGCCTAGGCGGGGATCAGGAGCGACAGGTCAGGCATAAGTCTTCCGCCTGACCAGTCACCTCCCCTTTGGGTTGCACCCTCTGGTGCTGGTGGCTGGTAGGTCTTATGGGGAGCGATGTGCAGGGTCAGGGACAGGGCACCCACTGGAACTGACAGGCAGCAAGAAAGAAACAAGGGACAGGAAGGTGCCCTGGCCACACTGAACACAAACAGGGGTAAACAAACACTGATAAGACAGGGACAGACAAGTAAGTACAGGATAGAGTAGGTCCAGAGACCAAATAAGGAGCTAGACAAAGCATGGAACTAAAACAAATAGCACAAGGGAACCACATGGACAAGGGCCACTGGAAGACCTGACATAGGACAGGAACAAAGCTAGGAATAGGCAGGCAAGAAAGGCCACTAGGAGACAGAGCAAAGAACCAGGAAAGTTATACAAGAACAAGGAATCCCAGAGCAGGGATGCTCGTCAAAGAATACATGGACAAAGGGCCATAAACAGAGTCCACATTGTGTCAGGGCATAGTCTGTGAGGGAGGCCTTGCTGCATCATACAGCCTTCAAAGCAGAAGTTAAAGCATGGCCCAGTGAGGGCTTCATCTGGTGAGGGGGAGGGGAGGGGCCGCCTAGCAGCCAGTATCATTACATTTATTTTCTTACCTTCTTAATTCTTTTGCTTCTTTCACCAATGCACTCCATCTTCTGCTTTTCTTATATAGATTGCTTCCTGCATAAAGATTTAATTTTGGCTGATTCACCAATTAGATAAACTGTTGATTCTTTACCACTTTACTTAATTAAAGCTTCTTACTATTTAAGCCCACTTACGAATCACCTGGTTTATTTAGTTCCTTCCTAACTCAAAACCTCTTGTATGAGTAGCTCTAATCCCCTTATAGCATAAGGGGTTGTGGACGCTCTTCCAAAATGCGTGTCCAACCATGGGTTAAACAGTGTACTCGACTGAGCGCACTGTATAGCATTGGCCCCATGTAAATGAAAATGTATTTTTGTAGTAACAGAATAAGGAGGTAATTTTAAAATGAGCACGCATGCTCCCATACATGCACGTATCACCGCGTGAGCAAAAATATGCTGGGATTTTAAATTGTGCGCACAATTGCCTGCATATGTTTTAAAATATACTTACCATGCTTAAGTATGCTCCTAATTATAAGAGTATGCTCCTAATTTTAATTGAGCAAAGCTAGCTGCATATCTTCCATTGGACTTTACCGGCTTTTACGTGCAAATGTAAGTGGATTTTAAACCGTGCTCACACATGGGGCATTTCATTTTTTCCAATGAGTCCACCAGTTTGCCCAGACAATATAGAGGTCATCCAGACCCCTCTGGTTCTTTATCCTGTACACCCCCCCGCCATTTGATCTGAACCCCTCACCCTGTTCTGTAAGCCCTAAAATGCAAGATCAACAGACTTGCTCCTCATCAGGAATAACAGTAAATTTGCATGGTTAACAAGCTCTCCAGTTTTACAATATGAAGTTACACGCATAGGTGTTGGCCCTGCCTTGAAACACCCATGCCCCACCCACGCCATTCCCTTTTCCTGCCTCCTTATTTTTGGTGCATGCACAGGTACATTCACATGGAATTCACAGCTTTTTAAAATCCGCATTGCTCATGCACAGCCCACATTGTGCAGAGGTGGAACTTTAATGTAGGCATTTTTGTGTGAGTAATGCTTTTAAAATTCACCTCTAAAAGATATAAAGTAGTGTGGCTGCTGTGTTAGTCTACGTGAATACATGGAAATAAAGGTTACCAAATAAAAAATAAATATATTGTCTGTAAGATGATACCTTTTCATTGGACTAACCAGGCCCAGATTTAGGCCTAGGCAACTTAGGCAACTGACTCTGGCGCCACATTTTGAAAGGGTCAATACAGTGCTAGTAAGAATTGAAATCTACTTGCACTTCTGGCCAGGGACAGGGCTAGAGCATAGATCTATTGGGGGGGATGGGAGGATAGAGAGCTTTAGACCATGGCTGAGGGAGGTGGAGGTGGAATTTGAAGGGGAGCTTTTATTTGAGAGGGGAAATTTGGTGCCAGGGAGGTGAACTCAGGCTCCCTGTCTCTTTAGGTAACCTTAAAGACAATGGCCTGGGGCTGCGACTGTGCGCTGTCATGGTAAAGTAAGTGGAATACTATCACACTTTTAATAATCGGGAACATGCATTCTTTTCTGTCCATGGAAATATGTGTACGTGTTACTACCACAAGATTTCCTAAACTGTGGTGCTCAGTTTTACAGTTTAATAAATACCATGGGTACTAACTCATGTTTAAAGAGTGCATTAAAATGCCTTTTTATTGTGGAACGAGCTTTGGATATTGCCCTCACTGTGTAGAATATAAGGTTTGGGAGAAAAGACTCATAGGGTCCTATTTAGGAAAGTGCAATAAAATTTGCTATTAACACATGAATGTGTTTTACTACACCTGGGAATACATCTGCTTTACTGGACTTGGTTACCCTGGTCTAAAAAGAAAGGCTCCTGTGCCCTGATACCATCAACCCTACCTCCATCCCTCCAAATGAGCAAAGATGGGCCCTCATGGGTCAATCTTCCCACATCCCAGCTTTCTGCGTGATCCTTCCACCCCCTCCCCTACTACGTCCCACACACACCTACTCCATCTGATGATCTGCAGTGAAGACAGAGGCAGGAGTTTGTACCCCACTGGCTCAAATTAAGGAAATGATGCTGTATGACTTGACATGCTCCTCTGCTCTGTGCAGGGTACTTCTTTGATCACTTGGGAGAGGAGGTGTGGGCTAAGGAATTGGAAATTCACTTGGGAGTCCATCTATGATTATTTGTCAGTGGGGAGTAGATCAGCACACAGGGGCCCTTTTTGCAGGCCCTGAGGAGGAGAGAGGGTTGGCCATATCAGCAGGCAAGTTGACCTGCACAGACACTCCAACGTGTAGTGAAGATTTTGCAGTTCCAGAGAACTAATCGCATTCGTTACATGGTTAATGTGTGTTAATGCACTTTAGTCAATAGGCTCCATAGTGTTATTTATGGCTAGCCCTAGGCTATTTCAGAACTGCATAAAGGAATGATTTGTGGAACTTCTTCAGATCTTATGAGTAATATTTTAAATTATGTAGAGGTGGAAATTTAATGATAGTGCCTCAAATTTGGTGCAAACAAAAATATATCGTGCATGCAAAATACTAAGCATTTTGTAGGTGTTTTGTTTATAACCAATTTTATATTATATTTGTGGACAGCTCTCTTCCTAATAACCATTTATAATCCTTATTGTTCTGCATATCTAGCTAGATATCTCTGTTTGTAGTATTTTCAACTAGAGTTTCACATGTTGATAATCAGAAGACAATGCTCACTTTGTTAGTCAAGATTTGAAGACCGCTATAAGCTCTCAGATGCTGTCTTAATTCTTTAAAAAAAAAACTCTAAAGTAAGTGCAGCCTGCATATTAAAGCCTCTAGAACGAAATGATCAACTGGCTCATAAAACTCCCAGCTGCCTTATGAACAGCATTAGAGAGCTGTAGGCTCAGTTAGCATGTAGATCAAGCAGCATGTTTAGTATTACACAAAATAGCTAAAGCTAGATGTAAAAAATTGCCATTCTGAGTTAATGTAAGCTTTCTGGATAAAATAGGCCAATAAAAGCTCAAGTCAGTGCATATCTGAGATTTAAGCTTCAAAGCCTTTAAAAGATACATACACAAAAAAGGTGCATTAGTCAGGAGAGGATTTCCCAAGCTGATTTTCTTACTGGGTGACTCAGTCTCATGTGATCTGCAAAGATTTTTGCCAGAAACAGAAACAAAAGAAGATTGAAAAGCTTCTTTATTATAATTTTTTTTTTCACTTTTCATGTCTATCAATTTCAAATTATAGCCCAGAGCACTCCTGAACCCCTAGAAGCCTCTGCAGGTAGTCCTGAAACTCCCAGAATCCTGTGCTAAAAGTACCTCTTGAGTTTCTGCATTGCATTGAATATCCTCCATTCAGCAGGAAATGCAAAGGGCCAGAAACAGATGAATAAAAAGGCCTGTAACTCTGAACACAAAAATAAATGAGAGCATATGTGCTGGTGCTAGATAGGCTTTAACTGCCATAAACTATTATCAGACATATGTAACTGTACTGTATTGTATATTCTCTTAAAAGTAGTTTGTATAGGTCAGAAATAATGAAGCACATACCAAAGAATAAACACAACTACAAGATTTTAAGTTTAGCCGAATATATTGCATTCCCCTAATATGGGAAAAAAACACATTTCTAACAAAATATAATAACCAAAACTAAACTTTAGGTAGTATCATATATAGAAGTAATCAGTAATTAGAATTCAGCCAATCACAATAAAGTGCGAATGTGATGGCAAAATGAAACAAAAGCTTGATTTCTCTAGTATAATATGATCTAGACAGATTGAATCTAAAGTAATAGTAACAAGGCTTGCAAGTATACTCTTCCATTCCCTTAATGGTTGGGGAATAGTCTTTGGTTTAGGTATTCACTACCTTTTCACTGGCTGCTTTCCTGTTAAATTCGCCAAATCCTTAAAGTTTGTCCTCCAAATTCGTCACTCCTGGGATGAGACTCTTGAAATGATGAACATCTGTTTTTCTACCCTTCAGAAATGGTTTCATCATAATAAGCTTTCATTAAATATGACCAAGACTGAATTTCTCGTTAATGGCAGCCCATTCTCTGCTTTTGATGAAAAGACCATATTGATTAACAACACTTCCTTCATGATTCAAAAGAAGATCCAGAATCTTGGATTCATATTGGATGAGATCTTATCATTTCGTGATCACATTAAGCATGTTATCATTCATGGTTTTTATAAGTTATGTGTTCTCGCTGGTCTAAAAAAGGTTCTTTTTGACAATGATTTTCGTACTGTACTTCAGGCTTCTATTTTTCCCATAATTGATTATTGTAACAGTCTTTATCAAGGTCTTCCATACATCTCTTTACATCCCTTACAGTTACTCCTCAACTCTGCCACTCACTTCCTCACTGGACTGAAAAGATCAGAAAATATTACACCTGTTCTTATCGTATTTAATTGGCTTTCAATACAAGAGAGAGTTAAATACAAAATTGCTATGCTAATTTTCAAGCTTTTAAATGCTGATTTTTCTCACCGGGCTAACTCACTGCTAAAATTCTATCAGCCCACAAGAGCCTTAAGATCGCTCCAACATAAAAGATAGCTTGACTACATATTACCCAAGAATGTGCTTTCTCGATGGCTGGGCCAACATTTTGGAATATTCTCCCTTTGGATCTGAGACAGTCAGAATCACTCAAGGATTTTAGAAAATGAATAAAAAACCATTTATTTAAATTATGTTATTTTTCATAGTATATACTGTATTTTAGTTTAATTTTTTTAGATTTAGTTTGCTTAAAGTATGTTTTATTGTTTTATTTATTTATTTATTATTTATTTAATGAGTTTTATATACCGTCATTCAGAAAAGTCAAAATAACGCCATCATAATTCATCATGTTCTTTGTTCCATGTAATGCTACTTGGCAAGTTGAATTGTGTTACTGCAAACCGGTTTGATTTGCATCCAATGCAAGAAGATCGGTATATAAAAAACCAAAAATAAATAAATAAATAAATAAATAAATAAATAAATCATAATGGTTTACAAAATAAGGTTACAGGGAAAAGGGGGGTTAATCAAGGGATGCAAAGTACAAACTGTTATTAAGCATAGGGATAACATGTGTAAGGATTTAGTTCAGTTTTTTGTTTCATTTCTTATTTATGAAAACCTAGATGTGATGAATTTCATTTATTTATTCATGAGGTTGGATTGGAGGGTGATAATGTTGTGTTGTTCATTGGGTTAGTTGGTATGCTTTGTTGAACAACCACATTTTTAACTCCTTTTTGAAGGTTTTTAGGTTTTCTTGAGTTCTGAGCTTAGTCGTTAGGGAGTTCCAAAGTTTTAATCTTTTATATTGTTTTTATTATGTGATTATATTATATATGTATTATTGTTCATTGCTCAGGCCAGTACCATGTTGAGCGATCAAGAAATGCAATAAATGTAAATGTAACTCTCTGAACCATTGACAATCTGATGAACCTCATTGCTCATAGATCATCTGGGAAAAGATGCCATGGTTGTCTTCACTGCGGGTGACTGAAAGAGAGGGGAGGCACATCTTGGATCAGCTTCTTCCCCAGCAGGGGCCTGTCAGCATCTATTCTACCTCCACCACAAATGAGGCATCCAATATCAGCCCTGTTTAGCATCAGTGCTTAGAGAGATATCATCTGGCTGGGTGACTAATCCATTGCCTGTCCTGGGAGGGGATCCATCCAATACAGCAACACCACTTCCTGCAGGACACAATTGATCTGTTGATGCTTGAGTAGAAGGAATGGGAGTAGAGTACTCCTAATAGAACATCCATACTTTGACTTTTCTTTTCCCCAATATAAGAGAGGACACATCTAGAAGCAATTCATACTTCAGGCTTCAGGAACTCCGTGTCTGATGTAGCCTAATTGAATTGTGAGCCCTCTGGCGACAGGAAAATACATGCAGTACCTGAATGTAATCTGCTTTGAAGTATCTAAAAGGCAAAATAAAAAAATAAATATCTGATGCCTTCTTGGGTTCCTCCCTCTTCAAGATGAATTAACTGGCACTAAAGGCAACCATTGAAAAAAGAAACTAAATATTACCAAACGATCACATTCCCTTTCTTGGTAGTTACCAAATTCCGTGAAGCTTTATTGCAATTTTGTTTTTCATTTTTCTTTTCCGAGTTAAAGAATCGACAGTTTGTATGTAGACAATCTTTATGAAAGCAGAATAAAGTCTTTACTTTGGGATGGTGAACCAGTTATGTCTTCTCAGTTAGGTTAATGCTCCTTGCCAACCAAAGAGGAAGACAACAAAAAGTGACCTTACTGGGCAGACTAGATGGGTCCTGCTTCAAGTGTCTGCTAAAAATCACAGGAATATTAAAAGAATTTGTAAATCTCTTGGGGCTAGATCACATGGGGCTAGCTCTTACACGCGGTCTCTTTTCTTCCCAGGTCCTGAGTCCTTTGTAGGTAGAGGGAAAGGAATTCCCTTTCAAAGCCTGGGATGATCGGGGGGGGGGGGGGGTCTTTTTACTCTTTTTCCAGTGGGAGAGGTAACTCTTTCTTTCACTACTGTGTGTGCTGTCAATGCCAAATAATACATGGGAGACTCTGGATGAGTTGTCTAAATAAAATTGTTTACTGATGGTGAATCAGGTGAAGAAATGGCACAATTCCAGCACCACAGAAGGCCTTTTTGGTTTACAGTCCTTCCCTCTATCTGTGAAAGTGTTTCCTTATCAGCAGGACATGGGGTGCACTCACCCTCCAGGACTTGGCTAATGGAGGTCCCCAAGTGGATAGGGTATCCTTAGGTGGGCAGGAAAGCCCCTCCGAATGTGGCAAAACGTGGAAAAATAGTCTATGCACAGAGAGTCAAAGTTCCTTTTTCCCCAAGGGCTAGAGAACTCCAATGGGGTTCTCAAAAGGTATGCAGATGTTTTTACTCACAGCTTCAACGGTCAGACTGGAGGAGGCTGAAGAACGGAGAGAGGCTCAGGGCCGCTGCCAAAGCTCAGGCCAGTGGTGGCCGAAGAACGGAGAGAGGCCCCACCTCTTCAGCTTCTGACATATGCATAGTCATTAAACCTGTGGATAAGGGCCAGGGGCTCATGATTTTACACTGGGACAACTGTATGCTACCAGATGTTACACATGTTTGGAGAATGATCCAACTCCTGAGTTGTCCAAGCAGATCTCCACTATCATCCTTCAGGCAAGCAAATAAGGACTTTTGACCAACAAAAAGGGATCATTTTTACTGACTTTTTGTCCCAGGATTCTTGTTTTATATGTCATTCCTAAGATACCAAAATTATTGAGTCATCCACCAGCGTGTCCAAATAGTTTTGAATAATGGGTCTATTATTGAACCTCTGTTGATTTTTATTGATTTTTTTCACAAACGGAAGTTAGCAAGATGAAATCATTCATTCAGGATACGTCTCATATGCTTCAGAGGTTTAACACATTTTCCACAATATTGTGGACCAATTGTTGTTAGTTACAAAGGACATCAAAGCACTTTATTGTGCAGTTAGTGTAGCTGGGTTCAAAAAAGGTTTGGATAAGTTCTTGGAGGAGAAGTCAATTAACTGCTGTTAATCAAGTTTACTTAGGGAATAGCCACTGCTATTAATTGCATCAGTAGCATGAGATCTTCTTAGTGTTTGGGTAATTGCCAGGTTCTTGTGGCCTGGTTTTGGCCTCTGTTGGAAACAGGATGCTGGGCTTGATGGACCCTTGGTCTGACCCAGCATGGCAATTTCTTATGTTTTTATGTTCTAACATATCTCAAATATTGGCATTGTCATTCAGCTTGGAAATTTTGTTCCACAGAGAATATAATCAACACATACCCACTTTGTTCTTTTTACAATTGGCACAAATAGTTATTTTTCTTTCAGTGAGACTTTTTATCTACATCCTCATGGCATAGCCATGGGTTCTGCACTGGCACCCAGTTTTACCAACCTGTATGTAGCACAATTTTAGGAAAGATATCTTTATACAGCCACACGGTTTTCTTACATTTATCTCTGGTGGAGACTCATAGACCATATATATTTCTTTTGGAGGTCCAGAATGGATCAGTTTATACCACTTTCATTAGTGGTCAAACTCATTGGACCTGTATTTGAATTTACCATGTAGTTTCACAAAGATAAAGTTTAAACTGTGTCTCCCGGTGGCTCAAATTTTTAGGATGCAGCACTTATGCTCTACTAGACATATGAGAATGGACCAATTGAATATTCATGATATTATCTGGTGTTGGACATTGACACTTTTGACATTAACACATCTTTTATATGCAGTATAAAACAGTAGAGATGTGAATCGGAACTGAAATCGGAACCGATTCTGGTTCCGATTCACATCTCTATAAAACAGTATAAAAAAACCCATTTCAGTAAATAAGACATCTATGTGACTAAGAGAAACTGATGATTATAAGCAAACACACACCCCTGAATGTGTTTATGCTTTGTGAGCTGTGCTACATATGATGGTTTCATTCATATTCTTCATTTTTTCATGAGCGTGCTTAGGTTAGGTGGATTTTAATTGATATTATTTTAGTAACTACTTAAGCCAGCTTTAAACTGATAACCTAGAGGAGAAAGATTCTGTAACTCGGTCAGACCAGGGAGCCATTCAGTCTTCTATCAGATCAATGTAACATTAACAAAACAATAATGCACATCAAATAGCCATAATGGTTCAATTCAAAACATTTACACAGCTGAAATGCAGTCACATTTAATAGATTAAACTTAAGGACCAGGAGAAAGGTGATAGGTGAGGAAGAACACACAGTTTAGGCTGACATATCTATTAGGAAGGATGTCACAAATACTCTATATCTTGTTACAGAAGATAACAAAGAAGTTAAAATGCAGAGAGCATATGGCTAAGACAAGTTAAGAAACTGTAGCAGATAAGCAGGGCATACAAAAATAGGCTACAGGACAAGGACTGATGTTGTAAGTGCTTCTACCTTAAGTACTAGAAACTTTAAAAATAATATGGATGAACTAGAGACTATCTGTGAGGTTTAGCCATAGCACAGTGCACTGTGTCACAAGAGATTTGGATTTGAGTTCCTTGTCCAGCGGGACAAGAACCTTGAGCATACCTTAGAAATAATGTGGTTTCTGCTCCGGAAAGGGAGGGTAAGTGGGTGCACTCCTGCGGAGGCTTCTGCTGCTTCATTAATAGTATGGTGGGTCAGTATCAGTGGTTGCTATTTTAAATTCTTTGGCCAATGAGGGAGCCTGTGTCACAGGCTGCTTTGGGGTAGAGGATTGCAAATTGGAGGAAAATGGTGGGGAGAGGGGGAAGATTGGAGAAATAAAATACCTGTTGTTAAATTATTATATTGGTATATGTAACGGTTAAAAAAAAAAGAGCCATGCCCATTCGTGAACCAGGGTCTGCCCTGTTAGAGAGCTGGAGCCTCACACAGGGTGGCTTTTTTCAGTAGCAAGTAAGCAAGTTGAGAAGGCTTTTGTATCTACTTTCCGCCCAGACCTGTGATTCTGCTCCTGAGGATTTGGATTGGTCCTCAGGTGTTCATAAGGGATCACTGGGGAAATCACGGTGTTCCCGACAACTTTAGGGCTGAGAGGTGGGCTGTGGATCCCAGACAAGGAAACTCCATAACCATGAGCATCTGTGAAGCAATCCTGCTGAATTTTGTGGTAGTATTTGTTAGGGATGTGAATCTTTTTTCTGATGATTGAAAATATCGGAAGATATTTTCAAACTCATCAGAATTCGGGGGGCCCCCGAACCCGATAGGAAAAACCCACAACATTTTTTGTAGGGTTCTCTTATCATTTTTGGGGGGGGGGGGGGGGGCGGGAAGAAAGGGCACTTAAAAATAAACCCCAAACCCACCCCGACCCTTTAAATTTAATCCTTTCGCATCCCCCACCCTCCCAACCCCCCCCAAATTTTTAAAGTACCTGGTGGTCCAGCAGGGGTCTCGGGAGCGATCTCCCACACTCAGGCCGTCGGCTGCCACTAATCAAAATGGCGCCGATGGCCCTTTGCCCTTAGCATGTGACAGGGGCTATCGGTGCCATTAGCCGGCCCCTGTCATTGGTGCTCCTACCTGCTGGAACACCAGGTACTTTAAAAAAATTTTGGGAGGGGGGTCGGGAGGGGAGGATGTGAAAGGATTAAATTTAAAGGGTCGGGGTGGGTTTGTTTTTTTTCGGCACAACACAGCCGATTAAAACGGGTAAGAATCGCTGGAACGAAGATTTCCCGCGGTTTTTACCCGAAATCGGTACCGGAAACTAGTCCTGTACCGATTCACATCCCTAGTATCTGTAATATATGTGAAAGCTAACTGGAATATCCTGACCTGGACGGGACTGACTGTCAGTATTGTGAACCCGCTGTTATAAATATTTTATTTCGGCTAATCAAGGTGACGAGAATCTTATGTACTTGTGGTATGAATAAACCCTGTACTGAATAAGATATCTGTGAGTCATATCCTGCGGGTAGCAGCCTGACAGTATAATAGGCAGCTGGGAAAATTGGTGAAAGGATGATAACCAACTGGACAGCCTAGTACCTGAATATAAACTACTAAACATATGTAATAGAAACATATTCAATATAAACATATTCAAAGGGGTTTGTCCAGCTTAAGCAGACAAATCCTAAGTTTATAATTTCCCACCCTGCTGGATAGGTTTTAGCTGAGTAAGTCATTACCTGGCTATAACCTACCCAGATAAAGACGAGGAGGTGTGGGAGTATTCCATGGGCAGGGCTTAACTTTACTCAAGTAAGTCTGGTCGTGGGGGAGAGCAGGTCTAATGTTATCCAGATACATTTACCTGGTATAAGTAGTCGGGAGACCTGTTCTGCTGAATATACTGGCTAAAGTTGTCCAGATACTTTTACATGCATAACTTTCCGCTCACCGGCCTACTGAATATAGGCCTTTATGTATATATGATGACGTAGGTTGTTTCTTAGAAACAAAGAATATGATGGCCATGTGTCTCATTTGGCCTGCTCAATTTTCCACTGGTTGCAATATCTTAGGTAAACATGAACACCAGTTTTTCCTTCACTTATTTTCAAATAAGGATCCCCTGCACTTATCCCGTGTTTCCTTGTTACTGTGCTGCCACTACCTCCACTTTGAGCTTATTCTATACATCCATTAGCTTTCACTAACTTTACTCCTGAGCCTGCCCCCTTTTAGCCTCCAATCCTGATCTCTTGCTCTAGAATTTCCTTTCCAATGAAAAACATTTAGGGCCGGATTTTCAAAAGGTTACGTGCACTGGGACTATTTTAAAAAGGCCCAGCGGTGCGCGTAAAGTCTCGGGATGCGTGTAAGTCCCGGGGCTTCACAAAAGAGGCGCTGTGTCAAGGGATCGCGTGCCAGCAGTCTGCCGGCATGCGCAAATTGCGCCTGCCCAGAGGCAGGTAGGATAAAACCTTTTGGGGGGGTTAGAGTAGGGCTGGGGGGGGGGAAAGGTTA
Source organism: Rhinatrema bivittatum (assembly GCF_901001135.1). Taxonomy (NCBI): domain Eukaryota; kingdom Metazoa; phylum Chordata; class Amphibia; order Gymnophiona; family Rhinatrematidae; genus Rhinatrema; species Rhinatrema bivittatum. Next base: position 94,163,974 of record NC_042617.1, on the reverse strand, counting down.
GGGGAAGGGGTGGGAAGGTCAGGCTAGGGGGAAGGGAAGTTCCCTCTCAGGCTGCTCCAATTTCGAAGCGGCCTGAGAGGAAACGGAGGACAGCAGCGCGGGTTAACACGCGCAAGGTGCACAATTTGCACCCCCTTGCGTGCGCTGGGTAGTACACACACATGTAGGCCGCGCACGCTTGTTATAAAATCTACCCATTAGTTAGTTGCTTTATTTATACCTTTGAGGTAATTTAATACCTCTGTCATATACCTCCTCTTTCTCCTGTAGCCACTGGGCAACATGGAAATGTCCCAGAGAGAGTGGAATTCATCTTAGAGCCTACAGAATGTTAAGTGCATACTCTAGGAAGAGTGTTTTCAGTTCCAGTTAATGTTGGGAGAGTTGTCTGATGTGTGAAGATGCTGCAAAGCAGCATGGTGCAGGAGCTGAGGAGACAGATTTTGCAGGTGGACTAGAAAATGTATAGCTTCTGGTGAACTACAGCTCACAGGATGATTATAAATCTCAGCCAGAGAGTGATTCCACCCAATGAGACAGAATCCCAGATTGGAACTGATTGCCTGGAAACCTTTCTATAGCAGACCTAGGGATATGAGGGGGTCCTCTCATAAAAGCAGGGATAAAACACAGTGAGGCAAATTTTAAAAGCTCAGCTCTCACCAAAATCGGGAGATGCACATGCATGTAGGACGTGTGCACCCAGCAGATTTTAAAAGCTGCCTACATGCATGTGTATGTCAAGATATGCAAATATCTCACTCCAATTCAAAAAGGGGGATGGTGTGAGCGGGGTCTGGATAGGGCGGGGGCCCTATCCAGACCCCGCTCTGGGGTGCGTAGCCAGGGGTGCGTAGCCAGGTCCAGTGCTGTGTAATTTGACTTTTGCTATGAAGTAGGTGTAAGTTTAAAGAAAACAAATAGCCATCCCTAAGGGGTTTACAGAGTCTGGGGTAAATGGGAGGAGTGCAGGCTATCGAACCATGGGGGGTTTGGAGGACCTAGCTCTTAACTGGGTGAATTAGTGGACAAACTGGTGAAACTGGTCATGGCATGGATGTGCGCCGCTTATAAAATTTCCCCTCTTGTGCAGCTTATACCTGTATGTGTGTGGCTGTACACACCCAGTTGCAAAATAAGGCGCACACATAAGTGCGCCCAGGCTATTTTATAACATATGCCTGTATGGGCGAGTATGTTATAAAATTGTCATGTCCCTGAGCACACGCCAACACACATGCGTCAATGTGCACCCATGTGCCCCTTTAAAGCTTGCCATCCCTGTTTTCAAGTTCTTAATTATTTTTTACAAGCACATGATCTGGAAAAAGGGATTTTAGTTAAATTTGAATTTACATGTTTGTGCATTTAAACCAGAAAGCTCAGCACAGCTTCTTATATGTATATTTTATATTCTGCTTTTTGGCACTTCAAAGTGGATTACATTCAGGTAATGTGGGTATTTCCCTATCCCCAGACTGCTCACAATCTAATAGGGTCATTCGTCAAAATGCATTATGACGTTAACACATGCGATAACAGCATAACGCGTGATTTTTATGTTACCGCATGATGTGAATGCAAAATTTTTGAAGGAGCAGGATTGGGAAGGGATTAATGAAAATCAGGGGCACTATCACGTGTTTTTAATGCCAGAAATAACAACACTTTTTTTCCTGGCATTAAGCTGTATGATATGCCCGAAATGGCCATAACGAAATTTGCGATAAATATTGTAAACTGCATTTTAATTATTTTTGGGGGGGGGGGGGGGGGAGAGGGAGAGCCTCTGGGGAGGTCGTCACAGTATTCAACTATTTATATCAGTATAGGAGGGCCAGCTAATAGCTCGAGGTGAGGTGTTGGTGGTGGTTTAGGGTTTAGAGGCCAGTTTTACATATAGAGTGAGACATAAGAATAGCATAGTACACCTCGGTGAAGATTTGACATTATTTGGAGTGAGGAAAGTCTCACAAAGATGAGATTCTAGTATATTCTCTTGCCCTGTTATAGAGTCCATCAAGCTAGGGCGAGAGAACATAATTATCTATTAGGGGATCAGACAACCAAAATTGGGCCTAATATTCCAGATGTCATCTCATCAATGGATTGCGAGGATGCTTTATTACCTCCTATTTTCTACTAGTAGCACCTCTTCCTTTGCATTCTAGCATTCATCTGACTCTGGCCACTGTCATGTTCAACTGTTTTGCAATTCTTCAGATTTTCAGATATAAGAACATAAGATTTGCATACTGGATCAGACTAAAGGTCCATCAAGCCCAGTATCTTATTTCCATCTGTGGTCAATCCAGGTTACATGTACCTGACTGGATCCCAAAAGGTCAATATAATCATGGTTTATGGATTTCTTCCAGGAACTCATCTAAACCTTTTTTAAACCCAGCTACACTAACAGCTTTCACCACATTCACCAGCAACAAATGCCAGAGTTTAATTATGCATTGAGTAAAAAAACATTTTCTCCTAATTGCCTTAAATGTATTACTTAGTAACTTCATTGAATGTCCCCTAGTCTTTATACTTTTTGAAAGAATAAACAACCAATTCACATTTACCCATTTCACGTCACTCATTTTTTATAGACCTCTATTTTATCTCCCCTCAGCTATCTCTTCTCCAAACTGAAGTGCCCTAACCCCTTTAGCCTTTCCTCCTAGGGGAATCATTCCATCCTCTTTATCATTTTGGCTGCCCTTCTCTGTACCTTTTCTAATTCTGCTATATCGTTTTTAAGATGCAGTGACCAGAACTGCACCCATTACTCAAGATGTGGTTGCACCATGGAGCAAAACAGAGGCATTATGATATTCTCTGTTTTATTGAACATTCCTTTCCTAATGGCATTCTATTTGATTTTTTTGGCCACCACCGCACACTGAGCAAAGGATTTCAACATATTATCCATGATGATACCTAGATCCTTTTCCTGGATGCTGATTCCCAAAGTGGAAATTTGCTTTGTGTAGCTATAATTTGGGTTGCTTGTCATTACATGTATCACTTTGCATTTGTCTACATTAAATGTCATCTGCCATTTGCATGCCTAGTCTCCCAGTCTTGCAAGGTCCTCTTGCAATTTCTCACAATCCTCTTCTGATTTAACAACTTTCAATAATTTTGGATTATCAGCAAATTTGATCACTTCATTCATCATTCCCATCTTTAGGTCATTTATGTATATTTTAAAAAGCAGCAGTCCTCGTACAGATCCCTGGGCACTCCACTTTTCAGTATTTACCCTTCTCCATTGAGAAAATTGACTATTTAGCCCTACTCTCTGTTTTCTATCTTTTAATCAGTTCTCAGTCCACAACAGAACATTGCCTCCTATCCCACTACTTTTTAATTTCCTCAGGAGTCCCTCACGAGGTAATTTATCAAATGCTTTCTGAAAATCCAGATAAAGTATATCAGCTGCCTCACCTTTATCCACGTTTATTCACACCTTCAAAAAAAACATGCCAAATTGTTCACAATAAGTTCTGTCTCTTCAATATAAATGAAGTCTTGTAGGGGACCCACTGAATCCTCCCACCCTCCCTTTTCAACAGAAGACTTCTCTGGCAGGGCCTTCCTCCAAACGTCCCCCCCAAATGGCCAAACCGGTTAGCGAGACACATTGAGCTGGGTTGGGGAGGGGGGTGGTGTGTTGTTACACAGCTGCTTTTACGTGTTTTATTTTACAGTTGGTTGCCGGGTCACCTTGATTGGTGACTCTGAGGTGGACTGGGGGTGTCTCAGAAGACCCCTGCTTACTTTTTTTGGCCTTTTAGGGTGCTCATGTCTAGGGTCACATGACCCTTTAAAACTACTGTGGGACCATCAGGACCCATGTTAGGGTCTCAGTGCTCCCATGGTAGATTATCATTTTTCAGAAAGATATAGCTAAAATAACGTGGCTGACAAATTTCTAAGTCAGCAGCGTTATTTTATTTATATAGGATTACCTATGTGTGAGCTGCTTAGCATGGACTTTCAAACTTCATGCACGCAAATGCCATGCAAACTATCTCATTGTAATAGGGAGGGATTCTGGCCAAATGTATGCAAATATTGTGAATATTGGATGATATCCAGTGTTAGGGCTATATCGTACAAAATACTGCGTTTATTGAGTGATGTACACTGTTTATCGCATGTTGTAGCTGTAATGCAGCTAGATGAATCTCCCTCTCAAGGTGGCTAAATTTAGATACCTAAGACTTCAGTTCATTTACCTAGATATAGTCACCTAAAGGCCTGATTTATTAAGCTTTTTTCCCATAGACATAGAAAAATTTTCTCTTTGTAGAAGTACTAAGTCAATGGATACATTTTGCTAGAGATGTGCTTCGGGTAAAAATTTTGTGTCAGGCTTCGTTTCGGGGGCCCCCACGGGAATTTCATTTTTCCCGTGGTTTGGAGGTTTTTTTTTTGGGGGGGGCCCTGTTTTCGGGTTAGTGCGCAGTATCAGGAGTTAGTGTGCGCTAACTCCTGTTAGCGCGCGATAACTCAAAAATGAATTTTTCCGAAATTTTGGAAAAAATCAATCATTTTTCAGTTCTCCCAAACCATTCCAAATTAGGCAATTTCGTTGACATTGCCTAATTTGAGAAAAACAATTGCACATCCCTACTTTTTAACCATTTACTTTGCATCAATTTTCAAAGGAAAAAATATTTTTTTAAATTGCCTAACAAAAGTACCTACTGTTGCGCTCGGGGGTGGACCCTTGTCCTGGGGCAGAGATGGAATGCCTCCTGAAAGGGAACAGGAGGTAACTGCCCCCAGGGGGCAGAGCACTGGAAGAGACAGAGGCTGGGAAGAGTTTCACCACTGGAAGCCTGAGGTCCCCCCCGGGAGGAGCCCATAGGGAACTGGGCCGCTTGGACTTAGGTGGGCCTCGCAGGGTCTCCTGAGAGAATGAAAGTCCGGTGTGCCCATGAAGACAGAGGGAGCATGATCCGGTTCAAAGGTGGCTGCTGGTTGGAACATGGAGAACCAGAACATAGTTGGTGATGACAAGGCGAAGAACAGAGTCAGAATCTGGAGACGAGGTCAGGCAGGCAAAGGTCAAGATCCAGAGGTCAGTCCGTGGAATGGTCAGCGAAGCAGGGGTCAGATACTTGAGGTCAGACGAGGTCAAAGGCAGGCTGAGGTCTAGAGGCAGGCGGCAGGCAGGCAGGCAGGTCAGGAACAGGCTGTGGTCTTTGGGCAGGTGGCAGACAGGCAGGCAGGTCAAGAGCAAGCTGAGGTCAGTACCAGTAAGACAGTCCAAGGGTACTACCTGGGTAGACAGAGAGACGAACACAGGAACAAGCAGGACAAGGAACTAAGATGTAGGAACAAGTCAGGAACAGAATTGGAACAGAAGGATCCTGGAATGAGACTAGGAACAAGCAGGAACAGGTACAAGCGCAGAGTCAATCTTAGAACAAACCAACCCAATTGCCAAGGCAAGGAAGCAGAGACTGGAACTTTCTTATATCAAGGGATCAATCAGGGCGCACCGTGGAGCTAGGTCCTGCCCTTGGCCTTACATGAGTCTGAATCAATATCAAAAGATACACCTATGCCGCGAACTGCTGTACTAAACAGAAACAATCAAGAGCTAAGCTCTGTCGCTGGACAATTAAATAAACTTTTTAGTGAATAGTGTGTGTTCTGGAATTATTCTGAATAAAGTAAATACCTACACTACCAATGGAAAAAAGTTTTTAATGATGTGTATAAATTTAAAAATGTTGAGTGGAGTCAGAGAAAGGTTTCATACATAGTGTAGGTGCCCTGCACCTCTGTAAGGTGAACTTATAATCATCAACCTTCCTCCTCCTCCTCCTCAATAGCTTTTAACAATTATTTTTTAAGAATTTTATATGTGAACTTGTGTTGTCCCGCGTGACCGCAAGAGTAAACTCTTGCTGTCACGCATTTAAAAATCATATTGCCACGGAAGAGTCCTTTAGGTGTTGTTAGGGACAACACAAGTTCACATATAAAATTCTTAAAAAATAATTGTTAAAAGCTATTGAGGAGGAGGAGGAAGGTTGATGATTATAAGTTCACCTTACAGAGGTGCAGGGCACCTACACTATGTATGAAACCTTTCTCTGACTCCACTCAACATTTTTAAATTTATACACATCATTAAAAACTTTTTTCCATTGGTAGTGTAGGTATTTACTTTATTCAAAATAATTCCAGAACACACACTATTCACTAAAAAGTTTATTTAATTGTCCAGCGACAGAGCTTAGCTCTTACATGAGTCTGGGCAGTCTGCGCGAGCGTGCGTATGGGCGTGGCTAACATGGCCGAGGACGCCGAGCCTCAGCATGAGGCCTGGCATGCCGTGGAAGGCCTGGCACCTGCCGCTGCAGGATGCAGGGGCCTGGCAGGACTGGCTACTACCGTGAGTGAGGTTGTCCCGGGACCCGCTATGGAACCATGAAGGTGAGCAGGCCCGTGCGCGGGATGACTGCGGGCAGGGCGCGAAACACCTACATAATGTTATACCTGCTTTTTCTACGGGTATTTTGTCCAGGTAAAAGTAAGCTCACACTTTTGAAAATTCAAATATATGCACATAATTGAAAGCTTCTCCCCAAACACACCCACAGGTAAAATTATGCATGTTGTGCTACTATGCATAAAATTTTATCTGCACATAGGATGGGTAATAGTCAAAGACCCTATTTCTGCAGCAAAATAGCCATTTACTTGTGGAAATGAGTCCTGAAAATCTTTCTCCCTGTGAGGAAAAAAGTCTTAATAAATCAGGTCTTAAATTAGGTGTCTAAAATTAAAAATCATTGCTAGGAAACTAATTTTTTCCTACAGTTGCCCTCTTTTTGGACACCTAAATTTAGGTGCACAGTGAAAATAGGTGCCCAAATGTAGGTGCTCAGTGCTAGTCAGTTTTCAATGGGGCTGATTAAGATACCTATATGCCTACTGTAGGCATCTAAAAGCTTTGATAATTGTCTTTATAATCATTATTGATATAGCTAAATATGATGTTTTGAGGAACAGTCAATATGTTATCTGTAAAGGAAGTCATTGCTCTCTAAGCAGTTGGAGTTTTGTTTGAGGGTGTTAACAAGCACATAGATAATAGGGATCCAGCTGATATAGTGTACTTAGAATGTCAAAAAGCTCTTAATAAGGTCCCTCAGAAAAAGCTCTTAAAAAAAAACTAATGGGTTGATTTTAAAAGGAGCATGCGCACGTCCATGTGCGAGTGGTTCCCGGCGTGAGCACATGGTCTCACCGATTTTATAACATGTGCCCGCTGGCGCGCACATGTTATAAAATCTGATGGCCGTGCGCATGTGCAGGCGGCGCTTGCAGGGGGTGAATTTTCCCTAAATATGTTTGCCGACACAATCGGGCCTCCCCCAGTTCCCTCCCAGTCCGCGCCAATTCAGGAGCGGACTGGGAGGGAACTTCCCTAACCCCCTGCCTAACCTTTCTTCCCCTTCCACTCTCCACTCCAACCCCTAACAGCTAGCTAGCTACTCCAATTTTTTTTATTTTTAGACTTACTTCTCTTCAGGGGCAGAAGCAAGTTATGAGCGCCGACCGGCTGCTCCCCAGCCCCGCCCCCCAGCCTGCCCCCCCTGGAGAGGCCCAGCACTTCTGCGCTTAGCGGACTATATGCGCGAGGCTGGGCCCGTTTTAAAATGCGCACAGTGCGCTCAAGGCCCAGCCACGTGCGTAAACCCCGTATTTTACGCACGCAGGCCTTTGAAAATTTAGGTATAAGTTGTTATGGGATCAGATGACAAGTCCTTTCATAGACTAAAAACTGGTTGAATGATAGCAAAGAAAGGTTAGGGCTAAATTTCCAGTTTTCATAGTGATGGATGCAAGCTATGGTGCGTCAGAAGGATTTCTGCTAGGACTGTTCATATTGATAAATGATTTATATCATCATGCACTATATATAAAAGCCAGTTGATTTGTTCACCTGATGTTTGTTTGTTTCACTGCCACCTTATGCGCATATGTGGATGGGCACATAGTGTACAGCACTTCAGTTGTACACCAGTCAAAGGAGTCAATGTAATAAAACCTGCACTAAAATCGGAGTTAGATTGTAGTGTGGATTTTATTTTACATGCACACTAAAAAGAGTGGTCCCCGTGGGATGCAATAAGCCGATGACATGCAAATAGACCAGGTGTAAAAAAAAGCCCATTAAACTGAAAAAGCGTACTTTTTTAAAAACTCTTGGTCTATTTGCATACTAAATCATGCTAATAATAAAAAAAAAAGTGCCCTGATGTGACTGGGCCGGCTACATGGATGAGCTCTGCAGGTCCTCCCTCCCTCCCCAGCACATTAAACTGCTCCCAACTGTGGCCCAACTGGCCAGGCACTCCAGGTCCCATCAGTCCCTTCAGTCCTCCATTCCTCCCTTGCTCCCTTCCTTTCACTTTAGGTCGGTTCAATAGATCCGGTCCATTAGGTCTAGTCGCTCTCCTCCCAACCCATTATTCTCTTCTGAAAAACAAAAAAATATCATGCCATGCACTCTGAACCCTAATCCCCCCTCCTCACCCAGGAAGCCCTGACAGAAAAAACCTCTCCCGACAGGGCTGTTCCTTCACTGACCTCCGATTGGTTCTTTCACTGACACAGATCAGTGAAAGTACCAATCCCCTTTCAGAATTCTAAAACGTCAGCCTTCAGAAAACGTATTGGTCCTTTCACTGACATGTGACAGTGGAGAGACCAATTGACAGACAGTAATGGAGTGAGTGTATTAAGTGCCCAACAAATATATACAAGTATTAGGGATGTGAATCGTTTTTCAACGATTAAAATTATCGTCCGATAATGTTTATATCGTCTTAAATCGTTATAGAACACGATACAATAGAAATTCTAACGATTTATCGTTAAAAATCGTTAAATCGTGTTAGTGCGCACTAACTCGAGTTAGTGCGCACTAACTCCCCGTTAGTGCGCACTAACTCGATTTAGTGCGCACTAACTGAAAATGATACAAATAAACACTTTCCAGGTCACTGAAGGTCAGTTAGGAATGAATATGTGTTCCTATTGGCTGGCTGCCCTCTTATCTATTGATGTTACCACTGAGGTGATGGTTGGGGGGATGGGAAATGGAACTGGAAACTAACGAACACCAACAGAAAATGAAACAAAGTGTTCACACTTCCCAGGTCAGTAAAGGTCACTTAGGAATGAATATGTATGTATGTATTCCTATTGGCTGGCTGTGCTCTTATCTATTGATGTTACCAATATGGTTGGGGGGATGTGAAATGGAAACAGTTGGAAGCTTGACAAAAAAAGTAATGTAATGATCAGCACTCACCTGACTAGAACTTGTTTGTTTATTATTTTTGTTAGCAGGCACCTGAAATGCTAGTGCATGTTGAATTTGCCAATCACTGTGCATTTTAGAAAGGTGGTCCTGGCTGGAACTGTACACAGTTCAAATATATGTAATTGATTGTTGGTAAGTGTATTTTTTAAGTAGCCACACTGGCACCAGTATGTTTACTTTTCCTCCTACTTAACTCACTAGCTCAGCTTTGTAAGAAGGGCTTCTCTGCTTGTGTGTTGTTTTTGTTTGGTGTGAGGAGAGCAGAAACATCAGATCTTTATTCAATCTACTACAGTCATCTCTTACAGTGCCCTATCCCTATTAATACCAGGAGTGTTGTGATCTTCCTGCACACAGTGCCCTAACCCTGATACCAGTCTGAGACAGCTCCCTCCCTGCATTACTAGTGAGAGGCTGGCTTCACAGACAGGGGGGAGCTGCCTGACCCTCACTCCTGACTTCCCCCATGTCCCAGCTAGTGAATGGTGTGTGGGTGAGGGGGGGGGGGAGGATGGTGAAGTCTGAGACAGCTCCCTCCCTGCATTACTAGTGAGAGGCTGGCTTCACAGACAGGGGGGAGCTGCCTGACCCTCACTCCTGACTTCCCCCATGTCCCAGCTAGTGAATGGTGTGTGGGTGAGGGGGGGGGGGAGGATGGTGAAGTCTGAGACAGCTCCCTCCCTGCATTACTAGTGAGAGGCTGGCTTCACAGACAGGGGGGAGCTGCCTGACCCTCACTCCTGACTTCCCCCATGTCCCAGCTAGTGAATGGTGTGTGGGTGAGGGGGGGGGGGAGGATGGTGAAGTCTGAGACAGCTCCCTCCCTGCATTACTAGTGAGAGGCTGGCTTCACAGACAGGGGGGAGCTGCCTGACCCTCACTCCTGACTTCCCCCATGTCCCAGCTAGTGAATGGTGTGTGGGTGAGGGGGGGGGGGGGGAGGATGGTGAAGTCTGAGACAGCCCCCTCCCTGCATTACTAGTGAGAGGCTGGCTTCACAGACAGGGGGGAGCTGCCTGACCCTCACTCCTGACTTCCCCCATGTCCCAGCTAGTGAATGGTGTGTGGGTGAGGGGGGGGGGGGAGGATGGTGAAGTCTGAGACAGCTCCCTCCCTGCATTACTAGTGAGAGGCTGGCTTCACAGACAGGGGGGAGCTGCCTGACCCTCACTCCTGACTTCCCCCATGTCCCAGCTAGTGAATGGTGTGTGGGTGAGGGGGGGGGGGGAGGATGGTGAAGTCTGAGACAGCTCCCTCCCTGCATTACTAGTGAGAGGCTGGCTTCACAGACAGGGGGGAGCTGCCTGACCCTCACTCCTCCGGGGTATTGTGATCTTCCTGCACACAGTGCCCTATCCCTGATACCAGGGGTGTTGTGATCTTCCTGCATGCAGTGCCCTATCCCTATTAATACCAGGAGTGTTGTGATCTTCCTGCATGCAGTGCCCTATCCCTATTAATACCAGGAGTGTTGTGATCTTCCTGCATGCAGTGCCCTATCCCTGATACCGGGATGTGTGCAAGAAGATCACAACACCCCCGGTATCAGGAATAGGGCACTGTGTGCAGGAAGATCACAACACCCCCAGTATCAGGAATAGGGCACTGTGTGCAGGAAGATCACAACACCCCTGGTATTAGGGATAGGGCACTGTGTGCAGGAAGATCACAACACTCCTGGTATTAATAGGGATAGGGCACTGTGTGCAGGAAGATCACAATACCCCTGGTATCAGGGTTAGGGCACAAGTTCTAGTCACATTGACTGATCACATTACTTGTTTTGTCAAGCTACCAACTGTTTCCATTTCCCATCCCCCATATACTGTCAGTAGGAAACTTGGTAACATGAATAAATAAGAGGGCAGCCAATAGGAATACATATTCATTCCTAAACTGACCTTAACTGACCTGAAAAGTGTCAAATTGTATCATTTTCAGTTAGTGCGCACTAACTCCCGTTAGTGCGCACTAACTCGAGTTAGTGCGCACTAATCGGAAAAAACGATTTTTAACGATTTTTTAACTAAAAAATCGTGCCTAAGACGATTTTCTTGCCCTGCCACACGATTTCTATCGTTAAGACGATATGGAAAACGATTCACATCCCTAACAAGTATATATTTTACGTATGAAAATAAAGTGGGACTCATGTATATCACGATTTATGCACATAATATCACATAAATAATCAGTTTTAGTAATTAGTCCACCATTTCACCCAGTCCTTCTCCAGGTGATTGAGACCCCCCTGGTTTTTCAGCCTGAACTCCCTCCCACTTTACCCAGTCCTCCCACCTGGCTAATAGTACACAATAAACACCTTTAATATCACTTACACCAGATAATTAGCAGGTGTAAAATTACACGTGTGTCTTATAAAATAGCAATTTAAGCATGTAAGCATTGGCCCTGCCCCAGAATGCTCTTAGACTGCCCCTTTTTCATCTGTGTACATGTGGGTGCAAAAGTGAAAATACGCATATATTTTTATTTTTTTTTTAAATACACAATGTGGAGGCTACTTACACGTATAAATGCTATTTTTTCCATGCATATCATTTTGAAAATTCACTCCTCAATATTTAGCTGCATACTACTTAAATAAAAAGTATGATTTAAGCTCCTATAAAGCCTAAAGCCTAGAAAGGAACAATATAAATTACTTTCTGTTCCTTCATTTATCTGCTTTATTGTGCCCCTGTATCATGATGGGCTTCCTGCTATTGATTTTGGTTGAGAATCTCATATGGTTCTTTAAATTAGTATTTGGGAAGTCACAGCCAGCAATTTTGAAGTTACAGAAAGAGCTTCTCATAGATTAGAATAATCCCAAGATACACAGCTTGTATCTATACTTTATTATGGGATGGATTTTAAACAAATTGCTTTGTTACTCTGCCATCAGATTAAAACTAGGCAAAACTTTTATATAATCACATTAGTATTGTAAAATGAAGACAAATCAGAGAGAAATATATTAATTCTTTCCAGGTCTGTTTCCTTCATTCTGTTCCAAGAAGTGCACTTTCAAATACCGTCTGAAATTTAGCTTAGTCATGCTTATTTTGACTTTTCTTACATAATGAGATGATACATAAGGTATGGGGAAAGGAAGGCCTCCTGCTAGGTCCATGGCTTAATGGAATTAGTTATTTTCAAACATTTGATATTTCGTGTATTCCCACAGTTGATCTCAAAGCAGATTACAGTAAATTTAAATGGACAGAGGCATGAGAACAGCTTACAATGAAATCAGAATTTGCAGTTAGGTAGGTAGCATTGGGATTCAGCACAGAAAAACCTATTTGTGAATAGTTTCAAGATCCTGTTGTTTATAACACAGTCCCTCGTCAGTAGTTCAGGAAGTTGAGCCAAAAATGTGGATCTTAGGGATAGGCCTCACTGAAAATCCATCCATCCATCAGTTTGGAATTCTCAAATCTGCATATTGCTATAATCATGATTTGGTGGGTGGGTGGGGAACCATAATTCAATAAATAATCTGTTATCCACTAAATACAGTGGGGCAATTTTCAAAACTATGTCGATTGTCGCAAAGTCTGTGGGTAACTTTCCCCATGAACTTTGCACCAGTTCTTAAGGAGAAAGTATCTTTGTACTTTCCCTTTGAAAATTGTTTAGGGAAAATGTACCTGTACAGATATGTACCTGCTTTTTCTGTAGATACTTTTTCCCTGAAAAACAATGTGAATAGTTTTGAAAATGCAGAACTATGCACATTTTGCCTCCTCTGACCTAACCCTGCAAATGTATAGGCAAAAGTAGATGCAGTGTTGATCCCTGTGTGTACTTTTATCTGAATACACAGTGGGCGATTTTAAGACAGCCTATTTACTTAGGTAAATGTTTTTTGTAAATTGCCTTCATTATGGGTTGTGAACCATGAAGCACAAAACATTGATCATCTTACTCTTCTACATAATTGTTTATCTATTGTTTTTTTCACATTAACTAAAGTTCTACTTCCTATCATCAGAAATAGTTGTGCAAATCTGTGATTTACTGTTTATATCTTTAACATAAGGGATATTTGTTTTCTTATTATTGTATTATCAACACACTTCCTTTTGACTGGCAGTGTAAAAGGACAGATTTTCAAAAATCACAAATCCGCTTTTGCATTCTTCTGCAACTGAAGAGACTTTCAGTATTTAGACACCTCAGGGCTGATTTTCGTTTCCATATCATCAACAGAAATAAAATAATACAATCCACGTAATCATTTCAAGAAAAGCATAATAGCATACAGAGCATTCATCATCATTCCCTTCCTACAAATGTAAGTGAGGTGAATATTAATAAGTTGCTATGGATTAGAATGTGGAGGACTCCCTAGGTGGCACCACAGAGATTAAAATTAGCTACGTATAAAGCATGAACCTTTTCAAAATGTTCAGTATTCTTTGTAGGTTAAAAGTGTCATGCAGTCCTAACCAATTGCACACTAATGAGTGAATACAGAAATAGTCTTCTGATGTAGGAGGAGACAGTTTCCTTCACTTCTCCAGTCCCAGCAGGAGCAGTGTCCTCATCTGGCCTCTCCACACCTGTGAGCACAAAAAAAATAAAATAAAATAAAAACACAAGAAAAATACTGGTTTTAATAAAAGAGGCATATTGCATTCTCATGCTCCCCACCTCCTCTTTCCTAGTGGTTCATATCTATTCACAGTTCAGACTTTCGTTACTTATTTTTTGCCCATTTTACTTCTCAACACTAACAAAGCTACCTGTAGCTACATAATGTAGCATATGGGAGCAGGGTTCTCTGTGAATGCTTGTGGGCATTCTGCTAGTATTCTATCTGCTTCACAAATTAAAAAAAAAAAAACCCTGTAAGGAGGGAATCCACATCCTTCAGTTGCTGTTGCTTTCATCTTTGTCAGGCAATGAAAATGTCCTTGTGCAATAGTATGTGGCCAGTGGGGTACAGAATTCAGATTTCCCTTTATCTGCATTGTCCAATTAGGTTAATCCTTCACAGTTGAGCATAATTATAGGGGTGGGAACCAGGCATTTTATCAACAAGTTGCTTTGTTGTTTTACTGTGCCAAGGTGGCTGGATTGATTATTTTCTGAGTGCAGCAGGATTCACAAGTTTGCTTCCTGTTAGCACAATGAAATTATCAGGCATAGGACTGAGAGGAGAGGAGGTAGGGAGTGAAAGTGGGAAATGTCCATAAGGGGAAGCGGGGCAGGAGTTGATAGGAAGTAAGACAAAAGGAGCCAGGACAGAGGCACAGAGAGGAGAGAAGGGACAGAAACACAGAAGCAGCCATGGAGAGGGTAGGTGAGAGAGAAGTACAAGGAAAGGGTCATGAGGGAGAGGTATAGAAGGGAAAAGAGATAGAAAGGTTCCAAGGGAAGAGATGATAAGAGAGAGAAGATCTGAGAAGGGGCTATCAGGGGAAGGGTGGAAGAGGGAGGGAGGGAAGGTACCATGTGGGATAAGGGTAAGAGGGAGAGAAGCCAGAGAGAGGTTTGGGGGAGGAAGGGAGAAGGGAGAAGATCAAAGAAGGAGCCATAAGGGGAGAGGAAGAAGAGGCAGAACTGGGAAGGGGTCATGGGTGGTGGAGGAGGGAGGAGAATGGAAACAAACCAGGAAAAGGCCATGGAGCAGGCCAGATATGATGCAGAAGAGGATTCTGGATTGAGAGCCCTGCCCCAATATTTGGCTCTTGTGCCCAGTAAATCTAAAACTGGTTCTGATCAGACACAATCAGAAGTGCTCTACGTTTTCTGATTATCTTGAAGTTCAGTATAAGAAGTTAAGTCCACCATGCTCCAGTCTGAACTAATGTGAGCATACAAAATTTCAAGGCAAAGTACAGAATAAATTTATATCATAAAAACAAAATACAGATACAGTATATTAACATATACAAAATATAAATAACAAACTAAAGCATAATAAACACATGAAAACTAACTGAAATAATAAACACAACTGAGCTTAAAACAGAAAGCAGCAAACTCTCAAATCATAGCATGAAAGCCTGGGTGAAAAGATACCCACATATGTTATCAACATGATGTTCTGTTATATGCTGCATGTGGGTATGGCAAAACCCAAGAGCACAAAGGAGCCTGACTCCTGCCATTTCCTTCTCTGATGGGATTCAGTACCATACACTGCACATTAGTTCATGCACACCACAAGCTGGAAGGATAGCACACCCCAGGGCAATTAATATCAATATTTATTAGTCATCAATCTTAAAATCTATATGTGCTCAGTTATGACAGTAATGCAAACCTCTATCTATCTATCTATATCTATATATATATATATGAATATTAGGTAACAGAATTTGTATTAGCAATATTAGGAGTACGTGTGACTCATCCCTTACATAAATAGTCCAGTGTAGAAAAGCACAGGGTGGCAGCCACTCAGTCTGTTCTTCTTTCATCTTCCTTCTTCTTCTCTTCCTTGTTTTGTCTGTTTGAATCAGTCTTGTATGCCGTATGAATCAACTGTTCATAGTAAGGGACACCTCAAAGTGGATTGTGTCAGATATAACCGTATCTTTTTGCCAGCAGAAAGCAATGATGTGAGGATATGCAAGCAGTGGAGGATATGCAGGCAGAAAGTAGTTTTATGGAAGGATTAGGTATCAGGGGACAATTCTCTGCATCCCTGCTCATTGGTAAATTAGGTTAACCAGTTCCGAGTTGGCCAGGCCCAGAACTGGTTCTTTGCAAACCTCTGTATATTCTGTATGTGTGTGGTACTGAGTTCCTCAGTAGTCAGACTCAGGCTAAATAATCCTATTACATATGGGTACTTTTACCCCCATATATTTGGAAGCATTCCAGGTGTCGGATTAAGTCAAGAGAGGCAGTTACACAGGTAGTTTTGAATATTATTGTACATGGGTAGTTTTGAATAATCAAAACTATCCATGCAAGTTTGCCTAAAAAAAGTACCTATAAAAAAAAGCTGACACAGATTCATGTGGGTCCCTGCAAAGTTTTGCTTTGATTATTTCATCAAACCCTGTGAGTAAGAACTTCGTATGGGGTTTGCCTAGATCATGGATGGTTTGATTGTCTACCCCAAAATCTGCTGGATTAGCCTCTTTGCTTGTTTTTGAATTAATGTGAAGTGATATGCTTGCAAATTAAGTTCCTGTCTTTCAGCGCATGCATCATGTCTCACTTTACCATCTCTGCGCAAAAGATTGAGAGCCTGATGCTCAGTAATTACAGTGAGTGAAACCCCATATAGGTATTTCTGAAAATGTTCACAGTCTCATAATACTGCAATTGTTGTGATTACTGTGGTAGTGATACAGTGGACCCTTGGGCCGGGCTGCAAGGAGGGTTCCTAAGGCAGACCGGGAGGCGGAGTCTATGGGTCTGGCAGGGCTTCACCCGGGACCCAGAATCCCCCTGGGAGGAGCCCGTAGGGATCCGGGCCCTTGGGACTTAGGCTGAAGGCGGGCCGCAGAGGGTGTGGCAGAAGCAGGCCCAGGGTAGGCAGAGATCAGCAAGCAAGTCCAGAGCAGGCCTGGGGCAGACAGGCTGCTAGCCAATAGTGTACTGAAGCTGGACCGGGTCAAGACAGGTAACAGGCAAACAGAGTTCGGAAGCGGGCCAAGGGCAGGACCGGCAGCCAGTAGGCAGAGTTCTGAAGCAAGCTGGGGTTGGCTGGCGGCAAGCGGGCAGAGTTCTGAAGCAGACCGGGGTCGAGGCAGGCGGCAGACAGGCAGAGTACTGAAGCAGGCCGGGGTCGAGAACCAGGAAGACAATCGAGAAAGTCACTGAAGCAGGAACGGGAACGGAACCAGGAACCAGCAGAGTCCGGAAGGCAACTAGCATTCAAGGAACCTCGTTGCAAGGCGTCTACTAGGAGTCTGGACGGTGGTTAAATGCAGGCCCGGGGTGTGACGTCAGCCAGGGGGCTGTCTCGTACTTCCGGATGCTGGACGCACATAAGGGCCTTCCTCGCGCGCGCGGCAAAGAGAGGGGCGGAGCTTCTGGTGGCCTGGATGGCGTTCTCCACGTGGCGGAGCCGCGGCCATGTGGCCCACCGGACCGGGACCTCGGAGTGTCTTCTTGTGGACCAGAGTGGAGGTAAGCGGACCCAACCCCAAACATGGGGGAGGCAGTCGAGACCGCAACAGCAATAGCCTCTTTTACTCACTGTAACATTGCGCTTGCGCCACATCAGATAAAGTGCAGAGTGGTGGATGCGTGTTAGATTACAAGTTTCAGTTGGGTCCATGAAACTTTGGTCTGTTAGATCTTGTTAGCTGTGCCCTGACCTCCATTATTGAGGTTCAAAATTATGAAGCTGTTGTGCTAATTTTTATCAGAAATGTGTACTGTTATGATCCTGGAATGCCTGAATATTGCTGAACATACAGCACAGAAACATCCATGAAAGACTTTCCAAAGCACAAAACATATGAAAATATAAGGACCTGTGGACATACAGAAACTATAGAAATAAATCCAAAGGAGAAATAAAGTCAAGGGACACACATGTTGCTATATTCAGGAAGATACTTTTACAACACATAAAAACTAAGAACTGCAGATTACGAGCGGCTGAAATGAAACGCAGGTAACTAGGTAATATAGGAAAACACTGAGTACACAGAAGAGTTGTGCTTTAAATCAATGTGTTTGTGCACTGAAAGCAGACAGTGCTGAAACTAAAGAAGCCAGTCAGCATCCTGTTGGAACAAGAGTTGAATGGCTCATAACTCTTCTGGGCAGCTGTTGGAGGAGCTGCTTACCTCTCTGGCCTACGTCATAAAAAGCTTTTCTAAGCAAAGCAGTCAGTCAGCCATTTAGTCTCACGCACTATGCTTCAGGATCACTCCACCCACACATATAGAGAGCCTGTTGCATAATACAATTAACGTAAAGTTCTATCCTATAAACGTGTTGACAAGTTAGGTAATATTTGTTAACGAGATTTAGGGAATGACATTGGCAAGTTTATTCATAGTTTAATAATCTATTAGCAGTGGAAGATTTGACGCTTTAAGAACTCTCTCATTCATGCAAAGTTTAATAAAACCCATTAAATAAATTACAAGAAATAAATACCGGGCTTAATAGGCACAGTCTCTCATAGTGATAATTACAGAATGCTCCTCTTTATAATATTCTTTATTTCACTCTTTTTTTTTTTGTTTTACTGTTTTTGGAGAAACTTAAACTTGTATAATATACCTGCTTCCCATTGTCAACTTAGCTTTATTCCATTGTTGGTGTCTCGAGCTACTAGGAATCAAGTTTGTTAAGCACATATTTGTATTTTGTTTGCTGGGAAGAACCTAAAAGCTGAGAAGGTCCCAGGTAGTTCAGATTCATCTACCCTAATATTTCAGTCAGAAAAGAAATGCAAGACTCATCCAGGGTGCTCAGAGCAATGGGACAGGGCAGTCTAGGCCTTTTTCTCCTGAAGTTCCATAATTGTGTAAATTTTCCTTTTGAACTTCATTAAGAGTTGAGTCTATTAACTTTTAGGGGGTCATTTTTCAAAGCGATCGCACGCAAAGACAGCGTGGACGGCGAAAAGGTAAGGAGCCTTTTCGCTGCCTATTTCGTGCCCAATAGCACCACCTTTTATGATGGCGCTATTGGGTGCGAAAGCCAGCAGTGATCGTACCACAGAGGTGTGATCACTACCAGCTATCGCAGGCCCACCCCCCCCCCCACGCTTTGCCCCCCACCCCTCTGCACCGCGCGATTCATGCCGCCACGGTGTCTTAGAAAATCTAGGCCTTAGACAAAAAACCTAAAGACCTGGCTATTTTCAACATTTTAACAAGTTTGATGGTTTAGGTTAGCGGGAGATTTTCGAGCTTTAGGTACTGTTGGTTTTCTAACTCTAGTATCATTTTATCTTTTGATCTTTTAAATAAATTTGAAATTGTGGATAATTTAAATCTGCTTTGTATAGATTACCTCTGCTGTTTATATTGTTTTAAATGTTGTATAACCACGTTGGACTGTCTGTTTTGGACTGGAAAGCAGTATTTTAAAAGCTTGCAAATAAATGTGAAAGCATCAAAAACAAGAAGCTGGATTATTAGGTGGGCAATTGGGATGTGCATTTACTTGAGATTTTCCAGGTTTGCACTGGATTTCATTGCTGATGACATACAGTTCTAGTAAGCATATATGTCTTCCCTGATGCATTCATAAATAAATATTTTCAGTCAGTGGCAGCAGTTTCACCCTGTGCTATCAAATGTTAAAATATTTCTCTTAAGTTCAGCTATCATACTAACTTATTTGAACAAACTAGCACATAGCTGAAGACGAAAAGATTTGATTTTTAACTTGTTCTATACATTCAGACATTGGACTCAGATCACATTATGCAAACATGTATTCTTTTAAAAGAAGCAATGATATAACAGTGCAATTCTGCTATTTTCAATTTTTAAAATAAGCTTCTACCACTATGAATGGAGTAAGTGTCACATCAGAAATGGATTTCAAGAGGCAAGCATGCTAACAACATTGTAGTCTAAAAAATGAGCTACATTTAAAGTATCAGTCATATTTTATGTATTTCTGCAATGCATATTCCTTTTCAACCTAGAGAATCATTGCCATTCCTTTTCAATGTCATTTAAGAGAATATTCTAGTCATCTTAATTGCTTCTATGCCATAATTATTATATGGTAATGTGTTTCAGTCTTTGCCTTTGATGGATAATGGACACTTTTTAAATAGGAGTTTTATCTGTGTGCTTTGGTGATGATCCAGGTTACATAAAGGTATAGTAACACTGGGATTACTGGACATGACATATTCAGAATAGTGTTCCAAGATATATGTAAAATATTCAATTAAAAAAGAGAAAAAAAAACAATATTTTAAATCTTCTTTTAAACCAGTCTTTAAAATCATAAATCTGAAACATTTATGAGTGGTTTTATCTTATCACAGTACAATATCAATACTGATAATACTTCCATAAATATTGTTTGACTTTGCATAGTAGTTTGTGTCTACAGGGGCCAATTTTCAGATTCTCTGCTTTGATTCAAAGTCCACAGGGACTTTTAACTGACAAACTTTGTATCAAATTTCGAAGGAAAAGTATGTGCTCACTTTCCCTTTGAAACTTGCACCCATATTTTGTACCTGCTATTCATGCAAGTAGATTTTTCCTGGAAAATAATGTGCATAGATATGAAAATACAATCTAATCCCGCCCAAATCCCACCCCTGGGAATGCCTCCTCCCAAATGTGGCTGAAAGTATGTGATCTGGGACCGGTGCTTCTGGGGACGCTTCTGCCATTGCTAGGCTGCTACGATCCTGGAGACCCAACTGGAAATAAAGGTATGGGGCATGGGGGAAGGTGAGAAGGGAAAAGGTTGGGGGTGGGCGTTGGAGGGGGGGGGGGGGAATCTTCAGGCCATGAATTTTAATATTTTCACATATAAGGGGAAGTTGGAGCAGGGGGTGGGGGAGGGGAGGGGGGACTCCTGGTGCAGATACATTTTTATTTATATTAAATTGGCCATTTTGGGAGGGGGGCTAGTTTGGCCCCGTTGAGCTCTTGCAACTGGGATGGGAGGGAGACAGGGGATAGGCTGCAATGTTTTGTTTTTTTCTTTGAAAAAAAACTAACACAACAATATCTTGACCATAATCTGGTCAAGTCTAAAGTTATATGGCTAACTATAGCCGAATAACTTTATACATAACCAGCTATGGTTAGTTGGATAACTTTAATCCAGGATATTCAGTGAGACCTTTATTCCACTGAATATCCGGGACAAGTTATCTGGCTAACGTTAGCCAGATAACTTGTCCACTAAATGTCCTACTGAATACGGACCCCAATATTATTATATTCCATCTCAATACTTTTTCTTTCCTCTTCCTTCTACTGTTTCTTAATTACCCTCTTCCAAACATTTGGAATTCTTTCTTTTCTTATATAGGTAGTTTTCTGATAGTCGTGTTGATGCTGAAGAAAGTTAGACTCTTTTTTTATTTGCATATTAAACAATTTCAGGAATCTCTCTTGCATTAGGTAACAATGAGGTTTACAGAAATAACTTTTATTACAAACCAAAATTTTCCATTCCCCCCCCCCCCCAATAATTATAGGCAACATGGGGGAGAGACAATAAGAAAATGAAGCAGATTTTCTTTAACAAAAAAAATACAAAGAAAATACTGGACCCCCTGCTTTATTTACTAATTTATCAGAGAATTTATGATGTCATTCCCAAAAGCCCCTTTAGTTGTTCCGGGTCTGTAAAAACATATAATTCACCATACATCTGCATGGGTATTTTAAGATGAAACTACCCCACTTTGATAACAAATCCTACCTAAGAGCTATAAATTTTCTCCTACGCAGTTGCGTATTCCTTGCGAGGTCAGGATATAACCATACTTTTTGTCCATAAAATGTTGACAATCTCATCGGAAAAAAAATCTCATTATAGTATCTCTTTCAGATATGAAAGCAAAAGTTATCAAGAGTGTCTCTCTTTTTTTCACTTCCAATTCCTGAGAGCTTTGCAAAATTTCAGAAATATTCAATGATACTTGATCTGTAGGATTCTGTTCTTCTACATTTTCCTGTTTTTTCATTAGATCTTTTTTAGACCCTATATAATACGCCTTAACAATAGCTAGAGTACATGCTGTTGTTATTTTCAAAATGTACGTCATATATTCTTTAAAAAGTTCAACTGGGAAGAGATGATCCAGCACGGGGAAATTGAGCACTCTCAAATTCAGTGCTCGAGTTGTATTCTCTAAATTTTCAATTTTTTCAACATTTCTCTTGTCTGAATTTGATGCTGTTGAATCTTCTCTACTTTAATCAAACATTCATCCACACTTGTAATTTTCCTTTCCTGTTCTCTCAGGTTATTAGTGTTAGCTTATACCTTTTAAAGACTTATTTGTCTCAACCACAGCTTCTGTTAGAGATGTTATGGACGCTTCCAATTTCACAATTACATTCCATAGTGTCCAATGTTACTACCGAAGGTTTAATAATTATATTTTTACTGACCTTGGGCTTTGGTCCCTGGTCATGCAAGAATTTCCGGCCCGAGTCCACAGCAGTTGGTGTACTAGCTTTGAAGGGAAATTTAACAGCATTTCTGGCTAACCCTTGTACTAGGGCCGCTGGTTTTGCTGTTCCACTCCCTTCTCTGCTTGGAGCTCCAGCTCCTTCATCACCTTCCACTGGTCTTCTGGCTCTTTTGCAGTTTCCAGGTATTCCTCCTATATTTCCCCTGGTCTTATCAGACCACCACCTGGCGGAAACGGCGTTACCGGCACTCCCGGGTTCAATGATATTTCCTCAACCAGGATGGGTGAGATCTGCTCCAAGCCCTGCCCGTCAGCAGTCCTCTCAGTGGGAGTTGCAGGGAGTAAGCCAAAACACTCGGTGATATTTTGTTGTGGCGTTTCCATTATCAAGGAAACAGGCAAGCTGTTCAGCTTTGCCTTTCTCTTTGTATGAGGCATTCTCCGTCATCTTAGGGAAAGGTTTAAAGCTGAAAAAAACATAGAAAAGGTAAGAGCCGAGTGGTTGCAATGCTCTCAGTAAGTGGCCATTTTGTCTCTCCGAAAGCTAGACTCTATGTAGGATGAGTTATCTTTTATTGTACCAACATAAAATTTACCTGGGGAAGAGAGCCAGCCTGTCTTGGAAATTCATTTCCAATAACATATTTAGATATTTCTTCTGTTGGTCTAATAAAAGGTATGATAATCAACCTATAAAATATCCAGTTTATTACATTTTTAAGAAATGATCTTAAAAACAGGAGACCTTTTTCCCTTAATCTAAAACTGAATTTCCTGAATAAGTGAATAAAAATAGATGTTGAGTCTTGATCATACATTAGTACTCTTTTCCTGCAAAAAGTACTTTGATAACATGCCAAAAAATACACCTTGGGCCTCATTCGGAGTTTATGTTGAGCAATGCAGAGGGGAAGGGTATTCAGGCAAAGCATGAACCTTCTGATTTCATAGCTACTTTGGGCTTTTCCAATGTGCAGCCTCATTTTATTGAGGAAAGATATATTGTTTTCATACCTTTAGCAAACTGCACTTTTATGTTGAGCACTAGACGGAAATCTCAGTGCTTCAAAACCAGCAGAGGCAGCTCTGGTTTCACTTTCTCCTTTTAAGATTTTGCCAAAATGTCTAAAATTAAACATTCAGAGTTTTGTCAGTTTACCTAATCTAAAATGTAAAGCTATCATAAATTACAAGTCTAACCTACTTTCTTTAAACAGGAATTCTTAACTGCTAGGAATACATATTATTCACAAAGACTTAATATTGTCATTCGTTTTTGTATCATGCTATAAGCACAGATCAAACATTGCTCTTCTTACACATGACAATATATTTTCATAGGACATTAAAGCAACTTGGAAAAAAGCTGCTGTCATATCCTGAACATTATGAGCTTGATTTAAATGACCAAATAATCCAGATCACTTCTAAACACATTGCAATGGAGCCTGCATTTTGATATTTGCCAGAACTATAGTATAAAGGCAAAGAGGAAACTAATTTAGAGCTTGGAAATTATTTTTTCTGAGAGGGACAGACTGAACCAAGTCCCTCATTGCCCTGGATAATATGGGTACCAGGCAGGGCTTTATACTGCCTCAAAAGAAGATAGTGGAAGGAGGTATATATTCTAGACCTTTCAAGGTATGTTGGCTGCAGGGGTTGCTGTACTTGGTTTGAATCAAGCACACTTAATTTTGAGTGCCTGATTGGATGGGTGCAGCAGGGCAGCAAGTGAAATAGGAGGAATTTGCAGCCAATAAATAACTAGGGGCAGAGATTTCTCCCTCTCTTGCCCCTAGATTCATCAAAATGCTATAATTTTTACATGGATAATGCCCACGATAAGAAAAAGGGGTGTGGCTATAATAATTTTTAGTAGAGATGTGAATCGACATCATGGACCTGCAGGAAATCTTCATTTCCCGCGGTCCACGTGGTTTTTTTTTTGGCTGTCCCGAGCCGGAAAAAAACCCCCATCCCGACCCTTTAAATCTAATTATTTAGAATCCCCCACCCTCCCGACCCCCCAAAACTTTCCTAAAGTACCTGGTGGTCCAGCAGGGCTCCCGAGAGTGATCTCCTGCTCTCGGGCCATTGGCTGCCAGTAAACAAAATGGTGCCTATGGCCCTTTGCCCTTACCACATGTCAGGGACTATTGGTGCCATTGGCCAGCCCCTTTCACATAGTAGGAGCAATGGATGGCCAGCGCCATCTTAAAAAATGGCACGGGCCATCCATTGCTCCTACCATGTGATAGGGGCTGGCCAATGGCACTGATAGCCCCTGTCACATGGTAAGAGCAAAGGGCCATCAGCGCCATTTTGATTAGTGGCAGCCAATGGCCTGAGAGCGAGAGATCACACCTGGGACCCCCGCTGGACTACCAGGTACTTTAGGAAAGTTTTGGGGGGTCGGGAGGTGGGGGATTCTAAATAATTAGATTTAAAGGGTCGGGGGGGTTTGGGGGGGGGGGGTTTTCTGTGTGCCCTTTCTTTCCCCCCCCCCAAAAGGATAAGAAAACCGCACGAAAATTTCATGGGATTTTCTTATCGCTTTTGGGGACCCCCTGATACTTGACAGATGAGAAAATATTGTACGATATTTTCATCCATTAGAAAAACGATTCACATCCCTAATTTTTAGCAGTACCACACACTATCTTGAGAGAGAAGAGAGAGAGAGAGTTTTGGGGCCAGTTTTACATGCAGAATGAGATGTATGAACAGCACAGTACACCTCAGTGAAGATTTGACATCATTTGGAGTGAGGAAGGTCAGACTAAGATGAGATCATTTCAATGTTCACTCACCCTAGCTTGATAATACCCTGGTAGAGAGTCCTTTAAGCTAGGGCGAGAGAACATTGTAGAGATCTCATCTTTGTTGACTTTCCTCACTCCAAATGACATCAGATCTTCACTGGGGTGTACTGTGTGTTCTTACATCTCACTCTGCATGTCAAACTGGCCCCAAAACCCTAAACCATCACCAAAACTTCACCTCGAGTTACTAGCTGGCCCTCCTATAGCGGTATAAACAGTTGACTATGTTATTTCCAGCATTAAAAGCGTGCAATAGTGTGCATTAGGTTATTTCACAGTGCAATAATGCCCCTCATTTTCATTAATCCCACCCAAACCCCTCCCCAATACCACCCTTTTGAATAAATTTGTATTCGCACTGTGTGCTGCAATAACTATCACGTGCATTATGGCGTTATCGCAAGCATTAACGCCATAATGCACTTTGATGAATGACCCTGTTGATTGGGTCCTGTGTCAGGTGACATTGCATTGTGACTTGGCCTTTATCTGATATAATAGTAAGGAGGTCTGAACTGATGGCCACACAGCTTCCTGCAGAGTTCTGGAGAATTGGTGATGGTCCATATTTGTCTATGGCAGGAGGAGTGAATGAGAAGGGCCCTAGGAGAGAGGAGGTTTTCATGTGGCAACTGAGATCTGTATTGGGTGGCTGCACATTTAATTTGAATGAGACCCCCATCCAGGGATGCTGGATGTGGAAGCGGGAGTTTTTTGGGCCTCAGAATGGGATGTCATCTTTGGTTCTTTGCAGGGCCAGGGACGTGGTTGCTTGAAATTGGTGCAGGGCAGGGCAACCAGGGTGATTGACAGGTCTAGCACATAGTGGAGCAGATTGTGTGGAGGCACTGCTGACTGAGGCTCTGGTACTACCAGGGCAAGAAGGAGAGGTACCCAAGCTGGTGCTTTGAGGTGTAGTCAAAGGGTTGTGTCAGCAAGCCCTGTTTTTGTGCCTGGTCACAGTGCTGAAGATGCTGAGTTGCACCTATAAAGCCTGCTACTGTGTCTGCACACTGTGCTGCAGTTGACAGATCAGCACTGGAGCTTCTTGAGATTAATTTTCTGGATGTTCCCAGGTTCACCCTTTTGCTAGAAGGTGCCTCTGGTGGTGTTTTACCTTTGGGGCATCTGGCTTGAATAGGGCCATTGGTTGGGAATTTGGTGGGCTGGGGGGGGTTGGTAGCATGTCTGGCAGTGCCATCAGTGCTTAGGGTGGTTTTGAGGTGACACAATGGGCTGAAGGTAGATTTCAAAGTCACTTTGGGGTGCCTAGTGGCAGTGCTCATGGTGTTTGCCCTGGGCAGCTATCACTGGGATGGAGGAGCACCAACCCTTGATGATTGAAGGCTTTTTGTCTGGGTCAAATGCTTCTACCACAGGGCATGAGGTGCTCAGTGTAGTTAATACTTGTCTGCCTCCTGTGTCTTCTGCGCTTTCCTTGCAGGTGCCATTTCTGTGGCAGGGATCTATAAATGCAGTGGATGGTCCTAGTATATCTCATCAGAAAGAATGGAGAAACAATCCACGCAGCAGAGGATGAGTCAGCATAGTTCAGATCTGGGAGATGTTTTTTAGGGACAGGCAGAAGGACAGGAGCAGGCCGGACATCAGCTGGGTGAGTCTACAGGGCAAGGTTTTGTTGAATCTTCCTCTACAGCATTGCAGGTTCAGCCTGCAATTTTGGGTGATAAGGTACCTCAGGGTGAGGCGGTAGATCAATCTAAGCAGAGAGTGCAGACAGAAAGGGTTTCAAAGAAGAAGGAGTGGGGTAGGTCCAAACAACAAACATAGGCAGCATTGCGGGTATTCTTGTTCTTCTGATATCCTGGATGAATGTCGGTATATAAAAATTTTAAATAAATAAATAAATAAATAAATAGTTCTAGTTCTTCTTTGACTTCATCTAGTTTTTCTCGGGCTTGAACCTTGAGGATGCAAGAGAAGTTGGCTAAAGTTGAGAATAGTGGAACATTTGCATTGGCAGCATTATCAGAGTTTTTGGAAGGCATCTCTCATTCTCTTAGGAATAAAATTAAGAAGTATAGATACTTTGACATTTTTAGATTGTTGGAGGGTCAGCGGGATAGAAGAAAAGAAGGCAAGAAGAAGAAGGACAAGGATACGTGAAATTCTTCTAAGTATGAAAGGGGGGGGTGTCTGGGGATGATTGTATCTGATGATCTTATGGTGGCCAAACAAGTGGATAAAGCAATAGCAAAAGCCAGAAAGATGCTTGGCTGCATTGGGAGAGGAATAGTCAGCAGATAAAGGGAGATGATAATGCCCTTGTATAGGTCCCAATATAAATTGCTTTCTCTCTGTTTTCTCCCACCCTCTCCTATCCCTCCCACCCATAATATTCTAGCACAGTGTACCTGGTTCCAGGACTGCTTACCTGTTCCTGCTTTTGATTAAGTTTAAAAGTTTAATTTAATATAGCTTTACTCTGTATTTTCCCAATATAATTTGCTATCTCTCTGTTTTCTCCCACCCTCCCCTATCCCTCCCACCCCTAGAGTGTTTCCTTCTTAAATATTTCTTCCAAGGACCTAGGATAATTGATTAATATAGGCCTGAAGTACCAATCTCTTAACTAGCTTATTAATCTCTATTAGCAAACTACCTTTTATTCAATGCAACAATTGTGGTGCTTATCATTTGGAGAATTAAGGCTTGTCTAATTTGCCTTCAACTGTATGCCATGAATAAGGAGTAGGGATGTGAATCGTTTTTCAACGATTAAAATTATCGTCCGATAATGTTAATATCGTCTTAAATCGTTATAGAACACGATACAATAGAAATTCTAACGATTTATCGTTAAAAATCGTTAAATCGTGTTAGTGCGCACTAACGGGAGTTAGTGCGCACTAACTGAAAATGATACAAATAAACACTTTCCAGGTCACTGAAGGTCAGTTAGGAATGAATATGTGTTCCTATTGGCTGGCTGCCCTCTTATCTATTGATGTTACCAAGGTTACCACTGAGGTGATGGTTGGGGGAATGGGAAATGGAACTGGAAACTCACGAACACCAACAGAAAATGAAACAAAGTGTTCACACTTCCCAGGTCAGTAAAGGTCACTTAGGAATGAATATGTATTCCTATTGGCTGGCTGTGCTCTTATCTATTGATGTTACCAAGGTTAACACTGAGGTAATGGTTGGGGGGATGTGAAATGGAAACAGTTGGAAGCTTGACAACAAAAGTAATGTGATGATCAGCACTCACGTGACTAGAACTTGTTTGTTTATTATTTTTGTTAGCAGGCACCTGAAATGCTAGTGCATGTTGAATTTGCCAATCACTGTGCATTTTAGAAAGGTGGTCCTGGCTGGAACTGTACACAGTTCAAATATATGTAATTGATTGTTGGTAAGTGTATTTTTTAAGTAGCCACACTGGCACCAGTATGTTTACTTTTCCTCCTACTTAACTCACTAGCTCAGCTTTGTAAGAAAGGCTTCTCTGCTTGTGTGTTGCTTTTGTTTGGTGTGAGGAGAGCAGAAACAGCAGATCTTTATTCAATCTACTACAGTCATCTCTTACAGTGCCCTATCCCTAGTAATACCAAGAGTGTTGTGATCTTCCTGCACACACAGTGCCCTAACCCTGGCACCAGGGGTGTTGTGATTTTCCTGCACACAGTGCCCTAACCCTGGCACCAGGGGTGTTGTGATCTTCCTGCACACACAGTGCCCTAACCCTGGCACCAGGGGTGTTGTGATCTTCCTGCACACACAGTGCCCTAACCCTGGCACCAGGGGTGTTGTGATTTTCCTGCACACAGTGCCCTAACCCTGGCACCAGGGGTTTTGTGATCTTCCTGCACACAGTGCCCTAACCCTATTAATACCAGGACTGTTGTGATCTTCCTGCACACAGTGCCCTAACCCTGGCACCAGGGGTGTTGTGATTTTCCTGCACACAGTGCCCTAACCCTGGCACCAGGGGTGTTGAGATCTTCCTGCACACACAGTGCCCTAACCCTGGCACCAGGGGTGTTGTGATCTTCCTGCACACACAGTGCCCTAACCCTGGCACCAGGGGAGTTGTGATTTTCCTGCACACAGTGCCCTAACCCTGGCACCAGGGGTGTTGTGATCTTCCTGCACACAGTGCCCTAACCCTGATACCAGTCTGAGACAGCTCCCTCCCTGCATTACTAGTGAGAGGCTGGCTTCACAGACAGGGGGGAGCTGCCTGACCCTCACTCCTGACTTCCCCCATGTCCCAGCTAGTGAATGGTGTGTGGGTGAGGGGGGGGGGGGAGGATGGTGAAGTCTGAGACAGCTCCCTCCCTGCATTACTAGTGAGAGGCTGGCTTCACAGACAGGGG
The DNA here is from genome assembly GCF_901001135.1 of Rhinatrema bivittatum. NCBI lineage: Eukaryota > Metazoa > Chordata > Amphibia > Gymnophiona > Rhinatrematidae > Rhinatrema > Rhinatrema bivittatum. The sequence continues at coordinate 94,134,382 of NC_042617.1, read as the reverse complement.
GGAGCTGCCTGACCCTCACTCCTGACTTCCCCCATGTCCCAGCTAGTGAATGGTGTGTGGGTGAGGGGAGGGAGGATGGTGAAGTCTGAGACAGCTCCCTCCCTGCATTACTAGTGAGAGGCTGGCTTCACAGACAGGGGGGAGCTGCCTGACCCTCACTCCTGACTTCCCCCATGTCCCAGCTAGTGAATGGTGTGTGGGTGGGGGGGGGGGGGGGGGAGGATGGTGAAGTCTGAGACAGCTCCCTCCCTGCATTACTAGTGAGAGGCTGGCTTCACAGACAGGGGGGAGCTGCCTGACCCTCATTCCTGACTTCCCCCATGTCCCAGCTAGTGAATGGTGTGTGGGTGAGGGGGGGTGGGAGGATGGTGAAGTCTGAGACAGCTCCCTCCCTGCATTACTAGTGAGAGGCTGGCTTCACAGACAGGGGGGAGCTGCCTGACCCTCACTCCTGACTTCCCCCATGTCCCAGCTAGTGAATGGTGTGTGGGTGAGGGGGGGGGGAGGATGGTGAAGTCTGAGACAGCTCCCTCCCTGCATTACTAGTGAGAGGCTGGCTTCACAGACAGGGGGGAGCTGCCTGACCCTCACTCCTGACTTCCCCCATGTCCCAGCTAGTGAATGGTGTGTGGGTGAGGGGGGGGGGGGGAGGATGGTGAAGTCTGAGACAGCTCCCTCCCTGCATTACTAGTGAGAGGCTGGCTTCACAGACAGGGGGGAGCTGCCTGACCCTCATTCCTGACTTCCCCCATGTCCCAGCTAGTGAATGGTGTGTGGGTGAGGGGGGGGGGGAGGATGGTGAAGTCTGAGACAGCTCCCTCCCTGCATTACTAGTGAGAGGCTGGCTTCACAGACAGGGGGGAGCTGCCTGACCCTCACTCCTGACTTCCCCCATGTCCCAGCTAGTGAATGGTGTGTGGGTGAGGGGGGGTGGGAGGATGGTGAAGTCTGAGACAGCTCCCTCCCTGCATTACTAGTGAGAGGCTGGCTTCACAGACAGGGGGGAGCTGCCTGACCCTCACTCCTGACTTCCCCCATGTCCCAGCTAGTGAATGGTGTGTGGGTGAGGGGGGGGAGGATGGTGAAGTCTGAGACAGCTCCCTCCCTGCATTACTAGTGAGAGGCTGGCTTCATAGACAGGGGGGAGCTGCCTGACCCTCACTCCTGACTTCCCCCATGTCCCAGCTAGTGAATGGTGTGTGGGTGAAGGGGGGGGAGGATGGTGAAGTCTGAGACAGCTCCCTCCCTGCATTACTAGTGAGAGGCTGGCTTCACAGACAGGGGGGAGCTGCCTGACCCTCACTCCTCCGGGGTATTGTGATCTTCCTGCACACAGTGCCCTATGCCTGATACCAGGGGTGTTGTGATCTTCCTGCATGAAGTGCCCTATCCCTATTAATACCAGGAGTGTTGTGATCTTCCTGCATGCAGTGCCCCACTGCCCTATCCCTAATACCAGGGGTGTTGTGATCTTCCTGCACACAGTGCCCTATTCCTGATACCAGGAGTGTTGTGATCTTGCTGCATGCAGTGCCCTATTCCTGATACCGGGATGTGTGCAAGAAGATCCCAACACCCCCGGTATCAGGAATAGGGCACTGTGTGCAGGAAGATCACAACACTCCTGGTATTAATAGGGATAGGGCACTGTGTACATGAAGATCACAACACCCCTGGTGCCAGGGATAGGGCACTGTGTGCAGGAAGATCACAACACCCCTGGTGTCAGGGTTAGGGCACTGTGTGCAGGAAGATCACAACACTCCTGGTATTAATAGGGATAGGGCACTGTGTGCAGGAAGATCACAACACCCCTGGTGCCAGGGTTAGGGCACTGTGTGCAGGAAGATCACAACACTCCTGGTATTAATAGGGATAGGGCACTGTGTGCAGGAAGATCACAACACCCCTGGTGCCAGGGTTAGGGCACTGTGTGCAGGAAGATCACAACACTCCTGGTATTAATAGGGATAGGGCACTGTGTGCAGGAACATCACAACAACCCTGGTGCCAGGGTTAGGGCACTGTGTGCAGGAAGATCACAACACTCCTGGTATTAATAGGGATAGGGCACTGTGTGCAGGAAGATCACAACACCCCTGGTGCCAGGGTTAGGGCACTGTGTGCAGGAAGATCACAACACTCCTGGTATGAATAGGGATAGGGCACTGTGTGCAGGAAGATCACAACAACCCTGGTGCCAGGGTTAGGGCACTGTGTGCAGGAAGATCACAACACTCCTGGTATTAATAGGGATAGGGCACTGTGTGCAGGAAGATCACAACACCCCTGGTGCCAGGGTTAGGGCACTGTGTGCAGGAAGATCACAACACTCCTGGTATTAATAGGGATAGGGCACTGTGCGCAGGAAGATCACAACACCCCTGGTGCCAGGGTTAGTGCACTGTGTGCAGGAAGATCACAACACTCCTGGTATTAATAGAGATAGGGCACTGTGTGCAGGAAGATCACAACACCCCTGGTGCCAGGGTTAGGGCACTGTGTGCAGGAAGATCACAACACTCCTGGTATTAATAGGGATAGGGCACTGTGTGCAGGAAGATCACAACACTCCTGGTATTAATAGGGTTAGGGCACTGTGTGCAGGAAGATCACAACACTCCTGGTATTAATAGGGATAGGGCACTGTGTGCAGGAAGATCACAATACCCCTGGTATCAGGGTTAGGGCACAAGTTCTAGTCACATTGACTGATCACATTACTTGTTTTGTCAAGCTACCAACTGTTTCCATTTCCCATCCCCCATATTCTGTCAGTGGGAAGCTTGGTAACATGAATAAATAAGAGGGCAGCCAATAGGAATACATATTCATTCCTAAACTGACCTTAACTGACCTGAAAAGTGTCAAATTGTATCATTTTCAGTTAGTGCGCACTAACTCCCAGTTAGTGCGCACTAACTCGAGTTAGTGCGCACTAATCGGAAAAAACGATTTTTAACGATTTTTTAACTAAAAAATCGTGCCTAACACGATTTTCTTGCCCTGCCACACGATTTCTATCGTTAAGACGATATGGAAAACGATTCACATCTCTAATAAGGAGCTAATGTGCCTGAAAGAGATATTATACAAGATTGAAATAACCTCCCCTTCCTTGCAGCATCCTCTATATGTCTCCCAACTCTCACAGAGGATTCAGAAGCCTAGGTATACATGGTTTACAGTAGGCTCTGGTAGAATAAGACCTGTGACTCTGAGATACCCAGTTTCCTCAACTTTGAAGCATCCTGAGTATCCACCACCACTCCCACAGAGAAGACTGACATACAGGACTCAGAATCCCAGAAATAATTGTATTATAGTGGGCTCTGGTAGAACAAGACCTATAACTCTGAGACACCCAGTTCCCCCATCTCTGAAGCATTTTGAGTGTCCATCCCCACTCCCACAGAGAAGTCAGACATCCAGGATTCAGAATCCCAGGAAAAACTGGATTACAGTGGGCTCTGGCAGAATAAGGTCTGTGACAAAGACACCCACTCTCCCCACTGGTACCCTTAGATAATGCAATTTTTGCATTGGGAAAAAAAAGAAGTCCACATAATAGAAAATGAAATGATGTCTGAAAGGTAAGTAGTCACCCAATGTACCCAAAAACCCTTCAGCATGATTAAATGTAGGGATGTGAATCGTTTTTCAACGATTAAAATTATCGTCCGATAATGTTTATATCGTCTTAAATCGTTATAGAACACGATACAATAGAAATTCTAACGATTTATCGTTAAAAATCGTTAAATCGTGTTAGTGCGCACTAACGGGAGTTAGTGCGCACTAACTCCCCGTTAGTGCGCACTAACTCGATTTAGTGCGCACTAACTGAAAATGATACAAATAAACACTTTCCAGGTCACTGAAGGTCAGTTAGGAATGAATATGTGTTCCTATTGGCTGGCTGCCCTCTTATCTATTGATGTTACCAAGGTTACCACTGAGGTGATGGTTGGGGGGATGGGAAATGGAACTGGAAACTAACGAACACCAACAGAAAATGAAACAAAGTGTTCACACTTCCCAGGTCAGTAAAGGTCACTTAGGAATGAATATGTATGTATGTATTCCTATTGGCTGGCTGTGCTCTTATCTATTGATGTTACCAATATGGTTGGGGGGATGTGAAATGGAAACAGTTGGAAGCTTGACAAAAAAAGTAATGTAATGATCAGCACTCACGTGACTAGAACTTGTTTGTTTATTATTTTTGTTAGCAGGCACCTGAAATGCTAGTGCATGTTGAATTTGCCAATCACTGTGCATTTTAGAAAGGTGGTCCTGGCTGGAACTGTACACAGTTCAAATATATGTAATTGATTGTTGGTAAGTGTATTTTTTAAGTAGCCACACTGGCACCAGTATGTTTACTTTTCCTCCTACTTAACTCACTAGCTCAGCTTTGTAAGAAGGGCTTCTCTGCTTGTGTGTTGTTTTTGTTTGGTGTGAGGAGAGCAGAAACATCAGATCTTTATTCAATCTACTACAGTCATCTCTTACAGTGCCCTATCCCTATTAATACCAGGAGTGTTGTGATCTTCCTGCACACAGTGACCTAACACTGATACCAGTCTGAGACAGCTCCCTCCCTGCATTACTAGTGAGAGGCTGGCTTCACAGACAGGGGGGAGCTGCCTGACCCTCACTCCTGACTTCCCCCATGTCCCAGCTAGTGAATGGTGTGTGGGTGAGGGGGGGGGGGGGAGGATGGTGAAGTCTGAGACGGCTCCCTCCCTGCATTACTAGTGAGAGGCTGGCTTCACAGACAGGGGGGGAGCTGCCTGACCCTCACTCCTGACTTCCCCCATGTCCCAGCTAGTGAATGGTGTGTGGGTGAGGGGGGGGGGGGAGGATGGTGAAGTCTGAGACAGCTCCCTCCCTGCATTACTAGTGAGAGGCTGGCTTCACAGACAGGGGGGAGCTGCCTGACCCTCACTCCTGACTTCCCCCATGTCCCAGCTAGTGAATGGTGTGTGGGGGAGGGGGGGGGGGAGGATGGTGAAGTCTGAGACAGCTCCCTCCCTGCATTACTAGTGAGAGGCTGGCTTCACAGACAGGGGGGAGCTGCCTGACCCTCACTCCTGACTTCCCCCATGTCCCAGCTAGTGAATGGTGTGTGGGTGAGGGGGGGGGGGAGGATGGTGAAGTCTGAGACAGCTCCCTCCCTGCATTACTAGTGAGAGGCTGGCTTCACAGACAGGGGGGAGCTGCCTGACCCTCACTCCTGACTTCCCCCATGTCCCAGCTAGTGAATGGTGTGTGGGTGAGGGGGGGGGGGAGGATGGTGAAGTCTGAGACAGCTCCCTCCCTGCATTACTAGTGAGAGGCTGGCTTCACAGACAGGGGGGAGCTGCCTGACCCTCACTCCTGACTTCCCCCATGTCCCAGCTAGTGAATGGTGTGTGGGTGAGTGGGGGGGGAGGATGGTGAAGTCTGAGACAGCTCCCTCCCTGCATTACTAGTGAGAGGCTGGCTTCACAGACAGGGGGGAGCTGCCTGACCCTCACTCCTGACTTCCCCCATGTCCCAGCTAGTGAATGGTGTGTGGGTGAGGGGGGGGGGGGTGGATGGTGAAGTCTGAGACAGCTCCCTCCCTGCATTACTAGTGAGAGGCTGGCTTCACAGACAGGGGGGAGCTGCCTGACCCTCACTCCTGACTTCCCCCATGTCCCAGCTAGTGAATGGTGTGTGGGTAAGGGGGGGGGAGGATGGTGAAGTCTGAGACAGCTCCCTCCCTGCATTACTAGTGAGAGGCTGGCTTCACAGACAGGGGGGAGCTGCCTGACCCTCACTCCTCCGGGGTATTGTGATCTTCCTGCACACAGTGCCCTATCCCTGATACCAGGGGTGTTGTGATCTTCCTGCATGCAGTGCCCTATCCCTATTAATACCAGGAGTGTTGTGATCTTCCTGCATGCAGTGCCCTATCCCTGATACCGGGATGTGTGCAAGAAGATCACAACACCCCCGGTATCAGGAATAGGGCACTGTGTGCAGGAAGATCACAACACCCCCAGTATCAGGAATAGGGCACTGTGTGCAGGAAGATCACAACACCCCTGGTATTAGGGATAGGGCACTGTGTGCAGGAAGATCACAACACTCCTGGTATTAATAGGGATAGGGCACTGTGTGCAGGAAGATCACAATACCCCTGGTATCAGGGTTAGGGCACAAGTTCTAGTCACATTGACTGATCACATTACTTGTTTTGTCAAGCTACCAACTGTTTCCATTTCCCATCCCCCATATACTGTCAGTAGGAAACTTGGTAACATGAATAAATAAGAGGGCAGCCAATAGGAATACATATTCATTCCTAAACTGACCTTAACTGACCTGAAAAGTGTCAAATTGTATCATTTTCAGTTAGTGCGCACTAACTCCCAGTTAGTGCGCACTAACTCGAGTTAGTGCGCACTAATCGGAAAAAAACGATTTTTAACGATTTTTTAACTAAAAAATCGTGCCTAAGACGATTTTCTTGCCCTGCCACACGATTTCTATCGTTAAGACGATATGGAAAACGATTCACATCCCTAATTAAATGTCCTAAAAGAAAGCTGTTTCTGCTGGGAGAGTCAATCATCAAAGGAATCAAATTGAGAACTCTTTATGATGGGGACACAATATTTAATGCCTTCCAGGATACTCATCTAACAAAAATGCAAACAAGGTAATCAATGCAATTATAGAAGAAAATGAAAAATATGATATCAATGTTATAATCCATCTGGGGCCCAATGACCTTGCTAGAAACAATGCCCATAAAGTACAGAAAGATTTACAAAATCTAGGGAAAATGATTAAACACATGGCAAAGACTATTTCCTTCCAGATGTATTACCTGCTCATAAAAAGGGAAAGGGAAGGTCATTCCATATAGATAACTTCAATGCCTGGCTCAAAACCTGGTGTAAAGAATGTGGATTTGAATACATTGGAGGCTGGGGCTGTGTATGGATATATAAAAGATTATATGGTAATGATGGCCTACATTTGTCAATGGCAGGAAAGAGGATGCTAAGTGAAAAATTCAGATCATACATTATCAGGTGCCATTTTTAAAGATGGCGCCAGCCGTCCATTGCTCCTACCATGTGACAGGGACCGGCCAATGGCACGGATACCCTGTCACATGCTAAGGGCCATCGGTGCCATTTTGTTTACTGGCAGCCGACGGCCCGAGCGCGGGAGAATGCTCCCGGGACCCCCGCTGGACAACCAGGTATTTAAAAATTTTGGGGGGGGTCCGGAGGGTGGGGGGATACTAACAAACTCATTTTAAAGAGTCGGCTGTATTTTTTGGTTATCAGCTCGGGCGCAGCCGATAAAAAAAAACCCGATCGGACTGCAAGATAAAAATTTCACGATGTGAATCCGAACCGGAATCCGAACCGATACCGGTTCCGATTCACATCTCTATTATCAGGCATTTAAACTAAGGAAGGGAAGTGGCAGGAGGTGGCCAGGGAACTGGGTATTTCACCCCCAAGCAAAACAGGAAGAGAGAAGAGAAAGTAACAAAATCAATCAGTTCAGAAATATAGAAACGTTGACTAGGAAGAGCAACAGAAAGTTATGACTACAAATGTTCTCAGTCTAGGTAACATAATCCCAGACTTGCAAGCCCTAATAATGAAGGCGGACTTGGACATTGTTGTAATTATGAAGACATGGTTCACCAATTCTCATGATTGGGATATGACCATCCCAGGCTATAACTTGCCAAGAAAGAACAAAGAGGACATAAAAGGGAAAGGAGTAGCTCTTTATATAAAAAACAATATCCAAGCAACTGAACTGCAAGGGATGTGGGGTAGAGAAGAAGCATTGTGGACCGTCCTACAAAAAGAAGATGGTACTTCCATTTTTACTGGTGAGATCTACAGGCCACTGACCCATAAAGAAGAACTGGATAGAGAACTCATAGAAGACATCTAAATGTGGGAAAGAAGGGTGAAGTGTTGTTTATTGGAGATTTTTCTTTTTCATTCTTTATTTATCATTTTCAAGTTACAATTAAGAAACATTACTTTAGGTAGTTTACAAAACTTTGGATATAAATAAAATAAATTCAGGTGAAAAATACCACAAAAAGAAAAAATAATCCAATATCCAATTCCTCTAGTGGAAAATATATATATAATATAATGATTGTAAACTCTACCTATTAATTTCTAAATACTAATCCAAGAAAATCAAAGCTAGAGTTAAGGGCATTAGAAAAACAAAGTGAGAGTTTCTTAGGAATCAAATAATCAAAATTGGCATTAACCTAGAACAAACTGGAGCCAATCCTAAATGCCCCTTAGTTAGCCGGGGAAGATGTAATAGGTCTATGGGCATCCAAGAAATGCCGGAGCTGCTCTATTTGAAAAAATATAAAGGATTTGTCTCCTTTTCTTAAACAGCACTTACAAGGATAGCGAAGTGTGAACACATATCCTAGAGCTACAACATCCTGCCTTAAAGAGAGAAATTCTTTCCTTCTAATCTGTGTGATTTGAGCCAAATCCGGATATATTCTAACGGTTTGTCCATAGAACATCAAGGGAAATTTTCTGAAGAAATTTTGCATCACACCATTCAAATCTTGGACAGTAATGAATGCAACAAGTAAAGTATTTCGTTCAGAATTTTCTAGGAAGCTGGTTAAGTTCATTGGGATAGATGGAACCGGAATAGTCCCTGTAGTGGAAGGTCTGTTATTCAAAAACCTGCAAAAACTTATTGAAGGCATATCAACATCGGTGTATCCCAGGCCTTCCCTAAAGAGTCTCTTCAAAGTAATGAAAGGGATTTTGCCAGCTACCTTAGGGAAATTTAATATACGTAAATTAAGATGCCTGATGTTGTTTTCTAGGATTTCCAAACGTCGAGAGCAGGCCATCTGTTCTCTTATTACAGCTGCGTTAACAGCCTGGAGAGACTGAATTTTACTTGCAGCCTCTGAAATTGTATTATTTGTCTCTGTGGCCTGTTCTTGTAATTCAAGTATCTTTTGCTGGAAATTATAATTTAAGGAGTCCATTTTCTTTTCCAGCCGTTTCATAGATTGCCCCTGTCCTACCATCAAGTCCCACAGTCACTCCAATGTCACTGCCTCCGGTCTAATAGATGGACTAAGGGACTCACCGGAATCGCCAAGTGCCGTTGTTACCCGGGCTTCGTCTACCGGCGCCTCCTCCTGCTCTCCTTCCCCTTGGGAGGCTTCCAGGCTCGAGGTCCTCGCAGCTATCACACAGGCAAAGCTCTCTCCTGCCTGTGCGTGCTCCTCTGCTCTCGGCATTCTCCCTGAGTCACTTTCCACCCCCCCCCTTCGCGCTGGCCGCGTCATCAGCCTGCGTCTGGGGAGCGACTCGGTCGGGGTCTCTCTGTGCCGGAGGCGGTCTGACGTCGGGGCTGAGGGACGCCTCGTCTGTTGGAGCACCCTGCTCTCCCCCGCAGGGGCTCAGGTCTGATTCATCGGTTCCCTCCTCCTGTTCCAGCTGCCGCATGAACCGTACGATGTCCAACTGCCCCGGAGGAGGTAAGGAGTCTGGTGGGAAGATCCTCACCTTCCCTTTTCTTTTGGAAGGCATAGCTTGTGGTAAAACCCCAAAAAGAAGAAAAACTTCGGGGAAACAGTGTTCAGCGACGCGTTCAGCGACGTGTCTATGCCGCCATTTTGCCCCTACCCTTATTGGAGATTTTAATCTGTCGGATGTGGATTGGAGTATCCCTTCTGTGAAATCTACGAGAAGTAGAGAGATAATGGATGGCCTTCAAGGAGCTCTACTCAAACAAATGGTTATGGAACCCATGAGAGAAGATGTGATTCTCGATCTAGTGCTTACAAATGGTGATAATATATCTAATGTTCAGGCAGGAGCTCACCTGAGCACCAGTGATCATCACATGGTATAGTTCAATTTTACAAAAAAGATACAGAGAAGACATACAGACCCAAGTTTTGAATTTAAAAAATATAGACTTTGCCAAAATGGGGACATACCTGGAGGAAGAACTAGAAGACTAGGAGAAAATGGGTTAGATGAGAAAACAGTGGGCCAAGTTAAAAGGAGCTATTACAAAGGTAATAAATCTATATGTTAGAAAAGTAAAGAAAAGAAGGAGGAAAAAGAAATTGATTTGGTTTTCTAAGGAAGTGGCTGAAAAAATAAAGGCAAAAAAAAAAAAAACAACAAAAAAACAGCATTCAAGAAGTATAAAGGATCCCAAAAAAAGAAACACAGGAAATAATATCTGTTAAATCTGAGGGAGCCAAAGAAAGCATTAAGGAAATCAAAAGGTCAAGTGAAAGAAAGGATGGCCAAAGAGCTAAAGCAAGGAGACAAAACATTTTTAAGATATATCAGTGAAAGAAGGGATTTCAGAAGTGGTATAATGAAATTGAAAGGTGAGAATAAGCACTGTGTGGAGAGAGTCATGAAGAAATAGCAGAGATATTAAACAAATAATTTTCAGTATTCACTAAAGATGACCCTGAAGAAGGCCCATTGCTGATTAAAAAAAACCATAGATGAGGATGGAATAGAAAAACTCCATTTACAGAAGAGAATACATGGTAGGAGCTAGGCAAACCACATGTAGACAAAGCCATGTGTCCGGATGAGAAACACCCCAGGATACTGAGAGAGCTCAGAGATGTGCTGGTGGGGCTACTGAAGGATCTGTTCAATAGATCCCTAGAAACGAGAGTGGTGCTGCGGGATTGGAGAAGAGTGGTGGTGGTCACGCTTCATAAGAGTGGTAGCAAAGAGGAGGCCGGAAACTATAGTCTAGTTAATCTCACTTCGGTGGTGGGAAATTTAATGGAGACTCTATTGAAAGAAAGAAAGAATAGTGAAGTACCTACAATCCGGTGGGTTGCTGGACCCAAGAAAGCATGGATTCACCAGAGGAAGGTCCTGTCAGAAAAATCTGATTGAGTTTTTTGATTGGGTGACTAGAGAATTGGATGTGATCTACTTGGATTTCAGCAAAGTCTTTGGTACTATCCCACATAGAAAGCTTGTAAATAAAATGAGAAGCTTGGGAGTGAGCCCCAAACTTGGGAATGAGTGCCAAACTGGTTGTCTTATAGGAGACAGAGTGTAATGATAAATAAAACCTACTCGAAGAGAGAGCCATGTTAAGTAGAGTGACACAGGAATTGGTATTGGGACCAGTTCTGTTCAATATCTTTGTGAGTGACATTCTGGAAGGGATTGAAGGTAAAATTTGCCTATTTGCGGATGATACTAAGATCTGCAATAGAGTGGACATGCCTGAAGGATTAGAGCTAATGAAAAGAGATTTAAGAAAGCTGGAAGAATGGTTGAAGATTTGGCAGCTGGGATTCAATGCCAAGAAGCGCAGAGTCATGCATCTGGGGTGCTGTAATTCAAAAGAGCTATATGTGATGAGGAATGTAAGACTGATGTGTACAGACCAGGAGAGAGATGTTGGGGTAATAGTGTCTGGAGACTGAAGATGTTGAAACAGTGCGACAAGGTGATAGCTGAAGCCAGAAGAATGCTGGGCTGCATAGAGAGAGGAATAACCAGTTAGAAAAAGGAGGTGATAATGCCCTTGTACAGGTCCTTGATGAGGCCTCATTTGGACTACTGTGTTCAGCTCTGGAGTCCATATCTGAAGGGGGATAAAGACAGGATGGAGGCGGTCCAGAGAAGAGTGACCAAAATGTTGTGGGGTCTATATGAAAAGACCTATGGGGAGAGGCTGAAGGATCTGGATATGTATACCCTGGAAGAAGAGGTGCAGGGGAGATATAATACAGATCTTCAGACAGATACCTGAAAGTTTTTAATGATGCACAATCTTTACACCTTTTCCATTGGAAAGAAATCGGTAGAAGTAGGGGTCACGAAATGAAACTTCAGGGAGGATGACTAAGTACCTTCAGGAAATATTTCTTCATGGAGAGGTTGGTGAATGCCTGGAATCAAGGCCGATGGAAGGGTATTAGGCGCCCTAGGCGAAACGTCAGCTATGCCGCCCCCCCCCCCCCCACCCCGCCTCCACACACAATTAACTTACATTGTGCATTAATGAAAATAACGAAGTCTGTATTTATAACAGAACACTTATTTGACATTTTTATGCCATGTAAACCATTGAGATGATTTGTCTTATCGACGGTATAGAAACGTTTATAAATAAATAAATAAAAATAAATAAAATAAACATAAACCAAAGCTATACTTGTTGCTCAAACAAAAAAAGCAGACACATCACATTATATTAAATAATTAAAATGGCAGTCAATCAAGAAAAATAAACTTAAAACCATCTTTACTTACCCCCTCCAGCAGCTCTCTTACTCCTCTTCCATGCAGGCTGTAGTACACACCAGAAGCAGCAGTAGTGGCTAAGCTCTATACTCATGGTCCTCTTCCTTAAGGCCCATGTCTCTCACACACACACCATATCAGTCATGCCCCCATGACCAGTTTCTGTCTCTCACACACCAATCATCTCCCAAACAGTCTTTGACAAACACACCAGTCACCTTCCTGAACAGTTTCTCTCATGCCATACACACACAGGCTTCCCACTCCCGTGTTCCACTTACATATATGGGCTTCTCACTCTCATAATCACTTTCTCTTTCTCACACACACTCACCAGTCTCTCACTCTCATGCTTGTTCTCTCCACATGCACAGGCTTCTCATTCCCATAATCACTTTCTTTCTCTCACACACATACACAAACACACACACCAGTCACCTGATCTCTCTCATGCATACACACACACAGGCTTCCCACACCCATGTTCTCTTTCAGATATACAGGCTTCTCACTCCCATGCTGTATCTCACACACACCCAGCTTTCTCACTCCCATGCTCACTCTTCACATGCACAGGCTTCTCATTCCCATAATCACTTTATTTCTCTCTCTCACATACACACAAACACACACCAGTCACCTGTTCTGTCTTACATATACAGGCTTCTCCCTCCCATGCTGTGTCTCACACACACCCAGGTTCTCACTCCCATGCTCACTCTCTTCACATGCACAGACTTCTCATTCCCATAATCACTTTCTCTCTGTAACACACACACACACACATACACCAGTCTCTCTCTCATTTCCATGCTCGCTCTCCAGGTGCACAGGCTTCTCATTCCCTGAATCACATTCTCTCTCTCTCACATTCACATACACACCAGTCACACCGTCACCTTACCAACCAGTCTCTCTCTCATACATGCACACACACACAGGCTTCCCACTCCCATGCTCTCTCTCACATAATCAGGCTTCTCACTCCAATGCTTTCTTTCACATACACCCCCACAACACCAGGCTTCTTACTCCCATGCTTTCTCACATACCCAGAGTTCTCACTTCCATGCTTTTTCTCTCTTTCACACACACACACACACACATCAGTCACATCCCTGACTGTCTCACACTCTCACACATCAGTCATCTCCTTGAGCAGTCACTTTCATTGTCTCTCACATATACACATACATCAGCTCTCTGACCAGTTTCTCTCAATCACACACACATGCTCTCGATCAAATACATTCTCTCACTTACACACAGGCTCTCAATCACACACACATTCTCTCAATCACACACAGGCAGGCTGGCTGCTTCTCTCTCTTTCTCTCACTCACTTCCTCCCCCCCCCAGCACAAATGGTAGCTGCAACAGCCTCCTCCTCCAGCCCCCGCAGGCCAAAAAGAAAGAATCCCATCGGCCGCGGGAGGCTCATGCTGCTGACTCCTTTCCCGATTACCGGCTGCTTCAATTGCTCGGGGGCCGATGCTGCTGTTGCCGCTATGTTTTTCATGCGGCACCGCTCTTTCTCCTTCCCGCGCATCACTTCCTGTTCCGGGTCGGGGGGGGCGGGAGGAAGAAAAGGGCAGCCGCGGATGCCACAGCTTTTTTTTTTTTTTTGCACTGCTGCCGTTCCCGCTGGGCTTGAACGTGCTGATAGCCTGGCGGCAATGGCAGCAGGGAAGAAAGAGCAGCGGGAGAGACCGGGAGCACGCGAACCGCTGGGGGAGGTCAGATGGGTCTTTTGGGGCGGGCTGCCGGCAGCGGCTCTTTTATTTTTATCGGGGGGGCGGCGGCTTAATGCAGCTCTTTTCATTTTACCGGGGCAGCGGCTGAGCGCGGCTCTCTTAATTTTACCGGGGCAGTGCCACCCCCGGGAAGCTGGCGCCCTAGGCGACCGCCTAGTTTGCCTAGTGCTTCCGCCGGCCCTGCCTGGAATACCCTTCTGGAGGAGGTGGTGAAGATGAACACAGTTAAAGAATTCAAAGCGGCATGGGATAAACACTGCCCTAAAAACTAAAAGATGGAAATGAAGAAAGAGTGCATTGGGGTAACTTGCTGATGCAGCAGTTACTACCTTTAACCAATAAGCCTACATACTGTTAATGCAACTCCATAGTTGCTCTCTGCTTCAATGGCAGGAGCTAACAGGGAACTGGATTCAAACAGTAAACAATGTGGGCCCTGACGTTTATGGTGTGGGAAACTGATAAGCATGGGGGTAACCTGCAAGGCGTGGCAGATATTACCATAAACTTGCTGGGCAGATTGTATGGACCATTTAGTACTTTTCTGCTGTCATTTCTAAGTTTCTATGTACTGTCCGATTGTTTGAATAATGCTTGTTGTGATTTATTTTGGAATAAAGCTGCAGCCTGTTGATTCCCAAGCAATTTGAGTTCATGTATTATTATGTTTTATAGTCTTTCGTAAAAAGGAATGGATGCAGGGAGAGGCTATAATCCTGGTTTTCCATGTTATAAAAAAGAAAAAAAACCCAGAGTTAAACAAAGAGTAGGTTATTTTTAAACTAAGTATTGTGGGATTCTTCTTTTCCTAAACCACTTTGCTTCATGAAATATGGCTAAGTATGTCTTTGCTGTTCTTTCTCGTCATTGCACAGCACTTGCACCTTAAATGGTTAGTGGGGAGAAGGGAACAGGTTTCCATTTTTATTGTGATGCAGCAGAAATACCAAAGTCATCCAAGATAGAGTTATAGATCATCTAAGTAGCTTCCAAATATATTGAGAGGAATTTTCAAAGCTATTTCTGTGGAGAAAGTGGTGCTTTAACTGAGGAATAGGCTTTTAAGAAAATTGCCCTCCCTATGTGTGTGTAAAAGTGCACAATAGTGACACTGCATGCATAACTTTACCTGCTTTAGCAGGAGCTATTCCCAGGATGAGATTATGGAAGGGTTTTCACTTACATGAATACTTTTAAATTTTCATACAAATGTATTTTATTTGTCTGGAAAACCACAGACACAAATTAACAGGTGTTCATGTGTGCAGGTAGTTATCCTAGGTAAATGTCAATGTGCAAGTACGTGTGTAATTCACTTTGAAAATTAGTGTAAAGTCTAGGGATGTGAATCGTTTTAGGACGATTAAAATTATCGTCCAATAATTTTAATATCGTCTTAAACCGTTATGGAACACAATACAATACAGATTCTAACGATTTATCGTTATAAATCGTTAGAATCGTGAGCCGGCACACTAAAACCCCCTAAAACCCACCCCCGACCCTTTAAATTAAATCCCCCACCCTCCCGAACCCCCCCCAATAACTTAAATAACCTGCGGGTCCAGCGGCGGTCCGGAACGGCAGCGGTCCGGAACGGGCTCCTGCTCCTGAATCTTGTCGTCTTCAGCCGGCGCCATTTTCCAAAATGGCGCCGAAAAATGGCGGCGGCCATAGACGAAAAAGATTGGACGGCAGGAGGTCCTTCCGGACCCCCGCTGGACTTTTGGCAAGTCTCGTGGGGGTCAGGAGGCCCCCCACAAGCTGGCCAAAAGTTCCTGGAGGTCCAGCGGGGGTCAGGGAGCGATTTCCCGCCGCGAATCGTTTTCGTACGGAAAATGGCGCCGGCAGGAGATCGACTGCAGGAGGTCGTTCAGCGAGGGTTCCGTACGGCCATACGAGTATGGCCGGCGCCATTTTCCGTACGAAAACGATTCGCGGCGGGAAATCGCTCCCTGACCCCCGCTGGACCTCCAGGAACTTTTGGCCAGCTTGTGGGGGGCCTCCTGACCCCCACGAGACTTGCCAAAAGTCCAGCGGGGGTCCGGAAGGACCTCCTGCCGTCCAATCTTTTTCGTCTATGGCCGCCGCCATTTTTCGGCGCCATTTTGGAAAATGGCGCCGGCTGAAGACGACAAGATTCAGGAGCAGGAGCCCGTTCCGGACCGCTGCCGTTCCGGACCGCCGCTGGACCCGCAGGTTATTTAAGTTATTTGGGGGGGGGGTTCGGGAGGGTGGGGGATTTAATTTAAAGGGTCGGGGGTGGGTTTTAGGGGGTTTTAATGTGCCGGTTTTTCGATTTTTCGATTTTTCGATTTTTAACGATTTTTAACGATTTTTCACAATATTTTACCCCCCCAAACGGCAACAATACGATTCCCTCCCCCTCCCAGCCGAAATCGATCGTTAAGACGATCGAGGACACGATTCACATCCCTAGTAAAGTCTACAAGTAAAAGATACCTGTTGACTCTGCACCAAAGCAGATCAGTTATAAAATTATCCTTCAAAGGGAGAACTGTTTGAAATCACTGAAGAAAAATTGGTAGCTCTACTAGTAGAGTCTTGGCCTCCATTAAGGTGAAAGATGTTACTGATGGTTTTGAGAGAAATCCCCAGAAAGAGCAGGCAGTGAGAACACAAGTGATACCCTGGCCTTGTTCCTCATGATCCATGCTCATCCTCTACTCTCAGTGACAGTACCAAGGATGCAGCAAAACACTGCACAAGACATTTTATTTATTTATTTATTTGCTTATTTATTTGCTTATTTCTATACCGCACTTCTGTTAGACAATCACAGCGGTTCACAAAGTTCACATTCATAAATTTAAATAATATCAAATACATACTTAAAATCAAAAACAGTTACTTAACTGCAATTCTACCTTTCATCACACATGACTCTATATCAGGCTATTTTCTTCACCTTGTCAGTTGGCTTAATCAGTTTCAAAAGCTGTTTTAAATAGCCAAGTTTGTAATCCTTTCCTAAAGACTAAGATCCTTTTTGTATTCTTAAGTCTTTGGGTAAGGAGTTCCACAATCTTGGCCCAGCAATTAAAAGTGCCTATCTCTTACCTCTGATAAATGAGCACTTTGAATAGCTGGTACACTTGTTACCTTGTTAGCTGATCGTTGATGTCTTTGGTGGGGGGTGAAAATGTACTGCTACTCCCAGCCAATCCGCATCTTTATTATTTATAATTGTATGAATAATATAATTGTAGAATCTTATATTGTATTCAATATTTTATTGGCAGCCAATGTAGCGATTCCATTCTTGATGAAATCACTTTAAAGTGAGTAAGGACTAGCAATTTGCTCAGTGAATTTCTGCAGAACAGGGAAGGAATAAATGCTGCACTTTACAAAAATGAGGAAAAACGTTTGAAAAAAAGTTTTGGATTTTAAAGCTTTGAGAGACAATCCCCTTGAAGCAGGAAATCTATCCGAAATATGGACCATGTTAGGGATAGCAATTATATCGAAGCTAAGTGAAATTAATTGACATTTCATGCTTTTTCCTCTTTTTATATGCAAAAATAATAAAGGCAAAAAATAACAAGGGGACAGATCAGGACCGATGATTAGATGTTGGGGAAGAAAAGCACTATAGACATCACTCTATGTGATCAAAAGTGACGCAGTTCCTCATGTAATGAAGGTCTTTTTAATTTAAAAGAATTATAATATCATGAGAGGACTGATTTGTTTTGTTTTTCAGTTATTTTACTCTTTGTTGGAATCTATTGGGTTAGATTCACTGCAGTAAGGTCATCAGTCAAGGGACATTTGACAAATGCTGATATGCAGCATCATGTGCAGAAGCAGCACCTGCTAGCATTGGTATCAGGAGAGGGTGGCAGTACTAGCCTGAAGACCCCTCTGCCAAACAAAACAAAATGGAGATGAGATCTGTCTCCAATAAATCAAAACAACTACAAACTGATATTAAATCAATACAGAGATCTCACTAACACCACTAAGAAGGCTTATTTTAACAACCAGATTAAAGCCTTGTTCAACAAACCTAAGGAATTAGACCACATTGTGAAAACACTAACTAATTCCTAGCTACTGGACCACAGTCATATGCCCAGTCCTCTGAATGACACTTGCCAGTCCTTCGTATCTTTTTTATCAAGCAAGATCACAATCAACAATGTATCATTTTCCTCTTGCACTCCTTCTTTTAATCTTAATCCTCTAGTACTTTGGACTATGTTTGACCCTACATCTCAAACCAAACTGTTGGACACAAGCAATAAACTCATTTCCTCCACATCTCCTTTGGATCTTTGTTCCACCTCTCTTTTGAAAGTCTACAGCATTTACTTCAATTGTAAATGCTTCTTTATCCTCTGGATTGTTGCCCTCAATACTAAAAAGGGCCTTTATTTGCCCCATTCCAAAGAAGTAATACAGTTCTCTGATTTGTCTAACTTCCATCCAGTTTCTTCACTTCCTTTCTTAACTAAGATAATTGAGGTCATTGTCCTCACTCAACTATCCACCTTTCTAGACTCCCGTACTATATTAGATCAACATCAAGTTGGTTTCAGACATTTCCACAATACAAAAGCTCTCCTGTTTTCCAGTGTAGACACCCTCATAAGAGGATTTGATTTAAGCATCTCATTCATCCCATTCTCCTGGATATAACCTTGGTCTTTGACACTTTAAATTACAGCATCCTATTATCACATCTAGCTGATGATGGCATTAGTGGAACTGATCCTGCCTGGCTCAGTTCATTTCTATTAGGCCATTCACAATGGATATCTAATTTCACTTCTTCCTGGTTTCCCATCACTACTGGTGTACCACAAGGATCATCACTGTTTTCTGCACTTATCAATATCTGATGCCTCCCTGTCTTCTACTGCCTACCCTAGGCTCATCCTATAAATTATTTGCAGATGATATACAGTTTTTCTTTCCCATAACATCATTATGGTTTTTAACTCAGGATTTCCTTATTCTTTGCCTCTTCTTTATGAAGACATGGCTCTCTCATAACAGATTGGCTTCCAACATAAAAAAAATGATGTTATTATTCTTGGTCACTCCCTCACATTTACAATCCTAGAGAACTTAATTTTCGATGAACACACCATTTCCAAATTCAAAAAAAGGGCACAATTTAGGAATTACCATTGATCCCCAATTGACTATGAAATGTCATATCTCTTCCAATTGTTCAGACTGCCTATGCCAAGTTAAACCTTTTAAGACATATTAAGCTATTGAATTCTTCAGACTTTAGATTAATTTGCAAGTGTTTTTTTCTCCATCGATTGACTATTGCAATTCGCTGTTCATTGGTTTACTATACAATACACTACAGTCTTTACAAATTATTCAAAATTCAGCTGCTAGAATGCACACTGGAACAGGTATCAGAGACCGTATAACACAGGTCCTGTTTTCGCTACATTGGTTACCTATTCAGTGGCATATTCAATATAAGATGGCTACCATAATTCATAACCTACTACACACCTTCAAATCCCCTTGGGTCAGCTTCACTTTGAGGATTTATATGCCCACACACCCCATCAGATCCTCCAAGCAAATGTTCCTTGACATCATGACACCGCGATAACTTCGCCTTGAGTCTGCACAAGAAAGGGCATTTCCATAGGTGGCCCTACCCTTTAGAATACCTTACCTTTGCAAATACGCAGCATTTCTGTCTCAAAGATTTTCAAAAAATCCCTGAAAACTCACTTATTTGGGATCGCCTTCAAATATCTTTTAGAAAAGTAATATTTTCCTTAAGTGCAGGGCCCCTTTCTCCATTGTCCAAGCCAGTTATATTATCCATATATTAGTTGGAATTTGCTTGTTATTTTACAGGCAGATTTTAAATGCCCTACACGCCAAAGCCAGGAGATACGTGACTATTAGTTGTGTTCCGCGCCTGCGGCGATCAGTGGGCACGCCCCCCTATCTGAGCTGTGGCGGCCGCGGTGGCGGCATCAGGGCAGACTGCCCTGCTGCATGTGCTTGGTGCCCCCGCACGTCGGCGTGGGCCTCCGGGCTGGCCGCCAGGTCAGGAGCCGTCCCTGCTCCTCCCTTACGGCAGCTAGTGGCTTTCCTCCGCGGTCCGAGATCAAAGATGGCCGCCGCCATCTTAGGCATGAGGTCGCGCCTCCTCACTAGAATTAAAGGGACCTAAACCCTTTAATTACCTTCAGCTGCTTCCAATGATCCAGAACAGAGGAAGTATAAAGGGAGGCTTCCTCTGCTTATTCTTTGACTTGGCAACTTCCGTGGTTAGTCAGGTCTGCTTGCTTCGGTGAGTTCTTGTGCTTTGGATTCTTGTTCCTGTTTCGTCTTGGTGTTCCTGGTTCCTGACTTCGGATCGGCTAGCGGTGATTCCTGGTACTGACTTCAAATTGGCAAGCAGTGATTCTCTGGTGTGTGACTTTGGACTGGCAAGTGGTGATCCCTCGGTGTGTGACCTCGGACTGGTAAGTGATGACCCTCTGGCACTTGACTTCAGACTCCTCCTTGACCATCATCTCCAAGGGCCCAACTAAGTCCCAGTGGCCCGGGTCCCTACGGGCTCCTCCCAGGGGGACCGCGCACCTCCAGTGGCGAAGACACACTTCCCATCTTCAACGTCACGACTCCTCATCTGCCTCCACAGTCGCCTCTGTCTCCAGTGCCGAGGGTCAGCTGGTCACGTCTTCCGTTCCTGCCTCGCCACCCGACGGGAGAACCTACAGATCCTCTTCCTAAGGTATTCCATCCTCCCATCAGCCCAAGGGTTCAGAAGCCTGAGCATAACACTATCTTGGTCCAATGTGCACCACATGGATTTTAAGAGGCGCCCAAGTACACACGTATCTCCCGATATGTGCACAAATTGGGAAGTCAAAAAAGGGGAGGGACATGGGTGGGGAATGGGCTGGCCATAGGCCTTCCTGGTCTATAACCTGAAGAATGTGCTCACTGGGGTCGCTTACTGCATAACGTTACTTCTGCTATGGGTGGTATATAAATTTTAAAATTTAAAAATCATGGCCAGTCAATGGAGGTTTGAAAGGTCAGGGCTAATAGGGTAAAGGGGAGGTTATCTAGACAGAGGGATTAGAAGTCTTATCCTTTACTGGAATGAACTGGGAATGAATTTGGGAAAGGAGTATTTGCATTGGCACGTGGGTGCATACGCACATATATGTATGCCTGCGTGGTTGTTTAAAAGTTACTGTTGCCATATGTATCTTTTTTGTAACTAACCCCGAACATTGGAGAGTGTGGGATACAAATGGTTTTAAATGAATAAAATAACAAAGGAAAAGCCATAGGAAAGGAGTTGAAAAGGGGAAGAGTTTTCCCCAAGCTAATTCCATGGCCAATTCCACCAGGTAATAGGCAAGCAGCACCCTGACATTCATCTGCAGTGGCAACCCACCATATAGTAAATGGGGTGCTACTCTGTATCACTGTCCTGGGGCAAGAAGCAGATAGTAATGAAAGTAGTAATGAGATTCATTGGGGAATTACTGCTCTGGGTAACCAATCCTTGCAGATAGTGAAGAATTTAGGTTTTAAGTGTCTGCTGGCTGCTGCACCTGTTAGCAACCAATTACAAAGTATCATCCAGGACCACATCTTGTAGTCGGGTTATCGCTACCCTATACAACCAATGCCATAGTCGCATACAGGAGTAGCTGGCTAAGGCAGAGGGGAGTAGCATGCAATTCACCAGTGACATCTTGATCAGCTTGAATGCTGTACATGCTTTCCTCACCCTGATGGTACACTGATGGGAGCTTGCATGGGCAGAGGTAGGCAACAGGCCTAGCAAAGACCAAGCATCAGAGTGCAGGTGGGCTGCACTGTGCACCCAATTGATGGAAAGCCCTCATACCTCTTGTTATACCCTATTAGCCATAAGAAAAATGCTGAAGAGTTGGCAGAAAGGAAGGAGTCTTCATACAGGTTTTTTTTTGTGACAGTAAATGTTGTAAATATGATGGCAAAGGAAGATGGTGGATTTCAGGATCCATTGCTTTACACATTTCTTGCACCTGGCAGAGAAGGATGCCCTGGGACTGGAACCCATAGAACATGGGATTCCAGTCGTTAAGGACGTGATAGCGAGGTGCAGGAAAATAGCAGAGCATTTTCATTGAAGCATGAAGGGTGGGCAGCTTCATCATGACAGGCAGAAAGAATTCAGAATGCCTCATAAGTGTCTGATTCAAGATGATGGCTTCTGTTGGAATTCCACCTATCTGATGCTGCAGAGGTTAGGTGAACAGCAGACACCTCTTCATGAACTGTATCTGGAAACAGAGATAAGTGTGCATCACCCCCTGGGGCATCATGGATGGGTACTAATGAGGCAGATGATGGAAATCAACAAGCCCTTCAGAGATGCTATGGAGGATCTAAGTTCCAGAAATGTCATCCTGGGCACAGACATCTCCATAGTAAATATTCCAGGGATAAAATTTGAGAGCTTCTGTGAGCAAGAGGAAATGGAAGCAGAGGTATTGCAGTTTGTGGACTCCTTGAAGCAGCAGATGCAAATGAGACTGAAACCTTTGACAGAAAACAATACATATATCATTACCACACTTAGTGCTCAACAGGTGAAAGGGAGTCTTACCCTCAGTCCCAGCATCTCACAAACATGAAGGAGATACTGGCAGCTAGGGTGCATGAACAGGAGCAGAGACACAGTGGGAATACAGAGCAGAAAAGAGTGGCCACCCCAGAGAGTAGTACAGGCCTCAACAGTACCCTGTCAGCTACATTGTAGGTCTTACTGCCACTCTGCCTAGCTACCATGCCCCAGATATTCCACCTTGTGGGTCTTGCTGACACTATGCCAAGCTGCCATGCCCTAAATATATTACTTTCAGGTACCTTCTGACTAGCTGCCACACCCTTCATGCTAAATCTTGGTGGCCATATTGCCACTCTGCCTAGCTTCCATGTTCCTGATGTACTACCCTGGGTGTCTTACTGCGACATTATCTAGCTGCCATAGTCTTGATGTGCCACCATGGAATTTTGCTGACACTTTACCAAGCTGCCCTGCCACAGATGTACCATCTTTGGGGTCTTGATATCACTCTTCCTAGCTGCCATGCCGTTGATGTACTACCTTGGGAGTCTTGCTGCCCTTCTGCCTAGTTGTCATGCCACAGACGTATCACCTTGTGGGCTTGCTGACACTCTTTCTGCTATGCCCCTGATGTACCAAATTGGATGTCTTACTGCCACTCTGCCTACTTGCCATCCTGAGTTATCACCCTGGTGGTACTGCCTGCAGTCAGTGATGCTGCCATATTCCAGATTCTTCTGTTATTTGACTTTCTGCCACTCAGCCTTGCTGCAACATCCTAGATTTTACACCTTGGGTGTCTTGGGGTAACTTGCTGTTGTGTCCCACGGCCGTGGGAGGCCACGACCGTGGTCCCCTAACTCGTCCGCGGCGGCGACCCACCACGGCAGCTTCGGGGGAACCCCTGACCGGGTGCTCGTTGCCCCGGCGCGGGTCCCTGGCCTGACCGTCGGGTGGAGAGCCGTCCCTGCTCTGCCACCGCGCCGTCCCTGCAGCCTTTCCTCCGTGGAGGAAATCCAAGATGGCCGCTGCCATCTTTAGGCACGAGGCCGTGCCTCCTTCACAAATTTAAAGGGACCTGATCCCTTTAACAAGCTTCACCTGTCCTTGATGAGCATGAGCAGGGGAAGTATAAAGGGAAGCTTCCTCTGCTCATTCTCTGACTTGGCAACGTCCTCCTGCGCCTTCTACTCTGCTTGCTTTGGTGAGTTCCTTGAGCTTCGGATCCTTGTTCTTGTTACGTCTTGGTCTTCCCGGTTCCTTACTTCGGATTGGCTTATGGTGATTCTCTGGTGTGTGACTCAGATTGGCAAGCGGTGATTCTCTGGTGTATCTTTGGACTGGCAAGTGGTGATCCCTTGGTGTGTGACCTCGGACTGGTAAGCGGCGACTCTCTGGCACTTGACCTTGGACTCCTCCTGGACTCCGTCTCCAAGGGCCCGCCTAAGTCCCAGTGGTCCGGGTCCCTAAGGGCTCCTCCCGGGAGGACCGCGGACTTCCAGGGCAAAGCTTCAGTCAGCCCTTGCACCGATACAATGACCGATACAATGGACGGCCAATGCCATCTTGTGCTCCTACCATGTGACAGGGGCTGACCAATGACACCGGTAGCCCCTGAGACATAGTAAGGGCAAAGGCTATCGGCGCCATTTTGAATACTGACAGCCAATGGCCCGAGTGCAGGAGATCGCTCCAGGACCCCCGCTGCACCACCAGGGACTTTTGGCAAGTCTTGGGGGGTCAGGAGGGTGGGGGGTTATAGTTAATTAAATTTAAAGGGTTGGGATGGGTTTTTTTTCAACTTTAATGGGAAACGAATACCATATGTAACTAATGGACGAATCGGTGTCCCCCAAAAACGGATGCAATGGATTTGGGTCTCGACGAATACAAAGATCGAATGTATTTATTTATTTATTTATTTAGATTTTTTATATACCGGCATTCGAGACAGCAGTCACATCATGCTGGTTCACATAAAACAGGGGTGCAAAGTAAACATAACAATAACAAAGTGCTGAAAAGGCAGTTACATATAACAAGGTGATAAGAACTTGGCTTAGAGGAAGAGAAAGGACAGGTTATTAATTTACACAAGTAAACGATAGGAGATAAGGTCGACCATAGTGTAGATGGAGATTAGGGGTGGCTTGTAAGTATTACATCAATTGACGTCTGGGAAGGCTTGTATGAATATCCAGGTCTTTAGTCTTTTTTTGAAGGTTGAGATGCATGGTTCTATTCTAAGATTTGAGGGTATGGAGTTCCATAACGGTGGGATGGCTGTAGAGAAAGCTCGGTCTCTTAGTGTGCTGTGTCTGGTAGATTTGGGCGGTGGAACCTGTAGCGAACCCTTGTATGCATCTCTTGTCGGTCTTGACGAATTGTGTAGTCGGAGAGGGATCTGTAGGTCAATGGGAGCCAGTTGGTGGATGTTTTTGTATGTGGTGAGAATGGCCTTGTATATTATTCTAAAGTGTATTGGTAGCCAATGGAGGTTCTTTAGAATAGGAGTTATGTGGTCCCTTCTCCTGGTATTTGTCAGAATTCGTGCAGCTGCATTTTGCACCATCTGAAGCGGTTTGGTGTATGAAGCGGGAAGGCCAAGTAGGATGGTGTTACAATAGTCTAATTTTGAAAAAAGGATTTCTTGCTTGCAGAATGGTTCTGAAATCTTGGGCATAGAAAAGAGGTCTAATTCTTTTCAGAACTTGTAATTGATAGAAACAGTCTTTGGTGGTTTTGTTAATAGTGGCTTTGAAATTCAGGCGATTATCAACTAGGACTCCTAGGTCTCTCACTTGTGTGATTGTTGGCGTGGCTTGCTGTGCAGAGGTAATGGGGTTGTTCTCTGAGGCGATGAGCAGTAGTTCAGTTTTGCTGGAATTTAATACCAGGTTTAGGCTGGTGAGGAGGAGTTTAATTTTTTGAAGGCATGTATCCCAGTAAGCCAGAGTTTTTGCGAAGGAATCCTTAATGGGTATCAGGATAAGATCCTTGTGTTATTGAGCAATTTATTCGAATTGATCTAATCCATCCCTGATGCACATCCCTACTACCTTGTTTGTCTTGCTTACATTCTGCCTAGGTGCCATGCCCCAGATGTACTTCTTTGGGGTCTTGCTAATGTTCTGCCTAGCTGCCATACCCCAGATGTACCACTTTGGGTGTCTTGCTGCCTTTCTGCCAAGCTGACATGCCCTAGATGAACCACTTTGGGGGTCTTCCTGCTACTCTGCCAAGTTGCCTTATCCCAGATTTACCACCTTGACCTTTGATATCTTGCTGCCATTCAGCCTAACCTCCATGCCCAAGACGTATATCCCCTTCATGTTGCCTTAGGATATTCATGCCACAATTGGTGCAACACTTCCTCATCTGTGTTGCTTTTGGGGGTGCATGCCATGGTATCCATTCCCTCTTTTGAAATCTTGGGGTGTTCTTGACACTCTTGCTACTACTTTGCTCCTCTAATCATGCCTTAGAAAATTCCTGCTACTGCTGGTCTTATTATCCACCATTATGGGTTCATGGTGTTCTTCATGACACTTTTAGTGCCACGTTGACATAGTCTTGATGTGTTGGATTTCTCTTTCCCATTTTGATATTATCTACCCACACATTTCATTTGAATTCATTAGAAAACCCCAATTTTAAAACTCAAAATAGGCTGCATGCTTCCCCTATTTACTTTAATGGAAATTAACAAAACAAATTAAACAATTGTTTTTCATTTGAAACTAATGAAATGAATGGAGATGACCTACGAAATGAACAAATGAACTGAAATTAAAATTTTGTCTTTGCTCATCCCTATTCTGAAAGCTAAGGAGATGTGAATAGGCAGACTGGTTAGGGTGTATGGTCTTTATCTATCATCGTTTTCTCTCTTTCTGTGTTCTAGAACAAGAAGCACAAAGGAATAACATTAGGAAATATTTAATCACAGAAAATATGGCAGACACATGGAATGCCTCCCAGCAGAAGAAGTGTAGGAAAAAAACAGAAACTGAATTTAAGAAAGCATGGAATAAGCACAGACGGCCCTTAGTTGGAAAAACGTTAATGTAAAGTCAGAGATTAATTGTAGTCTATGGTATTGGAAAAGGAAGAAATTGGGAAGACTGGATAGGACTTATAAACTTTTTGTGCTGTAAAACTTTCTGTTTCTTTTTCAAAAATTCATTGAAGTACAAGAGGGTCCTAAGGAGGCATATCGGGCTTTTGAGCCAGGAGGTACACTGTCATTGGTTCAATAAAACGTATCCTTCAACTTTCAGTTCACAATAAATGGTTTATATGATACTGATGATTGAGCTTCTCCTTTACTTAAAATCTGTGTGGTCCTGTAGTAGCCAAGTTGCTTTTCTTTTCTTTTTTTAATCATGTGTGAAGAACATCAAAACTATGCAGCACATTCCCTCCTTCTCAGTTGAAAGAGAAACATTCACATGAACTCTGGGCACTTCAGTCCCAAGAAGTTAACATCAGAAGCACTCTTTAGAAATTCACAATTAAGTTGGAAGCCAGATATTTTATGTTGAATGTTTTTGGTATCTTTGTGTTTTAGGTTAACAGTTACTGCACAGACACTTAAAATGATTTACATAAATGTTAACACGACCTGCTGAATGGATAAATAATGGGGAATTTCAAGGTTTACCTTGCGGAGAGCAGCAGCTTTAAAAATTACATTATTTACTGTACAGATTCCTTTAAAGCATATGGGGGGGGAGGGGATGTGATATTCAAATAATATCCAGGCTCTTTTAGCACTTATTCTTTATACAAATTTTCAAAGATAAATTATGTATTGTGCAAGTCTAAAGTTAGCCAGTTAAACTTATCTGGTTAACTCAAAGTTATCCGGGTATATTTAGCTAATTTTCCTAGCCACATATTCTTTCAATATAAGAACACAAGAACATAAGAACATGCCATACTGGGTCAGACCAAGGGTCCATCAAGCCCAGCATCCTGTTTCCAACAGTGGCCAATCCAGGCCATAAGAACCTGGCAAGTACCCAACAACTAAGTCTGTTCCATGTTACTGTTGCTAATTTAGTTATTTATTTATTTATTTATTGTTTTTGTTATACCGAGTTTCATGATAGGCATCACATCAACCCGGTTTACAAACAACAAGGAGTGTAAAGCATAACGTAATGTAAAAAACAATATTTTCAATAAGAACCTTGAACTTTAAATACAGTGAATCAGAAAAAGGGAGAAGGAAAGTTACAAAAAACAAGGAAAATAAACTTGGGATGGAAGGGGAGAAATTGAACAGCACAATATTTACATTTCAGCCTATTGATACATTAGAATAGCAAGTGAAAAAATAAGACTATGAAACGGTACATAGGTAATCAAATGAATAAATATGACACAGTTGTGAATGGTAATAGTATGATAAATATTCAGCAGGAATTAGTGAGAGAGGGTTTGAGGTTGGTTGATTCGTGTTTACATTCCATTATTGCATACGAGTTAGTGCTAGTGAGAGGAGGTTTTATTCAAGGCTTGGAAATGCTTTTTTGAAAAGCCAAGTTTTTAGTCTTTTCCTAAATGTTAAAGAGCATGGCTCTTGTCTCAAATCAGGTGGGATCGAGTTCCAGAGAGCTGGACCTGCTGATGAGAAGGCTCTGAGACTCAAGGATTTATGTTGGTAGGTTTTGGCCTTTGGAATTTGGAGTGACTCTTTGTAGTGTTCCCTGATAGGCCTGGCGGAGGTGAATTTTTTAAGTGGTATTTGTAGGTCGAGTTGCGTGTGTTGGTTGATAGTTTTGTAAATGATGTTAATGGTTTTGTACATGATTCTATAGTGGATCGGAAGCCAATGGAGGTTTTTGAGAATAGGTGAAATGTGGTCAATTTTCCTGGAATTTGTAAGGACTCTGGCTGCAGAGTTCTGAACCATTTGTAAAGGTTTGGTGTAAGAAGCTGGGAGGCCTAATAGTAATGAGTTGCAATAATCTAGTTTGGAAAAGATTATTGCTTGCAAGATTGTTCTGAAGTCCTGAGTGTGAAACAGCGGTTTTATTCTTTTCAGGATATGTAATTTGTAGAAGCAATCTTTGGTGGTTTGGTTAATGAATGTTTTGAGGTTGAGACGATTGTCTAGGATGGCTCCTAAGTCTCTTACGTGGGTTGTTTGAAGGAGTGTGGGTGGTTTAGGAAGTGTGTTATTGTTTTCCGGTGATATGAGCAGGAATTCTGTTTTCGAAGCATTGAGTACAAGGTTTAGACTGTTGAGGAGAAGTTTAATTTCTAATAGGGAACTGTCCCAGTATTCCATTGTTTTTGAGATTGATTCTTTTATAGGGATTACGATCTGTACGTCTTCTGCAAAAAGGAAATGTTTCAGGCTTAATTTTGTAAGTAGTTGGCAGAGTGGTAGCAGGTAGACATTGAAAAGGGTGGGTGAAAGTGATGATCCTTGCGGCACTTCTCTATTAGAAGGGTGGTATTGGGATTCTTTATTATGAATTTTGACTCTGTATCCTCTGTTTTCTAGAAATGTTTTGAACCAGTTTAGTGTGGCACCTGTTAAACCAATGTTTGCCAGCTGTTTTAGAAGAAGGGCGTGGTTGACGGTGTCAAAGGCCGCCGAGAAGTCAAGGAGGATTAGTAAATATGCTTGGCCTTTATCAATACCAGAGAGTAGGTAGTCCATGAGTGAAATTAGTAGCGTTTCGGTGCTTGCGGCTTTGCGAAAACCATATTGGTTTGGAGACAGAATACTGTGGTCCTCTAGGTAGTTGGATAGTTGGGTGTTTACCAGTTTTTCCATGATTTTAGCTATAAATGGTAGGTTGGAAATAGGGCGGAAGTTGTTGGGATCACATGCATTTAGATTTGGTTTTTTTAGCAGTGGCTTGATTGAGGCAGTTTTTAGGTCATCTGGGTAGATGCCATGTGATAAGGAGCAGTTTATAATATCTGCTAGGGTTTTTGCTATTGTGTCCTGGATAAGAAGAAGCATTTTGGTAGGGATTTGATCAAATGGGTGTGATGACGGTTTCATTCTTTTTAATACATTTTGTATCTCTGTGATTGTGATGGGTTCAAAGGCATTAAGCTGGATGTCTTTATTTTGGGGAAGATATGTGTTATCTGGAGACGTAGTGTTTGGAATCAGCTGATTAAGGAGATCCGATATTTTTTTGTTAAAATGAAGAGCCAATTTGTCTGCTTTAGTCTGGGCTTGTTCGGGTGGTATATCTGGAGTGATAGGTTTAGTGAGGCTGAAAACGAAGGCGAATAGAGCTTTTGAGTCAAAGCTGAGATGATGAACCTTTCGGGCATAGTAGTCTCTTTTGATTTTCAACGTGGTACTTTTGTAAAGATGGAGTGATCGTTTGTAATCAGAGAGTGAGGCTGGTGAAGGGGATTTGCGCCATTTTCTTTCTTTTTGCCGAAGAAATTGTTTGAGTTTTCGTAGTTCATCATTATACCAGGGATGTCGTTTGGATGTATTAGCAGACCTTGTTTTGGTTGTCAGTGGGCAGAGAGTGTTTGCTATAGATTTTGTTATCCAGATATATTTATCTTACCTAACTTTCTCATTTTTGTCATTGTTTTCTTAATCAGTCATTATCTAGTGAGTAGTATTTGTATGTTTACTGTACCCTAAAACAACGGTTTTCAGCCCTGTCCTGGGGCATACTTAACCCGTCTGGTTTTCAGGGTAACCTGAATAAATATGCAATAGGTAGTTTGTCTGTACTTGATCGTCAATGAATGCAAATATATCTGATGCATATCCATTATGGGGTAGATTTTAAAAGGGTTACATGCAGAAGTTATATGCGTAACCCTTTGAAACTCCCCCTGCGCGCACAAGCCCCGGGACGTGCGTAATAGCAGTGGCTATTTTCTAAGTCACAAGCCCCGGGACGTGCTAATAGCAGTGGCTATTTTCTAAGTCAACTTAATTAATAGCAGGTAATGGACTTCTCCTCCAAGAACTTATCCAATCACTTTTTAAACACAGCTACACTAACTACACTGACCATATCCTCTGGCAACAAATTCCAGAGTTTAATTGTGCGTTGAGTGAAAAAGAACTTTCTCCGATTAGTCTTAAATGTGCTACTTGTTAACTTCATGGAGTGCCCCCTAGTCTTTCTATTATCCGAAAGAGTAAATAACTGATTCACATTTACCCATTCTAGACCTCTCATGATTTTAAACACCTCTATCATATCCCCCCTCAGTCGTCTCTTCTCCAAGCTGAAAAGTCCTAACGTTTTTAGTCTTTCCTCATAGGGGAGCTGTTCCATTCTCTTTATCATTTTGGTCGCCCTTCTCTGTACCTTCTCCATCGCAACTATATCTATCTCCTAGTCTTTTATGTGGGCAGTTGGAGGAGTAAAATAGTGTGTATGTTTATGAAAATGTTGCATACATGTCCTAGTTTCCTTTCCCAACTGAAACCCATTTCTGGGAATATTTCCTCACAGTCTAGTTAAAAGTGTGAATGCTATGGAAGATGGCATGCATATTTAGCTGGCCAGAGAAGAGTAATTATTAGTCAAGCCATTTTACTTGAGTAAATAAGTATTTATCCAAGTAAATGGCCTTGAAATCTCTCCTCCTACTACTCATTAACTCATATCTTTGATAATTTATCTTACCTAACTTTCTCATTTTTGTCATTGTTTTCTTAATCAGTCATTATCTAGTGAGTAGTATTTGTATGTTTACTGTACCCTAAAACAACGGTTTTCAGCCCTATCCTGGGGCATACTTAACCAGTCTGGTTTTCAGGGTAACCTGAATAAATATGCAATAGGTAGTTTGTCTATACTTGATCGTCAATGAATGCAAATATATCTGATGCATATCCATTATGGGGTAGATTTTAAAAGGGTTACATGCAGAAGTTATACGCGTAACCCTTTGAAACCCCCCCTGCGCGCACAAGCCCCGGGACGTGCGTAAGTCCCGGGGCTTTGCTAGGGGGGCGTGTTGGGGCGTGTTGGGGGGCGGCGCGACATTCGGACGTTCCGTGGGGGTGTGGTTCCGACCCAGGGGTGTTTCACGGGCGTGGCCGAGGCCTCTGAAATCGCTCCTGGGCCAGGGAATCGCGCGGCGGTGGCCGACCAGCGTGCGCGAGTTTCGCCTGCCTATGGCAGGCGTAACTTTCGTGATATAGGTTGGGGGTGTAGATAGGGCTGGGGGGTGGGTTAGGTAGGGGAAGGTCGGGGAAGGTGGGGGGAGGCCGAAGGAAAGTTCTCTCCGAGGCCGCTCCGAATTCGGAGCGGCCTCGGAGGGAACGGGCAGCGCGCGCAGGGCTCGGCGCGTGCAAGTTGCACAAATGTGCACCCCCTTGCGCACCGACCCTGGATTTTATAAGATACGCGCGGCTACGCACGTATCTTATATAATCCGGCGTACTTTTCTAAAATCTACCCCATACTTATCCTGACAACCAGACTGGTTAGGTATGCCTCCAAACAGAATTAAGTGCCAGTGCTTTAAAGAAGCCATCTATATTTTTTGGAATAGTTTTGCTACAAACAACAATATGTATGCAGCACTTTGAATATGTATACCTTGTAGGCAATTTTCAAAGGGTAAGGTATGCACATAATAATGTGTGCAAGTAGTTTACAAAAACTTGGCTGTTCAAAATTGTCCCCATTGTGGTTGGTGACACCAATTGATTAGACTCATGTACTGGGTTCCGGAAGGAGCTGTGGTCTGTGGTCTGTGGTCTGTGGTCCATGACTGAGGACTGCTGCTGCATTGGTGGTGCTGGTTGAGAAGAGAGTTAGAAAAGCCCCAGGTAGTTGTAAATTAAGTCTCTGGCATCAAAGATCAGTAGAAGTTAATTCCAATTGAACTGAAAGCCCAAATGAGTAGGAAGAGGGAACTTCTAAGGTTACAGATAGATGTGCAGGTATATATATAGCCACCTAATTTGTGATCTAATGATTCACTTTTGATCTTGTGAGTGAAGTCCTGAACATATAAAAAATGTCCATTCCAACCATCCCTGGCTCTGGTTAGTGTAAGACTTTCCCTGGGCATCACAGCAAATAAGCTGTGACAGAGATTTAAAAAAAACACATTTCCAATATTTCCTGCAATGAATTGTTAAACAAGGCCTATCTGATATCTGAAAAGTGCATGTTATTGAACCTGTAGAGGTCTGCACAATAGGCAGAGGCCCAATTGTGTTGGATCTGTCTGCCTCCAAGGTGCTTAATCAACAAAGGACTGCTGGTTTATTTTATTGAGGCCTTAACCAAGAGCTTCCGATGTGCCTAGCTATGATTTGATATGAAGTTCAGCCATAGAATGATGGTATATCACAAACCTGTGCTGATATGCCTGCAAAGGCTTTCCTGACCATCCTTATCAACTGCTAGCCAGATAGATGGCCAGGGCTGTTCCTACTGAAGTGTATTACCAGCACATTAGGACATACAAGCATGCCCAATTGCTGCTGAAGTAAATTAGTAAGCTGTTCCTATATCATGCCATGCTTCCTCCTACCTCATTTATGTTCCCCCATCCTTCATACATGAACACCCAGCATTACAAGGAAGCTTCCATGTGCTCTCATGCTTGTATGCTTGCCAGTCCAACAAAAAAGCCCTATGACCCAGACCATCCTTTGCCACTGTGGCAAATCTTACTAGATAAACGAAGCTTGACCGACGTGCCGCAAATGCGCAGTAGAGACCAGCTCTACCGCGCATGTGCAGGCGAGCACGTCGGTCTGAGCCAGCGTCAGAAAGAAAAAAAAGGCGGCGTCCAGTGGCGGTAGCGAGCGGCGGCGGTACCGGCAGCGGGCGGTAGCGAGCGGCGGCGGCGATAGCGACGGCGGTAGCGGGCGGCGTCCAGTGGCAGCAGCGGGCGGCGACGGCGGTAGCGAGCGGCGGCGGTACCGGCAGCGGGCGGTAGCGAGCGGCGGTAGCGGGCGGCGGTGGCGGTAGCGAGCGGCGGTGACGGCGGTAGCGGGCGGCGGTAGCGGCCAGTAGCGAGGGAGGGAGAAGAGAGAGAGAGAGGGAGGGACGGACTGAGTGGGAGGGAGGGACGGAGAGAGAGAGTGGGAGGGAGTGACTGAGTGAGAGGGAGGGACTGAGTGGGAGGGAGGGATTGAGTGAGGGGGAGGGAGGGAGTGGGACTGAGGGAGAGGGAGAGGGAGGACTGAGGGAGAGGGGGGACTGAGTGAGAGGGAGTGGGACTGAGGGAGGGAGTGGGACTGGGAGAGAGAGGGAGGGAGTGGGACTGAGGGAGAGTGAGTGGGACTGAGTGAGTGAGAGGGAGGGAGAGGGGAGGGAGTGACTGAGTGAGAGGGAGGGACTGAGTGGGAGGGAGGGATTGAGTGAGGGGGAGGGACTGGGGGGGATTGAGTGAGAGGGAGTGAGTGGGACTGAGGGAGGGAGTGGGACTGAGGGAGAGGACGGAGGGAGTGGGACTGAGTGAGAGTGAGTGGGACTGAGTGAGTGAGAGGGAGGGAGAGAGGGGGAGGGAGTGAGTGAGACTGAGTGGGAGGGAGGGACTGACTGAGTGAGAGGAGAGGGAGGGTGGGGAGGAGTGGGTGAGGGAGGGAGGGAGGTAGGGGGTGGTGAAGAGTGAGGGGAGAGAGAATGAGGGGGCGGTGAGAGACAGAGGGATGTAGCCCGTTTTAACGGGCTTAACGGCTTGTCTAAAATAAACAAAGGAAATGTTAAGGAGGAGGTATACTCGTTTCTTTCACTTCCTCTCTGACATAAGATGCAAATGCTGGGAATTTCCAATGTCTGATCTTTTATATTGCCGCATCTCAAATCCCAGACTGAGCAGAAATAGTTGCTGCCCTTTTCTAAATGAATGTGAACAAAAGGGACTTTTGTCAATTCCCACTTGAAACAGGGATTGCTTGAGTAGCACTGAAACCTAGTAGCAGGTTGAACGGAGAGATTGTTATGCACGAAAAGATGAAATATGTTATGTGGCCTAATTTCCAAATACTTCTTGATATTCTGAAAAAGGGGTATGTATGTATTTGATTAGAAATAACATGAAAAACACAGAAAAAGGAGTTAAAATGTCTTTGGCATACAGTGCAGGGAAACACAGACAGCACAAAGTTTTGAAAAACCCTCATGGCATACTTGTGTGGTTAATCACAAACAGCACAAAGGCCTTGACAGTAAGAAGGAAAACCATAAAGGAGATCAGGTGGAAGGAGAAACTTGTATTATTTTTTCTTTTTACAAATTTTTCTTTTCTGGGAACAAAACAAACAGGGTGGGAGAACTAGGCTGATATCCAAACAACAAACAAACAACACGGACACACCAAATCTCCCATGCTAATTGGCATAGATATGGTAGGCAGTCATATTAACAGCACGACCCTAAAGATGGTCTATCAGGGCATAGCAGGTAGGCAGATCAGTAGTAGTAAGACCTCTAAGATGATATACCAGGGACTGCCAGGTAGGCAGAGTGGGAGCAGCAAGACCTCTAAGGGCTGGCAGGAGGCATGTGCTTCCTGTCTTTGACGCTGAGTCTAATTCTCTAATGTGCAGTTGCTATAATGAATGCTAAATGGAATGAAAGCCTGAATAGAGTAGTTTTGAACAGTAAGCATAAATCTCTGCTAGAGTGTGCCAGAGATTTACTTGTAGCACATGCATTATGAGATGCTTCCTGAGGGGTGGAAAGGGATTTGGGAGATCAGGATGCAATTAATGAGGTGGTGGGGGGGCTTTGATGAGGGGATTTTGATGTTTTGGGTGGAGATCCTGGTTGTTGGTGGATGCCTGGATGTTGTGGGGGGGGGGGAGCAGTCTTGATGAGGGGGTCTTAGCCTTGTTCAGGGGGAGATTGGAGGTTGGGCCAATCTTCATGGGAGAGTAGAGGTGGGGGATGAAGTCCCTTGTGCTAACCACCCCTTTCTCGTTCAGCTAGTTAGAATGGTGGATTTTGATATGCACTACATGCACACTACTCTTTTTGGGTTAGCATGCATGTCTTTTTTTGCGCATTCACTAAAGAGGTTTTATTTTAGTGGGGGCAAACAATGTAGTACATCTCATGTTAACCAATGTTCTAGCCCAAGAGTTAGTGTATAGACCTTATTTTCAGATGTAAATGATATATATTATAAACTGGTGTAATCTATGAACGTTTGATTGGAAAATAGATTTTAGTGGTGAAAATTAATGCGAGTGCTTTTCTTTTGAATAAATAAAAGTTCTATTTTCTTGGCAATTATAAAGTATGTGCTGGTGTCTTTCTTTTTGTAAGAGAAATACAGGAGAATGAATTCTACTTCTAAGGCATCTCTCGTCTCTGAGACCACATGGGGAGGATTCCCCTAGGATCCAATCCTTGAGATATTTCCTGTAGATCAGGGGTGGCCAACTCTGGTCCTTAAGAGCCACAAACAGGCCTGATTTTCAGGATATCCACAATGAATATGTATGAGATATATCTGCATGCATAACCTCCATTGTATTTAAATCTATCTCATGCATATTCGTTGTGGATTTCCTGAAAACCAGGCCAGTTTCTGGCTTTTGAGTACCAGACTTGGCCATCCTTGCTATAGAAGCTTATAGTATCATAGCAAAGGCATATGCTAAAGCAATGTTCTCAACCTTTACAAGCCCAAGGAGCATTTGGATTAATACAAATGTTCTATGGCACACCAACTTCGTTGAACAGGCATTGTGAACATGAAGAGAACTCACATTTATTTATTTACCTTGAGATCCATATTCAGAAGCACTTAGCTGGCTAACTCAGAAGAAAGAGGAATCCAGATCGGTATGTGTACTCCAACAATCTACAGCAGTTGGAGCCATCACAGCAGCCATCAAGAGACATTGGCATATATTATCGCTTCATGAAGTTTTTAAAGAACCACCCATGTTTGCCACAACACGAGGCAAGAACATCAGAGACATATTAGTACACTTCACAATTGCAGCAAGAAAGTCCGGTGGTGGTCATTATAGGACATCAAGCTTGTGGGCATTGCATTTGGTGCCAACAATCAATCATTGGCAAAAAATGGGAGGACCCAGTTGGGTCCTCCCATTTTCCATTTCTCCAAACCCCATATCCTCCCAAAATGGGAGGATATGGGGTTTGGAGAAAATCTAACACAGACTGCAACTCGAGCAATGTCATCTATGCAGTGCTATGTCCATGTCCCAAATTATATATTGGGCGTACCTCCCAGCCAGTCAAAGTGAGATTGGGAGAACATAAATCGCGTTTCAATATGTCTAACTCCACGGCACCTATGGTTCAACATTTGCAAGATGCTGGACACAAGTTTGCAGAAATGCAGTGGACTATTTTGGAGCAAGTCAGTACTTCTATGAGAGGGAGAGATTTGAATATTAAATTGAACTACCTTGAAGCATTCTGGATTAATATTTTAAATACTTCCCATGCACTATTGAATATGTCTCTAAATTTAGCCAGAGAAGTTTATCTGACTAACTGGGTAATGCATTAATCCACTGTAGTGCTCTAACATGTATTAAACAGCTTATTTCGCTCTGTAGAGCACTGTTGCGACAATATTGCGCAACATACACAATAATTTGCATGGCCTTGCCCTGGTTCCCTCCACTATTACCTTGATCTGCTTTACATGTGATTTACATTCATGCATAAATCAAATGAATGCAAAGAATGTCATTAATAGGCAATTTTGTGTTAATATTTTATCACAGTTGACCGAAAAAGTGGTCAACCAACGTTATAATATCAGCTCCTGGGGGACTGATGTGGGAGTCCCAGCACGCTAACACGGGTCCTGAGGCTCCAGTGTAACATTTAAAGCACCATGCAAATGGTGAAAAAAGTGCAGTGGCAAAATGTAACAACTGAGCCGGGGTCAGTGGCAGCTCCGATAACTGAAAGTAAACAAAAAGAATACATTTGATATGCAGCACCCCAGCCCCAAAGGTTTTCAAAAAAATACCCCAATAGAAAAGAAAACTCATTGGGGTAGATTTTGAAAGGGTTGCGCATGGTATATACGCACGTAACCCTTTAAAAACCCTCCTGCATGTGCCGAGCCTATTTTGCATAGGCTTGGCGGCGTGCCAAGCCCCAGGACGTGCATATTTCCTGGGGCTTTGAAAAAGGGCCGGGAAGTGGGCGGAGGCCAGAGGCAGGCGTAAATACTTGAAATAAGGTAGGGGAGATTTAGGTAGGGCTGGGGGGGTGGGTTAGATAGGGGAAGGGAGGGGAAGGTGGGGGGGAGCAGAAGAAAAGTTCCCTCCAAGGCCGCTCTGATTTCAGAGTGGCCTTTGAGGGAATGGGGAAAGCCATCAGGGCTCCCCTAGGACTCAGCGCGCGCAAGGTGCACAAGTGTGCACCCCTTGCGCGCGCTGACCCTGGATTTTATAGCATGCGCGCGGCAGCGCGCGCATGCTATAAAATGCGCTTCTTTAAAAACCTACCCCATTGGGTTATAGTCTGCCCAGGCACCCTCTCCCCCAAAAGGTATTAAGTAACATCATTGGGATTCAGTGGCCCTCCTTTCCCTGGACCTGCAGCTAAACGTTCATCCCCAACAACCCTCATGCGTGCCCTGAACATTTAAAAGAGGAATAAGCTCCTATAATGTGGCCCAATAGGCTCCCTTGCACCTGGCCCAGTCAATGTCATTTTTCAAAATGGCGCTGACCTGACTTTGCCCCATCATGTGACTGGGGTAAGGTCCGGGATCAGACCTAGGTGTTATAACCCCTGTGATTTTTCTTTACTATTGGGGTGGAGGGTCACCCTGAACCCCAATGATTTTTCTTTATTATTGGGGTGGAGGGTCATCCTGAACCCCAATGATTTTGTTTAAAATTTCGGTGTGGTGGTGGTGGTGGGGGTCGGGGGGGGGGGGGGGGGCCGGCCCCATGAGTCAAATGTATTTTTCTTCTTTTTTCCAGTGTCAGCAGCCAGCCTTTTAAGGATAAAGGGCTGCAAGCGCATTGTTTTGTCCTGCAGTGTTTGGCCACGAGATAAAACAACGCGTCACAGAGCGTGTTTCTGGGGGATGGACCCCACTGTTGCAATGACACCACCCGCAACAGTGGGACCCCTCCTATGAAAAAAATTGCAGCTTAATGCATCTAAGTGTAACTTTGCTCTCCAGACTGTTTCTGGATATGAACCTCCTTATATTTCACAGATTCCAGTAAAAATAAAAAAAAAAATAATAACCTGTTCATTTCAAATTCTATTGTCGACATTCATAAACAAACAACAATATAGCCAAAAGAATTGCTAAGGAAGTATTGAAAGCCCCACCAGTCTCTCTTTAGAATTTTGAAACAAAGAAAGTAGAAGGCTAGAGACAAACATGGACCTGTCACAATAAACAGGGTTGGATTTCCCATTAGGTAGTATATGCACTTGTCTAGAGGTGCCTTCTGTTGAGAGGCAGCCATGTGCTTTTCAAGATGAGTTTGAGGTGAAAGACGGTCAACCAGAGAAGGGAGGAGGAGCTGCCCACTGATCACACTGCATCTTTGGAGAGGCCTGCCCTTTTTAGCAATAGCTTCTGCTCCTGGACTTTAAGAGTGACTGAGAGGTAAATTCAATCCTGACAATGGAGCAGCATTCCAGCAGCTTTTAAAAATGACTGACACATCTGTGTCTGGGCAGACGGCTCCAGCAATATCACCAATACCCGCTTTAAGCAGGTATGGATATATATATAGAGAGAGAGAGAAAGAGAAATATGTGTAGTCCTAATCCCAATCAGATCTTGGATATAGTGGTTCACTGGGAAGCTCACAGATCAGAGCAGGCCCATGACTTCCCTGGGGTTCTTGTACAGGGGGAAAAGACATCCCTTTCAAGGCCCCTAGCATTTCCTCCTACAGGGATGCCTCCTCTCTTTAGTCCTGTCAATGTCAAAAACACCACTTGGACTCCAATATTGCAGTCCAAAATATAAAAGTTCTTTTCCTGGTGCTGAAGATGGGCAACATAAATTCCAAAATTACTGATATACTAGTGAATAATGCACCATACTGCACACAAGTCCCCACAAGGTTCAAACATATTCTCAATCTCATTTAACAGTTCTTGCTGAAGGAATTCTTTGTATTTCCCACTGTCTGGGTGCTTTTTCCAACTGTTTTCTCTTGTTTGCTAATCCTATTCTTTAAATACATGTTTCTCTTGTTTTACAATTTCTGTTGCTTCTTTCCCCATGTTTGTTGGTGGATCTCCACTAGTTTTTCTATTTGTCAGAATGCTTGCCAAGTTTAAGGATGGATGCTGTGGCCATTTATTTTCATACTTCAGGATTTTTTTGGGATATTTATGTCTGTTGATGCTTGGGATGCATTTTTAAAAGATTTACAGGCATACGCATGCTCGTCAAATTTTCAAAACAGCTCACACATATACATTTATTTATTATTTATTTAATTCCTTTTGATATACCGATACTCAAGACACATGTCTTATCGTAACGGTTTACAGCGAAACAAAGGGATAACCAGCGATATAGGCGAAAGTTACAAAGAACAAGGAGATGAATACAGGACAACTAAGATAGGTAGAATTAGCTTAACATAGCGCTAAGATAGAGTAAGCAACAAGCAATTCAAATTTTAAAATTTTAAAAATTTTAAAAAATGGTAAACAACAAGCAATTTAAATAGTAACTTGGCATGAGACTTGGATGGCACTCAAACAGTTCTTCAAGGGGTAATTAAATCTATACAGAGCAATGAAAGGAAAAAAATGGGTGAAAATCTATACATTAAATCTATTATTTATTGTATTTACATTTTTTATATAGCGTCATTCCATGTGAGAATCACTAGTTCATAATGGTTTACAGTTAAAAACATTCAAAATATGTGTGCTACAAGGTGAATAAACATTAAAAAAAACCCAGAAGTAATACAATGGTAGACATCAAACATGAAAACAGAGCTAGAATATAGAGGTTTGCAAGGGGGGGTTATTGTACAAGAGTTATTTAGGTTATCTGAGTCATGGGTGTTCTGACAAGTAGAAGGCATTTTTGAATAGCCAAGTTTTTAAGTCGCTTTTGAATTTCTTTTTATCTGTTAATGTTTGAAGTTCTCCTGGCATGGAATTCCAAAGTTTTGGGCCAGCAATTGAAATCACTCTATCTCTAGTTAGCATTAGATGAGAGTCTCACATATATCCACTTTGTGAGTAAAACTATGTGTGAAAAAATGGGTGTGTTAGGGCTGTGTTGTTTCCATATA
This sequence comes from Rhinatrema bivittatum, assembly GCF_901001135.1. NCBI lineage: Eukaryota > Metazoa > Chordata > Amphibia > Gymnophiona > Rhinatrematidae > Rhinatrema > Rhinatrema bivittatum. The sequence continues at coordinate 94,093,504 of NC_042617.1, read as the reverse complement.
CCTGTATAGGCATGTGCATTCGTTGCTCCATTCGTTTATTTGCTTTGGCAGTACACACATATCTAATGAATGAATAGCGTGCACACAGAAACAAATGGCTTAAAAGCAACTTACTCAGGAGCCTCATCAACATGTGAGCAAGGAAATACATTTCTACTGCTGAAATGTGAGGCTTGGAAAGGAGAAATGTTTTAAAAGAAGCCTATCTAGTGGCTGCTGACTCACAAAGATTGTGGACAAGAACATTGTGTGACCACACAACATTAGCAGGCCTCTCCAGCATGTGGCGAGAAAGGCATGCCCTGGCACTCTGGCGTCTACACCTAATAGTACAAGCCATTTGGCAGACCCTCATTGTCCCAGTGGGTTGATGCAAAACAGAGCCAGAGGGTAATTAGCAAAAGAAGCATGTGCTTACCTACAAGCCTACCGTCACCATAGAGGCCTTTCTCAAAATCTTCAAAGAGGCCTGATTACCTATAAATGAATTATGTGCTTATCCCAGGTACCTGGTCACAATGTCGAGGATGTTCAGTCATGCATCACAGACCATTTGCATGTTCATGGAGTGGAAGAGCTTTCTGTTGCAGTAGATCTCCTCCCTGTTATGCAATCCAGTGACCTGGATTGCAAACTGGTTGACGGACAGAAGACAATGCGTGATGGTAAATGGAACTTTCTCTGAAGAGAGAGCGGTTTTAAGTGGTGTACCGCAAGGATCGGTGTTGGGACCGGTCCTGTTCAATATCTTTGTGAGCGACATTGCGGACGGGATAGAAGGTAAGGTTTGTCTTTTTGCGGACGACACTAAGATCTGCAACAGAGTGGACACGCCGGAAGGAGTGGAGAGAATGAGACGGGATTTAAGGAAGCTGGAAGAGTGGTCGAAGATATGGCAGCTGAAATTCAATGCCAAGAAGTGCAAAGTCATGCATTTGGGGAGTGGAAATCCGAATGAACTGTATTCGATGGGGGGGGAAAGGCTGATGTGCACGGAGCAGGAGAGAGACCTTGGGGTGATAGTGTCTAATGATATGAAGTCGGCGAAACAATGCGACAAGGCGATTGTAAAAGCCAGAAGAATGCTGGGATGCATAGAGAGAGGAATATCGAGTAAGAAAAGGGAAGTGATAATCCCCTTGTACAGGTCCTTGGTGAGGCCTCACCTGGAGTACTGTGTTCAGTTCTGGAGACCGTATCTACAAAGAGACAAGGACAAGTTGGAGGCGGTACAGAGAAGGGCGACCAGGAAGGTGGAGGGTCTTCATCGGTTGACATACGAGGAGAGATTGAAGAATCTAAATATGTACACCCTGGAGGAAAGGAGGAGCAGGGGTGATATGATTCAAACTTTCAGATACTTGAAAAACTTTAACGATCCAAAGACAATGACAAACCTTTTCCAACAGAAAAAAATCAGCAGAACCAGAGGTCACGAGCTGAGGCTCCAAGGAGGAAGACTAAGAACCAATGTCAGGAAGAATTTCTTCACGGAGAGAGTGGTGGATGCCTGGAATGCCCTTCCGGAGGAAGTGGTGAAGTCCAAAACTGTGAAGCACTTCAAAGGGGCATGGGATAAATATTGTGGATCCATCAGGTCCAGAGGACGCATATAAAGAGCAGGTAGTAAAATACTGCACGGAGCGGCAGTAGCCACAGAGGCATTCACGGAGCGGGATGCCAGTGGCCAGTGGTAGGTGTCCACCTTCATGGAGCGGAAGGATGTAGGGCTGTCATCTCCCAATTAAATAAAAAACAAAAACAAAAAACAAAACAGGGATGGGATCCATCAGGTCTAGAGGACACATATAAAGAGCAGGTAGTAAAATACTGCACGGAGCGGCAGTAGCCACAGAGGCATTCACGGAGCGGGATGCCAGTGGCCAGTGGTAGGTGTCCATATAAAGAGCAGGTAGTAAAATACTGCACAGAGCGGCAGTAGCCACAGAGGCATTCACGGAGCGGGATGCCAGTGGCCAGTGGTAGGTGTCCACCTTCACGGAGCGGAAGGATGGAGGGCTGTCATCTCCCAATTAAATAAATAATAAAAAAACCCAGGGATGGGATCCATCAGTTCTAGAGGACGCATATAAAGAGCAGGTAGTAAAACACTGCATGGAGCGGCAGTAGCCACAGAGGCATTAACGGAGCGGGATGCCAGTGGCCGGTGGTAGGTGTCCACCTTCACAGAGTAGAAGGATGAAGGGCATCCATCTCCCAATTAAAAAAGAAAAGAAAAAAAAGAAAAAAAAACAGGGATGGGTTCATGGGCTTATAGGTATTACCAATTATTAGGCTTTTCAATATTTGATGATAGTTAATGTGACTTTCAAGGCATTCTTCACTTTCGGTGCATGTCCGGCATGACTCCTTGCTTCAATGACAGGGGAAAAGAAAAACTGATACTTCACACATTTCCAGCATTGCCCTCTGCTTCATGGCAGAGAGCTATGCTGCCGCTTACCCAACTAATCAAACTTAATATTTCACTTGGAAGCAGCTCCAGCACTGCTCTCTACATTAATGGTGGGGGTGAAAAGGGAATTAGAACATAAGGTTACTAAGAGCCAAGAGAAACAGTTAAGTATGAGAACAAATGTGTGAAGCTTGCTGGGCAGACTGGATGGACCGGTTGGTCTTCTTCTGCCGTCATTTCTATGTTTCTATGTTTCTATGTTTCTATGTTATGTGGTGGGATGATGGCTATGTGAATTCAGTCGATAGCTCCTACTACATTTGGAAAATGCACAATGCCATAAAAGGCTGTCTTGATATCCATCAAGTGCTGTCTGTCCCAAGGGAATACTATATAGCAATCAAGGCGGTCAGATACAGCTGTTATGACCTGGCCCAGACAGCAGGAAAAAGTGTTTTGGAACATTCCCCTAGCTATCTTTACTGTCATTTGGAAAGGGCCAGATGTCAGGAAATGCAAGGTGGCCACTAGTTTGGTGAGCCCAGGTATAGCATGAGATCGTTCTGTGACCAGAACCAGATCCTCTCTGATTTAATCATATAATTCCATTATAGCCCAAGAGGTGAGGTGATACCTGCTTACCACATAATTTTCTGGTATGTCTAGCAAAGAGGTTTGTGAAGGAAACACTTTCCACAAACATAATAGATGTAGGATGGCAGGCCAAGTGGGATCAGCTGTTTTGGTTGGCCCAGGATGATCTCGTAGGTGTGCTTGCAATAAGGCCCAAAATTATTGCACATGGTAATAGCTGTGAACCGTGGAAACCACCGAACATGAATGATAAAAGCTTTTTGCCCTATACTGCCCCAAAAAAAGTGTAGTTATTTCTGATATTAATTCCTGCCTTACTGTGCATTAATTGGATTAAGGATGTAGTAGAAGATTCTCTTTTGCATATACTCCTCCCACTCTCCTTCCACTTGCATACTCAAGTGTGTATTTGCATACGCAATTATGTTGCAGTATTTATCACATGAGTTAGGGCTTCATCGCGCATTAGGCCATTATCGCGTGCTTTAAGGCCCTATTGCAAAATGATAAATGACCTGGAGAGTTAGCAACCCATAAAAAGCCACCATAAGGCACCACAATCATGGGCTGATGTAATAAGATGCATTGAGCAGAGTGCACAGTTTAATCCCTAGTTGTGTGCATAGACTTTGTGTGCAAACCTTACTATCAACGCAACAATGTAGGTCTGCACATAAAAAAATCTCCAAGGTTTTCACGCACAGGAAGCAGCCCTCTTTCAAAGAAAAGGAGGCTGTAAAATGAGGGGTCCTGAGATGAGGGTGAAAGAGACTAGACTCAGGGATAATCTAAAGAACGTTTTCTTTACAAAGAGGATAGTGTATTTATTGCACAGACTCCTAATGGAGACAAGGAGAGTATCTGAATTCAATAAAGCAGAGATAATTACAAGGGTTTCTGAGAGAATGGTAAGTATTGTAGAGTTGAATAGATGATGTTGATAGGCTAATGGTGCTTTTCTGTGGTCATGTTTCTATGTTTTAGTATGTATGTGCTATATTTCTATTTATTAAAATATATTAATTGCTTGTATCAAAGCCCTAAGCAATATACATAACAATACACATAATTAGTACAAGTATACATGCTTAAAACAAACTTAAACCAATTGGGGGAATGTCCCAAAACACTTTTTCCCGCTGTCTGGGCCAGGTCATAATAGCTGTACACGGCCATCTTGATTGCTACATAGTATTCCCTCAGGACAGGCAGCACTTGATGGATATCAAGACAGCCTTTTAGCACAAATATACATGCTTAAAACAAACTTAAACCCAGGAATAAGACAAACTATAACCTAAGATGCGTAAAGGTTAGTGTACTTTCATGTATATTCAATGCTAACAATGGCATTAGCTATTACCCCCCAGTGCAGAAAGTTGTGCTAGCTTACCTTAAGGCCGATATTGTAAAGTGCACTCAGCTGAGCACACAGTTTAATCTGCTGTTGGATGCACGTTTTTGACACGCGTCCACTACCCCTTATACTGTAAGGCAGAGCTTTCCAAAGTGTGTGTCGGGACACATTAGTGTGTCGCCTGTAGTGTGGAGGTGTGTCGCCCGGTCCACAGGGCCGGCAGAAGCAGGGAACTATAGCAGGAAGATCGGCGGGCAGTGGTGGAGCTTACATCACCACGGCCCGAAGAAAAGGGTCACGTTCACTCCTCCTCCTTCCTGCCTGTGCAGCCCTGGAAGAAAAACATTGCCGGAGCCGCGTGGGCAGGAAGGAGGAGGAGCATCTGCTGCATACAGAAGAAGAGCAGCATTAATGGACCGTTGCGGATCCCACGTCGCGACGGCCCGAGAAGAGGAGGAAACCCGATAGCAGGGCCGCTGCGGATCCCATGTCGCGGCAGCCCGAGAAGAGGAGGAAACCCGATAGCAGGGCCGCTGCAGATCCCATGTCACGGCCAGGGAAGATCAGGGCCTCTGAAGAGCCCATCCTTCGGCAACCCGTGCAGAGGGACAGCATGTGCCAGTGAGAGCCTGTGCTTGAGTAGGAGTGAGAGAGCCTGTGTGTGTGAGAGTGAGACAGCATGTGCACGAGAGAGACAGTATGTATGTATGTATGTATGAGAGAGAGGCATGTGAGAGCTGTGGATGTGTGAGATTGCATGTGAGTGAGAGCCTGTGTGTGTGAGAATGTGTGAGATAGCGTGTGAGAATGAGAACCTGATTGTGTGTTTGAGGGAAGACAGATGGAGAGAAAAGAAATAGAAAAAAAGACCCTGTAAAAGGAATTGGCAAAAAAACAAAGGAAAGGTGGAAAAAAAAGCCTGTGACCAACCGATTAGAAAACTAAGATCAGACAGCAAAGGTAAAAAAAAAAATTACTTTTTAGTGATTGGCACATGTAATCTTTGGGAATGTGCAAGAGTAGCACTTTCTCTATGCCGATCTCACAATGTACGAGATCAGCATGGAGAAAGTGGAAGCCTGCAAATATTTATTATGAGATAGGTTGTGTTGTGAAACATTTTATTTATGTATATATTTAAGGAAACATACATAAATTGTTGAAATACATTTTGTTCGTTTAACCTTTAACTTCTGGTTTGCTGGTAGACTGAATTACTGTGTCACGAAATTATGTTTGTCTAAAAAGTGTGTCACCAACATGAAAAGTTTGGAAAGCTCTGCTGTAAGGTTTAGCAGGTTGAAAACTCGCATCCAACCCCTGCCGAAACTAATAGTGCTCATTACATGCATGTTGATGAGGCTATTAGTCATTCACCCAAGATACCAAAAAAAAATGTGCTACCGATCTCACATTTTTGCTCAGAAATTAGCACCTAATTTATGAGCTAATTTCTGAGCAGCTGGAAAAAATGTACAGAAAAGCAGAAAATACTGCTTTTCTGTACATCCTCTGATTTAATATCATAGCAATATTAAGTTGGAGGAACCAAAAGGTAAAAAAAAATATTTAAAAAAAAGTTTTTTTAAAGTGCTGGAAAATCCATTTTCCTTTTTTAAAGGTTAGGAAAATGGATGCTCAATTTTACGAGCGGCCGCTAACCTGTGGCTGTCAGCGGGTTCAGAAAGCAGACATTTGTAAAATTGAGTGTCAGTTTTCTGAACCCGCTGTGTACATAAATCATATTTTTTGCACATAAAAGACTTTTATGGTACAAAAATGCTTGTTTTTTTGTGGTCATAAATCATGAGTACAAGGGATTCCATTTTCCTGCCATAGTTAAAATATATGCTCAACATATACAAAAGGCTGAGCATTAATTTTAACTTGAATTTGCATGCTTTTCATCTCCTGATGCTTTAACATACCATTTTCTTACTCGGGAGTTATGTTTTTACTGCGAGGGTTAAATAACTGTGAGCTGAATTTCAGCACACAGTTTTACCATGTTCCTTCATACATTAGGCCCTCTGATTTTGATTTTTAATGATAAGTGGTTTTATGCTATGTTTACTTTTTCAGACCACTTAAAGAAGCAATTGTTAGATTACTGAAAAAATATTGCAGGAAATGAAAAAAAAAACAAAACCTACTTTTTACAGTTCAGTAAAAAGGCAAGTCATTGCATTCATTATTTAGATCCCTGCTACAAGGAAGCTGCAGATAGATCATAAGCATGTTTTCTAATTACACACATAGTTGCAGAAGTTAAACCTCCTTGTGTACTATTTCATGTTAGCTGAAAATTATTAGGTATGCCAGCATGCATTATCTTTTGAAACAATTCTCAGCATTAACCCCTTTTATGTATTTTTTTTTAATTTACAAAAGTGAAACATACAAACATTTCCTTTCTTTCCTTTCTTAACTCTTATTTTAAAACTGCATAACAATGTTCCATATCAAAACTGAGCACCTTGTCTTCCATATACTGTTTTATATCTAAAATTAGGATAACCATAAGAGGTCACTGAGAGCCAGCTCACAATTTTTTCATGAAAGAAAAGGTTGTTATTTATAGAGACTGAGAATGTTACGTTCTCTTATACAGTTTATAGAATTATAGTACCAGGAATGGGAATACTTTCCTTGGGACATGCAGGATATCTATAATCTGCATTACTAGTCCAAAATTAGTCCATTGAGTACCAGAGAAGACATAGTTTTCTACTATACTCCTTTTGGACCAAACATACAATAGTCAAATTCTCCTCTTTGATAAGGAATAAGCTTCCATGGCTTTGAGAGATCTTCTAGAACTGCATATTTAAATGAGGGGGTCACACTACCAAGGAGGCGCTAGGGGCAAATGTGCACCCCTAACGCCTCTTTAGCAGCAGGTGCCCAGGAGAGGTGACTGTCAGCGAGTTAGCAAAATGGATGCTCAATTTTATGAGCGTCTGTTTCCTTAACCTGACTGCCAGCACTTTTTTCTTTTTCATTTTTTTTTTTAAACCTTTTGGTTCCTCCAACTTAATATCACCACACCCAATAGATATCAACAAAGGAACGAACACTATGAATTGCCGGTCCCACCCTATGGAACAAACTCCCCACAGACCTAAGAACAGATCCATCCACCCAATCTTTCAAGAAAAGACATGGCTATTCCGCAAAGCCTTCCCTACTATAAACACAAATGAACCCCAAGCCAGGCCCTAACCCCTGCAGTCAGAGAAAACACCGCCTTCAACCACCCACCTGTATTCTACTATGCTACATGATCCATGCATAATATCACTAATGCTACTAATTCCGATACACCCTATACCAAATACTAGCCATGTTTATTACTACCTATGTTATTACTTTTTGTTTAATACTACTACTATTTTGTTTATTACTACTACTATTATTATTTTTAATCATGTTACTGTTATAATGTGACGATACTGTTTATAATTGTTCCATGTACTAAACAAAATGAAATGCTTGACTTCCTGTACCATTAAGTTATATGTAAGCCGATGTGATATGTAAATCGATCACCAGTATATAAAAAACAAATAAACAAATAAATAAATAAATATTAAGTTGGAGGATGTACAGAAAAGCAGCATTTTCTGCTTTTCTGTACACTTTTTTGGGCTGCTCAAATATTAACACCTGCTCTGGGCAGGTGTTATTTTCTAAGCATAAAAATGTGCAGGTCAGGCACACATTTTTTTTTTAGATCTGGTGAGAATAACTAATAGCCTCATCTATTATAAAATTGGGTTCATTATGTTTTAAGATCAGATTATTATGAGATTAAAAGTTTGCATGTAACCTTATGATTGTGTAAATTAATTGCATTACCAGCATGCCCACCACACATCTATTTTGGCGTGAATTTAGTGTCCAACTTTCAGCACTTTCCATGGTACACCATTTGTGCACATAAATAGGAATGCAGAGATTTATACAAAAAGCCATAATTTATAAAATGCAATGTATTTCTGTTTTGAAAGCAGGCTCATATGCTTCACTACATGTATAAATTTGTAATGCAAGAAAAATGCATACTTTCTCTACACATTTTCTAAAAATATGTGCACATATTGCACCCGTGTGATAATTGTAACAAAGCGTGTATAATAGCCCTGCATTAAACACGGAGGCAGGTATTTTGTAAAGTATGTGTGTATTCCACTATGATAATACTTACTTGCATGTGTACTTGAAGTCACCAATTCGCTGGTACTCCCACCAGTTCACCTGATTCCTCAGCACTTCACCCTGAACACCAACCAGTTCACCCAGATCTCCCACCCTAAAACTACAGACAAAAGACAAGTGCAAATTGTGTGAATCAATTAGCAGGTGTACAAGCATATGGACATGTTTGATAATATATATGCATGGATAGCATTTTTAAAACAGCAACTTCCTAACCCCTCCCAGGAATACCCCTAAATTATTCCTTTTCTCCCTGTCAACATTTACAGGTGATATTGCAAGTACACCTGCACTCTCAAGGTTTATATAATAGCATATATGAACATACATGCTACTTATACATGTATATGCTAATTTTATGCATGCAACTTACATGTAACTGTTTGAAAATTACCTCATTTATGTATGTCTGGAGTTTCCAAACACAACTTCAAAATGCCTGCTGAGCATTTATATGGCCAAAAATGTTTGTGTTATGAAAATCTGTATAAAAGTTTGCCCCTAGTAGTGCTATCCCCAAATGCTGCTAAAAGTATGGCCATTGTTGAACACTACATGTGCATTCAGTTGGACTGAGAGAGTACATTTTTTAGACACAATTTACCTATGTAAATGGCTATGAAAATTGCCCTGAAAAGGTGCCTAAGGGCCTGATGCATTATGCTTTTTATTTCCAAACACACACAATGGGCAAAAAGTATATCAGGCCCTGTCTTTGAAAAATTACCACTTTAATTTTAGTCCGTCTATGTGATGCAAAAAATGTGTGTATGTTAATTGAAGTAGCATAAAAAATAGAGGGCTTAATTCATGCCACATGCATTAATGCCTGTTTAAGGATGTGAGCAAAATATATTTCTTCTTGCTTCATGAATTATTTTTTGAGAATTTCTGGGTTGTTTTTACATTTTCACAAAATCTTTCACCACAGAAAATAATGGAAAATCTTACATATGAAATAAGGTTTAGGTTGTCATGAAAAGGTGAAAAGCAAACAATAATCAATTGAAAAGCATACTATTCTATGGCAAAGTTTCATAAAATGCCATGCAGAATCAATGGATCTTGTATAATATGTTTATATGAAAAAAGCAGAAGAATTATATTTTTGAGAACAATTTACAAAGCCTGAATGCTGCAATTTTCAAACATTTTTATTTTGATATGAACGTTTTCAGGTGAAATTAATTTTATCCTTGCATATAAAACAAATGCGCATTAGTTTAGTACCAGCTTAAAGATATAAAACTGAGAGGCTACAATAAATGAATTTCCACTGGACACAAGAGAAATGGGAATTCTTGTAGTTTCCTGTCTGATACAGCACTAATTACTGTCAGGGAGAATAATGAAAGGCAGCAGAAGAATGCTACTAGTCCGGATATGAAATATTTGCATGAACAGAATGAAAGTGAGTGGGGTGAAGTCTGTCACGCCCTGAAGTATATTAGCTTCGTTCTAGGCCAACGGGAGACACCTGGGTGTCTCCTTCTAATTATTCCCTTTTGTTTGTTGTGTGTTTTACCTCCAATGTTACAAGAGCTTGCGCTTACTGGGAGGGGAATTTCTTTTCTTACGTCTGCTTATGAATGTGAGTTATCATTTCAATTATGTTCACTTCCGAAAGTTCGTAGAGAGTACTCCTTTTCACTGAAACATTATACTTACCTAACTAATAAAGCTTAAATTGGCAGCATGTTGAGTGAGAAGGACGAGCTGAACATGCTGTATTGAAAGTATCTTGGCTTGCAGAAGCAGTACTATTTTTTTTTTTAAACAGTATTTCTGTTCCATGTTAAAAGCACATATGGTGATAATTTGTTACTACCTCCTTTTCATCATAATTTTTGTACCTTAAGATTTCTATGGCAGGTCAGCATGGAAACTTGGGATGATGCCTCACCCATTTCAAGGAGAGAAGAGGAGTAAATGCACTCCAGGGGGACATTCCCTCTCTGGGATGAGTACACCCCTCTGTAGGGGAGGAAGGGGGAACTGAAAGTACTTTGCCCCTAATTGAGGGGGGGTCATTTAACAAATCACGTTAGGGCATTATCGCAGACGTCAGGGCCCTAATGCCCATGCTAACACCATAACGCATGCGATAAATACCGCATCGCGAAATGTGTATGCAAATTTGAAAAGTTTACTCAAGTGGGAGGAGTTTGGGCAGAGTAAATGGAAGTGAGGGCTGGTTAACATTGCGTGCGAAAGGGTAACGCACACTCTCGCGGGATTTAACACCGGAAATAACAACACCTTTTTCCTGAGCGTTATACCTATGACAGCTGTGTGTTACAGCCAAAACAGGACTTAGCGCATGGGGTGGGGGGAGAGAGACTCTGTGGAGGCCCACTGATTTTTTAACTCTTTATACCACTGTAAGAGGGGACATTAGGAACTCGAGATGAGGTTTGTGGGGTGAGTTGGGTTTTAGGGGGCAATTTTACATGCACAGTCATACGTTCAAACAGCACAGTTACCATCAGTGAAGATTTAATGTGATTTGATGTGCATCAAGCTAGGTAGAGAGAACATGGTACAAATCTACTTTTCTTTCACCTTCCAAATCACATTAAATCTTCACTGATGGTAACTGTGCTGTTTGTACATATGACTTTGCAAGTAAAATTGCCCCCTAGAACCTACTCCACCCCACTCCACAAACCTCACCCAAAGTTACTAGTGGCCCCTCTTACAGTGGTAAATGGAAAGTTAACTATTTGGTGAGACTCTATAGAGTTTCTCTCTCTCTCTCTCATCAGTAATGCAGCGTGTGTGTTGTGAAAAATAGCAATGTGGAACCAGGAAAATCATCCTAACTACACGCCCTTTTTTTTTTTATTGCGGGCACTATTTTTGCTATATTTATTGCAAAATAATTAATCTAGGCCTAAGTTTGGTAATATATGCCAAATAATAATTAAGGAGAAAGGATGAATTCTTCTATTCTTCAAGTTTCAGTTTCTCTGATGCAATGTTCATTAAAACATTGCTAAATTTGGAAGCATATACAAAATTAATGGTTAAGATTTTGATCCAGTAAGGCCATCATTGATTTAGCATCTTAATTATTTTAGGACCCAGTAGATATTTTGAGTATAATTTTCAAAGCCATTTACAGGCATAAAACATAAGTTTATGTGCATAAATGGCTTGTTATAAAAGTGCTTGGAGTTTGTTTGCATAAAAGTATACTCACAACTGGTTTTGCACAGATTACTATGAGGACCTGAAGACTTCCCTTTCAAGAAAATGTTCCTTGTGTTAAGTTGGGCATGTGATTCTGATGATCATCTAAATGCCCTATGGAGTATCTCCTTGCGATATGGGAGCCCACGTTGACATGTGGATTATACTTGAGATGCAACCTTCTTTTTAACTTAGTTACAGGAACGGTTCTCTTCCATCTGACTTCATAAGAGTCTGGGCTCAGTAATCCTGTCATCTCTCCACTTGTCTACCACAACTCCATGTGCCATCTATCATCATAGCTATAGAACCTCAAGACCAGCTTTTCATTCTTCCAGCAAGTTGAACTGTCTCGCTCCATCTGGTGCTCCTCGTACTAATATCCATCCAAATAAATGGTGGTGTACATTTGCATTCTCCTGATACACCATTTTGCATTCAAGATTCCAACAGTAATGCCTTAAACCTACTATCTGGCTATTACTCTCAAGAAGAAGATGTTGTGGAGGTGTTCCTCACTTACGTCTTGATTTAATAATAACCTGAACTGGACCATTCCTTAAGAAGCATTACTACTTCTGTGCCTCCAATTCAACCTGGGTCATGTCTTTTGAGTTGCTTCATGTGTCTACGTTGTCTTCAGTATGTTGCTTCACTTCATCACTTCAGCTCCTTCCAAGCCTTGAAGATCTTGAGTTTGGACCCCCAAGTTCCCCAGCTGGTATAGGAGATATGCCTTCTCGCCTTCAGCCGTTGAGAAGAGGCTGAAGGGGGGGCTTTGAGGAGGGGGTGCTGTTACAAACCTGCCACAGACCCCATCCCACGGACGGGTCCTCCACTTACCCCAGGCCGGCCCGACGCTGCCACGTCCTTTCTTGCAGGCTGGGCTGCTCCCGGACTGGGCTGCAGCCATTTCTCCTCTGCTGCGGCTTGGTGCCACCACTGGGACACTGCTTCCTTGTGGCCTGCAGACCACCGATGTTCATCTTTCATGCGACCCTGAAGCCGCTGTTGCCGACTCTTCTCCATGATGGGGAGGATGCCACCGGACCCCATCAAGCGGCTGGAGGCCATTGCTGCCGCTGTTTCCATCTTCGTGACCTGTGCCACCATTGGAACGCCTCGCTCCACTGCTGACTCCATCTTGCGGCCTGGAGGCCACTCCCAATACCTGCCTGCTCCTTTTTCCATGCGGAGGCTGCCGCTGTCTGTGGTCCTGCTCCACCTCCTGCTCTCAGGCCTTCTAGGTGCCAGCACGTGCCTCTTCACTCTATTTAAAGGGCCAGTGGCGGGAAAAGCCCGCAGCACCATCAAAAGTCTTCATCTCTTCATTTCCTGCTTCAGCCCTATTTAAGGGCTCACTTCCAGTTCCTCAAGGCCTTTGTATTGGACTTCATGGTTGTCCATGCTCTTCCATGGCAGTCCAGGTTCTCCGTGGTCTTCATATGTCTGAGATAGTTCTTTGTTCCATGTCTTTATTTTCCTGGTCTCATTCCTCATCGGAGCTCCTTCGTTGCCTAGTCCTGATGTTCCAGATGTTCTGAAGTCCTGATGATACTGTGTTCCAAGTGTTCCAAGTTCCGTGTCTTCCAAGTGTTCCAAGTTCCGAGTCTTCCATTTTGGGTCGCTGTGCTTTGATTAAGATGGTCATCCTACCCCCTATAAAAGCTGCCACTGTGGCTCACCACCTCATCGGTACATGCCTTTCGGTACATGGTGAGGTCATTTATATGGCGTAACCATCCAGCACATGTTAGCTACGATATCCTTAGATTAACTCATGAATGGGGCAGAGTTGCTCTTCCTGACATATGCATTTATAATATTGCTTATTTGCTCTGTTATATACAAGACTAGGTATCCCATAAACCAAAATTTGACCTGGATGGTCTCATGGCTGATTGGACCACACCATACGCCCTGATTAACCTGATTCATCTGAGCTCCGATAGACTGCTTGCCCTGAGGAGTTCAGGGTTCTGGTTTACAGCTCTTTGCAGGGCCTAGCTGTGGTGGAGGGGACTGCTGGGCTGCAGTGCGACAGCCTCACCTTTTATCCAGTTTGTTGCAAATCAGGATATTTTGCCCGGTCTGGAACCCTCATCCTTTCAGGAATGGGCAGCTAGGGGGATGCATAGCTTTGCTCACTTGGCAAACCCAGACACCTTTAGCCTTTACTCGTTTGCAGAGCTGCGTGAAGAATGGGATATCCCGAGCAAAAATGTCTTTGCTTATCTGCAGGCCCGACATTATTGCTTGACCATTTGTAAAAATGATCTTTCACTGGTTTCTCTTACAGATGATGAAGACAGCTTTCTTGACACCTCGCCCAGAATTAACAAAATTATTGTTTGTGGGTGGCATATTCTCTCTGATCTGACTACCCCACACTTACAACATTTAGCTACCGAGTGGACTGCTGATCTGGGCACTGAAATCTCACTACAACTCTTGTCTTGTGCTTTTAAATTGATTAATCAACATTATGTAGCAGCTTACATGCAGGAAATCCAGTTTAAGCTACTCCACTGCTCCTAATTTACTCGGTCTTGAGGCTTTCTGATGAAGCTATGGGATTCAGATGAAGCTATGGGATGAAGCTATGGCAGTCAGATCTCTGCATAAAATGTAAAATTGTCCCGGGTGATCTCTGTCATATGTTTATGGGCTACCCTAAATTACAGCCCTTTTGGTGACATGTCACATCATATTTAGCTGGGCTGCCGGGATGTGACATCTCTTGGTCCAGTAAAACTTTTTTCTTATGCCCTTGGGATAAAGGTGGCCTATTACCATAGGAAGGGGGGGGGGGGGGCAGAAATTCCTTGCGGTCACCATCCTTCTTGCTAAAAAGGCCATTTTGGTCAATTGGAAGTCAGAAGAAGCCCCTTTTTGTAAGAACAGGAAGGAGCTGATGACTGATATTGCGTGACTAGAATCATTTTGGAAGAGAGATTTGGCATCCCATAAAGACTTTCATGCTCTTAAAGGCTATTTCCTCTGCTGGAACAAAGTCCTCCAGAACTGTGCATAAAGTTTTGAATTATTGGTATCCCATCTTGTCCACCCATCCTCGCTTGCATGAGTATGCTGATGTGGTAAATGAGGTGTGTAAATGGATGAAAATGTGTGGTGCGAACATGGTGTGTTTGTTTTTTTTTCCTGTGGGGCGATATTGCTGTTGGGGTTGGGGGGGGGGGGGTGGAAACAACAATTTGTAAAAACGTTTTGGATCATGGTCGACTATCCATTATTACTGGTTTTATGCTTTCTGTGTTTGTCTCATGTTTCACTTTACAATCCAATAAAAACAATTAAAAAAAAAAGTGATAGTTGTTGTGGCTCAACCTGCCATGAGGGTGGAGTTAGCAGTCTGTATCGACCAGCTCCTCCGAGGGGAGGAGTTGGCAGTCTGATATGGCTAACCCTGCCAGGAGGGCTTTTCAATATACATATAAATGATCTGGAAAGTAATATGACGAGTGAGGTTATCAAATTTGCGGATGATACAAAATTATTCAGAGTAGTTAAATCACAAGCGGATTGTGATACATTATAGGAGGACCTTGCAAGACTGGAAGTTTGGGCATCCAAATGGCAGATGAAATTTACTGTGGACATGTGCAAGGTCTTGCATATAGGGAAAAATAACCCTTGCTATAGTTACATGATGTTAGGTTCCATATTAGGAGCTACAACCCAAGAAAAAGAACTAGGCATCATAGTGGATAATACTTTAAAATCGTTAGCTCAGGTCACGTGATGCAGTGACGCCGAGTAGATGCTTTCTGCTCCAGCTCTGTGCCTCGCCCTCCTGAAATCGACTAAAATCATCTCCATCTACCACTGAATATTCGCAATTTTACAGCAGGTACCTAAACTCCATGTTGATAGATAATTTTATGTTAAAAGGAGCGACCAGTATGCCCTTAAAGGGAGGAAAAAGAGAAAAAGAGAAAACCAGTGCTGCCGGCCCCAAAATGGCTGACAGCCTTGTGCGGCCGACCACGCCGGTATCCCCAAATGCTCCTCTAAATCATGCCGAACTCATTTCAAGTGTTACCAGCGCAGTGGTTGTGGCTCTGGACGGAAGGTTTAATGACCTGTCCACCAAATTCCGAGAACTAAAAGATTCTTTTGTTGAGCTTGGTCCGAGGCTTACTACAGCAGAGAATCACATCTCTACTTTGGGAGATGAACAGCAGTCGGACCAAAGCAAAATAAAGAAGTTAGAACAAGCTGTGGCCTCTCAGGCTGACAAAATTGATGATTTGGAGAATAGAGCAAGACGTAATAACATACGCTTTGCCGGGATCCAGGAGGAAATAGGCAATTTAAATCTTGAATCTACATTAGAAAAATGGCTCCCTGCCGCACTTGGCATAGAGAATATGCAACAACCCTTTCAAATTGAACGGGCGCACCGCATCGGCCGGCGGCGAGAGGGAGATCAGAGACCCAGGATTATTATAGCGAAATTGCTAAACTGGTCGCAGAAGCAACGTATTATGCAGGCATAATGGGCATGCTCGTCTCTGAAATATAAGGACTGTGAAATTCGCCTATTTCAAGACTTTTCTGCGTCTCTAGCACAGAAACGGAAACAATTCAGTCCTCTATGCACAGACCTGTAGAACAAAAATATTCGATTTCAGATGGCATACCCTGCTATCCTTAAATTTAAACATGGAGGTAAAGATCACATCTTCACAGAGGTAGAACCTGCAAAACTTTACATAGCTAATATTTAAGCCTCGGGTTTCCCTTCCTACGGGAAATGCACATTTTCTGCTATCCCTGCTATTATTTTACGGAGGAGATGTAATGCGATTACTACAATGGTTTTTCTACTTTGATGGATGGACCTACAGTGCACGGAGGCTATTTCTTTCTTTGGGAGCCTTGGTTAATGTGCCCTGCTTTCACAACGACGATCTTATTTATACCCATTTTCGTGAAAGATCTACGACGGACCTTCTACCTGTACGCACTGGATATTTCAGAAGACAGAACGATGGTCAAACACTCTTCATCGCATGATCCTGGCCCCAGGGACATAGATCTTGTGAATATGAACGCCATACATGACGTTAATGTCAGATGCCAGGTCATTGGTCTTTTTTACGAACCTACCGAATAACCCCACGATCGGGACAATATACACTTTTGACATAACAGGGACCTTTTATGCAGAAAGATGGCATTGATTGATTTGTTCTGGTATTGTTATAATAATATAAATACACTGTTCTGTTTAACCTTATATTGCTTTAGTGTCGAGCGGGAGGGCGGGGTCACGACGCATCAAATACGTGCCGCCCTTATTTCCTCTTCTGAGGAAATAAAATGAAGATACAGCGATATCAAGGGGTTGAGGTCAGGGTTGGGGGGGATGGGAAGGGGATGGGGAATTACAACAGTGCAGGAACTTCTATTTTTGTTTCACAGGATATGGGTATGCTTTGGCTAAGGTACATTAGTGATTGTGTTCAGGGGAGATGGCTATTTCATCAACTTCACTTTCGTGGGAGGGTTCAGGCTGGGGAACCCACCCCTTTTATCTCTCACCAACGTATGTGGTACACCTTGACACTGTATGATGAGTAGAAATCATATCCGGATGGTTAGTTTGAATGTAAATGGGTTAGGACACCCTGTAAAACGAACAAAAGTTTATCAATTCCTTAAAAGATCCTCAGCGCAAATAATATGCCTTCAAGAGACCCACCTCACAGTTACAGAAAGCACAAAATTACGCAGAGAATGGGTAGGGCAATGCTATTTTGCAGCGGCGGTAGGGAAAAAGGCGGGAGTGGCAATTTTAATACACAAAAACCTCTCATTTCAGTTAACTAAGCAAATAGCAGATCCGGAGGGACGGGTACATCTTAATTTCAGGGAAATTAAATGGAAAAGATATTACCATATTAAATCTATATGGACTGAATTCCCCCTCCACCGAGTTCTTTACTAAAATATCCAATCTTTTAACTTTACAGGGGGTGGACAAGAGGATAATAGCAGGGGACTTTAACTCTGTCCATGATCCTTCCATAGATTGCTCTAACAACAAGCAGGTATCACCTTCTCACCCCCCAACGAGCATTCAAAAGCTTTGTCACTCATTAAACTTACTAGATTATTGGAGGGTACTTCACACTACTGAGAGGGACTACACTCATACCTCTAAAGCTCACGGGACACTCTCCCGCATAGATTACATCTTAGGTTCTACAACTCTCTTCCCTTTTGTTGCAACAGCAAGTATCGGATCCTCAGGGGTCTCTGATCATGCATTAATATGGGTGGACCTAAATTGGGATGATAGAATACCAAACACCAATTGGTGGAAGTTTCCTTCTTACATGAAAGATGACAAAAGATTCCAAACGTATCTCAAGGCAAAATGGAAACAATTTCAAGAGTTTAATCATGAACACACAGAAAATCCCGAACTATTTTGGCAAACAAGCAAAGTGGTTCTGAGAGGAGAAATTATCTCCTTCTTACGGCATAGGAATAAAATCTTGAATGCTGATATCCTTCGTCTGGACCAACAACTGAAAAGGGACAAATTAGAAATGATACAATGATCCACACCTACCACCAGATTTAGGTATTACGAAACCCTGGGGACCTTGCAAACCTTATTGCAACAGAAAGCTCTTAAATCTTTACACTACAAAGAACACTCTTTCTTTTGCTTTGGAAACAAATCAGGGAAACTACTAGCCACCCTAGTTAGACTCAGACATAGCAAATCCTACATAGAAAAAATGAGATCTCCTCAAGGTTCATGGGTTTCCAAAGGGGAAGAAATAGTTGAAATCTTGAGAACATTTTACACACAATTGTATACTGAAGACAGGCGGGGAGGCTCCAAGGAGGAAGAACTCTTTTTTCGTAACCTACATCTCTCTTCACTAACAGAGCCCCGGAAAGAGAAACTGAACTCCCCTATTACTACGCAAGAAATACTATCTGTGATTAAAAAAAGTAAATCCTGGCCCAGATGGGTTCACTTATGATTTCTATAAAATATTGGGGTTGATAGTGAACCCTTTAAATTCCTTTTACCAGAATGCTTTGCTTACTAACCACTTTCCCTCAGATTTTAACAAGGCATACATAACGGTCCTCCCTAAACCAGGCAAGGATCCAAGCCAGCCAGCATCCTACAGTCCAATCTCACTGCTAAACTGTGATCTCAAACTCTTAGCTAATGTACTGGCAAACAGGATGAGCCTGATTATGCCTGGATTAATTTCCTCACATCAGGTAGGCTTTGTTAAAGGTCGGTCAGCCAGTACCCATATTATCAAATTGCTCACATCTATCCAATATTGCCAAGTCCACAAAATACCAGCAATAGCTGTGAGTTTCAACTCTGAGAAGGCTTTCGATAGAGTATCCTGGGACTACCTCTTCTCAGTCATGGGACATTTTGGATTCCAAGGAACTATCATGTCTTACTTATCCCTTCTCTATCGTCAGCCTACATCACATATTTTAGCTAATGGCCTGCTCTTTAAAGCATTTACTCCACACAGAGGTGTCAGGCAAGGCTGCCCTCTCTCCCCGCTACTATACATTTTGGCCATAGATCCACTTTTACGTGCTATTTCACAAGATGCCAATATCCCAGGCCTGGATGTCCAAGGCCAAGCCTTTAAAATAGCAGCTTTTGCTGATGATATACTAATCTTTCTTACACAACCGCAGGTAGCCCTCCCTCAAGTCCTGCTCCATCAGACTAATTATGGTTGTTTTTCAGGCCTCAAAATAAATACAGATAAGTCGGAGGCCCTAGAAATGTTTCGTAATCTCCGTCAAGGTTGGGGTACAAATTTTCCACTTAAGTGGGCTTCTGGTCCCATCAAATATTTAGGTGTGTTAATGTTGCAGTCATTGGATACTCTTTATAAGATCAATATTTCCCCATTACTCAAAAAAATGATGACCCAGCTACACCAATGGAGATCTTTACCTTTATCTCTGACAGGAAGGATTAATTTGATAAAAATGGTCGAATTACCAAAATGGCTATACATACTTCAAATGCTACCTGTTTGGTTAACAGGATCTGACTTACGTAGTATTAATGCAAATCTTAGGACCTTTTTGTGGGGAGGGAGAAGAGCACGTTTAGCTCTTAAGCACTTAATACAGAAACCAGAAGATGGGGGTATGTCATGCCCTGATTTTAGACGATATAATTTAGTATGTATGCTACGCCATATAAGAGATTGGTTATTGGGCACGGAATTCTTCTCACCTACTGCCTTCCTGCAAGGTAGTCTACAAGGGATTTCGCCAGCTGCTTTGATGCAAATTAATTCTAAATACCTACCAATCACAGGCAGGAGGTCCTTGGTACTTGCTTCCAGCAGAAGGGCATGGCTTCACTTCTGTAAACTTATAGGTCTCTCTCATGCCCTGACTCCTATTATACCTATATGTTCTAATCCTTTGTTTTCCCCAGGCATGTCTCCTTCAGTTTTTCAAAATTGGGCCTCTAAAGGATTAATCTTAACTACGCAAATATTCATTCTTGGGACAAATCACATACACAGTTTTTCGGAACGTCAAGATTTATTTGATCTCCCAAAACACGATTTTTATGCCTACTTACAATTGAGACACTATGTATTAAATGAAGGGTTTCACACATTTCCAGCTCTCCAAAGGAGACAGGGAGAATCCATACTTGGTATAAGATTGAAGTCAAGGATATCTTGTGCGCTCTTCTCCAAGGTTTTGAAAGCCCATTTGGCTACAAAAGCCCATACTGAAATTAGCCTCCGGTGGTCGAGTATCACCTCGATGCAGGTCACACCTGAAATGATTAAACATTATTTGAAAAATATTAAATCTAGATCTGAAAATGTGATACTACGAGAACTCCAATTTAAATTTATATGGCAGACCTATTTAACTACGGTGATGGCTTATAGGGCTGGTATCTGTGCATCCCCCCTCTGTTTAAAATGTGGTCTAGAACCGGGAGATTTTTTTCATACTTTTTGGTCTTGTATTAAAATTCAAGAGTTCTGGGGTGCTATCCAAGCTCTCTGTTCCCAGATATCTAAATGTTCTATCCCTTTACATCCAAATATTGCAATCCACAAAAGGACATCACCACCTATCCCATGACTTTTTACTTTTCCTAGAAGCCTCTCATGTGGACCTTTGTCAAACGCCTTCTGAAAATCCAAGTATACTACATCTACCGGTTCACCTTTATCCACATGTTTATTAACTCCTTCAAAAAAGTGAAGGAGATTTGTAAGGCAAGACTTGCCCGGGGTAAAGCCATGCTGACTTTGTTCCATTAAACCATGTCTTTCTATATGTTCTGTGATTTTTATGTTTAGAACACTTTCCACTATTTTTCCTGGCACTGAAGTCAGGCTAACTGGTCTTTAGTTTCCCGGATCATCCCTGGAGCCCTTTTTAAATATTGGGGTTACATTTGCTATCCTCCAGTCTTCAGGTACAATGGATGATTTTAATGATAGGTTACAAATTTTTACTAATAGGTCTGAAATTTCATTTTTTAGTTCCTTCAGAACTCTGGGGTGTATACCTTCTGGTCCAGGTGATTTACTACTCTTCAGTTTGTCAATCAGGCCTACCACATCTTCTAGGTTCACCGTGATTTGATTCAGTCCATCTGAATCATTACCCATGAAAACCTTCTCCATTACAGGTACCTCCCCAACATCCTCTTCAGTAAACACCGAAGCAAAGAAATCATTTAATCTTTCTGCGATGGCCTTATCTTCTCTAAGTGCCCTTTTAACCCCTCGATCATCTAACGGTCCAACTGACTCCCTCACAGGCTTCCTGCTTCGGATATAATTAAAAAGGTTTTTACTGTGAGTTTTTGTCTCTACAGCCAACTTCTTTTCAAATTCTCTCTTAGCCTGTCTTATCAATGTCTTACATTTAACTTGCCAATGTTTATGCTTTATCCTATTTTCTTCTGTTGGATCTTTCTTCCAATTTTTGAAGGAAGATCTTTTGGCTAAAATAACTTCTTTCACCTCCCCTTTTAACCATGCCGGTAATCGTTTTGCCTTCTTTCCACCTTTCTTAATGTGTGGAATACATCTAAACTGTGCTTCTAGAATGGTATTTTTTAACAATGACCATGCCTCTTGGACAGTTTTTACTTTTGTAGCTGCTCCTTTCAGTTTTTTTCTAACAATTTTTCTTATTTTATCAAAGTTTCCCTTTTGAAAGTTTAGCACGAGAGCCTTGGATTTGCACATTGTTCCTCTTCCAGTCATTAAATCAAATTTGATCATATTATGATCACTATTGCCAAGTGGCCCCACCACCATTACCTCTCTCACCAAGGCCTGTGCTCCACTGAGAATTAGATCTAAAATTGCTCCCTCTCTCGTCAGTTCCTGAACCAATTGCTCCATAAAGCTATCATTTATTCCATCCAGGAACATTATCTCTCTAGCGTGTGCCGATGATACATTTACCCAGTCAATACTGGGATAATTGAAGTCTCCCATTATTACTGCACTAGCAATTTGGTTAGCTTCCCTAATTTCTCTTAGCATTTCACTGTCCGTCTCACCATCTTGACCAGGTGGACGGTAGTATACCCCTATCACTATAGTCTTCCCCGATACACAAGGGATTTCTACCCATAAAGATTCAATTTTGTATTTAGTCTCATGCAGGATGTTTATCCTGTTGGACTCTATGCCATCCCGGACATAAAGCGCCACACCTCCTCCAGGGTGCTCCTCTCTGTCATTGCGATATAATTTGTACCCCGGTATACATAATCTAATTTAAAACTCTTGTTTTAAATTAGATTATGTATAAAATCTGCAACAAATTACTCCTACCAAACATAATTACCATGCAAAATCAGATCATATAAAACCAAATAAAACAGATAAGGTCTAGTAAACAGATAAAGTATAGCAAGGTAAATGGATAGAGTATAGTAAGGAAGTTTGAGGTGCATGGCTATTAGGCGTGCACTTTCAGACCTCTTCTGCTGCAAGAATTGTAGGGCCTTTGGAAGCTGGGGCTATGGAGTTTGAAGCCTGGGTTGTCGCTGTGACCTCTGGAGTCCTCTCCCAGGGGCTGCTGAGTAGAATATGCAGATGAGCCTTCCGGTCCTCTTCTGCTGCATAGGTCTTTTGGCTATTAGTGAATCAGCCCCACAATATGTCTCTCCACTAATGCTGGAAATGTTTTCTAGTGCATATCATTTCTTTATTTGTAGAAGAATGCTAAGTCCCAAAAAGCCTTAGTATCTGAGTCATATTTTATCCCAATAGTTTACTTGTAACTTATATTGTACTTTGCATTTTCACATTGAATCCAGTCAACTCTGTGATAACAGATACAGGCATAACATTTTACACTGCAATGGAAATTCAGGTTTGAGTCTCCTGTCTAATGGGTGTAGTGAATTGTGTTATATTGCAGAGATGATGCACACAAGTGCCTTGGTGAAGAAAGGCAAGTGCTACAGCTGCAGCAACCCTGTTGCCCCAAGACTCATCCTGAGTGTTAGGCTTAAAGCAATGAGGGAACTTTGGTCACCAGTGCATCATGCCATCTGAGGAAGGATGTTAGTAAATGTGCAAAAAATGAAAAGAAAGATTACTTTACCATAGCACAAGTAGTGTTTCATCATCTCACAAACAAGTCTGTTAGGATCCTGCACTCCCAGTGGAGCAATATATTTTATTTATTTATTTATTTAGTTAGTTAATTAGTTAGTTAAAAATCCTTATATTCCACAGCCTCCATAAATGAGTTCAGTACAGATTACAATAAAACAATCATAACAATCAATACAACATAAAAAATGCATATACAATAATGAAAAACAAAAACATACATATAAACTATTTTAAAATATTTCTAGAATAGATCATGCTGCTTCATCCAAAAGCTTCCTCAGAGAGGAGTGTCTTTAATTCCTTTCTAAACACTTTAAAATCATGCTGCTGTCTAAGCTTGTTGTCAGTTTGTTCCACTCATTTGGAGCTATTGAGGAAAAACCCACCCTCTTGTAGGGACTCTTTTACATTTTTTAACAGAAGGAATAGCTAATATTTGGGCACACTCGGATCTCAGAGTAAGCCAAATATATCCTCATTTCTTGATTCTTTTCCTTTACAATTGTATTTATTTTTAGAAATTTGGTGTATATAGATTAGAATTAGAACATAAGAATATGGCATACTGGATCAGACCAAGGGTCCATCAAGCCCAGCATCCTGTTTCCAACAGTGGCCAATCCAGGCCACAAGAACCTGGCAAGTACCCAAAAACTAAGTCAATTCCATGCTACTGTTGCTAGTAATAGCAGTGGCTATTTCTTTTTTTTTCTTTTATTTTATATTTATTCATTTTACAATTCAATTCAAGCATAATTATCTTAAATTATCACAAGTACACATTTAAGAAACCCAATCTCAATTTAAAGACAGAATATATCTTCCCCTTTTTATACAAATCATTTAACCAATAACTTATTACATATATTCTTACATTCAAATGCATTAGGTTTCAAATGTCCTGTGTTTAACCCACAAATGAATCCAAGGTACACTTTACCCAACAATTATCGCCTTTCAAAAACTTGATTTAAACTATCTGGGATTACACCTAATTTATCTAAGAGAGATCACTTCTTATCTCATAGGACTGTGTTATATGGGTTTTGGGGTAGAGCTTGTGGTTAACTTCATTCTATTTTGAATAAATTGCATTAACTGTTCAGGTTGTAGGAATACATAGGTGTTACCTTCACATTTTATTAAACATTTGCAGGGATATTTCAAGATGAACAACATTCCCAGTTGTAATATTTGAGATTTTAATGCAAGAAAATGTTTTCTACGCTTCTGTGTTATTGGTGCCAAATCAGGAAATAGTTGCACCTTACACCCCATGAACTCTTTAGTTCTATTTAAAAAGAATTTCTTAAAAATCCAATCTTTATCAGATTCTAGCATGAAAGTAGTTATCAATGTTGCCAGTTCTACTGTTTCTATATCTTTGTTCCAATAAATTTGAAACATCTAATTCTTTATTTTGAGAAGGCAACTTTTGTACTAATTCTTCTATTTTTAAATTACCAATATCTCTGATAATAGTTGATTTTTTCATTGGGGGTAAATAAAACAACTTAAACATTATAGGTAAGGCTGCTTCTGATATACACAAATTTTCCATCAGATATTTTCTCCATAAAAACAAAGGAGTCAAATTAGGTAATTTGGGAAAATGTATACATCGTATATTCTTCAACCTAGCTGCATTCTCTAATTTTTCTATTTTAAGCTGTAATAACAAATTCTCTTTAATCATCATAGTTTGTAATTCCCTTGATTTCCCCATTTCTTCCTGAACTTTTTTCAATTCATTCTTAACTATTTTATTTTCACTTTCGATAGCCTCGACATTTTTCTTTGTTGTTAATACAATATTTAAAATTGTCACCATTTGATCACCTATATTCTTATTAACTTCATTAATGGCCTCCCATATATTTTCTAGAGAAAAATCAGGGGGTTTAACTAAAGGTTTAATCTGAATAGAGTGAGGCCCACTATCTCCAACCCCATTTCCCCCATCCACAGTCTCGATTGAAGTTTGTCCGGGTCCAGTGATATTACTTATAGCCGAGATATTTTCTAGTTGACCACCTTGCCCCAAGGGTGAGCTTCCCCTTGCTCCTCCAGCAGGGTATAGCTCTCCTGGGGTCAACTGTACTCTCTCAGCTGGGTTAACCGGCGGGGATCTCTCACTAGGGGAGAGAGATGTTAAAAGATCTAAGGATGCGGAGGGCTCTTCTTCTCCCCTTCTCACATCCAGCGATCTTTCATCCCCTTTCTGTAATCCACGTCATACATGTATATCCATTGGTCCCACTTTAGAGATAGGCTCCATCACGTCTGAGGCCTGACGTTCCCTGGCCCTTCTCTTACGTGCAGAATGTGGCATTTAGAAATTAAGTATTAACAGGATAAAGTACGATCTAGATAGTTAATTTTACCTTGGATCCAACACAATTGGAAGTGCCAGTTTTGCTAGAGAGAATCCATTTACCAGTCATACGGGACGCTGTCCAAAAAATCCAAAGAAGCTGAAGAAGCTGAAAAAGCTGCGCGCGCCTCTTTGGCGCGCGCGTCTTCGGGAGCACGCCGGTGTCGACTGCGCGCCGCCAAGGAGCCAATATTAAGCCCCTTCGTCCCGCAGTGGTGACGTCACTAATTAGCATCAGCTGTGCTCTGTCGAGGCCGTCTGAACGCCGCATCTCCGGTACACTTCCACAAAGTCTCTCTCTGTTACCTGGCGCTCCAAACACCAGGTCCAAGGAGCCGATTTTAAGCCCCTTCGTCCCGCAGTGGTGACGTCACTAATTAGCATCAGCTGTGCTCCGTCGAGGCCGTCTGAACGCCGCACCTCCAGTACACTTCCACAAAGTCTCTCTCTGTTACCTGGCGCTCCAAACACCAGGTCCAAGGAGCCGATTTTAAGCCCCTTCATCCCGCAGTGGTGATGTCACTAATTAGCATCAGCTGTGCTCCGTCGAGGCCGTCTGAACGCCGCACCTCCGGTACACTTCCACAAAGTCTCTCTCTGTTACTTGGCGCTCCAAACACCAGGTCCAAGGAGGCGATTTTAAGCCCCTTCGTCCCGCAGTGGTGACGTCACTAATTAGCATCAGCTGTGCTCCGTCGAGGCCGTCTGAACGCCGCACCTCCGGTACACTTCCACAAAGTCTCTCTCTGTTACCTGGCGCTCCAAACACCAGGTCCAAGGAGCCGATTTTAAGCCTCTTCGTCCCGCAGTGGTGACGTCACTAATTAGCATCAGCTGTGCTCCGTCGAGGCCGTCTGAACGCTGCACCTCTGGTACACTTCCACAATGTCTCTCTCTGTTACCTGGCGCTCCAGCAGTGGCTATTTCTAAGTCAACTTAATTAATAGCAGGTAATGAACTTCTCCTCCAAGAACTTACCCAATTCTTTTTTTTAACACAGCTACACTAACTGCACTAACCACATCCTCTGTCAACAAATTCCAGAGTTTAATTGTGCGTTGAGTGAAAAAGAACTTTTTCCAATTAGTTTTAAATGTGCCACATGCTAACTTCATGGCATACCCCGTAGTCTTTCTATTATCCGAAAGAGTAAATAACTGATTCACATTAACCCGTTCTAGTCCTCTCATGATTTTAAACACCTCTATCATATCCCCCCTCAGCCATCTCTTCTCCAAGCTGAATAGCCCTAACCTCTTTAGTCTTTCCTCATAGGGGAGCTGTTCCATTCCCTTTAACATTTTGGTCGCCCTTCTCTGTACCTTCTCCATCACAACTATATCTTTTTTGAGATGCGGCGACTAGAATTGTACACAGTATTCAAGGTGCGGTCTCACCATGGTGCGATGCAAAGGATTATGACATTTTCCGTTTTATTCACCATTCCCTTTCTAATAATTCCCAACATTCTGTTTGCTTTTTTGACTGCCGCAGCACACTGAACCGACGATTTCAATGTGTTATCCACTATGACACCTAGATCTCTTTCTTGGGTTGTAGCACCTAATATGGAACCCAACATTGTAACTATAGCATGGGTTATTTTTCCCTATATGCATCACCTTGCACTTATCCACATTAAATTTCATCTGCCATTTTGATGCCCAGTTTTCCAGTCTCACAAGGTCTTCCTGAAATTTATCACAATCTGCTTGTGATTTAACTACTCTGAACAATTTTGTATCATCTGCAAATTTGATTACCTCACTTGTCGTTTTCCTTTCCAGATCATTTATAAATATATTAAAAAGCACCGGTCCAAGTACAGATCCCTGAGGCACTCCACTGTTTAACCTTTTCCACTGAGAAAATTGCCCATTTAATCCTACTCTCTGTTTCCTGTCTTTTAGCCAGTTTGTAATACACGAAAGGACATCACCACCTATCCCATGACTTTTTAATTTTCCTAGACACTTCTCATGAGGAACTTTGTCAAACGCCTTCTGAAAATCCAAATATACTACATCTACCAGTTCACCTTTATCTACATGTTCATTCACGCCTTCAAAAAAGTGAAGCAGATTTGTGAGACAAGACTTGCCTTGGGTAAAGCCATGCTGACTTTGTTCCATTAAACCATGTCTTTCTATATGTTCTGTGATTTTGATATTTAGAATGCTTTCCACTATTTTTCCTGGCACTGAATTCAGGCTAACCAGTCTGTAGTTTCCCGGATCGCCCCTGGAGCCCTTTTTAAATATTGGGGTTACATTAGCCACCCTCCAGTCTTCAGGTACAATGGATGATCTTTTTTAACATTTCTTTATTGAAATTTATAATGATAACAATAAATAAATTTCAGTCTGCAAGCTAGTATAACAATCAGAAACCGGAACAACATTCTGTAACAATAGGAACAATCCCTATACCCCTCCCCCTCCCTCCAGCAGGAATAAAAAGGACCTCCACCAACTATGATTTTGATGATGCCTCAGCCGAGTCCCAGTATTTGTAAGTTGTAGCTCCTAGGATTAGGTCTCTTTTAGCCAGTGAGAGTGTCCACCAAAATCTGTGCCAAATGGAGAAACAAGCCGTTTGCGCTGCCCTCTTCTGCGTTTGCGCCTTCAAGAGCTCGTACTGTAATAACGTTACCAGGCGAGTATGCCAATGACTTCCAGTTGGCCTTTCATTTGTAATCCACATGGACATACGTGTTTGCATCGCTATGAGCAAAGCTTTCTGCAGAAACATCTGATCATAGTCCGACAAGTTCTCAAGAGAATCGGTGATTAGGTGTAGTAAGCATAATTTAGGATCTCTGGGTATCCGTATATGCAACACGTTTCCCAAATTCTCTGCAACTTCCCCCCAAAATAAGACCAACTACAATGGATGATTTTAATGATAGGTTACAAATTTTTACTAATAGGTATATACACTCAGATGCATACTTTTCAAAATTTAAAAGTATGTGTGTAAATGCTTCATCACCCCTATTCCTCCCCGTGGAGCATCTCTGCTTGGTTTGTGACCGGGTTATCTGAAAATCCAAATATACTACATAGTCCCAAGTAATGTCATAAAGTCTGGACTTAGCCCAAAATAATTTGCCTTTTCTTTGACAGTTATCTCTGTCAGTCTGTACCTTTGTCAGAAATGCTAAGGGCCTGATTCACTAAGGTTTTATTCCCATAGACACAGAAGGCTGAATTTTTAAAGCCATTTATATGCATAAAATCCCAGTTTTATGCATGTAAATGCTGGTACTAAAATAGCCTGAGGCTCAGCGCAGATAACCCGGTCACACACATACCTTTATGCAAACCAAGCAGAGATATTCCGCGGGGAGGAATAGGGGTGATGTCAGCATTTACACACATACTTTTAAATTTTGAAAAGTATGCATCTAAGTGTACATACCTATTAGTAAAAATGTGTAACCTATCATTAAAGTGTAAGTTACAACCTTCGAAGAGGAGGTGTAACTTTATGCCAGTGAATATGTGCGCATACTCAGCTAATGACCTAAGTATTTTCAAAGCAAACTTATGCGCGTAAGCTCACTTTGAAAATACTCAAAGTCTCTGCATGTGCAATGTACACGCAGACTTTACCACTTTGTGGGCTGTTTGATAATTACCCTCAGAATGGTGAAAAAGAAATCCTTAGTATATCAGTCCCATGGAAAGCACACACCAGAAAGTATGACTCCTCCCACCACTACTACAAATAACCCCCCCCCCCCCAAACGGCCTTATTTCTGCAAAACAAGACTCATATCAATATCCTTTCTACAAGTAGGAGAAGCTCCCACTGATAGTACCCATCAAATATAACTGTCACACATAACCACTGAATAAATAAGAAAGGACTTTTTTTGGAGATACACAAAATAAAACATCTATTAGAATTGTGGACCCTTGTGTTGCAGTGAGGTTGGCATAACCTACTGGGAAAGCCCGGTAGATCCTCACTGCCAACTGGCAGAGCAGATGGTGCAAAAACTGAGCTGGAGCTTTGCCTTTACCAGCCCCTTTCCCCTTGGGTTGAGACTTTGGGTTCTAGGGCCAGCAGGTCTTAGGTGATAATCTCTAGGGTGTAAGCTGAAGAGGCTCCGATGTCGGGCTTTGGTTGGAGCTGGCAGCATGGTCAGTGGTCACAGGCTATAGTCAAGGCAGGTGGCATTCAAGCGTGGTCAGGTCACAAGCTATGGTCGAGGCAGGCAGCTAGCAAGGATGGTCAGGTTACAGGCTAAGGTCAGTTTTGAGAAACAATCTGAGGGTAGTCAGGCAGAAAAGAAGGACAAGGCTGGACGAGGCTGAAAACAAGGAAGGCTGAACGAGGCTGAAGACAAGGAAGGCTTGGAGCAGGAGCAGCAACTCATACTCTGGATAAAGTCAACCCATTGCTGAGGCAGTTCTGAGTTGCTCAGCTGGGTTTTAAATTCCTGGCCACATGTTATCAGGAGGCACCGGGGATGACTGTTCCCCCAGTGGGGCCTTTATAGTTTGGCATTTGCTGAGCGCACACACTGAGGAAAAAAGCATGAGCAATGGTGGTGTTTCCCTGATGCATGGTGCGTGCTGGGCAGTGCTGGGTGAGTGAGCTGCTTTGTGGGCTGTCTCGTGAGCCGGCAAACATAACTACATCCAAGAAATAGAACTGAAATAGAGGCAAAAAATCCAGGCAATCAAGAGCAAACTACAAGGAAAAAAAGATAATATGGAATTAATTAGGGCTTTAATCTTTCTTGTAGAGTGACTCTTATAAAGCACTGTTTTGAATCCTTAGGATTTTTGTATAAATGTCACAGTATCATTTCTGATTAGATATCACGATTGCATCTAGATGTAGTTCCCCAAATACCTTTTTAACATAAAGGGTTAGTTTATTATTTTCTCAACAAATTAGCATTTTTACTTCTTGGTGTTCATTATTTTCCATGGATGATAATGATCTGCTAAAGCATGCTGCAAGAGGCATGCAAGAATACTTTCTCAAAAGCATAAAGACATATGTTTGGCACAGATGAATATTTTAGAAAGTGAGTACAAGTCTCACATTAATTGAATGTATTTCAATCTGTATCCAGTATATACATTATGATGAGGTCCCTAGGTAATCTAGGATGAATGTAGAAAAAAGAGTGACTCACTCATCACACCCCTAATGTTTATTGGACATTCATACTATATTGCCAATGGATTTCATCAGAGTTTTGACAGGTTTACATACAGCTTGAGATCTTTCAAGTTAGCATGAAGCTCAGTTCCTTCCCTTTTCCTTGAAACATTGCTAAGATTATTGTAATCAAGATGTTTTCTTTCAAACTATGAATGTTGTACTTTGTGTGTTTTAAGCATGCTCACTCTCCACAAACGTAGTCGACATCATGTGAATGATGCTTGCAGCTAAAAAGCAAGAGAACTTGTTTTTGCTTGCCCTGCGGGAATGTGGCATCTCTGGACAAGTTATAGCATGGTTCACAATTTACCTTTCCAATTGCTTTTCACAAATCAAGATGGGGAATCAATGTTCTTCATGGTTTGCCAATACTACAGGCATACCCAGAGTTCTGCCTTACCTTCATTGTTGTTTAACATCTATTTAGCCACAATCTGTAAGATTCTGATGAGCCTTTGTGATGGATATAGAATATTTGCAGATGATATTCAATTCTACGTCAAAATGAGATCCACCTGATTTGAGACAGTCAACTCTATCGACATTTGTTTGTCAGCCATTAAACAGTGCCTGCAACACAACAAACTTTCTTTAAATGTTTCAAAAACAGAGTTTTTGGTCTTTTAGCATTCCAACAGTATTATTGTTCCTGCCAATATAGTCTTGAATAACCTTAACTTTCTCATCTCCTCCTCTGCAAAAAGCCTTGGTTTGTGGATTGACTCTAAGCTGTCGTTCAACCATCATATAAAGACTGTGACTAGAAGTGGCATTTTAAAACTTTCTTTATATGGTCTGAAGAATCTTCTGGAACTGGATGATTTCAAATTGGTTGTTCAAGCATCAGTGTTACCCATCTTGGATTATTGCAATGCTATATATATTGGGCTCCCTGATTTGGCCTTAAAACCTCTCCAGTTACTTCTTAATTCTACAGCCTGGTTAATCAGAAGAGTTAAGTGTACTGACCACATCACACCCACCCTTTGCCATCTTCAATGGCTACCTTCATTATCGGGTTCAGTCCAAGATATTGCTTCTTACCCACACACTTCTTAGCATTTCTTCTCTACCTTGGATTAATTTCTTGTTATGAATATACCAACCAACTAGACACCTCAGATCACAAGAAAGGGATCTTCTCGAAGTGCCTATAGTATGAGCAGCGAGACTATCAACTATTAGAAACTGTGCTTTTTCAGTTGTGGCACCTGTCATGTGGAACTCCATACCTGCAACTTTGAGACTTGTGGAGTGTTCAAAAACATTTAAAGCAGCTTTAAGAGCTTTTCTGATCAATCAAGCATTTATTAAAATAATACACTAATTTTAAGACCTAGTTCGCTAGTTGGGCCTTGGGTATTTTAAATTAACTTACATTTTGTTTGTGAAGTCATGTGTTTAATTATGGTGATTTTATGTTTGGTTTTCTTGCAAATTGCTTAGGGTGTGTGGACGAAACCATTAAGAAATTTTAATTAACAAACAAACAAACTGCAGTTCTTTCTTGTGTAAAGGGTTTGTGAGTGTATCCTGATTCGTAAATCCTTTCCTTGGTTTTATATTGTACATAGTGACTACTATACACAAGTCTTGGAATTGTATACTGTGACAAGTGGCAAGAAGGAGGGCTTAAAAATGTTAAAGTTTATCTGAGGAGAAGGAGGAAGAGGAGGAGATGTCTCCTGCTCTCTTGCTCCTGGAGCCTTGGGTGTCCTTGGATGTTGGAGTGTTGAGAATGGTGGAGATGGTTACAAGAGCTGTGGAGGCCCAGGACACAGAGGCAAGTGTGGAGGCTCTGCTGGGAGCTGTGGGTGGAGGTTGTCCCTGCTGAAGGACTCTGATTATTTTATGTTGGGCTCAGTGAGAATGCAACGTTGTGCTGCTGAGGTCTCTCCTGGTTCTTGAAAAAAGAGAGAGAGAGACTTCTGCTGTCTTGAGGAGGGCTGAACATTTCCTTCTGAGCATTTAGGCAGGGTCGGGCTGAAGGAAGGAAGCAGCTGAGAGAGAGAGTGCTTCATTCCCTCTCACAGACCCCTCCAGAGGGGAGAGAAGCCTCAGAAGGTAAAAGGAGAAGGGGGGGGGCAGTGTGATTGGGAAGCAGGTTTGCTGCTGCTGCTCCATCCTATCTATCATGGTAGCAACAGGAAGGAGCCTCCGTCACCATGGTTTGAAGAGGGAAGACTGCTGAAGGTATCTGGGTGCCTTGGGAAAAACCCCAGTGTTAAAATCAAGAACAGGTTGCATTTTTTGTGCCAACACAATGACTTCACATACAGGTCCATGGCACTGCCCAGCAAAAGTAAAATACGTTTAAAAATGGTAACGTTAACAAAATAAAATTGAGGTCAGGGGAGTCCTGGGTGGATCATTGTGGGTTTAAAAGGTATGGGAGAGAGAAAGGTTGACAATTCTGGCATCTGTACAGGGGAAATAGAAAACATCAAAATGAATAAAATAATATAGAAAATACTAAAGAGATACATGGGGAGTAGTTAGGGACACCAGACAAATCCTTCACCAACAGGATAAAGACAGGAAAAGTCTGTTATTACCACCAATTACATCACTGCAATTTTTAATATAAAAGTTGTAAGATGAGCTAAAATAAGTGACAAAATCAGTGGGTAAACATTGACTACTTTAAAAATGCCCAAGAAACCTATATAGGGACCAGGAAAATTGTTAGGAGGCTGTTTAATGTTTAAAAGAACTTCATTCTGTTCAAAACCTGCTAATCCAGTCCAGTTTTTCCCATAAGATACAGCATGGCTCAGCACAACTCAAACTATTTCAGAAACTGTTGCTATGACAACTAAATAGCCATGTGGCACAGACAAGGGAAACCACAGGGTAAAGAGGCCAGCACAAGAACATCAGGGTAACACTGTAACCAGTTCACCTGGGGTTTCTGGGATAATTTCAATAAATTTTAAGGACATAAACATTTTTATAGATAGTCATCATCTATAACAGGGGGGTGCCTTGATTTATATGGGCTTTATGAGGAGCTTTGAAGTACCACATTGGCACTATTTTTTTCTGTGACCATTAGATCATGAATCCCTTCAAAAAGAAAAGATATTACAATTATAGAATGTGGAGAGAGTGATGGTTGACACTGCACTGAGCAGAGGTGCTTGCTAGTGCTCTGTCACAGGGACTACTTAGTGTCAATTTTAAAGTAAAAAACACAGAAGGAACTCATAGGCACACTATGGTCTGAGTCAATTATCCTAAACAAGAGCATTTAAAGGTAAGAAGCAGTGTAGCTGTAGTTAATTGTGACGAGAGCTGAAATGCAATTTATCAAGATATAATTGAGTGAAAGACAAAAAAATAGTTGTGGCACAAGTGCATGAACATATACTGTGATATAATACCAATTTACCAAGCTGATATCCCTTTAGTCAGAGTGATAATAGATAGGGTACAAGCACAATATCATGAACATGTACTGTGATATAATACCAATTTACCAAGCTGATAACCCTTTAGTCAGAGTGATAATAGATAGGGTACAAGCACAATATCATGAACATGTACTGTGATATAATACCAATTTACCAAGCTGATATCCCTTCAGTCAGAGCGATAATAGATAGGGTACAAGCACAACATCATGAACATATACTGTGATAT
Source organism: Rhinatrema bivittatum (assembly GCF_901001135.1). NCBI lineage: Eukaryota > Metazoa > Chordata > Amphibia > Gymnophiona > Rhinatrematidae > Rhinatrema > Rhinatrema bivittatum. The sequence goes on along the minus strand of NC_042617.1, from coordinate 94,058,864 downwards.
AATACCAATTTACCAAGCTGATATCCCTTCAGTCAGAGCGATAATAGATAGGGTACAAGCACAATATCATGAACATGTACTGTGATATAATACCAATTTACCAAGCTGATATCCCTTCAGTCAGAGCGATAATAGATAGGGTACAAGCACAATATCATGAACATGTACTGTGATATAATACCAATTTACCAAGCTGATATCCCTTCAGTCAGTCAGAGAGATAATAGATAGGGGACAAGTGCAATATCAGGAAGACAGTATACAAGTACACTAAGTTCTAGGGATGTGAATCGTTTTCCATATCGTCTTAACGATAGAAATCGTGTGGCAGGGCAAGAAAATCGTCTTAGGCACGATTTTTTAGTTAAAAAACCGTTAAAAATCGTTTTTTCCGATTAGTGCGCACTAACTCGAGTTAGTGCGCACTAACGGGAGTTAGTGCGCACTAACTGGGAGTTAGTGCGCACTAACTGGGAGTTAGTGCGCACTAACTGAAAATGATACAATTTGACACTTTTCAGGTCAGTTAAGGTCAGTTTAGGAATGAATATGTATTCCTATTGGCTGCCCTCTTATTTATTCATGTTACCAAGTTTCCTACTGACAGTATATGGGGGATGGGAAATGGAAACAGTTGGTAGCTTGACAAAACAAGTAATGTGATCAGTCAATGTGACTAGAACTTGTGCCCTAACCCTGATAGCAGGGGTATTGTGATCTTCCTGCACACAGTGCCCTATCCCTATTAATACCAGGAGTGTTGTGATCTTCCTGCACACAGTGCCCTATCCCTAATACCAGGGGTGTTGTGATCTTCCTGCACACAGTGCCCTATTCCTGATACTGGGGGTGTTGTGATCTTCCTGCACACAGTGCCCTATTCCTGATACCGGGGGTGTTGTGATCTTCTTGCACACATCCCGATATCAGGGATAGGGCACTGCATGCAGGAAGATCACAACACTCCTGGTATTAATAGGGATAGGGCACTGCATGCAGGAAGATCACAACACTCCTGGTATTAATAGGGATAGGGCACTGCATGCAGGAAGATCACAACACCCCTGGTATCAGGGATAGGGCACTGTGTGCAGGAAGATCACAATACCCCGGAGGAGTGAGGGTCAGGCAGCTCCCCCCTGTCTGTGAAGCCAGCCTCTCACTAGTAATGCAGGGAGGGAGCTGTCTCAGACTTCACCATCCTCCCCCCCCCCCTTACCCACACACCATTCACTAGCTGGGACATGGGGGAAGTCAGGAGTGAGGGTCAGGCAGCTCCCCCCTGTCTGTGAAGCCAGCCTCTCACTAGTAATGCAGGGCGGGAGCTGTCTCAGACTTCACCATCCCCCCCCCCCCCCCCCTTCACCCACACACCATTCACTAGCTGGGACATGGGGGAAGTCAGGAGTGAGGGACAGGCAGCTCCCCCCTGTCTGTGAAGCCAGCCTCTCACTAGTAATGCAGGGAGGGAGCTGTCTCAGACTTCACCATCCTCCCCCCCCCCTCACCCACACACCATTCACTAGCTGGGACATGGGGGAAGTCAGGAGTGAGGGTCAGGCAGCTCCCCCCTGTCTGTGAAGCCAGCCTCTCACTAGTAATGCAGGGAGGGAGCTGTCTCAGACTTCACCATCCTCCCCCCCCCCCCTCACCCACACACCATTCACTAGCTGGGACATGGGGGAAGTCAGGAGTGAGGGTCAGGCAGCTCCCCCCTGTCTGCGAAGCCAGCCTCTCACTAGTAATGCAGGGAGGGAGCTGTCTCAGACTTCACCATCCTCCCCCCCCCCCCCCTCACCCACACACCATTCACTAGCTGGGACATGGGGGAAGTCAGGAGTGAGGGTCAGGCAGCTCCCCCCTGTCTGTGAAGCCAGCCTCTCACTAGTAATGCAGGGAGGGAGCTGTCTCAGACTTCACCATCCTCCCCCCCCCCCCCTCACCCACACACCATTCACTAGCTGGGACATGGGGGAAGTCAGGAGTGAGGGTCAGGCAGCTCCCCCCTGTCTGTGAAGCCAGCCTCTCACTAGTAATGCAGGGAGGGAGCTGTCTCAGACTTCACCATCCTCCCCCCCCCCCTCACCCACACACCATTCACTAGCTGGGACATGGGGGAAGTCAGGAGTGAGGGTCAGGCAGCTCCCCCCTGTCTGTGAAGCCAGCCTCTCACTAGTAATGCAGGGAGGGAGCTGTCTCAGACTTCACCATCCTCCCCCCCCCCCCTCACCCACACACCATTCACTAGCTGGGACATGGGGGAAGTCAGGAGTGAGGGTCAGGCAGCTCCCCCCTGTCTGTGAAGCCAGCCTCTCACTAGTAATGCAGGGAGGGAGCTGTCTCAGACTTCACCATCCTCCCCCCCCCCTCACCCACACACCATTCACTAGCTGGGACATGGGGTAAGTCAGGAGTGAGGGTCAGGCAGCTCCCCCCTGTCTGTGAAGCCAGCCTCTCACTAGTAATGCAGGGAGGGAGCTGTCTCAGACTTCACCATCCACCCCCCCCCCCCTCACCCACACACCATTCACTAGCTGGGATATGGGGGAAGTCAGGAGTGAGGGTCAGGCAGCTCCCCCCTGTCTGTGAAGCCAGCCTCTCACTAGTAATGCAGGGAGGGAGCTGTCTCAGACTTCACCATCCTCCCCCCCCCCTCACCCACACACCATTCACTAGCTGGGACATGGGGGAAGTCAGGAGTGAGGGTCAGGCAGCTCCCCCCTGTCTGTGAAGCCAGCCTCTCACTAGTAATGCAGGGAGGGAGCTGTCTCAGACTTCACCATCCACCCCCCCCTCTCACCCACACACCATTCACTAGCTGGGACATGGGGGAAGTCAGGAGTGAGGGTCAGGCAGCTCCCCCCTGTCTGTGAAGCCAGCCTCTCACTAGTAATGCAGGGAGGGAGCTGTCTCAGACTTCACCATCCTCCCCCCCCCCCCTCACCCACACACCATTCACTAGCTGGGACATGGGGGAAGTCAGGAGTGAGGGTCAGGCAGCTCCCCCCTGTCTGTGAAGCCAGCCTCTCACTAGTAATGCAGGGAGGGAGCTGTCTCAGACTTCACCATCCTCCCCCCCCCCCTCACCCACACACCATTCACTAGCTGGGACATGGGGGAAGTCAGGAGTGAGGGTCAGGCAGCTCCCCCCTGTCTGTGAAGCCAGCCTCTCACTAGTAATGCAGGGAGGGAGCTGTCTCAGACTGCACCATCCTCCCCCCCCCCCCCTCACCCACACACCATTCACTAGCTGGGACATGGGGGAAGTCAGGAGTGAGGGTCAGGCAGCTCCCCCCTGTCTGTGAAGCCAGCCTCTCACTAGTAATGCAGGGAGGGAGCTGTCTCAGACTGGTATCAGGGTTAGGGCACTGTGTGCAGGAAGATCACAACACTCCTGGTATTAATAGGGATAGGGCACTGTAAGAGATGACTGTAGTAGATTGAATAAAGATCTGATGTTTCTGCTCTCCTCACACCAAACAAAAACAACACACAAGCAGAGAAGCCCTTCTTACAAAGCTGAGCTAGTGAGTTAAGTAGGAGGAAAAGTAAACATACTGGTGCCAGTGTGGCTACTTAAAAAATACACTTACCAACAATCAATTACATATATTTGAACTGTGTACAGTTCCAGCCAGGACCACCTTTCTAAAATGCACAGTGATTGGCAAATTCAACATGCACTAGCATTTCAGGTGCCTGCTAACAAAAATAATAAACAAACAAGTTCTAGTCACGTGAGTGCTGATCATTACATTACTTTTTTTGTCAAGCTTCCAACTGTTTCCATTTCACATCCCCCCCAACCATATTGGTAACATCAATAGATAAGAGCACAGCCAGCCAATAGGAATACATACATACATATTCATTCCTAAGTGACCTTTACTGACCTGGGAAGTGTGAACACTTTGTTTCATTTTCTGTTGGTGTTCGTTAGTTTCCAGTTCCATTTCCCATCCCCCCCAACCATCACCTCAGTGGTAACCTTGGTAACATCAATAGATAAGAGGGCAGCCAGCCAATAGGAACACATATTCATTCCTAACTGACCTTCAGTGACCTGGAAAGTGTTTATTTGTATCATTTTCAGTTAGTGCGCACTAACGGGGAGTTAGTGCGCACTAACTCGAGTTAGTGCGCACTAACACGATTTAACGATTTTTAACGATAAATCGTTAGAATTTCTATTGTATCGTGTTCTATAACGATTTAAGACGATATAAACATTATCGGACGATAATTTTAATCGTTGAAAAACGATTCACATCCCTACTAAGTTCTGAGAATCTCTATGTAGTATTAATTCCAGCACAAAATACAATTGCAGCAAAAAGAAATCTCAGCTTTCATAAGCTTAAAGAAAATTATTTTAATTTCCCCGATTGGAATTAATGTATTTGAGGTGAAATAAAGGGAGAATGATAGAATCTCCAGAATGAAGACATCTAAAACACCTTTGGGTTATATTTAAGTACTAAAGAAACTTTTAGGGTGAAGAAAAAACTCTATTATTAAAGAATTTATTAGTAAAAAGCTGCAGTATACACACTTGGCTGCAGTAGTGAAGAGAGAAAGAGAAAATGAGAGAGAGTATTTATCAATTACACCACCATACACTTCTCTTGTTACCTCAAGAGCATCATAGACCAGGGACACTTGATTATCTATTTCTGAAACTAGCTAGACAAAGTACCACAAAGAAACACAGCTTTTCCTGTGGAAGATGCTGGTGGATAGAGTAGCTAAATTCTCTACATTTTGTTTTTTAAAGCCTAGAGTAGTAGGACACAACAAACTGGTAGTTTAAGAGGAAGGCTGGAGAGTTAACAATGCACGCAAAGGGTTGAGAGGAAGAATCAGCACTCCCAAGGTATGTACCCTAGCCACGCACTCAAGCAGTAGTAGTGAAAAAGCAGTGGTCTCTAGGGATGTGAATCGTTTTTTGACGATTTAAAATATCGTCCGATATATTTTAAATCGTCAAAAAATCGTTAGGGCCACGATACAATACCAATTCCCCTGATTTATCGTTAAAAAATCGTAAATCGGGGGAAGGGGGAGGGCAGGAAAACCGGCACACTAAAACCCCCTAAAACCCACCCCCGACCCCTTAAATTAAAACCCCCCCCCCCCCCAACCCCCCCCCCCCCCCAATGCTTTAAATTACCTGGGGATCCGGCGGTGGTCCAGAACGGCGGCGGTCCGGAACGGCCCCCTCAATAGAATCGTGTTGTCTTCAGCCGGCGCCATTTTTCAAAATGGCCGCCGCAAAATGGCGGCGGCCATAGACAAAAACGATTCGATGGAGGAGGTCGTTCCGGACCCCCGCTGGACTTTTGGCAAGTCTTGTGGGGGTCAGGAGGCCCCCCCAAGCTGGCCAAAAGTTTCCTGGGAGTCCAGCGGGGTTCCGGGAGCGATTTCTTGCCGCGAATCGTTTTCGTACGGAAAATGGCGCCGGCAGGAGATCGACTCCAGGAGGTCGTTCAGCGGGGGTTCCGGACCGCCGCTGAACGACCTCCTGCACTCGATCTCCTGCTGGCGCTATTTTCCGTACGAAAACGATTCGCGGCAAGAAATCGCTCCCGGAACCCCGCTGGACTCCCAGGAAACTTTTGGCCAGCTTGGGGGGGCCTCCTGACCCCCACAAGACTTGCCAAAAGTCCAGCGGGAGTCCGGAACGACCTCCTCCGTCGAATCGTTTTTGTCTATGGCCGCCGCCATTTTGCGGCGGCCATTTTGAAAAATGGCGCTGGCTGAAGACAACACGATTCTATTGAGGGGACCGTTCTGGACCGCCGCCGTTCTGGACCACCGACGGATCCCCAGGTAATTTAAAGCATTTGGGGGGGGGTTCGGGAGGGTGGGGGATTTAATTTAAAGGGTCAGGGTGGGTTTTAGGGGGGTTTAGTGTGCCGGCTCACGATTTTAACGATTTTTCACGATAGTTTACACACCCAAACGGCAACAATATGATTCCCTCCCCCTCCCAGCCGAAATTGATCGTTAAGACGATCGAGGACACGATTCACATCTCTAGTGCTCTCTAATGATGTACTTTAGCAATATACACAAACTGCATGGGCATACAAAGGAGAGCTAAGTGGGAACCCCCAGACAAATGCACAAGTACAAAGAAAAGTCTAGCTAGACATAGTCAGAGAAAAAGGACAGAGAAAAAGACATAGAGTGAGAAATAGAGAAAAAAATAGGAAATTGAGAAAGGAAAACATACCAACACACGACACAAAGGAAAAGAATAAAGGAAATACACAAGAGAAACTGGATTTTACAACAAATAACACTATACCCCATACTCACTTTCAATTCCAACTTGAGCAGTTCATGAACAACCAAACAGAAAATCCTCACAACAATCAAATCCTTTTTCAATACTCTATATCAGCTCAACAATTTTGCTATACAGCAGAGCAAAGAAAAATAAAGAAATACTTATCTGATAGAATAACTTCCAGGTTACAGAACCAGTTCTAGCTATGTAAAGAAAAGAGCTCTTATTTTTAAGTTGATTATTATTGTTAGGTATAAGTTGTTTTCATTAAATACATTTTGCTGTCAGCTTAGAGCATTTTGTCTAGAAAATACATTTTAAACTTTGAAATTCTAATAAACGAATGTATTACTTATTACTTATTTTATTTATTAGTTGCTGGGTGCCAGGCTCTAGGTTACAAAGAAATTACATATATAATCAAATAAAAACAAATAAATTAAGTACAGCATCAGGTACTACCAAAAAGACAATCAAGGTAAAGAAAACAGTCCTGATAGATCAGATGTCTCTCAAAAAGGCCTGCTGAAAAAGAAAAGTCTCAAGCATAACCTTAAAGGTTTTGATGTAGGTCAGAAGACATAGGTTTCCATCCGATTTATTTAAAACTTGCTTCCATCTGGTCAAGTGGGTTCCAGACCACTTTTCCTTTTTAGGAGACTTGGTAGGAAGGAGGTCTCTTTCTAACTGCTGCTTTTGAGTGTAACATCCAATGGCCCTGCATTTATAGCATCAGAAACCCCATTTCATACACAGCCACTGAAAGTGGGAGGGTCACTCCCACGGGAGAGGGCAGGTTAGAAAAGACAAGAATGACATTTTACTACTTAGCTAATGGCTCCTGCTGCAGAAAATAGCAAACCTGTGCTTTGAGTTTTCAGGTGTTTCATTTCCATTATTCTGTAGGATAGGGGCTCTCAGCCCAGTTCTCGGGACACACAAAGCCAGTCATGTTTTCAGGATACCTACAATGAATATACACAAGATAGATTTGGATTCAATTGAGGCAGTGCTATCTCATGCATATTCATTGCAGATAGCTTGAAAATCTGACTAGCTAGGTACATCCCAAGGTCTCAGTTGAGAACTACTGCTTTAGGACATTAGTTGAAAAAATCAGTGTAGTAATTTTTACAGTTGCTATATTTATGTTTTCTACTCATTTTCCCCTTTCTAGCACCCCATTTCTGCATTGCACTGATATATTAATGTAGTAGATGATGGTAGAAAAAGACCAATTGGACCATCAGTCTGTCCAGATATTCCCATGAACACTAATAAGGATATCCCAGTGGCGAGCAGTAGAAATATGACCACTTGTAGGATATCACTCTTTATCTAAGTCAGTTTTTGTTTGTTTCATCATTCTCCTGCAAAGGCTAAGATGCTGCAACATCCGGATTGCCCAGCTGAGGTGGAGGGAAATGTTCCAGGGGAATAAGACTGCCTAGAGGTATCTGTGTTCCCTTGCAGGACTCCTCAATGGACTTTGCATCCCCAATCACAATGATTGGCTCAGGATTGAATCAAGCGACTTCTGGCCGTGAGAAACCTCAGGTAAGGAGAGGTAATGCCTGGGTTTTCCTTTCCTCTTCAGAGCCATAGTGAAGACAAATTTTTAAAGAAAACAAGGAGCACCAGCAATGCTGCAGACTAGCAAGCCACCATCTTGGCTCCAACCGCAACAACTATAATTTAGCTAAATAAAAAAGACCCATTCCGAGGCATGCCGAAATTATCCAGCTAACGCAGCCGAAATTCAGTTATATCTGGCTAAAAGGTAGATTTTAATACCCGCGTGCAGGCTTCCATGTGCGCGCATACGTAAGGGGGGTAAATTTTACAACATGCATGTAGCAACACGATAGGCCCTTTCCCCAGTTCCCTCCCAATCCGCTCCAATAAAGGAGCAGACTGGGAGGAGACTTCCTGAACCCCCTAGCTAACCTGCCTTCTTTTTCCCCTATCTGCCCCGACCCCTAAAGCCCTGCTAGCTACCCTTATTTTCTGTTGCATAACTTACCTGCTCTCCAGAGTGTTACATCTGTCGGACTCAGACGGCTTCGTCCCACTTGCCTCACTTCAATATTCGCTTTTCTCCACTAGCCTCGGGGAAAATGGCGACCGCCGTGTCTCCTTGCCGCACTCCCTGGTGTCCCCGGAACGGCTATGGCAAGGCATTCCGCCATGATTCACCTGAGGGCCTCCTAGGGTGCGCGCACACGCGCTACCCACGTCTTTATACCAGCGTTGGTGCGAACCTCGGGGGCATCCCCCTCGAGTGACGTCACACCATCCGGGTATTTAGCCTGCCCATTTGCTGACTGACTTTGAGTTAGCAAGGATTGGATTCGTCCGGTCTAAGCTGCTCTGCTGTTTCTTGCTGCTGCTGGAAGCTCTCTCTACCTTCCGGGGTTCTACTAACTTGGGTACCCGCTCCTCAGGGGCCTTATGCTTCTTTCCAGGTGCCTATCCAGTATCCAGGTACTCGCTCCTCGAGGGCCTGAATTGTCTACCTAGTGCCTGCTACCATTACTTCTATCTGCCGGGAACTCTACCATTACAGCTACAAGAGTTGTGAGTAAACTTACATCTACCAGTCTGTCTCACCTACAGCTCCACACTGAAAACCTGCATTGGAGCTCCCTAAACCACCATTGTGGGACGGGTCTCCTCAGCCGAGGACCCAAGACAGCTGCTGCAGGAATCTGCTCACTACTGCCACCTCTGGTGGTCTCTACAAGCTGTATAATAAAACTATCTCTGTGTTTGTGCATCTCAGTCTAGCCTGGTACTGCATTTCCCTGCGGGGCTCCTCCCCGTGGGAGTGGCCATCACTGCAGCACCTAAGAATCCACTAAACACCTCAAAACCATAACACAGAGCACCAGTAAGTTGTGCGGGACCGGCGTTCCCGATGCGTGCAGCAACAGGATAGTGTTTTAATGGCGTTGTCCCAGCCTGCCATCGCCCCACCCATGCCCTGCCCATGCCCCGCCCAGACCCCAACTCTGGCCTGCCCCTTTTTCGGCAGGTCTTACTTCTGCACATACTGGGAGATACGCACGTGGCAGTGGGCATTTGAAAATATGTGCGGCACACATGCGGCCCAGCCACCCATATCTGCCGGTATAGGCGCACATAGGCCTTTTAAAATCTGGCCTTAAGTTATCCAGATAACCTTATACCTGTTTTAGAAAAGGCCTAAAATTATTCCTCTTTATGTGGCTGGATAACTAGCTACTTAACTGGATATCTTCAAAAGATTGATTAAAAAACAAACAATCATGGACCTTTCAGCCTGCTCCCAATCTCCCACACCACAAAAGTCCAAAGCCACCCACTGTCCAGGACCCCCCACCCATCCAGATGTATAAATTAAGCAGATATCGGCATTGGTTGGGCCCAGCCCTCCAGCCCTTCCCCCTCCAACCACGCTAAATAACAAAAAATATTATAAATAAATAATCATGCAGTGATGGTCATTTTGGCTTGTGTATGAAAGGGTCCTCTATTATTTGGGTCTTCTTAGGAACCCTAGTGAAACTTGACCTCTAAGAGGTCTATATTCAGCCACTCTATGGCTCGGCCAGTTAACTGAGCCTATATATTCAGTGGTGCAGCCATGCCATTGAATCTATCCAATTCTCTTTAAGTTAACTGGAAAAGGTATTCCAGCTAACTTTAGGAAGTTGTACAGGCCATCAGAGTTAGCCAGACAACTTATTCGGCTAAGTAAGCTCCTCCCATCCATATCCCTGGAATGCCCCTTACTTATCTGGCTATCTTTTAGCTGGATAAAAAGTTATATGACTAGAATTTAACCGGATAAGTGCCCAAATATTCATTTAACCAATAACCTTTGATTTATCTGGCTAAATGCTTCTGAATCTGGATCTCAAATCACCTACTACTTGTTTATTGATCTTTATTTATTGCTGATATGGCAATTGAATAACTTTGTTCATAGGTCTGAATTTTTTTTTTTTCCGGGGGAAGGAAGTGGATTGTTGCAATTTTTTTTCATTGTTTGGTTGGTTAATAGTGCGCGTATCAGATCTGGATCCATGTCATCTGTTCTCACTGACATTGTCCAGTCAAGACAGTTAGAAAAAACTAAAGCCACCACACCTGATGAGATCAGAGTAATGCAAGGCCTAAAACAAAGACATTCCTGAAAAATCTGATCCAGAGGTTTCAGACATATCTGCTTTCTACCACTATTTTCTCTGCAATTGCCTTGTGCTTCTGATCATTTGTTTGTACTGATCGAGACACAGGGAAAACTATTCGGGAGAACTTTATCCAGCTGTGTTCCCTGAGGCAAGGTAAAATCCTCCCTGACCCCAGGAAGAAGGTGAAGGCCCTTTCATTTTTGCTGATGTCACTAGTACATTCAGGCGGGGTAAAATGATGAGGTAGGCAAAAATAAAGGTCGCAGAGAAATCTGGTCATTGATGGCATAGCAACAAACCTGTTGTGTTTTGATGACGTACTGTAACAACCAAAAAGTCATTTTTGAAATTGCATGCCATAGGCGTGTTTTGAAATATTTTTACTTAACATTGAGAAGCTATTTATATCAAAGAAGTGTGTTTAAATTTATCCAGACACGTGTCTATTTTGAGTTTTGATGAACACAGCCTGGTTTATTTTCAGGTTGGATGCGTCATGCATATTATGACAGATCTAATCTTTAGAATAGATGAATCATTTCAAAGCGTATTACAACACCGTGGCAGAGCCAGTGTGGAAGCTGTATTGAACATGTGAAGCAGGTACAAGAGAAAACAGAAGTTGTGAGGTAGACAGAGAAAGAGGAAAACATTTTACATCTTTTAAACTTAACATGCACATTCAAAAAGAATAGTACAGAATGTAATGCAAATGTAATATGACTTCATATCTGCTCAACTGTAAATTAGTATAGCTACTGCTACTCACATTCAGACCGATACAGTACAGTGTGCTCCGACAGAGCACACTGTTAGCCGGCATTTGGACGCGCGTTTTCGATGCGCTAGCTTTACCTCTTATTCAGTAAGGGGTAATAGCACATCCAAAACGCGTGTCCAGCCCCCCCCCCCCCGAACCTAATAGCGCCCACAACATGCAAATGCATGTTGATGGCCCTATTAGGTATTCCCACGTGATTCAGTAAGTAAAATGTGCAACCAAGCCGCACATTTTACTTTCAGAAATTAGCGCCTACCCAAAGGTAGGCGCTAATTTCTCCGGGCACCAGGAAAGTGCACAGAAAAGCAGTAAAAACTGCTTTTCTGTGCATCCTCCGACTTATTATCATGGCGATAGTAAGTCGGAGGTCCCGAAAGTTTAAAAAAGTAAAAAAAAAAAATTTGAAATAGGCCCGCGGCTCACAGGTTGAAAACCGGATGCTCAATTTTGCCGGCATCCGGTTTCCAAACCCGTGGCTGTCAGCAGGCTCGAGAACCGATGCCGGCAAAATTGAGCGTCGGCTGTCAAACCCGCTGACAGCTGCCGCTCCTGTTCGAAAAGAGGCACTAGGAACGCGCTAGTGTCCCTAGCGCCTCTTTTTACCACTGGGCCTAATTTAAATAAATTTTTTTACTGTATCGCGCGCACAGGAGAGCAGGCACTCGCCCGTTCTCCCGCGTTTTTTACTGTATCGGCCCGACTGTAAATTATGGCTATATAATCTTATCAAAATGAAGGATATACCTTATGGCATTTCATATCCCCCATATTTACATATCTGCTATTTTTTGAATTTATAAAGTGCTTTCTCAAGAATACAAAAAAGCACTATTGCAGTGAATTTTGCTAAAAAAAAAAAGATTCAGCATGCCAGTAGGGAGATGTTTCCCACTAATCTGGGTAAGAAACATGTAAAAAAGATACTACATGGATAAAAGATCACACAACAGCATTTATATAATTTCTGCATTAGTCCATCTGCTGAAAGGTTCAATAAATTTAAGTTATTCTGGAATTTTGAATTAAATTATGAGGCAGAAAAATTACTGAAAGTGATATGTGCTCCTCCTGAGAAGGTGTTTTGTCCACACTATATAACAGTTTTATTTCCTTTAAATACTTTGGAAAGAAACTAAATTTTAGTAAATGGTCATTACACTAGGGAATTCATTTAAACAACTTCAGGAAGACACTCTTAATGACTTGGCTCCCTCTTCTGGAAGCTGTTATTATCATCAGCCTTTTTTGGATAGTTCATCAATGTATTTGATTAATTTATTTGTATAATTTATATTTTAAAAAATAACCTTAGATTGTGAAAAAGCATCCCTGCACTAATTATTGTTTAAGCAGGAATGATCAGCTGAGAGTACCTAACAATTAAAGTAGTTAGATAACTTGGTCTATTTTATTTGCTTTGTATGAAAAAGGCAATTTTCAAAGCAATCTAGCCATATTAATATAAAAAAATGGATTAATGCAGCCATATTTCCCTATCAGAAAAATTGTTCTTATCAGCCTGGCTAAAAATATACACAGGCTTCCATGGCTTGTACACATTTAACCAGATGGCAAGGACACGTTCACAGAGAAATATTTAGCTGGGGAGAAAAATAGCACATGTGAGTGACATTTTCAAAAGCATGCCTGCTGTTTTCACCTTCTTGGTTTCCTGCATAAAAGAACAGGTACAACTCTTATGGGCAGTTTTCATGTGCATGCTTTATGCAACTTTTCAAAGGGAAAATACCCATGTGGTTTTCCCTTTGAAAAGTCAAGTAAAGTACATGGGTTAAAACTGCCCACATCTATACAGGCTGTTCAAATATTTGCCCTATTGAGGACAAATAAGAGGCTGCTCAATTAGATTCCCCTGTGTGAAATTCATCCCCCTCATAATAGGAAGAAATATACGCATGCATTTAGCCAGATGAAAAAGAGATGCTCCCAGAGGAGATGGGGACACAATGAGCATAGAACTGAGTTTTCAAATCTATATGTCATGTGTTAACCCCCATTCCACTGCTGGCAGAAATTTCAAGGGAAAGGCACATGGGTACTTTGTACCTACAAAACTTGTAGGCAATTTTTGCAGAGCAGTTTCACTATGAAAATTAGCAGCAAGGTTCACAGATGCAATGTACCAGCATTCTCTGCAGTGATGTAAGCTCCTGAATATTGACCCCATAATTTCATATATCTTTTCACAAAATGCTCATTGATCAACTCATCATTCAATTATGATAGGGGAAAGAAAAAAAAAAGAAAATATAACCAGCTCTATCATCCCTGAAAATTACAGTCCCAAACTGCATGCTAACATATCATAACAAATGGTTACGTCAAAATATTTTGCAATATGCTGAAAATAGCAAACTCCTAGACATTGACATTATATAGCCTATGCTCAGATACATATAACTTTCAAGAGCAAAGAATTAGGCAATACTGTAGTTTAGTTGTCAGTAAACAAACAATTGTCATGAAACACCTAGGGAAATGAATGCTAAAAGAATTCCATCTAGTTAATTATTATTGCAAGGAATTCCTTACACATTAATAACGGGACACATTATTAAGGAGTTCCCTAAGTTAATTAAAGATTTTGCAGTGCAAAAATAGGCTATCATGAACTCATTTTTTTCTCACTCCAGAAATAGCCCAATTACAAAGCGTTGCAATGTGGCGCTGGAGGCCTGAGATGCTCCACTTCAACTTTGAATCCTGCAGGTTTCTTCCTTGTTATTTTTACATTTATCTTTTTACTAATGGTAAAGAGGAAAGGAATGACATGGGGTTGCCACCTAAAAATCTAGTCTTCTTCCCAGACAACTATTCTGCAGTTTATGAGTGCAGTTCTAGAGTCAAGATATTTGAGGATTCACAGTGTTGTCCCTGTTGAAGGGGAAATGTCACACCAGCTAGAAGCAGAGGTTTCACTCAGCACTGAGAGCCACATTTCTTCACTGGCTCCAAGCCTAGGAGGGATGCAAGTAGCTGCAGGAGCTCTGGGGCAAACATAGTGAAATCTTCTTGAAAATCTCACAACAGTCAAACAGTGTGTTGGGATGTGCAAGACCAGTGGCAAGTATGGCTGTTCTCAAAAATGTAGCCAGAGGTACCCATGGCCTAGAGGAACCCCCAGCAAGATGTGCTAACTCCAGGAATAGAAGAAAGGGGTTGTACCCTCAGTGACATCAATGCCCCTTGCTCCTTCTCAGATTTCTTGCTGGAACAACCTACAGCAATCAACTTAGAGGACACCTGGTAGGCCATTGTGACTCTTGAGAGAACTGTGAGTAATGAGTTAAGTACATTTTACATTTATTAGATTTATGAATCACCTAACACAAAAAGGTCTAGGCGATGAATAAAATGAAAACATACATAAACAACTCAACTAAAACAAAATAAATACAGAGTAAAACAGTACGCAATAAACTAAAATATAAAACAAACAAAAAAAAGAACAGCAAAATTTAAATTTGAATTAAAAATAACAGACACCTCTATGGGCATTATTAAAGAACAAGGACTAGATTAGAAGGATCAATGGCAGGAGCTGCCTAAGTACCTATCACCCAGACCCGGAGAGGAGGAAGGACCCAGAGAAAGATTGGAAACCATCGAGGCTACCCGACGACAATGTCATCATAAGTTCAGGGGCCTATTAAAGGAGGTGCCCTTGCACGCCAAAGCCATGAGCCAAAGGGGGTGCACTCCTTCTGTTGTTTTTGGTTTTTTTTCAAGGACTGATTTTAGTCAAGAATGGGGAGAAAAAGGAAGGGAAAACCTCCTTACCTGACTCAAGCCTCCAGCTCTACTCCCATGTGGCCCCATGGATTGTCATGTGATCACCAGTTCATCACTGCACACTGCACACTGTGGGGTAGATTATCTCCACTGAATAAGGCTTTTTTTACCTTCCATTTAAGAAATGTGTTGAGGAGACATCATCAGCTGTTGATCTTTCTCAGGTGTTTGGGGACAGACTAGATCTGAATGCATTTCTGGAAGGAACCGCTGATAGATAAGGATTCTGAGATGAGACTTTTATCATAAAGAGAGTATATTTATGGGTCAGAAGATTTGGCTATTTCCAGATGTTAATAAACTGATGGAGATTGGGCGGCAATTGTTCCTGCAAATGTGTCAGGAAGTAAGGGGTTTAGATAGTGGTTTTTTTCAGAGAAATCCTTCTAAATATTTTATCAAAATTTCTAGTGATTAACTATATCTTTCCTGAACCTAAGCATCTGAGATATTTTCTGGATAATAGGATTGCTGGGAAATCTGTCTTAGGGTCTTGAGGATATCCTTAGACCTGGCTAAGTGATTTTGTCTCATTATATTGACTTTGCATATTTTTGTTGCTATATTTTGAGTTTTTTTTCACATTTTTCTGCAGGATCTTCCCTTTTATTTGGGCGTTTAATAGAGGGAAACATATTATTCCGCTTATTGATTTGTCTCCTTCTTTTGTTTGCTGACATAACCTGTACATTTATCCTATTTTCTATACAAGTCAATTTGTTTGGATTTAATTGTAAAATGATAAATAATAATAATAATAATTAATAAACATTTGTTTACCTATTAGTTGAATAGGAGAGCTATATAAGAACCACTAAATTGCTCTCCACCCATGCATTTTTTTAAGGTTTTGAAGTTTAGGATTTTATTCCAAAAGGTGTCTGCTTAAATATAAGAGCCTGTTTTCTGCATTTTATGTGAGAGGTTCTCATTTACTTTCGGGCCGATACAGTAAAAGTCGTGGGAGAGCGGGCAAATGCCCGCTCTCCCGGTGCGCGCACAGGCCACTCTCCTGTGCGTGCGATTCTGTATTCAAATGAGGGCTCGCGGCAAAAAGAGGTGCTAGGGACACTAGCGCATCCCTAGCACATCTTTTTGGACAGGAGCGGTGGCTGTCAGCGGGTTTGACAGCCGACGCTCAATTTTGCCAGCGTCGATTCTCAAACCCGCTGACAGCCACAGGTTCAGAAACCAGACGCCGGCAAAATTGAGCATTCAGTTTTCAACCCGCGAGCTGCAGGCCGATTTCAAAATTTTTTTTTTTTAACTTTTTTTAACTTTGGGGACCTCCAACTTAATATCGCCATGATATTAAGTCGGAGGGTGCACAGAAAAGCAGTTTTTACTGCTTTTCTGTGCACTTTCCCGGTGCCGGTAGAAATTAACGCCTACCTTTGGGTAGGCGTTAATTTCTGAAAGTAAAATGTGCAGCTTGGCTGTACATTTTGCTTTCTCAATCGCGCGGGAATACCTAATAGGGCCATCAACATGCATTTGCATGTTGCAGGCACTATTAGGTTCGGGGGGGTTGGACGCCGGTTTTTGATGCGCTATTACCCCTTACTGAATAAGGGGTAAAGCTAGCATGTCGAAAACACGCGTCCAATCGCGGGTTAACAGTGTGCTCCGCCGGAGCACACTGTTAACCACCAGTGTACTTTTGTTCGCGCACCAGGCGCGAACAAAAGTACACTGGATTTTATAAGATACGCGCGGCTACGCGCGTATCTTATAAAATCCGGGGTCGGCGCGCGCAAGGGGGTGCACGCCGAGCCCAGCGCATGCCGAGCCCAGTGCGGCCTGCCTGTTCCCTCCGAGGCCGCTCCTATTTCGGAGCGGCCTCGGAGGGAACTTTTCTTTGCCCTCCCTTCCCCTACCTAACCCACCCCGCCGGCCCTATCTAAACCCCCCCGCCTAACTTTGCGCGCATCGGCCGGCAGCCCCGTTCCGTCCTCCGGTCCCGGGGGCTGGTCCGGAGGCCTCGACCACGCCCCCGGACCGGCGCCACACCCCCAGACTTACGCGCGCCGGCGGCCTATGCAAAATATGCGCGCAGGCGCGCGCGGGCCTTTTGAAATCCTCCCCTATGTGTATATATATTCACAAGCAGATCTATGCTAGTATTTTATAACCCACATGAATGAACCCACAAGTTTTATAAAATACACATATATCTTCCCCACAACATACATATGTATATAGGCTTATGTGTGAATACAAGCAATGCGTGAAAAGAACGTATTGCAATTCATTGAACGCATGCACTTTTCATACCTATTTTAAAAATATACATGCGTATATTTTGGGTCAGATTTTCAAAGGGGTACACCCCGAAAACCTGGCCCAAACACCCCCTGCGCGCACCGAGCCTATGTTGCATAGGCTTCCAGTGCATGCAAAGCCCCGGGACATGCCTAAGTCCCGGGGCTTTCCTGGGGGGGGGGGGCGTGTCAAGATCCATGCGTCATCGGGGGCGTGTCAGGGGGGGCATGACGCGGCCGGTGCGTCATCCAGGGGTGGCACCGTGGGCGTGGTTTCGGCCCGGGGGCATTCCGGGGGCGTGGCTGCGGCCTCCAGACCAGCCCCCGGACCGGAACATGGTGCGTGGCAGCAGGCCCGACACACGCAAAGTTACGCCTGCCTCGAGCAGGCGTAACTTTTGCGACAGAGGTAGGGGGGGTTTAGATAGGGCCGGGGGGGTGGGTTAGGTAGGGGAAGGGAGGGAAAGGTGGGGGGAGGCGGAAGGAAAGTTCCCTCCAAGGTCGCTCCAATTTCGGAGTGGCCTCGGAGGGAACGGAGGCAGGGTGCATGGCTCGGCGCGCAGGCTGCCGATTTTGGGCAGCATTGTGCGCGCCGACCCCCGATTTTAATGGATACGTGCGGCTACTTGTGTATCTATTGAAATCCCGCATACTCTTGTTTACGCCTGGTGTGCGAACAAAAGTACGTGTGTGCGCAAGTTTATGAAATCTACCCCTTTATGTGCAAAAATAAGTAGGAGTTACTCATGTGTAATAGGATTTAAGCATGCAAATTAGTGTATTTAAAACATATGCTTGCCAAGAAAATTACCATTTTAACCAATTAGTCCACAGCTCGCCCAGTCCTTCTCCAGATCATCAAGACCCTCATGATTCTTCAGTCTAACCTCCCCCAAGGTCACTCAGGCCTCCCCCCAGCAAACAGTACACAATAAACATGTTTATATCATGTCAGATAATTAGCAGGAGTAAAATCTTATGAATAAGTTGGCAAATCTACGTGCATAAGTGTTTTTAAAAATAGCAACTTATGAATGTAAAATATTGGCCCTGCCCCAGAATGCCCCTAAACCATTCTTCATTTACATGCATATATGTGCACACAAAAGTAAAAATACGGACATATTTTTTACTGTTAAAAGTAAGGAATACACAGTAGAGACTACTTACATGAGTATACGCAAATTTTAAACACATGTAACATTTTAAATATTTACTCCTAAACATTTGAACATGGATATTACTTGCATACTGTTTGTACTATTGATACAAGGTGACATACTAAGTGTTAAAATACAGTTATGTCATCTTAACAAGAGAACATGAGCAAAATATATTTATACATTTCCTGATAAAACAGATGAGTTGGTCTCCCATTTTTATGAATGTGACATAATGTTTGTGCATCATTATATCCTGGGAATGATGCAACACCATGTATGTGAGACAGTAACACATAATAGCATGACAAATCAGCCATAAATGTTTAACAAACTTACCCTTAGATTCATCAAAAAGTGTTACTAACACATTGATAACACCTGCGATAAGGGGAGAGAGAGAGAGAGAGAACCTATCTACAAGGGCCTCATAGTTGGGAAGTATTTATTTCTTTATAGGAGGGCCACCTAATAGGTTGAGATGAGGTGTTGGTGGTGGTTTAGGGTTTAGGGGCCAGTTTCGCATGTAGACTTAGACATACGAACAGCACAGTACATTTTGTTAAAGGTTTGACATCATTTGGAGTGAGGAAAGTCTCACAAAGATGAAATCTCTACTATGTTCTCTCACCCTAGCTTGATGGACACTATAATCAGGATGCCATCAAGCTAGGGTGAGATAACATAGCACAATATTTCTCCTTTGTGAGACTTTTCTCGATCCAAATTATGTCAAATCTTCACCAAAATGTACTGTGCTGTTCAAATGTCTCACTCTACACGCGAAACTGGCCCTTAAACCCTAAAAACACCACCTTTCACCTTGCCCTATTAGGTGTCTCTGTCTCTGTCTCTCTCTCCCTCCCTTCTCCCCTCTTCTTCCCCCCCCCCCCAAGCCCAGAAATGGCCAAAATGCAATTTCAAAAATTTATCGCGAATTGCATTATGGCCATTTTAGGCATAACGTACAGCCTAATGCCAGGGAAAAATGTGTAGTTATTTCTGGCATTAAAACTGTGCGATATTGCCCCTAATTTAACTGAATCCTACCTAAACTCCTCCCCCGATTCTGCACCCTCAAAATTTGCATTTGTGCCATGCATTACCATACTTTTCGCATGCGTTATGGCATTATCGTTTTATCGTGTGCGTTAATGCCATAACGCATTTTGATGAATATTGGGGTTAAATCTTTGAGGCTGAAGTATTAAGGTACACCTAATTTTGTACACTATTTGCAATTTTCCATACATTAGTTGTCTACCAGGATCAATAGTTAAATGAACTCAGCAGAAAAATATTGCACGTGCATTTTCTACAGGATATCGCAAAACAATAATTATACTTAATTGAAGTGAAGTTATTTATTTTGCAAAATTGGTATTGGAAAGCCAGTTTTGTGCCTAATTTTACTTTGCAATAATAATTAATAATCTGCTTTGCATTACTTTGCAAGCATAAACGTGAATGCAAACTTTTACTATTTGCAAAGCCAAAATACTTTGGAAAGTCTGCTTTGCGTGCTATAGCGAAAATAGTCACAAAAAATGCTCACTATGCTGCTTTTCATGTGAAGTGAATTCTGCAAAATTTATGTACCTTTAGTACATCAGTCTTATTGGTTTTCTTTTCCTTCATCTATCTGTTTTTGCATGATGAGGGTGACATGGTCATAGCCTTATTAGGGTGCACTGTGGTAGAATACAGCAGAGGTTTGACATTGCCTTCTACAGTCCACACCACTTGGTTTTCCATGGTGGGCTCCCATTCTGACCCTGCTTAACTTTTGAAATCAAACAAGTTCAGGTTCTCCTAGGCCGAGGTTACTGAAGATAAACAATCCTGCTACCTTCAAAATATGAAAGAATGACTTCAATCTTCTTAAAACTGGGTCTGTCAGCATCTCTTCAGATTTTGAAAGTTAATGAGGATTGTCCTAGGGATGTCAGTTACTAGGAAAGTTACTAGGAAAGTACCAAAAAGGAGATATTGTTTGCTTCCAGTGATTCTGAGGATGGAATATTAAAATACACTATTGTGAGGAAGAGGGGATTTTGCAAAAAACATTTTCAAGTTTCTAGATATGTGTCAGGCCCTCTCACAAGGAGACTTTGGATTGGGTAACTCAGTGTTAATTAGCCCAACTATTTTAACACTCGGGAGGTTCAGTTTGAGAGAGCAGTCAGAGAGTATACGTACTTTTTCCTCACTCTGGTAAGGCCTTCCAGCCTTGCCCAAAGGAGTTTTCTTTTAGAAGGGACACCTCACCTTGCACTCCCTGCCTGAGGGGCCTTCTTATAAGTTACTGTGAGATAGGCTTTAAAGCCTGATACCTCTTTAGGGCGAAGGGGCTCTTTTCATGGGACCAAAAAACCTGTGATCCTACTCTACTCACTAGGTAGACAAGCACCAGTGATGGATCCTGCTGCAAGAGACTGTAATGCTAGAGAAGCTATCCAGATTAAGATTTAAAGTATTTTTTTGGAACTAAAGAGCAGCAGGGAGGTTATTGGATCCTCCTTCCCCACTAGGATTTCAGTGCTGAGGAATAGCCTGGTCCCCTGATTTTTCCACAAGAGAAATCACCAGAATTATAGTTAAGGGAAAAGAACAACTGAACCAAAGGAAGAAATGATAAGAGAAGGAGATCCCATCTGGATTTCCACCCAAGGAATCAGGACAGGCTGGGTCTCTATGGGAAAGAAGATGTCTAAAGTTAGGAGTTTTGAAACGGGGACCCCTCCACTAGGATTCCCACAGCACAGCCGCTGGGAGAGTAAGCACATTTAATACCACTATGGGCTCTACCCAGAGGTCTGTAATAAGGACAACCTACCTACACAGAATGAACCCTGTAACGTCAGTCAGATGTACACTCATCATTTTGGACAAATGGACTTTATTTAACTTTATGAATCAGTAAACTTTATTTTAACACTCAGTCCTGGTCCTGTTTGAATTCTTACAGCCACTAACCCCATGGGAAGCACTTAAAAGACAGTACCCACACTGCGACCTTCCTTCATCATCTAGGCCATAAGCGAGAGCTTACCCCATAAAAAGAGTACCCCCAGGGATTAAGAGTCAGTGTGGAGGTGAATGGTTAGCTGGAGTAGCCCCAGAAGATATAAATAAGATTGTGTGTCCTTGAGACTTAATACACCCCAAGTAAGGATTACATAATTTGATGTCCAATGTGAGAGTTTAAGAACAATGGAAAAATATGTACAGTGTGATTTTGAACTGAAATGTGAAGTTCAGCATTCGTACTATACTACAAAGAAGTAAAAAATTAACTGTGTCATATGTAACAAAATGGCACTTGTTCCTGTGTTTGAGGATTGTTGGGTGCAGGTGCGCCAAAGAGAATGCATGGGGCAAGTGTGTATCTGACATCATCACAGCGTGTAAGACATCTTACTAATGAAACAGTATAAAAGAGTCAGAATGCTCAGCCACATCATCTTCAGCATGAGGGATTGTGTGCAGCAGGTGTGGTGCAAAGAGATTGCTAGCAAGGCCCTGATTCCTAATCATTGGATATCCAAGTACACGGTTTAGTCCTACAGCTTTACCAATGCTTCTATTTATTAATATGTGCAGATATTCTGATTTCAAATAAACTTTGACTTTTGTCAAGCAATGCTTTGAGCAACATAGCAATACAAGCAGAGGTGTTCATCAAATTGGTTCACTATGTCTGATAAGCCAATTCACAAGAACTCTGGTTCAAGTGACAGTAGCCCCACCAAATCGCCACTGGAAGAGGCTTACACCATGCAGATGGTCGTAGGTCAATGGGTAAGCAAAGTGATCATCCCCATTGGAGGGCCCAGCCGATATTTCAGGTTAATGCAAGCTGTGAGACCTGTTCTGTACCATGCAGGCCTGTGACTGTCATTCGTGGGCCATCGAGTGCATTGACTGCACCCGAGCACAGCTACTGCTGCAAGGGACTCCTATTCCTGGACATTGGAGTAGGCCTGGGGATTACCATGGGGTGACAGGCCAGTCCATCTGCCTCAAGTGCAATTCACTGACTAGCGGTACTGCACCATAACAGTCCCGTATCGCCCGAAGATTCTGAAACAAGTGGGAGCAGCATGATCTGGCCAAAGACTTCATTGTCAGAAAAACCTCCACCAGCAGCTTCACCAACACCTGAAGCAGCCCCTCGGTAAAGGCCAAGGCAGAGTGGAGCCAGCCAATAGCAAGCAGTGACGCCCCAGATATGTGGTGGAAGCTATCATGGAAGACCCCCCTATGGGTGGGGCTGGCGGTGATACTGGAGAGTTCTCCTGGGCTGAGCAGATAAAGGTCAAGGAGCAACGCGACTTAGCAGTGGAGATGATACTATCTGTATTTGGGCGAGATAGATGGGTTCCCAGATCCATGGAGTCTGAGCCCGTGCGACTGTTGACCACCATCGAAAGTGTATCCATGCCATCCTAAAATGGCACAACCCCCACAATTTGCCCGTGCTGCTTCTACCACAACAGCAGATACAGCTTCAATGACCTGGGGAACCTTATCCAGCTGGTTTTGGGCCGGATCACACTCTTGCCAGTTGAAACACCATGAGTGGACCACGGCCATTACCCCTGAGGAAGCCGAGGAAATGTATGGAGTTCTAATGCCTAAATGTAACCTCATGGCAAGAGGTCCCAAGACTTTTTCAGAGCTTTGATGGATGGCCATGGAGATGCCACCCAGACCTTCTAGTTCTGGCATCTCAAGTGGGACTGAGTCTGGGTCCATCAGCAAACCGCAGTTTCCAGTGGGGTAGAGACCAACAGTTCTGGAGGGTCTATACTCTTAAGTGCCTCCTGAAATACCCACCGAGGGAGACCTTCTGGACTGGACTCTGCTTTGGCAGTATGTGATCAAGTGTGGGTGATGCCTAGCATGTTAGGGGAGAAACCCAACATCTACTAGTTTTCCCAAGCCCAGTGCATCATTGATCACCAGGTACAAGGAATCTTTGGACTTCAGTACCCATTCGTTATGTGTCATGAACTTTTTTGGAGAAAACCAGGATTCATGGATTGCTGAACATGCTGACAAAATAATTATAAAGGATTCTAAGTATCCTCAGTAAATACGGGATTCTCCAGACTAAAGGAGAACCTTGGACAGGAAGGTGGCAGTCCTGCAATTAGGGAGAAACATCTTCAAGCATGCAGTGGTATAATACATGTGGAATGGGGAGTGAAAGCCCTACTCAGTGAACTGCCTACTACTTAATGGGATCACAGTGAAAAAATCCCATCTATTGGGAACGATGGAGGTTCCCAAAGAAGGGGGAAGTTCCCAATGAAGAGCTTATCTCCTTGTGATCTGGGGAACCAAAGAACTCAGAGGCTTTATTTGTGGATAGACTGTTCCAGTTGCAGAAAGAACATTGTTTTCTCTGCTATGTGTTGTATGTCTTATTCTTTGCTGCAGGGCATCCGGTCAGCTTAGACTGTCCCAGATACAGAGATTTCTGCTGGGAGTTCCTGAAAAAGAGACTGTTAGCTTATCCTCCATAGGAGGGTGAAGACTTCTACTCTGGCACAGATACTGTAGGCTGTCCTCAATGGGAGGATTTATTTATTTTAATTATTTGCTTTATAACAGTTATATACCACTAATCATACTTCTAAGTGGTTTACAATCCAACTTACACAATAAAACATGAAAAATATTAATCAATAATAACATTGTTATACAATAAATAACTAAAATCATAAATATAAAATTAGTAAAATATAATATAATATACTAAAAACATAGTCTGCCTGGTACCTACTCAATTGAAAGCCACCTTCAATCTTACCTTTTTTCTGTACTTTCACCATCTAGATGTCATTATATGCCTGATTAAAGAGAAAACCTTTAATTGATTTCTTAGAACTAGGCCACAGGTTTCTCTTTTTATTTCTGCTGATAATAAATTCCATTGACGAAGATCTTGAATCATAAATAATCGCTCATGTGATTCATCTAATTTAATCATCTTAAAGGAAGGAACTTCCAATAATAATATGGATGCTGAACACAGAGTTCTAGAAGGTTGGTACAATTTTAGATCTGTATTAAAACTAGGAGATATTAATCATTAATTCCCTTAAAAACAAATACTAAAACTCTAAACCTATTGTACCAAACTATTGATAGCCAATGTAGATGTTTCAATATAGGGGAAATGTGTTGGCACATTGGAGTTCTAGAAGTCACTCTAGCTACAGAATTCTGTACAAATTGCAGCGCTTAACCCCCTTAGGAGAGGGGGGACTGCCTTTTCATCAGAGGCCAGACTTCAGCTAAGAAGACTTATATAGTAATGACCTGTTCTAAGCCCTTTGGGGAAGGGACATTTATCTAACATTCATTCTCATTGGAGAATCTTCTATAACCAAAATTGACTACGTTCATTAAAGATGTTTGAAGTTACATGTTTAAATATTATTACCCTTTTCTCAGGTTTGATAGAGTTATAAAAACTGTGTTATTAATGTGAATTTTGTGATTAAATATTATTTTCCTTTTCAGGTGGAGTCTCCTAATAAGATTCAATGCTTTGCACTGTAAGGGGTCCATTTTAAAAGGAGCACACAGCCATCCATGTGCACGCAGTTCCCGGCGTGCGCTTATGGACGTGCTGATTTTATAATATGAGCGCTCCAACGTGCTCATGTTAGAAAATGTGATAGCCGCATGCACATGCGCATCAGATTTTAAAATCCATGTGTGCATGTGCAGGTGACACGCGCAGATGCAGGCGGCACACACAGGATGGGCAAATTTTCTGTAAATATGTGTGGCGATGCAATCGGGCCTCCCGCAGTTCCCTCCCAGTCCGCTCCCTAGGAGGGAACTTCCCTACCCCCTGCCTAACTTTCCTTACCTTTCCCCTCTCCACCCGACCCCTGACCCCTACCTACCTCCCAAATGTTTTCATTTTACTACTTACTGCCTCCATCCCGCCCCACCCCGTCCCTCGGCCTGCCCCTTTTTCAGGGCCCGGCACTTGTGCATGTACTGGGGTTTACACGTGTGGCTGGGCCACACGCTGGGGCAGATTTTATAAATCTGCGCACACGCGTACTTTTGTTCGCGCACCAGGCGCGAACAAGAGTACACGGGATTTCAATAGATATGCGCCGAGCCGCGCAGCCTGCCTCCGTTCCCTCCCAGGCCGCTCCGAAATCGGAGCGGCCTCGGAGGGAACTTTCCTTCGCCCTCCCCTCACCTTCACCTCCCTTCCCCTACCTAACCTACCCCTCCGGCCCTATCTAAACCTCCCCCCCCTACCTCTATCACGAAAGTTACGCCTGCTCGAAGCAGGCGTAACTTTGCGCGCGCTGGCCCGGCTGCTGCGCTCCATGTTCCGGTCCGGGGGCTGGTCCAGGGGCTGCTGTCACGCCCCCGGAACGTCCCCGGGCCAGAACCATGCCCCCGGACATGCCCCTGAAACACTGTGTCACTCCCGACATGCCCCCGAAACGCCGCGTCACTCCTGGCACGCCCCCGACACGCCCCTCCATGCAAGCCCCAGGACTTACGCGCGTCCCGGGGCTTGCGCGCGCCGCCGAGCCTATGCAAAATAGGCTCGGCACGCGCAGGGGGGTTTGGGGTAGGTTTTCGGGGGGTACGCGCGTATCCCTTTGAAAATCTACCCCAGTGCGTGCAAGGCCCGGGCTCCTGCGTAAACCCCAGTTTTTACGTGCACAGGCCTTTGAAAATCCAGGCTTAATTCATTATTATTTACAGGAGAGTTACACTATTAATAAAATTATAATCCTGTGTCCAGCCTTTTGAGAAGAAATTCTGTCACTCTCTATGTGATGGGAAGGAGAGGAGGAGTTAAACGAGGAAATTTCAATTTGAAAATATAAAGTATTTGTCAGGGAGAGAATATGAATGCACTATTAATACTAGACAAGTTTCCATTTTCATCATTCACTATTCAATTTGCAAGAATATGGGCCCAAGGTTGTGTCTATTTTTCTACTGTGAAGTATTTTATGTGTGTGTTAGCTTTACTGTAAGACCGTAAGTCTACAGGCTATGCTGGCCATAGTCTTCACAGGGTAAGAGCTCACCCTAGCGGCAAGATTTATGATGACACCTGCATTCTATGTTCAATTGTATCCTGTTATTTGTATGGAATGTTTTTTCGGCGGGAGGGGGGAAGAGAATGGCAGATCCTCTAGGTCAGGCCACTAAATGCCACTATCCCTGTCCTTAGAATATACTTTTAGGAGCCATCCATCCCTTCAAGCTCTCCCACCAGGACTCTTTGGATTGGGTGACTCAGTATTATTTAGCCCAGACTTTTAACACTCAAGGAGGGGAGGGGGAATTCAGTTTGAGAGAGCAGTCAGAGAGTATAAATTTTTTCACACTCTTGCAGAGCCACCCAGCCATGCCCAAAGAAGTTTTCTTTTAGAAGGGTTCACCTCACCATGCACTCCCTGCCTGAGGGTCCTTCTTATAAGTTACCTTGAAATAGTCTTTAAAGCCTGAGACCCCTTTGGGGTGAAGAGGCTCTTTTCAGGGGACTAAAGACCTGTGAGCCTACTCTACTCACCAGGTCGGCAAACACCAGTGATGGATCCTGCTGCGAAAGATTGTGAAAGTAGAGAGGCTATCCAGATCAGGGGCAGATTGGCCTATTAGGGGATCGGGCATCCCCCGGTGGGCCGGTCGCGCTAGTCACATGGTCTGCCGAGCACGGCCGTGACAGAGCCGCGCTCGGCAGACCACATGGTATCTCCTGGGCCGGCCTAAGCGGCGAATCCCAGGGCCGGTCTTCATCGGGAATCCGCCACTGATCCAGATTAAGATTTAAGGTGTTTTTTTGGAACTAAAGAGTAGTGGAGAGGTTTTTGGATCTCCCATCCCCACTAGGATTGCAGTGCTGAGGAATAGCCTGGTCCCCTGATTTTTCCATAAGAGAAATCACAAGAATTAACAGTTCAGGGAAAACAACTGAACTAAAGGAAGAAAGGACAAGAGAAGCGATCCCATCCAAATTTCTACCCATGAAATTAGGACAGGCTGAGTGTCCACAGGAAAGAAGATATCTAAAGACAGGATTTTTGCAAAGCAAAGGAGTCCCCTCTACTAGGATTCTCACAGCACAGCTGCTGGGAGAGTAAGCACATTTAATTAATACTACGATGGGCTCTACCCAGAGGTCTGTAATAAGGACAACCTACCTACACAGAATGAACCCTGTAACTTCAGTCAGATGTACACTCATCATTTTGGACAAATAGACTTTAATTTTATGAATCACTAAACTTTATTTTAACACCCAGACCTTGTCCTGTTTGAGTTCTTACAGCTTCTCACCCCATGAGAAGCACTTAAAGTACAGCACCCACACTGGTGACCTTGTTTTATCATCTGGGCTAAAAGTGAGAGCTTTTCCCCATAAAAAAGTGCCCCCCAGTAATTAAGAGTCAGCATGGGGGTGAATTGTTATCTGGAGCAGCCCCAGAAGATATAAATAAGATTGTGTGCCCTTGGGACTTAATACACCCCAAGTAAGGGTTACACACTGATGAGTCAAGAAAAGAAAATTTGATAATGTTATAGCATCTGCCTGCAAAGACATGCATTATCAAAATAGTATAAATGTTTAAGTTTGTTATATAAATGTTGATGTTGTTTCTGGTGCAGCAGGTCAACATTTGACTTTATATCTTGGTTGGAGTCAATTCAGATTGCCTGGAAAATTAAAACTGAACTGAATTCCAACACACCATTTATTAGACAGCAAATCACATGTTGCAGCTTCTCAATAAAAATCAAAATTCTGGTCTATTAGCAAAAGAAGTATAACTTATCTCAGTAGTAAAATATTTTAGTGCAATATATCATTTCTATCAACAATTAATTATGCATAAAGATATTTTGGGGCAATAATTAAACTGCTTGCATTGTTACAAACACCTGCAGGGTTGGCATCAACATTCAAAGCAAAACTACATGCATAAAGGTAATTTTCAAAAGGATTTACACATTTAAAACTGGGTATTATGTGCATAAAAGCACTTTAAGGGGTAATTCTCAAAAGATTAACATGTATGAAATTGGGTTTTATATGGGTAAATACACTTTTTTCTATGTATGTGGGCTTTTCAAAATTGCTACATTATATGCCATTGAATTGTCCATAGGTTATACACATGTAAGTCCACTTTACATATGTAAATGTTTTGAAAATTGATCGGAATCAGTTCCGATTTCGGATTTGTGGACTATTGGGAAATTATTTTTCCCACGGTCCAATCGTTGTTTTTTTTTATCGGCTGTGCTGAGCCGATAACTCCAAAACACAACCCAACCCTTTAAAATTAGTTCTTTAGTATCCCCCCCCCCCCCCCCACTCTCGGGCCGTCGGCTGCCAGTAACCATAATAGCGCCGATGGCCCTTTGCCCTTAGCATGTGACAGGGTATCCATGCCATTGGCTGGTCCCTGTCACATGGTAGGAGTACTAGATGGCCCGTGCCATTTTTAAAGATGATGCCGGCTGTCCATTGCTCCTACCATGTGACAGGGGCCAGCCAATGTCACATACTAAGGGCAAAGGGCCATCGGCGCCATTTTGTTTACTGGCAGCCGATGGCCCGAGAGCAAGAGAATGCTCCCGGGAACCCCACTGGACCACCAGGTACTTAAAAATTTTGGGGGGGGGGGGTATTGGAGGGGTCCGGAGGGTGAGGGATACTAAATAACTAATTTTAAAGGGTTGGGCTGTGTTTTTGTAAGTGCCCTTTCTTCGTGCCCCCCCCCCCCCCAATAAGGATAAGAGAACCCATGAAATTAATCATGGGGTTTCCTATCGCTATCGGGGACCCCCCTATATCTGACGAGATTGAAAATATCGTCCGATATTTTCAATCGTCCGATATTTTCAATCGTCAGATAAATGATTCACATCCCTACTATATATGTCTGTTTGTGCTCCTAACTTTAATCTTTTA
Organism: Rhinatrema bivittatum; assembly: GCF_901001135.1. NCBI lineage: Eukaryota > Metazoa > Chordata > Amphibia > Gymnophiona > Rhinatrematidae > Rhinatrema > Rhinatrema bivittatum. The sequence goes on along the minus strand of NC_042617.1, from coordinate 94,029,401 downwards.
TACAAGGAAATATAATTTGCATATTTTCCTTAACACATATATTTTCCATTACATGTATCAATCATCCAATTTTATAACATGCACGTGTGAAATTATCAGTTTTACCAGTTAGTCCACCAGTTTGCCCAGTCTATTTCTTGATCATCAAGAACCCCTGGTTCTTTAGCCTGAACTCCTCTCAGTTACCTAGACCCCTCACCCTTTCAGTAAGTCAGTGACTATAAAGAATTTTATTCTGACTTATACCAGATAATTAACAGGTGTAAATATGTGCATGTAACAGTCTCTGGGGGTCCAGCGGGCGTCCGGGAGCGATCTCCTGCTGCGAATCATTTTCCGTCCGGATAATGGCGCCGGCCATACGCGTATGGCCGGCGCCATTTTCCGTACGGAAAATGGCGCCGGCAGGAGATCGACTGCAGGAGGTCGTTCAGCGAGGGTTCCGGACCTCCGCTGAACGACCTCCTGCAGTCGATCTCCTGCCGGCGCCATTATCCGTACGGAAAACGATTCACGGCAGATCGCTCCCGGACGCCCGCTGGACCCCCAGAGACTTTTGGCCAGCTTGGGGGGGCCTCCTGACCCCCACAAGACTTGCCAAAAGTCCAGCGGGGGTCCGGAAGCGACCTCCTGCGGTCGAATCGTGTTGGTCTATGGCCGCCGCCATTTTGCGGCGGCCATTTTGCAAAATGGCGCCGGCTGAAGACAACACGCTTCAACAGCAGGAGCCCGTTTCGGACCGCCGCTGGACCCCAGGGTACTTTAAGGCATTTAGGGGGGTTCGGGAGGGGGGGGATTTAATTTAAAGGGTCGGGGGTGGGTTTTAGGGGGATTTAGTGTGCCGGTTTTCCTGCCCTCCCCCTTCCCCCGATTTAGCTATGGACCGCCGCTGGATCCCAGGGTAATTTAAGGCATTTGGGGGTGGGGGATTTAATTTAAAGGGTCGGGGGTGGGTTTTAGGGGGTTTTAGTGTGCCGGTTCACGATTTTAACGATTTTCACGATATTCTAAACACCCAAATGGCAACGATACGATTCCCTCCCCCTCCCAGCCGAAATCGATCGTTAAGACGATCGAGGACACGATTCACATCTCTAATAACCACTACCTGCACCCGTGGGTATGAGTGTCAGGGTGGGGGGGTTGCGGGTTACGTTAGTTCCTCTGGGATAGATAATCCAAATGCCCCGATCCTCTCTTTTGTGGGTCCCTGTGGTTCCTACCCCACCCCTGGGAACAGGGTACAGTGCAGAAAATCACTCTAGTGTAAACATTCAATTCTTTTACTATTAACAGGTAAGTAGAATAATGCATACATCAATGATACAGCAAAAGATGGGAAATACTTATTACTAGCATGAGACAATAAGCATAACAGTCACGAAATGGTCCAATAGTACTTGCTATTATATCTAGCAACCTGCAAAGTCAGCCATGACAATGATCAACTTGAATTATCCATAGCAGTCTGTAGATTTGCCTGCTTAGACTGCACTCTGGAAACTTTGTTTATCCAAAACTCTAAGGGTAATTCTCACACCAGTGTATCAGAATGTGTTTTACTGTTCCTCTCATAGTCCCCAGTCCAAGAAGTGTATATCCCCTTAAAGCATAATCAATGAAGACTGTATTAGTTGAAACGTAGTGGCACTCTCTGGGGAAGCTCCAGTCTTAGAGAGGCTCCAAAGAAGGGGAAATACGCTGGTTCCCCGCCCTGATGCAGGGAGTGAAAATTCAGGGCAGGTCTCTACTCAGGTAGCAGCTAACAGCATTGTTTATCTGGCAACTCACAGATGCAACAGTCTGATGTCAATATTGCAAGGCAGGGAACAAGAACGAAAGCACAACCAGATGTACTGCTGCTGCTGAACAATTTAGGGCTACTTAGCTGCAATGGGTCCTGCAGGGAAAGGGGACGTAAACTCCCGGCTCCTGTAGTTGAAGCTCCGGGACTCTCCTTCTGCTGTGCACTCTGTCTCCTGGTAGCTGTGGTCAAAGTGGGGAGGGGGGATCCTCTCCCAAGCACAGCTCTCTGATCTCTCTCTCCAACTGCTCTCCAACACTGATATCTCTCCTCTGTGTTCTCTAGTTCCCTTAACGGTTTAGCTCAGCTTGGTAGCTCTGCTCATTACCCAAAAAATTGCAGCACTGATTCCTCGTGCCTTAGGCTTTGTTTATTTTTTCTCTTTTCTCTTTTCTGATTGGTCTGAAGTTCTCATCCTCTCTCCAGGTAATGAGCTGGCTCCCCATTGGCTCATGATAGTAACTGATCTTCCTGGGCCTCCTGTAATCAGATAATGGCTGGTTTCTGCAACAGCACAAGTCTCATGCTGGATTTAAACTGAAACAGTTGTCACCAGTCCAGTTATTTTTTCTGGTTTACACTATACATCCCTGCACCAAGTAAAGTCAGGAGGGCAGGGACCCAAATCAGGCAGTCTGGCCACACAAGGAACTGCAGAAGGACCTTGTGACAACAGGACATTGGGTAACTAAATGATAGCCAATTAAATTTAATGTAGAAAAGTACAAAATGATGTACACAGGGAAAAATAATCCCAACTATATATGCAGATGCAGGTACACGATGCAGGGTTCTGTGTTGGGAGTCATTGCCCAGGAGAAGGACCTTGGCGTCCTTGTGGACAAAGTGTTTACATCCTCAGCTCAGTGTGCACTGGTAGTCAAAAAAGCAAATAAGAATGATTTGAAAAGGAATGGAGAATACAAAGGGAAATATCATATTGCGTCTGTATTGAGCCATGGTGCAACTGTACCTTTACTACTATGTGCAGTTTTGGTGGTCCCATCTCAAGAAATACATAGCAGAACTAGAAAAGGTACAAAGGAGGTTGACAAAAAAATGAGAAAGGGGACAGACCAGGCAGACTAGAACTCTTCAGCTTAGAAAAGAGATGGATGAGAGGGGACATGCTAGAAGTTTATAATAGGAGTGAGATGGAATAGGTAAATAAAAAAGGATGGTTAGTTACCAATTCAAATAATATTAAAACTAGGGATGTGCAGGGGAAAAATATTTATTTTTGTTTTCGGTTTGTTTTCAAGATTTTTATTTTCCCATGAATTTCAGTTTGTGGATTGCTTGATTCATTTAATTTGTGAGAAAGAATGAATCAAACAAAAAACAAAAACAGTCAAAAATCGAAAATGGGGGCTCATAGGTTTTCCCGTGCATCCACCCGGAAAAATGTCGGGGCCAGGATCCTCCTTAGCCCTCATTTATCCGGTTCAGGGGAGATTTACCAGCGAGGCCTTGGCCCATACCAAAGCGTCTGCCTTGCTTAGGCCTAGGTCACAGTGACCAACTCAAGGCCGATGCCTCAACTGAACCCAGGCCCAACACCGGGGCCTGGCCTGGAGGTCGAGTCCCAAAGCCTAGGCAGGAGCATGAACCCAGGTTCCTTCTCTTCTACATGGTCATACCTTTTGGTAAGTAATATGCTCACGTAGCTAAATGTGCTGTTTGATATCTTGTAGAAATGTATATAGTCATGTAATTTAATAAAAATTGAACATACTTGCAAATACTGCCAGCCCAGTTTACAGTCCCCTCTGTTACTCAGGTTTTCTTGGGGTGACAGGAGGGAAATCCTATCCACTAACTCCTTCTTACCCAGGTGGACACACAAGGTGCCATGCACTTAAGGACCAACAGAGTCTGCCCAATGGGGGCTCCTGCCACCCAAGAACACTATATAAGGTAATTGGGCATGGGGACATTACATATATTATTACAGATAGGCAGTAAAAGGAGCCCAGTTCAAGTCAAAACAACACATAAAACTCAGAAGTAATGTAAAATATAAAGAAACATTACTTCATCAAAATATCTACATGTTTTATTTTATTCATGATGAATGACCAGTCATTGACTAGTGGAGCTGCTTCATTTTGGCACTTGTGATTGACAATCACAAATAGCTCATGAAATAAGAACCATGCAAGTGATGTATTTTGATTTTCTATATAATGGGATGAATGACTGTATAAAGATGTAAAGTCAACATTAGCAGAAGAAACTACAAGTTTAATTCATCCATACTTCTCTAATATATATTCTACTTTTAGAATATTTTTGGAGCCTTTGAGGAAATAAAGAAAGTATCTTTTTGAACTGAGTTTGGCTCATATACCTTTACTTGCATTTAAACTTTCCTAGGGAAGGAATTGGAATTCTCTAACAGTTATATATATATATATATATATATATATATATATACACACATACATCAATTACATGGAGGGAAATTTTCAAAGCCATGGAGTTTTATCTGCAAAAATGTACTTTTTGAAAATTGCTCACCCTCTGTGAGGGAAAAACTACAAAAGAACATAAGAATTGATGCCGAGTCAGACCAAGGTTCATCAAGCCCAGCATCCTATTTCCCAACAGTGACCAGCTCAGGTCACAAGCACCAGGCAGATCCCATAAAGTAAATTGAATTCCTATTTCTGACACTTAGGGACAGCAATAGCTTTCTTTAGTCTATGTAGTTAATAATGTGTTATTCACTTTTCCATCAAGAACTTGTCTAAACCTCTTTTAAACCCTGCTGTGCTAGTCACCAGGATCACATCCTCCAGTGATAGATTCCATGGCTTGATGATGTACCTAGTAAAAAAGTACTTTCTATGATTTGTTTTGAATCTGCTGGTAGTTGGTTCATGGAATTCTCCATGTTTTAATTAAGGAAGTGCATTCATTTCAAACAAATTTTAAAAATGAGATGAATAAGTGCAATTCATTTCATTTGGGGGGTTCTGAACCGAATCGGGGACCCCCTGAATGAAACAAACCTTACTTGTTGCATTTGTTTGAAATTAATGCATTGGGCCTTAATCCAGATCTGAAGCCGAGGCCTCGCCTAAGATGAAGGGATAGGCCCAAAGTAGGGGGCCATAGTTTACACCCTAGCACAACACAGGCCCCACAGCCTAAGCCTAGGCCCAAAGCTAGGGCCTCACCTAGGACATAGGTCAAGGCTCAATGTTATTTAATCCTATTTGATTTCTTTGGAGGCTTTACTTGCTTCTTAAGATATCAACTTTAAAATTTATGCTGATGATTTACAATTGTTATTTCCAGTAGATGGATCTCTTGCCTCGATTATATCTCTCATAACTGACTGTTTGTGGTTAAAGTGTGGTTTCAGCAGAATAATTAATTTTTTGATGTGACAATATCTATCTATAGGATTGATAAGGGTAGCTTACATGATGAACTGACTCATATTATGATTGCTGGTTCTCCCTTTTGCTGACTCTGTAAAGGATTTGGGTTGTATTTTCGATCATTTGACTTTAAAGCCTCAATTGGCTGCAGTTACATGGGCTGGGTTTTACAAATTGCATTTTCTTTGCTCTTTAAAATATGTTACCTAAAAATGATTTTCACTCTGTGGTGCAAGTCTTTGTACTAACTACAGTTGATTATTTAATTCTTTATTTATTAGTTTGCATAAAAGTTATTTATGAGCTCTGCAGATGCTGCAAATGCAGATGCTCAGTTAATTTCTTCTTGTATGCTGCAGGATCACATCACACCAGTGCTAAAGCAATTTCATTGGCTACACATTGTTATGAAATCTAGAATTAAAACCAGAAATGGCTAAGATTTTCCTAAGAGAATTTACATGAGGCTATATAATATAACTTGCTTTCTAGAGGTGTACAAAATAAATATTTTTCTATTTTTTTCATTTTTATTTTGTTTCTGAGGATGGTTTTCTGTCTTTTTTTGTATGCCTGCATTTTTGTTTCATTTAGGTTTAGTGCACTGATACCAAACCCCAGTCACTATTTTTAAAAAGCTTCCCCTGAAATTTCTCACCCCTCATAGGCCCCTTAGACTCTGTAACACCCCTTTCAGACTCCTGAGGGTCCCCCTCCCCCCAAGCTTCCTCTTCACATACCTCAAACTGGATAAACTCCCTCAGAGCAGCAGCAGCAATCCCCAGTCAGTTCATCAAAAGCAAGAAGTCTGCGAGGGAGTTGGACCAGTGGGAGGGCAATATTCAAAATTATTTCTTGGCTAAATACTAATTTACAAGGATCTGATGATCAAGGGGTAAAAGATTTTCAGGAGCATAAGGCCATAGCATAAAATATAAATTATTTTTTTTTTGTTTTGGCCTTCAGTGCAGAGGAACTTGGGAGATATGCACTATGGAGCCATTCATTACAGGTGATGAAGGATGCTAAAAAAGGCTCACAAAGTAATAGTAGCAAATCACCGGGATCTGATAGTATTCATCCTAGAGTTTTAAAATATGAAATTTCAGACCTTCTACTGCAAATGAAGATTATAATTTGCCACTGTAGCTAAAAAGTGGAAGATAGCCAATGCAATACCAATTTTTAAAAAGGGTACAAGGAGACCGAGGAAACTACAGATCAGTTAGCCTGAAAATTCTTTTATAAAGATTATATAGGGAATTAGTATCAGAATTGGAAGTGCTCTTTTTAATACAATCTCCAGGTTCTTGCTCACAATGGGCTTCAACCAGTATCTGCCGACCAATGGCACCGGTAGCCCCTGTGACATAGAAAGGGCAAAGGCTATCAGCGCCATTTTGAATACTGGCAGCCGACGGCCCGAGTACAGGAGATGGCTCCAGGACCCCCGCTGGACCACCAGGGACTTTTGGCAAGTCTTGTGGGGGTCAGGAGGGTATTAAAAAGAGCACTTCCAATTCTGATACTAATTCCTTATATAATCTTTATAAAAGAATTTTCATAGAATTATGATTGTTCCTCATGGTCGGAAGTGTTTTTTGCAGAACATAAGACTTGCCATACAAGTTAGACCAAAGGTCAATCAAGTTCAGTATCCTATTTTCAACAGTGTCCAAGCTAGGTCGCAAGTACCTGGCAATATCCCAAGAGGTAGATAAGATTCCAAGCTGCTTATACCAAGAATAAGCAGTGGATTTCTATAACTCCACCTTAATAATGGTTTATGGACTTTTATTCCATAAACGTGTCCAAACCTTTTTAAACGCAGCTATACTAATAGCTTTCACCACATCCTCTGGTAATGAATTCCAGAGCTCAATTATGCATTGAATAAAAAAAAATGTTCTTATTAGTTTTAAATATATCATCTAATAATTCCATTATGTGTCCCCTAGTCTTTGTTCTATTTTGAAAGAGTAAACAACCGCTGGACCACAGGGACGTTTGGCAAATCTTGTGGGGGTCAGGAGGGTCCCCCAAGACTTGTCAAAAGTCCCTGGTGGTCCAGCAGGGGGCCGGGAGTGATCTACTGCACTCGGGCTGTCGGCTGCCAGTAATCAAAATGGCGCCAATAGCCTTTGCCCTTACTATGTCACAGGGGCTAATGGCGCCATTTTGAATACCGGCAGCCGACAGCGTGAGTGCAGTAGATGGCTCCCGGACCCCGAATAATTTGGTGAAGATTTGTTGTATTCGTGGGAATCGTGATACGTTTCGCTTCCCCACGAATACAACGAATATGGCCCTATACGTTGCGGATTGCCAATATGTTGCAAACGAATGCACACCCCTATGGGGTACACGAAAGAGGATTCCTCAGTAGAGAGATTACAGTAATGGTCTGCATAGCAAACAACTCATAGTGGAAGTAGTGATGATTCTAGAGGGAGCCCCGGGGAACGAGGCAGGCAGCAGTCCTAGACGAAAGGCCCTCTGAGGAGCGGATAGCCAGAGATGAGGAAAGGGCCCCCGAGGAGCGGGTACCCAAGACGTCTCATGCCAAGGAAGCAGGAGCTGGAATGGAAGGTCCATAGTGAGCGAGGCAGATTCAGCAATGAGGGAACTCATTGCCAAGTTGTAGGCAGACAGGGCCAGCTGGCTTAAGAGTCCACGGAGAATGACGTCATCCGAGGGGGACGCCCCCGAGATTCCCACCATGACGTGCATAAGACTGACCCGGAAGCGCACGCGCATGCCTAAGGAGTTCCAAGTGTAAGATGGTGGTCGGCAGTATCCATGCCATCCAGGGAGGCCCAGGAACAGGAGCGGGCAGGCCGGCGATAGCTGCCAGAGGCCGCCTGTCTTCCTAGTAGAGTCAGTGCAGTTAAACAAGAAGTGAGCAACAGCAGTTGCAGCCGTCTGCGACCGATGGGCATAACAATACCCCCATTCTTAAGGCCCCTCCCCGGGGGTTTGAGTTTTCTTGGGTGAGAGGCATAGAACTGCTTGATCAGTTCTTTGTCAAGGATATTGACTGCCGGCTCCCAGCTGTTTTCTTCTGAGCCAAATCCTTCCCACGAGATCAAGTATTCCAATCGCTTCCTGTGCTTCCTCACTTCTAGGATGTCCTGTACTTGATATGTAATGTCCTCTTCTGATGACAGAGTTGGGGCTCAGGAGGTTTCTTGGAGAATTCGGACAAGATGAGAGGTTTTAATAGTGAGATGTTGAAGGCGTTATGAATCTTGAGCGATGTAGGTAAATGGAGACTGTACGTGACCGGGCCCAGCCAGCGAAGTACAGCAAAAGGCCCGATGTATCTGGGAGCAAAGCGGGCTGAAGGCAGTTTTTAGTGAAGAAAGCAAGTGCTCAGCCACACTTTGTCTCCAGGGTTAAACTGTGGAGCTGCCCAATGATGGGCATCATAGAATATTTTAGACTTCAGGGCGGCTTGCTGTAGAAGTTGTTTGGTGTGCTCCCAAAGTTGATGCAACTCTAGTGCAGAAGCCTGCACTGCTGGAGAAGGCACAGACAGAGGTAGTGGAAGAGGAGGCAGAGGCTGGCGTCCTTATACTATTTCAAAAGGTGATGACCCGATAGATGCAGACTGGTGGGAGTTTAAGGTGAACTCGGCCCAGGGTAGTAAGTCGGATCAGTCATTCTGCCGAGAGTTCATGTATGCCTGAATAAATTGTTTCAAGGTTTGGTTCTTCCTCACTGTCTGATCATTGGCCTGCGGATGATAGGCTGATGAAAGGTCTAAGGTGATATCAAACTTTTTAATAGTGACCTCCAAAACTGGCCGTGAATTGAACACCTCGATCCGAGAGTATATGTCTCGGGAGTCCATGGAGGTGAAAGATGTGGCGGGGGACACCACTCCTCGAAGGTCAGTTTAATTGCCAGTAATTCCTTGCCCCCGATTCCATAATTACACTCAGCCAGGAAAAATCATCGGGTGAAAAAAGAGCATGGTTGCAAGGTGTGATTTGCTGAATGCAGGCTGAGTACTGCACCAACACCGACATCCGAAGCATCCACTTCGACGATGAAGGGTCGTCGGGGGTTGGGGTGACGCAAGCATGATTCACATAGGAACGCCTCCTTGAGCTCCTGGAAGGTGGTCATGGCCTTGGGTGCCCACTGAGAGGGATTGGCTCGCTTACAAGTCATAGATATGAGTGGGGCAGTCAATGTTGAATAATGATGAATGAATGAGCTGTAGTAGTTTGTAAACCCAAGGAATCTTAGGAGTGCCTTAAGGTCTGTTGGTTGAGGCCAATCGCGAATACTCTTGGTCTTCTGTGGATCCATCTGGAAACCCTGGCTCGAGACCACATAGCCAAGAAAAGGGACTGTCTCCTGGTCAAAAGAACATTTCTCCAGCTTGGCGTATAACTGGTTGTTCCTTAGGCATTGCAGGACATTGGCGACATCCTGGTGATGGCTCTGGTGGTCTTGTGAAAATACCAGGATGTCGTCGAGGTAGACCACGACACAACTGTAGAGCATGTCTCTGAAGATCTCATTGATCATATTCTGAAATTCAGCTGGTACATTGCAGAGGCCAAACAGCATTACCCGGTACTCAAAATGGCCATCGCGGGTGTTAAATGCGGTTTTCCATTCGTCGCCCTGGCGTATCCTGACCAAATTGTAAGCTCCCCTGAGGTCCAATTTGGTAAATATCTTGGCTCCCTGGAGCCTTTCAAAAAGTTCAGAGATTAATGGCAAAGGGTAATGGTCCTTCTGAGTAATCTCATTTAAGTCATAGTAATCTATACATGGCCGGAGGGAGCCGTCCTTTTTTCCCACAAAAAGAATCCTGCTCCAGCGGGAGATTTGGAAGGCCGAATGAAGCCTTTTGCCAAGTTTTCTTGTATATATTCAGACATGGCTTTTGTCTTTGCTAGTGAAAGTGGGAAGACCCTTTCTCGGGGAAGGCTCAGTGTTAGGCAATAAGTTTATGGCGCAATCAAATGAGCGGTGAGGAGGTAGGGTGTCCACAACTTTCTATGAAAACACATCCGCAAAGGAGGGGTACTATGGCGGGAGGCCCAGAATGGACGTCGTAGTAGCTAGACAAGGTATCAGAGATAATACCTCCAAGCACTTTTTATGGCAGGAGTTGCTCCATTGGGACAATTAGGGGTGTGCATTCGTTGGCAATCCGTAATGTATAGGGCCATATTCGTTGTATTCGTGGGGAAGCGAAACATATCACGATTACCACGAATACAGCGAATCTTCCCCGAATTATTCGGCCGTCTAAAGGAGCGAATTTAAACAAAACCCCCACCCTCCTGACGCCCACAAGACTTGTCAAAAGTCCCTGGTGGTCCAGCGGGGGTCCGGGAGCGATCTCCTGCACTCAGGCCATCGGCTGCCGGTATTCAAAATGGTGCCGATAGCCCCTGTGACATAGTAAGGGCAAAGGCTATCGGCACCATTTTGATTACTGGCAGCCAACGGCCCGAGTGCAGGAGATCACTCCCGGACCCCTGCTGGACCACCAGGGACTTTTGGCAAGTCTGGGGGGACCCTCCTGCACTCGGGCCGTCGGCTGCCAGTATTCAAAATGGCACCAATAGTCTTTGCCCTTACTATGTCACAGGGGCTACTGATGCCATTGGTCGGCCCCTGTCACATGGTAGGAGCACAAGATGGTGCCAGCCATCCATTGCTCCTACCATGTGACAGGGACCGACCAATGGCACCAGTAGCCCCTGTGACATAATAAGGGCAAAGGCTATCGCCGCCATTTTGAATACCAGCAGCTGACGGCGTGAGTGCAGTAGATGGCTCCCGGATTCCTGCTGGACCACTAGGTAGTTTTGGTAAGTCTTGGGGGAGTCAGGAGGGTGGGGGTTTGTAGTTAATTAAATTTTAGCCGAGAAACGAATAAGAATGGAACGCATGAACGGATCGGCGCCCCCCCTTGCTGAATGCAACATATCTGCCCCCCCACGAATACAAATACCAAATGTAATGTATGCGGTCCCTCTGCACATCCCTAGGAACAATTGTAGAGCGTGGAGTTTTATCCATGGCATTCTGAGCTCCACAGGGCGTATAGCCTTGTCCAGTACCAGAAAGGAGATGGTCTCCGTGTGCACAGATCCAGTGCGAAGTCGGATGGAAACCATGGAAAAAGTAACTTCACCTGGCAACGGTTCGCCATGAATGGAGGAGAGCAGCAATGGCATTGGTGTACGGACGGTGGGGATTCGCAGGTGTTCCACGCGTTGTCTTAGGATAAAATTTCCACCGGCCTCGGAGTCCACAATTGCCAGGGTGTGAAATTCCAGAGCGTCCGGGAACAGAAGTGGGCAGGCCGGGAACAGAAGTGGGCAGGCTGGTGATAGCTGCCGGAGGCCGCCAGTCTTCCTAGTGGAGTCAGTGCAGTGAAACAAGAGGTAAGCAACAGCGGTCGCAGCCGTCTGCGACTGACGGGCATAACAAGCATTAAATCATTTTCCCAGTGGAGAGAGGTGAATAATGGAGTGCCTCAGGCCTCCTACTGGAACCAGTGCTGTATACCATTCATTAATGATCTGGAAAAAAGAGCAATGACTGAGGTGGTCAGATTTGCACATGACACAAAATTATTCAAATTAGCTAGATCACAAAAATACTGCAAGTAATTGCTGGAGCACATAGTAAGACTGAGAAACCGGACATGTAAATAGCAGATGAAATTTAATGTGAATAAGACAAAGGGATGTACATATGGAAAAGTAATCTTAACTATGATGTTGATGTAATAAGCTGAACATTAAAACTGGAAAGTGAAATTCAGTGCATAGTTTCTTAATGCACATGCTAAAAAATGTTTTAACTCCTGATGCAGTAAGCTAATGGTATTCTAATGCTTCAGGAGTTTAAAAAGTAAACTAACCCAAAAACTGTGTACAAAAAAAAAATGCTTAGCATGCATAAAAACAAGATTTATACCCAAACTATGTTTTCTACAAATATTTCTATGCAGAAGGTATTTTTTGTCCATAAATTAAATTTTATGTGCAGACAACATATTTTGTGTGTCCAAAGTAGATTTTCTGTGTATAAATTCTGAGTACAGGTCCCACCACTAAAACCCAAGGGGTTTCGTGTAACCCTGAAAACCTGCCCCTGCGCACGCTGAGCCTATTTTGCATAGGATCGGTGGCGTGCACAAGCCCCGGGATGCGTGTATGTCCTGGGGCTCTGAAAAAGGGGCAGGAAGGGGGCAGGGTCATGGGTATGGTGCCGATCCATGGGCGGGACCGAGGCCTCCAGCACAGCGGCTCTGCCAGAGGTTGGCATGCCGGTAGCTGGCCAGAGGCAGGCGTATCTACTTGAAATAAGATAGGGGGAGGGATTTAGGTAGGGCTGGGGGGTGGGTTAGATAGGGGAAGGGAGGGAAAGGTGGTGGGGAGCGGAAGAAAGGTGGTGGGAAAAGCTATCGGGGCTTTCGGGGCTATCGGGGATTTCAGAGCGGCCTTGGAGGGAATGGGGAAAGCTATCGGGGCTCCCCTAGGGCTCGGCGTGTGCAAGGTGCACAAGTGTGCACCCCCTTGCGCACGCCTGGCAGCGCGCGCATGTTATAAAATTGGGTGTACATTTGTGCGCGACGGGTAGTACGCACAAATTTACCCCGTGCGCGCCGTTTTGAAAATCTGCCCCATTATTGTGTGCACATTTTTGTGCTAAAAATACTTTCTGCATTGACAGTAAAGTTTATGCAAAAAAGTGCACACAAATGTAGGTAATCCTGTGTGCTCTGCTGAGCACACCTTATTACATTGGCTCTTATGGGGCAATTTTGAGTAGCTTGCCTTATATGCATTGTAAATGGACACTTTTAGATTGTACATATTGCATTACATTTTTTTAAATGGAAACAATGGGGTAGATTTTCAAACCTACGGGCGTGCATGTGCGCGCGCTACCCGGCGCACGCACATGTACGCCTGATTTTATAACGGCGCGTGATCCCCAGCACAGTGGCAAATAGCTGCTGTGCCGGGAGCCTCTGACCCTGCCCTACCCCCGGACCACCCTGCCCCGCCCCCTCCCTGCCCCTTTTCGCAAGCCCAGGGACTTACGTGCGTCCCGGGGCTTTACGAGCGTCGCCAGGCCTTTTGAAAATCTGCCCCTATATGCATATAGGAAGGAGGGTCCATTGCTTAATTTATTCCCTGGCCACAGAATTGGTCTCAGATGCAGGTTCTTGCGGCTGCTTAGGGTCCCCATAATTTGTCAAGTGGATGGTGTCCTACCACAGCGGTTCTGAATGGGTAAGAGAGAAGACTCTTTGAAAACATGGAATATGGAAATGCACAGGACATCCAGTCAGGACGCATGGCAGAATCAGACAGGAGGCACAGCTTGTCAGAAGCAGAGGTCATTGCTGGGGTGTGAGATAGAGTATCAGTGGTGAAAATTATTAGCTGCTCTGGTTGCCTGTTGAGGGCTGGCACATATTCCCCAATATGGAATAAGATAAATAGACCAAGCCAGTTGATTGAGTTTACTGTTCTACATGTACAAATCCTTTCCATGCGGGAGATGATTCCATTTACTGTTTTAATCTCATTTTTGTTTCCTTCACTTTTTGATTTCTCAAAGCTTTGCACTTCAAGAAACAGGTCTTCCATTTATTTTAATAAAGACAGTCACTGCTGCAGTGTGACTATTGCACTGGGCACTGTTATCTGAAAGAATATGAAAATATCTAGTTCACAGCAGGCCCGTCAAAGAGAAGACTTGCATGTGCTGCTCTCCAACTGGACACTACAGAAAACCAGAGAACAGCTGGGAAAATGGAAGGAAGCTCATGCAGTCCTGGAGGTTCTACAAAATAGTCTGTCTTTCAGGATTTCCATAATGAATATGCATAAGGTATATTTGTATGTATCTCCTATGTTGCATGCAAATATATCACATGCATATTCATTGTGGAAATTCTGAAAAACAGACTGGTTTGTGGTCCTCCAGGGCTGGATTTTGGGCCATTACTTTATTTTATGTAGTTAGTAGGTTTATATCCCACCAATTCTGATTATCTGCTCATGCAGATTGCAAGCAATATAAATTTAAGGCTGGATTTTAAAACCCCGGCATGCGTAAATCCTGGTGTTAATTTTCAAAAGGGCCAGGGCATGCACTTAAACCCTGGGACACGTGTAAGTGCCAGGGCCGCAAAAGGGGGCGGTCTGGGGGGGGGGGGAGGGCAGAGCGAGGTGGCCCGGGAAAGCGCCATTCCTTGCTGTCCCAGAGCCTTGCGCGTCGGCCAGCTCCCGGCATGTGCAAGTTACTTCAGGTCGGGCCCTGAAGTAACTTGCAAAATAAAAGGTACAAAAATTAAAAAATGGGTTTTAGAGAGTGGGGAGGAGAGGGGAAGGGAAGGGAAGGGAGGTTAGAGTAGGGCTACGATAGTTCCCTCCCAGTCCGCTCCTAAATTGGAGCGGACTGGGAGGGACCTGGGAAAGGCCCCGATGCGTCGCTGTGCGAATGTTGCCAAAATCGACCCTCCCCCCCCCCTTGCGCGCTCCACCTCCGACTTTATAACATGCACACACATGTATGCGTGCCCATATTTTTTTAAAATCTAGCCCATAATGTATATATCTCATAAATACAATTAACAAACATCCCAGAAATTAAGGGTTTGATTTTCACAGCAATTTATGGATATTAAATCCTGTTTTATGTGCATAAGTGGCCTTTTGAAAATGTATTTCGGGATTATCTGCCTAAAAGGATGCCCCAAACCATCTTTTACACACATCTTTTTCCCATCACTAGCTTACTAGTGTGGCAGAACATGGGCAGCAAAAGCATTTACACACACACACACACTTTCAATTTTTGGAAATGTGCTTGTAAATATGTACTGCATGCAGAAAGTTTTGCCTGCTGAAGAGCAGGCGTACATTGCTTTGTATATATGAACGTGCACACCGAGACAGCCTACACATTTTCATCGTTGTGGGTACCTTAGCCCTACATGGGCTGCCATAAAAGTACCCTTGAAGAGGCATTTTCATAACAGTGCATGGAGGGGTAAAGTCTGTGCATAAGTTCACTTGGAAAATTCACGAGGAAGAGCCTGGAATGCACCCAAAAACCTCCCGCACAAAGTTACACCTGCTCTGTCGAGGATGTAACTTGTGTGGATGAACGTGCACGTACAAGTTGTCCAAAAACAAAAGTATGCCTGTAAGTTCCAACTCCGAGCCAAAGCCACCCCCTCTCCCCTGAAAGGCTTATCCTCAGTTCCCATCAGAGTATGCGCACGATCACGTTATGTGGATACTTTTATGCAAAGGGAATTCTGGGCTTTCTTATAATGCCCATTTACTTGTACAAAACTGTGTTTTATGCAGGTAAATAGCTTTGACAATCAGGCCCTAAAAAAAAAACCAAAAAAAAAAAACCAACAAAATGAAAAGAGTTGACAATATTTATTAACTGAACGTCAGTAATAACCTCCATGCCAGAGATTTCATCATTAGTTAAAAGCTCAGGCCCTTCTCTGTTACATGGGGGAACAGTTGCCAGGAAATGCCCTCTCCTCTGGTCATTATTGATTGAATATCAGCAGTTCTCATGCTGGCCCTGGATTACCTCCCAGCCAGTCTGGTTTTCAGGATATCCACAACGAACATACATGAAACAAATTTACATGGAAAGGAAAAAGTGCATGCAAAACTATCTCTTGCATATTCACTGTGAATATCTGGAAAACCAGACTGGCTGGAGGAACTCCAGGACTGTCTTGCAAAACATTGGAATATATCACAGTGATTTTGGACAATCTTGTACTTTTTACACTGTAAAACCCATAAGAATCAGTTTGCAAATTCTACGTTTTTGTCTCGACAGAAACCCCCCAACAATTTTAAATGAACACCACATTGAAAAGATACGTTAAGTAATCTAATTTAGAATTAGCTAAATCTTTCATATCTTCATGAAATACTCAAAGACTAACCAAAGAACTAATTGGTTTGATGTTTCAGAAGGGTAGTAAATGGTTAATAACGTGAGCTCATGATAATGGTTAAATAAAGACATATTTTCCTGCTGTTCTATTGTCAGGTTGGCATGAGGCACTAAGGAAAATGAAACGCTGATAACATTGCTTTATTGTTCCTATAGGTCCTAACCCCAGCACGCTACATCTGTATCTTCTGTCTCAAGAAGTTGCTTTCTTTTCATCAAACACATTCCAGAAGTCTGCAGTAAAAGCACTGACAAGACACAGCAGATTGATCCATTAACTCTCACTCACTGCTAACAGTTCCTTGGCTGAACTCTCTAGTGCTCACATTCCAACAGCAGAGATTTGAGGACTGGAAAAGCAGGGCTGGAAGACCTTACAAAAATCACAAGTTATTCTCGTAAGGAAAACATGTCTCCAAACCTGCAGCCTTTATTAGCTTATGGGGAAACTGAAAATGAGAACCAAAAGGATCCAGATGTTAGAAATACAATTATGCTTAGGAAAGCCTACTCCTATGAATTAATAATTTTTTTATCTAGGCTCAGAAAATGTTGTCTCTTCTTTCACTGTTCATAGACAATGTTTTTTTTTTTTTTTTTTTTAAGTTAAGATTTTTTTTCCCATGTCCATGCGCATATCAAAACTATATAACCTTTAAAGAACGAATTTGTATGTATTTTCCAAATATGCAGATATTCAGTAATTAGGTGGTTGTGCAAATTTTCCTGGGAACATTTTTGTCCAGTTTAGACATGACATTACTCATGCTATTCCCACTTCTCCACCTACTTACTGTACACCAAAATGTGTGAATTCAGAACAGGACCATAGTACAGTGATTTTAAAATTACCTTATGATTCAGGAGCTTGGCTAGATGCCATATTTATAACAGCTGACTTTTTCTGGTGATTCACTGATGCAATTTGTTTGCTAAAATTTGGACTAACCTCCCATCTACCTTATTTTTACAAGATTTTACTACTATTATAATAAACAGTACAGTCGTTAACCTTCATGCAATGTACTTGAAAGTTTCAAAACACTTTAAAATGCATTTCATGATGCCTGAACACAATTTGTTTTGTTTAGTTTTTTGGTTTTTATTTTTTAAATTAGGGGCCTTATTGAATAAATTCTTTCCATATTCATAGAATGGGAAAAAGTCCTTTCTAAATAAGGCCCTAAGACCTTTACTGTCAAGGGTGTTTGCCACCTTTATAACCAATGGAATCTTGCACTTTTTGGCAATAACATTAACATATTCAAACCACAATAACTTATGCTTACCTCATGTCTGCCTAAGAAAACCATTTACTTTTTTTTCAGTATAGTAAGGGCATTCATTCATTGCATAGATTTCTTGGATACAGGGTTACATTTACTTATAATCCCTCTTCAAAAGAAGTTAATGACTGGAACTAAACCACTTCCTAAGTAATAATGCAGCAGTTCAATGGGGATTATGGGTAAAAAAATGCAGGGAAAATAGTTCTCGCTGAAATTCTCATTTAGTCTAGTTTCAAGAAATATGACATTTTATGATGCTTTATGATATAGACACTTTTGTTAGAAAAATTGGTAGTGGTCATAAACAACTATGAAGACGCTTATGACCAGACATCTCTATTCTCTAAGTTCTAAAAAAAATATGGCAAAACAAAAAGTCAAACTTGAACACATACAAGAAAAAAATATATTAGGAGTAAAAAAAAAAAGGTGACCTAGGAATGAGATCATAAGAGGATTAACAGAGTCAAGAAATATGCAAACTGATATTATGAATAATTTATCCAGAATTTCTGCTTTAAGTGATGGTAATACTTATGTTTTTATTATTATTTATTTAATTAGTTGAACAGTGGATAAACTAAAATGATGGAAACTGGGAAGCATTCTAATGAAGGAAATTGAGTCATTTAAGGGCAAAAGTGAAATACTAACATGACAGAGGACAACAGAAAAAACCAACTGTCCTATACAGTCTGCCAGTCTGTTAAGGATTCATGCCAGCTGAAAACCCTGACTGCTTATAAGATAACTTACCTTATCCAGGCCATTTTTTGTCATCTTCATCATTTATACTCTATCATCTTGGACAGAAGAGCTCACACCCGACATCGTTCCCAGATCATGTCTAAACACAAAGGGGCAGATTTTCAAAGGCTACGCATGTAACATACGCGCATAACCCGAGAAAATATGCCCCTGCGTGCACTGAGCCTATTTTGCATAGGCTCGGTGGCACGCACAAGCCCTGGGACGTGCGTATGTCCCGGGGCTTTAAAAAATGGGTGGGTCGTGGGCGGGGCCTGGGGGGCGTGGTGGCGGTATGGGGGGGCAGGGGTGGGGCCTGGGTCTCTGCAATTGAGATTCGGCCTCCTTATAGCACTTGCATCACACTCGCCCTAGGCCTGGACCTCAGTGACCAGCACCCAACCTCATACCAGGCCCAGGCCTCAGCAATAGCACCCAGCCTTGGACCGGGTCCCTGGCTCATTATTATAATACAGTGAAGTCAATGAGTCCTTCCCCCCATTGACTTCAATGTAAATTGAAAACAAATGTAATGAATGAACAATTTTTTTTTTTAAATAATGAAACAAACTGAGATTCCACTGAAACAAATTTAAGATCTAAATAAAATTTTCCTCTCTGCTCATCCATACCAAATACCCAGGGAAAATGTAAGCAGTATTAAATCTTCTCACATTAGTGTTGCACTGGAGGTAGACCCTTGGCCTGGTGCAGGATTGGTAAAGCCCTCTGGTCGGACCCAGAGAGCGCCTGCCACCAGGAGGCAGAGCACATGAGGAGACAGAGGCTAGCTGGAGCTTCGCCAATAACAGTCCAGGGTTTCCGCAGGTTGAGCCTTTGGGTACCCGGACTGCCTGGACTCAGATGGCCTCCCAAAAAGGTAGCGGAGGGGTGTGCCCACAACGAGCAAGAGTGAGCAGCTGATGCAGAGAGGATGGACTAGGCCCGAACTGGAAGCTCCGGAGACCTCAGAGAGGTAACAGTTCAGGAAGGTTCTCCTGGCAAGGCAGGCAGCACCTGCGGGCCTAGTCAGGTGAAGGCTGCGGTTGGAATCCAAGCAGGTTGGTCTGGTAGTCACGATAGGCCAGAAGAGAGTGTCCGAGTGAAGCATAAGGGTCAAAGCCAGAGTATCCATCCAGAAGTGGTCAGCTGGAGGCAGGTGTAAATCTGCGCGCACCAGCGGGCTGCTGGCGCGCCATCACCCAACCCAGGGGCTGGTCCGGAGGCCTCAACCATGCTCCCGGGCCGGCGTCACGCCCCCGACACGCCTCCCGCCCCGCCCTGAAATCCCTGCCGCCCACCGACACACACCCCGACACACCCCCTTTGCAAAGCCCCGGGATTTACGCGCATCCCGGGGCTTACGCGCGCTGCCGAGCCTATGCAAAATAGGTTTGGCGTGCGCAGAGGCCTTTTAAGAGGGTTACACGCATAACTTATGCGTGTAACCCTTTTAAAACCCTGCCCTATATTTTTAATTGTTTGTGTTATTATTTTATGGCAGTGATTTCTGAGAAAAGCTGTATACAATATTTTGTAATCGCTTTGAACACTGGAGCGATAAGATTGCGGTATAGAAATTTTGTAAATAAATAAAATGTAGTTTTGCATTTCAAAATTACACAATATTGTTTTGGCTAAAAAAAAGTTGTTTTGTTTTGATTACTGGTGCAGATCACCCTCAGAGTTTGCAACAATGCAGGCAGTTTGAGTATTGCCAAAACATACCTAGGGGCTGAATTTTCAAAACGTGAGTATGCGGTCAAATTTAGCATATATGTGTGTAAGTAGAATGTACTTGTGTAATCCATATTTTATACACATCAAAAGTACAAGTGCACATTACATTTCTTGTGTACACCTCCGCGAGTAAAAACAGGGCAGTCATGAGGTGATTTGGGGTGACACTGACAGTTTCACTCATAGGTTGCTATTTTAAAAGAGACTTACTTGCATAAATTTGGCAAGTTACTTGTGCAATTTTACACCTGCTAATTATCTCGCATAAGTGATAATACATGTGTTCATTGTGCAGTAGTGACTGGGTGGGAGGACTGGATGAAATTGGGGGGAGAGAGGTTCAGGCTGAAGAAGCCGGAGAGTCTCAATGAACTGTTGGAGAAATTAGTAAACGGGTAACTTCATTTATGCATGCATAAATATACCATAAATATACCAAAATATACCAACTTACATGTGTTAATCGGGCTTTACGTTAGTAAGTCCTCCTTTATTTTTGTGCTTAAAATATATGTGTGTATATTTTTAAAATAGGTAGGAAAAATATGTGCATTCAATGCATTGAAATACTCACTTTTGATGTATTGCATGCACTCCAGCATAAGCATACATATGATTGAATGTTGCGAGGTAGAGATAAGCATATTTTATAATATGTGTGTATGTGTGATACACATGGGTTATAAAATACTGTCATAGATTTATGCACAACCATGTTTGTGAACGTATGTCACTGCGCACAATTATTTGAAAACTATACTTCTAGTTTTTATCCTCCTTTTGAAGATATTAATGCATGTTTCTAATCTCTGCAACTCCATAACATGGGTCATTCCTGTTTCCTGTGTATGGGAAAACTATGCAGTTTAATGAGTGTTAATTTAAATGTCTGGTGAAAAGCAGATCCTTTGAGGTCAAAATTTAGATACTAATGAGGAATAGAGCAATTCAAGGCTTGAAAATAATGTCTGATTTATGATGGAATTAAGAGTAATAGTCAGCGCATATCAGCTTTGTGATAAAGCTAAGTAATGACAGCAACCATTAAAGTTTGTGTTAAAACAAGACATAATCAGTGGAGACAAGTCATGTTTGTAACTTTTGCTAAGCATAGATTCAGCTAAGTCTTGAGAATTTCCTTTTTATGCCAGAACTAAATGGGATTTTGCTGATTACATTGTGTAAATTCCAGTTTATAGCAAAGAAAAATGATGTTAACTTGCAAAGGGGCACATGGGCGCACATTGATGCATGTGTGTCGACACATACCCAGGGACGCAGCTATTTTAAAATATATGCACACATAAGTGCATATGTGTGTGCCCTATTTTGTGACTAGGCGCGTACAGCTGCAGACATCCAGGCATGAGCCATGTAAGTGGGGGATTTTATAACTGGCGCGCATCCATGCTAGGGATGTGAATCGTTTTAGGACGATTAAAATTATCGTCCGATAATTTTAATATCGTCTTAAACCGTTATGGAACACAATACAATAGAGATTCTAACGATTTATCGTTATAAATCGTTAGAATCGTGAGCCGGCACACTAAAACCCCCTAAAACCCACCCCCGACCCTTTAAATTAAATCTCCCACCCTCCCGAACCCCCCCCAAATGAGTTAAATAACCTGCGGGTCCAGTGGCGGTCCGGAACGGCAGCGGTCCGGAACGGGCTCCTGCTCCTGAATCTTGTTGTCTTCAGCCGGCGCCATTTTCCAAAATGGCGCCGAAAAATGGCGGCGGCCATAGACGAACACGATTGGACGGCAGGAGGTCCTTCCGGACCCCCGCTGGACTTTTGGCAAGTCTCGTGGGGGTCAGGAGGCCCCCCACAAGCTGGCCAAAAGTTCCTGGAGGTCCAGCGGGGGTCAGGGAGCGATTTCCCGCCGCGAATCGTTTTCGTACGGAAAATGGCGCCGGCAGGAGATCGACTGCAGGAGGTCGTTCAGTGAGGCGCCGGAACCCTCGCTGAACGACCTCCTGCAGTCGATCTCCTGCCGGCGCCATTTTCCGTACGAAAACGATTTGCGGCGGGAAATCGCTCCCTGACCCCCGCTGGACCTCCAGGAACTTTTGGCCAGCTTGTGGGGGGCCTCCTGACCCCCACGAGACTTGCCAAAATCCAGTGGGGGTCCGGAAGGACCTCCTGCCGTCCAATCGTGTTCGTCTATGGCCGCCGCCATTTTTCGGCGCCATTTTGGAAAATGGCGCCGGCTGAAGACAACAAGATTCAGGAGCAGGAGCCCGTTCCGGACCGCTGCCGTTCCGGACCGCCGCTGGACCCGCAGGTTATTTAACTCATTTGGGGGGGGGGTTCGGGAGGGTGGGGGATTTAATTTAAAGGGTCGGGGGTGGGTTTTAGGGGGTTTTAATGTGCCGGTTTTGCGATTTTAGATTTTTAGATTTTTCACGATTTTTTCACGATATTTTACCCCCCCAAACGGCAACAATACGATTCCCTCCCCCTCCCAGCCGAAATCGATCGTTAAGACGATCGAGGACACGATTCACATCCCTAATCCATGCCATGACCAGTTTGCCCAGTGTAGAGCTAAGTCCTCCAGATCCCCCTGGTTTAATAGCCAGAACTCCCCCCAGTTATCCAGACCCTTAAAATCCCTCGGGGATGGCTGATTTTTTTTTTTTAAGCTTACACCTCCTCCGTAGCAGAAGTAAAATTACGTGGCACTGGAGGTGAGCAAGTATTTACATCTCTTGCCCCCAACCCAGAATACCCACACCCCACCCCACCAAAACCATACCCACATCATGCCCCTTTTTGAGATATTCATGCATTAAGAGATGTGTGTGCCTGGAGGTGGATTTTAAAATCCACTGGGCGTGCACATATACTGCATGTGCACACATCTCATGATTTTGACACACGCCAGGCTTTTAAAATACACCTCTGTATTGCTAAGCCAAAAAGTAGGTAAATCTATGCTTCTTCAGACAACTAGATATTATTTTGGAACTAACAAATGGTTCAGTTATGTTGTACCTGCTAATTGGCTTTCCTCGAGTCCTGACAGACCAGTAAACAATGGGATTCTCCCTCCCACCAGCAGATGGGGGCAGAGTGCAAAAGCTGCCTCTCTGATGTCACTACCATAAAGGCTGGCCCAGCAGGGAGGAATTCAGTAATCTTTTGCTAAAGCATGGCTTGTTGCTTGCATTCTTACGTCTCCTCTTATTTTTTTTATTTAAGAGACTTATCAGCTTGTTACCCAGCCTGCTCCTTTGTTTGTCTTGTCTTCCCCAGGGTGGCATTTCCCTACTTGCTGCAGTAACTGCTGGTTCTCTACTTTCTGCAGTAAGGGTTCTAAGACACATCACAAAGAAAATGGTAAGTGGAGAACAGCCTGCCTTTGCATTGGGCTGTGCTCCCTTGTTCCTTATGTTTTAACTTACTTATCAAACTCTGTTCCTTTATTCACATACCTGTTTATTATTTTCTTACGGGCAGGTTCTAGATAGATCTTTCAGGACTTGAGGAAAGCCAATTAGCAGGTAAGACCTAATTGAACCTTCCTTTTCATCCTGGGATGTACCTAAGCTGTACTTGCCCCAGGTGGGATCCCTAGTGCTGCTTCCAAGACCCCGATATCAAAACTTGTCTCCTTCCTTTCTTGAAGGCTCAATCTATAGTGTTTTGTAAAAGTGTGGACAAACGACCATGCGGCCACCCTGCAAATGTCCTTTGGCATAACTGCTCTGTATTCTGCCTAAGACGCTGCTTGTGCTCTCATGGAATGCGCCCTTAGCCCTTCCAGCACTGATTTGTTCTTCAGTATATAGGCTGTTGCTATTGTCTCTTTAATCCATCTCGCAATTGAGACTGTGGATGCTGCTTGTCCTTTTCTGGGTCCTGTGAACAAGTTAAATAGTCTGTCTGACGTCCTAAAGTTATTGGTCACTTCCAGGTACTTTAAGAAGCACCTGTGAACATCTAGGAACATCAAATCTCTACATTTGCCTACACATTCTGCCTTCCTAAATCCAGGAAGAGGGATGGGCTAATTGAGATGAAATTCTGATACCACCTTGGGTAGAAGGGTGGGTACCAGTCTGATTGTCATTTTTTCCTTTGAAAAGGATAAGTATAGATCCCTGTAGGACAGCACTTGCAACTCTGAGATCCTTCTGGCCTAACACAAGTCCACTAACATCGCTGTCTTTAGTGTTAGGTCTTTAAAGGAAACCTCCCTGATGGGCTCAAAGGTATGCTAACTAGTATCTTCAGTACCAAGTTCAGGTCCCATGGCAGTACCACGACCTTCCAAGGAGGTCTCACCTGCTTTACTCCCCTGAGAAAGTGTACCATATCAGTGTTAGCAGCCACCAATATTCCTCTGCATGGCTCTCTGAAACATGCAATCACTGCCACTTTCATCTCAATGTGTTAACTACTAGCCCTTTGTTAGCCCTTTCTATAGAAACTGCAGGATTGAAGCAATCCCTGCTTTCATCAGCGCCAACCCTCTACTTTTATACCAGGCTTCAAAAACTGTCCAAATGCAACTATATGTGAAGGAGGTGGATTTCTTTCTGGCCTTTAGTAGGGTCACAATTATTTGGGCTGAGTATCCTCTTCTGTTAAACCTTCACCTTTCAATAGCCAGGCCATAAGAGAGAATTTTTCAGAATTTGCCATTACTATTGGCCCCTGCTCGAAGAGTGCAGCAATCCCTTTGAATGAGATCAGCTTTGCATTCTTAAGTCTTGTGCAGATGTGCAGAGGGACCGCATATGTTACATTCGGTATTCGTATTCAGGGGGGGGGCAGATACGTTGCATTCGGCAAGGGGGGGCCCCGATCCCGTCATGCGTTCCATTCTTATTCGTTTCCCAACTAAAATTTAATTAACTACAACCCCCCACCCTTCTGACCCTCCCAAGACTTGCCAAAACTCCCTGGTGGTCCAGTGGGGGTCCGGGAGCCATCTACTGGACTCACACTGTCGGCTGCCGGTATTCAAAATGACGCCCATAGCCTTTGACCTTACAATGTCACAGGGGCTACCGGTGCCATTGGTCGGCCCCTGTCACATGATAGGAGCAATGGATGGCTGGCACCATCTTGTGCTCCTACCATGTGACAGGGGCCGACCAATGGCACCGGTAGCCCCTGTGACATTGTAAGGGCAAAGGCTCTCAGCGCCATTTTGAATACTGGCAGCCGACGGCCCGAGTGTAGGAAATGGCTCCAGGACCCCCACTAGACCACCAGGGACTTTTGGCAAGTCTTGGGGGGACTCAATTCCCTGGTGGTCCAGTTGGGGGTCCAGGAGCGATCTCCTGCACTCGGGCCGTCGGCTGCCAGTAATCAAAATGGCGCCGATAGCCTTTGCCCTTACTATGTCACAGGACCTATCGGCACCATTTTGACTACCGGCAGCTGACGGCCCGAGTGCAGGAGATCGCTCCCGGACCCCCGCTGGACCACCAGGGACTTTTGGAAAGTCTTGTGGGAGTCAGGAGGGTCCCCAAGACTTGCCAAAAGTTCCTGGTGGTCCAGCGGGGGTCCAGGAGCGATCTCCAGCACTCGGGCCGTCGGCTGCCAGTAATCAAAATGGCGCCGATAGTCTTTGCCCTTACTATGTCACAGGAGCTATCGGCACCATTTTGACTACCGGCAGCTGACGGCCCGAGTGCAGGAGATTGCTCCCGGACCCCCGCTGGACCACCAGGGACTTTTGGAAAGTCTTGTGGGAGTCAGGAGGGTCCCCAAGACTTGCCAAAAGTTCCTGGTGGTCCAGCGGGGGTCCAGGAGCGATCTCCTGCACTCGGGCCATCGGCTGCCAGTAATCAAAATGGCGCCGATAGCCTTTGCCCTTACTATGTCACAGGGGCTATCGGCGCCATTTTGAATACCGGCAGCCGACGGCGTGAGTGCAGTAGATGGCTCCCGGACCCCCGCTGGACCACCAGGAAGTTTTGGTAAGTCTTGGGGGGGGGGGGTCAGGAGGGTGGGGGTTTTGTTTAAATTCGCTCCTTTAGATGGCCGAATAATTCGGTGAAGAATTGTTGTATTCGTGGGAATTGCGATACGTTTCGCTTCCCCACAAATACAACAAATATGGCCCTACACGTTGCGGATTGCCAATACGTTGCAAATGAATGCATTCCCCTAATCTTGTCAGATCTGTATACCAGGGACATCTTGGCCAGTCTAGCGCTATCAGGACCACCCAACCTGGGTGGTGAGAAATCTTCGTAACCACCTTGCCTATCATCGGCAGGGGGGGGGGGGGGGGGAATGTTTGACATCTGACTTGCCAGCCAGGGTTGGGACAGTGATTCTACTCCCCTGCATGCCTGTTCTTTCCTTTAGCTGAATAAATGACTGGCCTTGGGGGGACTGACATATCAATAAAGATTTGGCTTTTAGGATTTATTGAACTTTTCCTGTTTAGATTTTTTCTTCTGGTGTGTTTTACATGGACCTTTGCAATAGACTTTGCTACACAACTGTTGGATTGTATATAAATATTTTTTTTAGCCATTAAATCCCAAGCACCCATTATGAGCACGAATGCCTCTTCAGACAGTTCCCACTCTCCCAGATCTAGCTTCCATCGACTGAGGAAATCTGCCTGAAAATTGTCCATTCCTGCTATGTGCATTGCAAAGAGATCTCAGAAATGCCTCTCTGCTATCTCCATGATGAGGCATGCCTCTCTCGCTAGGGCTGTGTTCTTTGTGCCCCTTTGCTTGTTCATATAGGCCACTGCTGTGCCATTGTCCGAGTGGAACTGGACTGCTTTGTTCCCTAATTGGGATTGAAAATGGCCTACAGCCAACCTGATTGCTCTTAATTCTAATACATTTGTGGAACCTAGATCTGTTTGGTGTGTCCAGGACCCCTCAGCAGTTTGGCCCTGAGTGTGTGTACTCCCCACTCCTGATGACTCATGGTTGCGATTTCCACTGTGGGGATTCCAGAAGGGCTCCTCCGGATAGGTTGTTTGAGTCTAGTCCCGCCTTTTGTCTAATAGGAAGAAATTTGATCATATTACACCAGTTCTGATAGAACTCCATTGGTTGCCGATTCATGCAAGAATTCAATACAAATGTCTAACTCTTATTCATAAGACAATATATGGGGATCATTCCGAATGGCTTAATGCCTCTCTCAGGATCCATACTCCGGTTAGAAATTTAAGATCTCTGGGAAAAGCATTGCTTACAGTTCCTTCTCCAAAAGCGGCACATTTGAATTCAGTTAGAGATAGGACTTTGTCTTTGGCTGGTACTAAAATTTGGAATTCCCTTCCTGTTGATATTAGAACGGAAACTTGTATCCAGAAATTTAAGAAATTGATAAAGACTTGGCTATTTGAACAGGCTCTTTTAGAGTCAAGTTGAGTTATTTAACATCTTAGATTCTCTTATTGATTATATAGAATTTTAGTGTTATTGTTTTTTAAGTTAAATTAATCTATTTTTAGATTTTTTAGTAATATTTTATGTTTTAAGATGTACTACATGTGTATTAAATAGACTTAGAAATGTCTTTTATAGAGATTATAAATGTATGATGTATTTTATTATTGATGTTAATTGACAAAAATGTGCGTCTCTATGATCGTATAGATCTGTATTGACGTTTTACTCTGTTAACCGTCTTGATTTCTTTTTGAGGAAAGTCGGTATATAAAGATTTGTAAAATAAATAAAATAGTCACCCCCGCAGTCTTTGCTTGCTTCAGTACGTCAGTGGCAGACTTTTGTCGTACTGCTGACTTTGTTGCAACTAGTTGTACAATAGGTTCACCTGAAGAGGGCACACGTGTGCTCTTGCCCATGGCACTACCCTAATTACCATTGCCATGGAGTCCAGGACCTGTAGATATCTCCACATATATGGGAGTGGGGCTTGTGACAGGGCCTGCACTTGCTCCTGCAACTTCCCTATCCTTCTGTCTGTTAGATACACTCTCCCTAACTTGGTGTTGAAAAGTACTCCTAAGTACACTAGCATCTGAGCCAGCTGAAACTGGCTCTTTATCCTATTCACCATCCAGCCAAATTTCTCCAGGACATGAACTGTTCTTCCTGACCAGGCAGTACTAGGATAATGACTTGCAGCTGAATTAACCTGTCTAATGTCTCCCCTGCTTGCCTTGTATGTGGAGAAAACAAAAAAAATCTTCTAAGGGGAATCTTAATTCTGGGTGATATCCTTTGCTTATTATGGTCAAGACCCACTGGTCCTTTGTTATTTCGGCACACTCCTGATAAAAGGTCTGTAACCTGCCCCCTACCTGGGGAATCATGAAGTGGGCCTGCTTCCCGTCATTGTGCAGGTTTTGTCTCTAATGGGGGCTCAGGGGTCCCTTCCTTTGGAAATCTTCTATTCCCCCGAAAGAGCTGAGATCTGCCCAGGATCCTGACTGGGTGAGAAATCTGTCTTCTCCCTCCCCTTTATCTGTATTCCATGGGCCATTGTCTCCAGCTGCCTCCCTTCGCGAAGCCTCTGGGCTTTTCTTCCAGTAACCTTTGGGGCCTTGATCCTTCCCGTCTTTAACCATCTTTTCTAGTTTTCTCCAAACAAAAGCCTCTCCTAACCTGGTCTTGGACGCTGAATCTGCCACTCAATTTTTTAGCCATAAAAGCCACCTAGCCATGACCTCTGTTGCTGTTAATGTAGCTGAAACTCTAATAAGGTCATATATAGTATCTGCTATAAAGGCTGCTGCCAATTCTACTAGGGCTGTCCCCGGCCTATCCCCTGAGGGTCCTGCTTCTCCAGGACCCTGGGTCTTTTGTTGAGACCAGATTACAAGGGCCCTGGCTACATAACCTGCACAATTAGTGCCTGGAGGACCAGGGATGAAAGCTCAAAACCTTTCTTTAGTAACGTTTCCACTTTCCTGTACTGAGGGTCTTTCAGGGCTGCTCCCCTTTCTATTGGAATAGTCATTTTCTTTGCGATTGCTGAGATTGCCACATCTACTCTAGGCAGATCTAGAAGGCTATCCCTTTCCTGCTGTTCTATTAGATATAGCTTCTGCATAGTTCTACAGCTTCTAAGCCTAGATTTCAGGATCTCCCACTCCGCTGATAGCATATCCTGGATTGCTGAATGGATGGCAAGGCTTTGCAAGGTTTCCTAATACCTGTCAAAATGAGATTTCTCTTCATTTTAGCTTTGGGCATTTCCTCTTTCAGACTTAGGACCTGAGAGAATTTTGTGATTAGGGCCCCCAGCTCATCTGTTCTAAAAACAAAAAAATGCACCGCTGAGACCCTAGCCTCCAGTTCTTCTTCACCTAAAGCCTCTTCCTGGGAAGAGCCCTCCTCTTCCTGGAACCCTCCCTGGGGTTGCATCTCAGGACTCCAATCTTCCCAGCCTGAAAGTGGCTTGGGCTTTTCACTTGAAGAAGGAGCTATATTCTGCTTATATTTCATCTGGAGATAGGCTTGGTGTATAGCCAAGATGAAGTCCAAGGCAAACTCAGACTCCTCCTCCCCTAGGAGCTCTAGTTGCTGACACTGCTTGCCTGGGGCTGCCCTACCCTCCAAAGCTGCAGAGGAATGCCTTGACCACTTAAAACTTGTTCCAGAGGCGGAGGAAAGGACATGTTCTCTGGTGCTCACTGTTCGCTTGGCCCAGCCCCACCCCTTCCTCCACCAGGGCCTGCTTTTTGCCATCACAATTGCAGCAGAAAGAGTCAGTGACACTAGGGACTCACTGGGCCCCGCATCTGGCACACTTTATCCCCGTGTCCATTCCAAGGTAAGGCAGCAATGGTTCAGGCCAGGCTGCTTCTCTGCTTTTTTTTTTTATTTATTCTCACAGTTAGGTGAATTTGTCGGGAAACCAGGAGACCAAAACAACTAGTTGCCCTGGGGAGGGAAGATCAGACCTATGGAGGCTGTCATTCTGTGGACTCCCCACCCAAGTCCAGGCTCCTAGGGAAAGCGACCTTAAGGAAGGCCATTGTCCTAGGGCCCTTAAAAACATAAGAACATGCCATACTGGGTCAGACCAAGGGTCCATCATGCCCAGCATCCTGCTCCAACAGTGGCCAATCCAGGCCATAAGAACCTGTGCTCCATCCCATCTGTTAGAGGCAGAGACTACTGACTTCCCCTCTGCTGGGCCAGCCTTTATGGTAGGAATCTTTTGCACTCTGCCTCCATCTGCTGGTGGGAGGGAGAATTCCACAGGTTACTGGTCTGGCAGGACGAAGAGGAAGTGGCCATTATGTAATATCTAAAAGTAAAAACAATAAAGGAACCAAAATAAAGGTGTCAATGCTTTAAATAGTACACTAATTTGTAACATATGTGAAACTTTATAAGATAGATTGCAAAAGGAAAGAATGAATTGGATATACCTATTACTGAGAAAAAGGATCATGAGGCTATTAAATATTTAAATACACATAAAATGTCAGGTTTACCAGTTGGCATTTATCAAGCTCTTCACATCTAGCTTGTCCCTAAGGTTAAAATACTATTTCAGGAATTTTTATCAGTTGGTAAATCATCTAGCTCCTCTGATATTTTAATTGTGGTTTTAAAGAAACCTAGTACAAACC
Organism: Rhinatrema bivittatum; assembly: GCF_901001135.1. Taxonomy (NCBI): domain Eukaryota; kingdom Metazoa; phylum Chordata; class Amphibia; order Gymnophiona; family Rhinatrematidae; genus Rhinatrema; species Rhinatrema bivittatum. Next base: position 93,998,887 of record NC_042617.1, on the reverse strand, counting down.
AATTATTCACACAGAATTATAGACCTAGTTCATTAATTCATGTTGATTGTAAAATGTATGCTAAATAGATAAAAGAGATAAGAATTAAGATAAATGTATGCTAAAATAGATAAGAGAGGGAAGATAAACCATTGTGACGGTAATATACTGAACAACGGTATAGAAAAGATTTTAAATAAATAAATAAATAAATAAATACATTAATATATTGGTACATTGATTCTTACAGATCAATCCCATTTTACAAAGGTTGATATTATTCAGACAAAACAAGATTATTATTTAATCTGACACCCTTATAGAATTCATTGGGTAATACAAAATAAAAAGAAGGTACAAAAATTACAATCCCTAAAATGAATACAATAATGAAAAGTAATAATAAGAGGGAACATGTATATAGTTTTATTATAAATGTAGACAACAATGTTTTTTAGTATCTATGCAAATATCTTTAAATACCATACAAAGTACACACCAATGAACTTTTATACCTATCAAACCACATTCCCACCAAAAAAAGGAATCACACTCACCTATCACATCACATTCGTAACCAAAGCCATAAATATACACACCAGCCCCCACAGAGACCCCCTATTTCACTAAAGCCCTTAGCTTCTTCAGGAGGATTCTAAAATATACTTAATGACATGAAATGTTAAAGCACTTCATTATAAATCGAATTGTCAATACAGATGAGGGGTATATTTCATAAATGGTATGTCTTGGAAGTCTCGCGGCACAACAGAAGCGGATGTGTTATGCTCTCACAAGATTTACAATGTCCTTTTCATCTCTCACAGCATAGTATGTGGCAAGCTCGATTTGCATGCATTTTGCATTTGAGTTACAACAAAGTTTTGCAAAATGTCAGGTGGTTTATGAGGATTACGCAGGGGGTATATTTTGGGTGAACACACATGTTCCATGCATATGTTCTTATCCATGTCTTGGTTCTTATCCGCATCATGAGTACACTATCCAACTTGAGGCCTTCATAGTCCTCCCCTATTTAATTTCCCTGCTTTTCGCCCAAGTTATACAGACCCAATTCTCTATACTTGCTTCACCCATTTTATGTTTATCCAGGTTACTTCTACCCTGTTCATTGTTTTAATCCAGGTTACTTCTACCCTGTTCATTGTAAAACAAGACTTTGTCTCTGTTATTTTTTGCTGGTTGTAATGTAAACCGAAGTGATAATTAATCTTGTTAATTGAACCTCGGTATATAATAGGGATGTGAATCGTTTTAGGACGATTAAAATTATCGTCCGATAATTTTAATATCGTCTTAAACCGTTATGGAACACAATACAATAGAGATTCTAACGATTTATTGTTATAAATCGTTAGAATCGTGAGCCGGCACACTAAAACCCCCTAAAACCCACCCCCGACCCTTTAAATTAAATCCCCCACCCTCCCGAACCCCCCCCAAATGAGTTAAATAACCTGCGGGTCCAGCGGCGGTCCGGAACGGCAGCGGTCCGGAACGGGCTCCTGCTCCTGAATCTTGTTGTCTTCAGCCGGCGCCATTTTCCAAAATGGCGCCGAAAAATGGCGGCGGCCATAGACGAACACGATTGGATGGCAGGAGGTCCTTCCGGACCCCCGCTGGACTTTTGGCAAGTCTCGTGGGGGTCAGGAGGCCCCCCACAAGCTGGCCAAAAGTTCCTGGAGGTCCAGCGGGGGTCAGGGAGCGATTTCCCGCCGCGAATCGTTTTCGTACGGAAAATGGCGCCGGCAGGAGATCGACTGCAGGAGGTCGTTCAGCGAGGCGCCGGAACCCTCGCTGAACGACCTCCTGCAGTCGATCTCCTGCCGGCGCCATTTTCCGTACGAAAACGATTCGCGGCGGGAAATCGCTCCCTGACCCCCGCTGGACCTCCAGGAACTTTTGGCCAGCTTGTGGGGGGCCTCCTGACCCCCACGAGACTTGCCAAAAGTCCAGCGGGGGTCTGGAAGGACCTCCTGCCGTCCAATCATGTTCGTCTATGGCCGCCGCCATTTTTCGGCGCCATTTTGGAAAATGGCGCCGGCTGAAGACAACAAGATTCAGGAGCAGGAGCCCGTTCCGGACCGCTGCCGTTCCGGACCGCCGCTGGACCCGCAGGTTATTTAACTCATTTGGGGGGGGTTCGGGAGGGTGGGGGATTTAATTTAAAGGGTCGGGGGTGGGTTTTAGGGGGTTTTAATGTGCTGGTTTTGCGATTTTTAGATTTTTAGATTTTTCACGATTTTTCACGATTTTTCACGATATTTTACCCCCCCAAACGGCAACAATACGATTCCCTCCCCCTCCCAGCCGAAATCGATCGTTAAGACGATCGAGGACACGATTCACATCCCTAGTATATAAAAAAGTTATAAATAAATAAATAAATAAATATGTGTGCAATTACACCACCTACAAACTTTTTTCCTATTACAGCAACTGATAGCTGACTCCAATTTTTCAGAACATGTTAAGGGGCCATTAAGATTCTGACAAGAGCATTTTTTTTGGATCCACATATAACAAATGTAACCAGGAGAATACCCGTTCTCATGTCCCCAACTCCAATTTTCTCAAAAAATATACATGAGACAACATTGTTAGAACAGTTATAGGCCACAGCTTTATTAATGTTACACCACCCCAGAGTGTATGTCCTGCATGGGGGAGGCCATAAACTCATTTGTAAGTTCTTTGGGGCAGGAACCCTGACTAGCTCTTTTCTTTGCCCCTTTCCCAAGGCTGTGGATCCTTTGGCTTGGGGGGAAAGGGTTCCTTTTGGATCCCAGTGAAGGGGTGGCTAACATCCTTATAGATATCCCTGGAAGAGGGGTAATCTCTGTTTACTGTGTACTGCGTGCCCAATTAAACACACTGGAGCCACTAGATGAGTATCCAAAATTAAAGTCTTTACTGTAAACACTGACTGAATAATGGCACAATAAATATGTTTGCAGCACCACAGTCTTCCCAGCTCTTTTTACAATCCTCTATCCTCTATCTGTGCAGGAGTCTTTTGAGTAGGCAAGGGCACTATCCACCCTTCTGGGTTTTCAGGATGGTATTCCGAGTGGGCAGGGCAACTCTTAGATGGCTGGGGAAACCCCTTCCAAGTTGACCAAAAACCTGTCTCTGCTCAAAGAGCAAATTCTCTCTTTCCCCAGGGGTTTGAAGACTCTGGATGCATGTCCTCCAGATTGTAAATATGTTCTTAGTCACTGTGAGCAGTTCTTTTTTATCCTTTTCACTCGACGGGGATCCCTATTGGGAGGGTCCTGGATGGAACTGCAACCTCACAGGTCCACAGATTGGAAGGAAGAGGGGCAGAAAACCATTTCCACCCAGATCTTCAAAACAATTTCTTGTGGTCCCCAGAAAGGAAATAACAATGGAGTTACCTCTTGCAACAGGTCACCACCTCGAGGGCAGGTCTTCCCTATCCCTGGATGTCCAAAACTCAGGGTTCTCCGTTCTCTGAGTTGCGAAAAGGCCTAGATGTCCAGCAAGGCTCCTACCACATAAAATTTAATTTAATACACTCTTAAGGCTTCTCTTTCTCCAGCTGAACCAGCTTCCAAGTTCAAGGTCCTTGTTATTATGTAACTTTTGCTTCTCTGCTTTTGTCTCCGCTAATTATAAAAAAGTTGTTTCCTTATGTTACGTTATGTTATACTGATCTACCCCTGTTCGATGTAAACCGACCTGATATGGTATTCAACCTTGAAGGTCGGTATAGAAAAATGTTAAATAAATAAATAAATAAAAGTCAAAAGCCAAAATATTCCTAGAACAACCATTCTGTACCTTGGGAGAAGAGTATAGCAGTGGAGCCCTCAACCTGTTCTGAACGGTCCCAGGCAGGATGGAGTCCAGGCCTCCAGGTAAACAAAAGATATAACTAAAGCCAAAAATCTCCAACTTTCCTCCTGAGCTGCAAACTTGGACTGCCCCCTTAGCCCTTTGTGGAGCTTTGCACTAAAACCTCCTGCCAGAGATATCCATTACAGCCCCGCCATGGGAGGGCTGCCATTGAATGGATTCTCCCCATAATTATATTTCTCTAACTGAACTAACAGGTTTATTCCCAGGGCTTAATGGTAACTGGAAAGGTGTCCGGAAAATGGCGCCGGCCATACGGCAACACGATTCGACTGCAGGAGGTCGTTCCGGACCCCCGCTGGACTTTTGGCAAGTCTTGTGGGGGTCAGGAGGCCCCCCCCAAGCTGGCCAAAAGTCCCTGGGGGTCCAGCGGGGGTCCGGGAGCGATCTCCTATGCTCCTGATGTCGGGGGACAAAAAAACAAAATGGCGCCGGCGCTACCTTTGACCTGTCTCGGAGGTCCGAGAGTAAAAGATCACACCGGGACCCTTCCTCTGGACCCCAGGTAATTTAAGGCATTTTGGGGGGGTTCGGGAGGGTGGGGGATTTATTTTAAAGGGTCGGGGTGGGTTTAGGGTTGTTTTAGTGTGCCGGTTTTCCTGCCCTCCCCCTTCCCCTCCCCCTTCCCCCGATTTACGATTTTTTGACGATAAATCGGGGGAATTGTTATTGTATCGCGGCTCTAACGATTTTTGACGATTTAAAATATATCGGACGATATTTTAAATCGTCAAAAAACGATTCACATCCCTAATAATAGTAGTTACATTTACACATATAAATCTTTTGAAAATTTACCCCTGTGGTATCATATGCTAATAATATTTTCTATTGAACAAGGGTCTCCAGATATCTAGATTCACAAAACCTATGAGAGGCTTAAATCAACTATTCATCAGAAGCAAACAGATCGGAACAATTTATTACAGTATAAAAGCTGTCTGTTACGATTTGTAGATAGTGGATCCCCAAATATCCCTCAGCCTTACCTTGCCGCGGTGTCCCTGGTTTCTGCAGCAAGGATAGTCGCCCAGTACTGCGTTACCGCAGTACCGCAAAGGCGGAGTCCTGTCCCAATTCTGGTCCTCAGGCAGCCAGCAGGCAGACAAGTCCTGTAGGTACTCCGGGTCAGAGGGCAGGCCGCAGGCAGGCAAGTCCAGTAGACAATCCGGGTCAGAGGGCAAGCAGCAGACAGGCAAGTCCAGGTACTCCGGTTCAGAAGGCAGGCAAGTCCAGTAGACAATCCGGGTCAGAGGGCAGCGGCAGGCAGGCAAGTCCAGGTAGTCCGGTTCAGAAGGCAGGCAGCAGGCAGGCAGGTCCAGTAGGCACTCCGGGTCAGAAGGCAGGCGGCAGGTAGGCAGGTCCAAACACTCCGGGTCAGAAGTCAGGCAGCAGGCAGACAGGTCCGATAGGCAATCCGGGTCAGAAGGCAGGCGGCAGGCAGGCAAATCCAAGCACTCTGGTTCAGAAGTCAGGCAGAAGGCAGACAGGTCCGACAGGCACTCTGGGTCAGAAGGCAGGCAGGCAGGCAGGTCCAAACACTCTAGGTCAAAAGTCAGGCAAAGGCAAGAAATGCAACTGAGCACCAGCACAGCAAGCCTGTAGCTGAGGCAATGCTGTGCTGGACTCATTTCTTTAAATACTAGTTTTTCGCGCGCAAACGCGATCCTCGGGAGGGCGTCTGACGTCAGCTGGTGGGCGGAGCTTGCGCGCGAGTCGCGTCGGCCAGCGCTGCCGCCGGCAGTCTCCGCTGATCAGCGGTAAGAACCCTCCCCGCCTGGCGCTGCGAGGTAACACTGTCATCTATAATCATTAAAACAAATATTACTATTACCCATTTTTTTTAAATTATGATGATTGTGTACATCTGTACATGAATTTAAAAATCGAAAGCAATAGAAATACAGCATAAATTTAAGGAGATGGGATATCCTTTGTCATATATTTGTACAGCTTGCAAGATGGCTTTTTACTGAAACTATGGTCAGTTGTTTCAGCCTACAAAAAAGGAAGACATTAGAATCTGAAAGAGTAATATGGTCTCACCATTTTCCACATTTTCCTATACATCTTGGAAATTCATTTATTCATTCAACAACTAAATTATTCATCACAAAATGTAGTATATTTTATCAAGTTCCTTTGCAATTTGTTGTACATAGGCAAAACAAAATGCATGGTAAAAAACACAAGGCCGTTGAGCATAGAAGTTGCATATGTACTAAGAAAATAGAGGCTTTTAAGTTGGCCTATTGTGAACAATACAATCATTAATTTCAAGCTTTAGAATGGACGGTAATGATCAAATTCATCCATTAACAAGAGGAGGTGTTATCCAGCATTTATTACTACTATGTTCTTATGCTCTTAAATGAACAACGATGGATTTGTTACGGGCCTTGGCCATGCCCCGGTCCCTCCACCTACCTCGGGGCTGGCCTGGCCCGCACAAACTCCTCTTCGGCCGTCTAGGCCCGACCAGGCTCCTGCCGTGGCTCTCCCTTTGCGAGGGAGACGCCGCCGACCCGATGCGCTTGGCCCCGCCCCCTAGGTGCACGCGCGCGGGGGCTTGAACTTTAAAGGGGCCAGCGCGGGAAAAAGGAAAGACGCCCTCGGACGACATCAGATGCTGCAGGGTATTTAAACCCTGCAGCTTGGCCTAAACCTCGCCTTGCAACGAGGTTCACTTTTGTTAGAGTCTCTAGTTGCGGTTCCTGGTTCCTGATTGTCTTTGGCTTCTGACTCCTGACCCTGCTTCATCCATCGACTCTGGATTCAGCTTCCGTCTCTGGTTTTGTCTTTGGCTTCTGACTTCTGGCTCCTGACCCTGCTTCGTCCATCGACCCCGGCTTCAGCTTCTGTCTCTGGTTTTGTATTCGGCTTCTGACTTCTGGCTCCTGACCTTGCTTCGTCCATTGACTCTGGCTTCAGCTTCCGTTCCTGGTTTGTCTTTGGCATCTGTCTTCTGGCTTCCGACCTTGGTTCGTCCCTTGGACTCCGGCTTCAACCCTCTTCTTTTCTTCAGGTATCCTGCGTTTCACTCGCCTGAAGGTTTTCGCCTAAGTCCCATCGGCTCGGGTCCTCATGGGCTCCTCCCAGGGGGGACCACAGACTTCCAAGAGTGAAGTCTCTCCTGATCCTCGGCCGCAGAGGATCACACCTAAGTCCAAGAGGCCCAGATCCCTATGGGCTCCTCCTGGGGGGATCTCGGGCTTCCAGTTGTGAAGCCTTCTCAGGAATACCTCTCCTCCACCGCCTCCCGGCAGCGACCTCCACTGTGGGCAGCCCGCAGTGCAACACCATCTGTCTCAGCCTGGCCCAAGGGTCCACCGTCCTAACAGTTTTCAAAGCCATGGACACGGCGGATGTAATAAACTCTGGATGATGTGTGCATGATGGTATTATGCAATATTACATCATTCTAGGCTTATTTACAGTCCTACTGGATAAATTTACATGACTAAACTTAGAAAGTGAACTATATTAAATATCTTCCAAACGAGAGCCAATAAAAACTTTTCATGGTCATATTCGTGTTCAGCACATCAAGATACTACAGAGTAGGACCTTTTTAGGTCAGTAGCACTTTCATTGTTGCCCAGTGTAAGTAGGAATGTGCATTCACTGGAAACAAAAAGGGGAAATTTTCACACAATTTTCCAGTTTGTTTTATTTCATTTTTGAAATGAAATGAGAGAAAAACAAACAACGTTTCTTTCATTTACAAAATGTTGGTGTTAAGACCACCAGCTGCAGGCTCAACTCACCTCATGTCTTGCCTGGCCCTCCAGCTCCGGTGCTCTCGCAGCGGTGGCCAGTCACCACCACCACGTTTCTCCCGGCTCTCTGCACTCCACATGGCGACCGGGACGCTCCAATCCTGGGCCTCTCTAGGCGTGTGCGCACGCTACCTGCCCTGCCTTTAAAGGATCTATGGTGGGAACTCCAGGTTCGTCCCTGCCTGATGACATCATTGACCTGGGATATTTAATCACCACCTGTAGCCTTCACTAACCGACTTGGCAATGAGTTCCATGGTTCTTTCAGGTGCCATACTTTCTCCACAGACTGATTGTTCCTGTCGTCGGACCTCTGCGCTTCCCCTTCCGGGTTCCTCTCATAGCGCTTCCCGTTCCGCGGGCCATGGCTCAGCGCGAACTAACTGGACTCCTTCTCAGTGCTTCTTGCTCCTTGGGGCCAGGCTCAGCGCAACTGGACTCTCTCCATACACCTTCTGCTCTGTGGGACCTGGCTCAGCACAACCTAATTGGACTCTCTCTCTCAGCGCTTCTTGCTCTGTGGGCTCTGGCTCAGTGCAACCTAACTGGATGCCTTCCAAGCACTTCCCGCTCCTCGGTGCCAGGCTCAGCACAACCTTACCTGGACTCTATCCATGCACCTTCCATTCTGTGGGCCCTGGCTCAGCGGAACCTAACTGGACTCTCTCTCTCTCAGTGCTTCTCGCTCTGCGGGCCTTGGCTCAGCGCAACCTAACCTGGACTCTCTCACAGCACTTCCCGCTTCTCGGGGCCAGGCTCAGCGCCAGTCTACTTGTAAGTTCCAACCGCAGTGCCCGCTGCTCCTGGGAATCTCCACGGTACTTCTCCTTGAGGACCTTTGCTACAGTGCCTTCTCTCTCCAGCAGTTGGCTCAGCGCAGTACACCTTCAGACTGGGTCTCGGTGCCCCGCTCTTCGGGGCATCCCTCTACTCTGCTACTACAGAAGGTCCTGTCACCGGCTTGCCGTGTCCCAGGCAGTACTCCTGCGCTGCTACTCTCCAGGCACCGGCTACAGTGGGTTCCCCACTCTAACTCCTATCCAGCGTGCTAGAGTTCATGTCTCTGCATCTGCACCTCCTCTCCTCGAGGCCACTCCCACGTGGTCCTGCTGTATTCCCTTCAGAGCTGCAGTGGCCTTGCACTCCCTGAGACTCTTTCTCCTCCTCTCTCTGAGAGTTCTGTCTCGAACTGTGCCTGACCTCTCTGACACTCTCTGTACTCGCTCGCCTACCCTCTCCGGGACCAGCCACACAGGGGCGCTCCTAAGTCTTGCCAGCCCCAGCACCCAAGGGCTCAACCTATGGGAAATGAAGGTCGGCACAGGTGAAGTCCCAGCTCACCTCTGTTCCCGGCCAGCCTCGCCTCCCAATGGTGGGGACCTGAGAGGGCCCAACTCTTCAGGTAGCAACAACCCCACCTCGGGCCAAGGGTCCACAATTCCTAACAGTTGGGTCACCCCCACTGCAACCCCCCCCCCCCCTAAAAAAAAACCCAAAACAAAAACCATAAATCGTCCTGGGCCCTACCTCAAGCCTCCCCAACCTCCCCAGATCTGCTTTCCCAAGACTTTGAGCTTCACAGGGCAGGAGTGATCCCCACAGCTCCTGCCTTGCTGGTGTTGCAATTGTAAATGGTACCAGCCTGGCTCTGAGGGCCATGTACATTTGTAACAGTGGTAAGGCAGGAATGAGTATGGATCACTCCTGTCCTAGGGGAGGCTGTGGTGGATAAAGTAAGGGCCTGGGAGAGGTTGGGGGGGGGGGGGGGTTGGAGGATTGCATCAGAAAGACAAAACCTTTCTTTCTTTTCTTTTTTCTTCTTTTTTTCTGCTTAAATAAATGAAACAAACAAATGAAATGAAAAAAACTTAAAAATTGAAAAATAAAACAAAAAAGTGTGTGTGTGTGTGTGTGCACTCCCTTAATAATGGATTTCTTTTGCACCATGCAAAAATGAAGTAAATCACCAGACCTGCAATGTATTACAGAAAACAGGGGGGGGGCATTTGTTGATGCATTTACTTTTGGGGGAAAGATGTGTCACCACTTTTTAAAATCGTCTCTATTACATGTATTTGGGCAGCCAGCAGATCTTCCAGTAGGCCAATGTTTTACATCATGACATTAGCTCTCATGGCAGGTTGATAGCAAGCATGATAGTAACATTTCTGGCTGAAATTACCTCATTGCTATTAATTCCTGTGGTTACATGGCTTCCAAGTGAGTGGGCACTTAAAATGACTTGTAAAATAAGCCACTTACTGAAACATTTTTGTCAGCACATATCCCCATGCAGAGGATCACTGTATGATTAAAGGGCAGAGTCAGCCAATTCAGTTGGCCTAATTGTATATTTACAGGACAGTAAAACCTCTCTTCAGAGAGCATATGTTTGGGTAGATAAAGGTTTCAAGTAGGATGCTGAAGAATATAACATTTGGGATCTAGTAAACACTGTTTCCCTTTACTTACACAGGTAAAAATTTCATATAAACACAAGGAGTAATTATACTAGCCAAGGATTGCTTTAGGAATTCAAAATCATTCATAGGATAAAAGGAAAGGAGAACAGAGAAGGATAATAAGACATAACAAATGGGTAAAATGAACAGTTCATTTAAAAAAAATAATAATAATAATGTGTTCCTCCTGAATTTTCAGTGCTTGAATCTTTTCCACCACTTCATAACAACCGGTTATTTCAATGTTTTACTGTACATAAAAATACAACACAAAATGTGATGGAATAATTTTCTGATGAACAGCTCCCAAGTAGTAAATATATATGTGTTGTGTACCTTGGCAAAACTGTATGGGCACAGGGAGGGTAATTTTATAACAACTTAGATTTTAAAAATACATAATTTATACCAATTTTCAAATCAAATACATGGTCTTAAATTTCAAAATAATGCGCACAAATTAACCCACACTGAGTTACACCTATTCTTTGCAGGGGATAACTTTTGAGGGCTAATTTATGTGCATAAGTTTTAAAATCAAAAGTATGTGCATAAATCGCAACTCTCCTCCCAGATTACTAATTTTTGTGTGCATAAACGTATGCGTGAAATCGAGTTCTGCACACACTTTCATGTGCACAATCCCCAGGCAGTTTTTTAACAAGCTATTTACATGCATGAACCCCGGATTTATGTACATAAATGACTTTGAAAATTGCCCCCATATTGGTGAATCAGTGACTCAAAACACTTCTGTGATTCTTCTCTATTTAATTTGTTTAACATCTGACTCAGAAACTGTGATTTATAGCATTGCAGTCCTTGGGAAACTACCAGTGTGTCACTGTTTCTATGAAAACCTGCCAAAATTAACCTTTTACTGATTTTTTCCATAGTATATAGGCTCTTTAGTTGGAGCATAAGTAAAAACAGGTGGAACAAGTGGAAGTTCTTCAAAATAACAAATTCATTTTTTCGGCTGTTTCTCCAGAACTTGCGGTCTTTACAATACTTACAATAAGTGTCATTTGTTAAAGGAGATCTTTATTCTATGAGGTTGCTTACAGTATCCTTGGAAGCCACCACCTAAGTCAGTCAGGCAAAATCTGCAAGATGGTTTTGCTTCAACGATGTTTGGCCCAACCCTTGTACTTCACCTTTATATTGACCTATCCCATACAAGTCTGCTTGACTCTTATGAAGGAGCTCCTATTGCAATGGTACCTTTAGCTACATTCTTCAAAATATCAACCTGCTTCTTTCTTGGTTCATTTGCTTCTTTGTTTGCTCTTCTTTCCAAGTCTCCTTTCATTCTTGTACTGATATATTATTTATTTATTATATGTTCCCACATTTTTTGGAATGAATGACATGGAGTTTCTATATGGGTTTATATCCACTTCTGAAATGTTTCTTTCATTGAGTTCATTCTTTACATAACACACCATACTCATACTTCACATGCTGCCTGAATGGGGTTCTAAAAAGAATCAGCAGAGTAACATGCAGATTTACCTTGATCCAAGAGAGTGGAAGTGACTAACAGGGTCATTCATCAAAATGTGTTATGGCATTATCACCCTCGATAACAGCATAACGCATGCATTAATGTCATAACACACGCGATAACTGTGGTATCGCATGGAGCGAATGCAAATTTTTGAAAGGGGCGGGATTAATGAAATTGAGGGGCATTATTGCATTGTGCAATAGCATACGTTATGCCATCACATGTTTTTAATGCCAGAAATAACTACACCTTTTTTTCCTGGTGCTGAGCTGTGCAATATGCTCGAAACAACCATAACACAATTTGCACTAAAGATTGCATTTTGGCCATTTCTAGGCTTGGGGGGGGCGAGAGAGAAAGAAAGAGAGAGAGACTATAAGGCCTTCACAGTATTCAACTACTTATCTCTCTATAGGAGGGCCAGCTAATAAACCAATGTGAGGTTTGGTGGTGGTTTAGAGTTTTGGGGCCAGTTTGACATGCAGAGTGAGACATACGAACAGCACAATACACCTTGGTGAAGATTTGACGTCCTTTGGAGTGAGGAAAGTCTCACAAAGATGAGATTTCAACAATGTTCTCTTGCCCTACCATCAAATAACATCAAATCTTCACCGAGGTGTACTGTGCTGTTCGTATGTCTCAATCTGCATGTCAAACTGGCCCCAAAAACTTTAACCACCACCTAAACCTCACCTCGAGTTACTAGCTGGCTCTCCTACAGTGTTATAAATAGTTAAAAACTGTGAAGGCCTTATAGTCTCTCTCTCTGTCTCTCTCTGTCTCTCTCTGTGAAATTTTGATTAAGCTAGAGAAAAATCAGAACTGAAAATGATGTTTGTTTTTACCCTACCATCTGAAAGCTGAACAGTTTTTCATTTGAACTGCAGGTTTGATTAATAAAATCAGTACAACTGTTAAAACTTGAGGATTACTTTTAGTTGCAGCTTGAAATTTTAATCATAGAAAAATAATGTACATATCCATTTTGTGATGTATATGAAACCATATTCAATTACTTAACAATATACATTATATTAATATATATTAATATATATATATATAATATAATATATATATATATATAATATATATATATATATATATAATATATCTATATAATATATATATTATATATATACTTCATCTCTCTATATATATATATATATCATACATTACTACTCTATCATTCTATTATATCTCTCTATCTTCTCTCACTCTAATATATCTATCTCTATATAGATCTATAATATTATCTATAGATATATATATAATATATATATATTAATATATATATTCTCCGGACAGAACATTGCCCAATCAATTTCAAAAAAAGACTTAAAACCTGGCTTTTCGAGCAAGCGTTCAAATCATGATAATAAATCACATCAACTTCCACACACCGGCAAATAATCCATCCAAAGACTCTCAATCAAGCCCAAAACATAACACTTCACATTCAAAGATAATTTTAAGTTTCCCATTCTTCCTTTATGTTTAAGTTATTTTACCCATGTATTCTGTTCCAAGTTTTAAGTCCCTGTTCTATGTAACTTGCATTCTACATGCATGTCTTGTTCAGTTATAATGTAAACCGAGCTGATATGCAATCCTGCATGAAGCCCGGTATATAAAAATGTTAAATAAATAAATAAATATACAGAATCTGTTTATTTGCTAAATTCTTTTTATAAGCTCAGTTGTAATAGTAATATGCTCACAAAATGTTGTCTTCTTTGTAGTTTTGGTTGTAAACTATTTAAAGCTATTCTACAATGAAGGACCCATGAGTGAATATAACCAAAAATTGCCATAAAATCAAATAATTTTAAACAATATGTTCTTGAATTTTTCATATTTATGTTTTTGTTTGGTTTTATACTTTGGAGTAAAGAAGAAAGGATCAGGATTTCATGTTGATATTATTTTTCCTTCCATTCATGAGATGATTGCTGCATTTAATTAAAAATACATTAGAAACAAGTTAACAGCTGTATGAATTAATGCCATAGCAATTTGATTTTGTTCAAGGTATCACCATCTAGCGTAGCTGGTTTCCAAAAGGGTATAAAGTTCCTGGAGGAAAAGTCCATAAACCATTATTAGCTAGGTAGATGTGAGGAAAACCAGTGCTTATCCTTGGGAGAGAGCAACAAGAAACGGATCTATTCTTTGGGATTTACTGAGTGCTTGTAATGTGGATTAGCCACTATCAGAGAGAGGATGCTGGACTCGATGGACTTTCAGTCTGATTCAGTATTGCATATCATATTTTCTTATGTTCTTTTATAATCTGCTGTTTATGCTTTAAGTATTATAGAGTCTATGTACTAACCAGCATTCAAACAGACATGGTAATAATAAGAGTTTATTGTTAGTTTTCATGCTGGTAGTACACTTGGCTTTAATGCCGGATATACCAGACTAATAAGAAGAAGAATACAGAAGTGTTATTATAATTGAATTAAAGACAGTGCAGTCATATGAATGCTACTGTATTTGGCAGCTCAGGTTTCTCCACATTCTCCAGCCCAAAGCGAAAGTACAATTTAGCATGGGGAAGCTTTCCCCTCCCAACTCCAACAGAGGCCTATAGGGCTTCTCTACCCCCCACTTAAGACAACAACAGTTTTACTATCCCCGCCTCTAAAAACAATAATCTGCCTCTTGACCATCCCATAACCTCAACTCTCTTCCTAAAGACAATAATGAACCTCCGGGTCATCCCATAATGTCAACTTCCAAACAAAAATCTAGTCTCCATGCTCTTTCTCAAACTTATTCCCACATAATTGTGGGGAGAATCCCAAATTTGTGCCACTTCTTCACGTCTAGTAATACAAGATATTTTGGGTAAGTGAGACCCAGGAGCATTGCTACCTGAAGTGTTCTGAAAATGTTTGAATGTTTGACACAGCAATTCTTTGGAGTGCCCCTGGATGGCACTTAGTGTAATGCCTAGTAATGGTGCCTGGTAAAGGGAAAGGTATCTGAGTGATGGTGTGTTAGGTGATTATAATATCCCCTTAAGTGACATTAGAGTTTTAATTGGCTGGGAGATATCCCAGAGATGTATAAACCCTGTGTCAATTTAGTGGGAATTGTACTTTCTAGTTTGGAGCTTGAGAGAGAGGGACATTCTGGATAATTTCACTGCAGTAGCCAGTCTGTGGGTGGGTGGGGCTTGGGGTTCCTTCCTGTGTGGAGTGGGCCCTGCAGGAGTTTTTCCACTAAAGGAAAAAGGCCTGAGGCAATAGAGTGGGAGCATGGAGGTGGTGAGTCCTTCCTCTGAAGAACTGGCTGGAACAGTGGAGTAGGAGAGACAGTTCCTGGCTGGTATAAAACTGAGGAAGACAGTGCCCAGAGGAGAATACAAGCTGGAGTATGGAGGAGAACAGGGAATACTGAGCATTGCTGGAGTGAAAGGCTTAGGAAGAAGGAAAAGAGGTTCCTGAGATCATGGTGGCATGAGTTATCCTTGAGGTATGAAGGATATACATTATCGGGCGGATTTTAAAAGCCCTGCTCGCGTAAATCTGCCCGGATTTACGCAAGCAGGGCCTTGCGCGCCGGCGCGCCTATTTTCCATAGGCCGCCGGCACGCGCAGAGCCCCAGGACGCGCGTAGGTCCCGGGGTTTTTGGAAGGGGGCGTGTCGGGGTGTGTCGGGGGCAGGGCGCGGCATTTCGAGGGCGGGACCGGGGGCGTGGTGCCGGCCCGGGGGCGTGGTCCAGGCCTTTGGACCAGCCCCCGGGTCGGAGCACGGCACGCCAGCAGTCCGCTGGCGCGCGTAGATTTACGTCTGCTTCTCGCAGGCGTAAATCTACGGACAAAGGTTTAGATAGGGCCGGGGGGGTGGGTTAGGTAGAGGAAGGGAGGGGAAGGTGAGGGGAGGGCGAAAGAGAGTTCCCTCCGAGGCCGCTCCGATTTCGTAGCGGCCTCGGAAGGAACAGAGACAAGCTGCGCGGCTCGGCGCGCGCAAGGCTGCCGATTTTGGGCTACGCGCATATCTTATAAAATCCATGCGCCTGGTGCGCAAACAAAAGTATGCGAACGCGCTTTTTTTAAAAATCTACCCCTATATGCCCAGAAGAAATGATGAGAAATGGGAAAATAATGGGAGTGAAACAGTTTGGATTTCTACTATGTGTGGTATAGAAGAGGTATGGGAAGTAAGGTTATGGCCCACAATTTGGAGTTTGGTGTTTAAAAAGAAGAGGAATCCAAAAGTAAGGTGTTCACCTGTCCTTGGATGAGGAGGGGAGCTTGCATTTTGGGAAGACTCCCTGGAACATGAGTATTAAATATAATATTAAATATAATTATAAGTTTAAAGTGCTCTCAATAACCCACAAGGCACTACACAACTTGGCACCACTCGAGCTCAAAATCCCTCTCCAATTCCACACATCCACCAGACCAGTAAGACAAGCCTATAAAAACAACCTGCACATACTACCGATGAAGTCAGCATTAAGCAAAAGAACCTTCTCCACAGCGGGCCCCAAAATCTGGAACACTCTCCCACCAGAACTCAGATCAGTGCAATGCTTATCTACTTTTAAAAAAAGATTCAAGACTTGGTTATTCAACCAAGCGTTCCCATAACCCCGCGGAACTTCCCTGCCAATGTTCCTCTCGGTGGTAATCCACCTGAGAGCTATTCAGATCATCTATAGAACACACGTAAACTTTGGCAGTCGAGGATCATAACCTAGTCTTATAATTAGCACTGTTTATTTAACCTACATTAGGCACTGTATCTTTACTTATGCCTACATTAGGCAATGTATCTTTTACTGGTTAACCCCATATATACCTATCCAAGCTATATCTACCTGTTCATTGTAAGACATTTACTTGTAAATGTGATTGTTCTGTTATAATGTAAACCGAGTTGATCAGTAATTCTGTTATTGGAAAGTCGGTATATAAAAATGCTAAATAAATAAATAAATAAATAAAATATTAAGGAATGTAAGATCTACATTCCAGTTAATGGCACAAAGGAGAATAAGAAAATAAGACTTCCTATACTGGGTCAGACAAAGGGAATATCAAGCCCAGTATCCTGTTCCAACAGTGGCCAAGGCAGGTCACAAGTACCTGGCTATTGTGGGTCTCGGCCATGGAGGACCACGGCCAACCCCCCCTACCTTTTCCGCCGCAAGTCGCTGCTTCTCCCGGTTGGCGAGCCATCTTCCGCTTCGGGTCCAGCTGACCACGGCCTGCCACGCAGCTCTGAATGTCGCCTCCCTGCTTCCTGCGGAGCTCTCCCTAGGCGCGTGTGCGGGAAGCTCCATCTCTTAAAGGGCCCAGGGCGGGAAACTCTGGTCCATCCCTCTCTGATGACGTCAAGAGAGAGGGCTATTTAAGCCAAGCCTCAGTCCTCTGTTGCCTGCCTTAGCAACAGGTCATCTCCTCGGAGTGCTAGTTGCTGCATTGATTCCTGCCTGAAGTCCTGCTCCTGATCCAGTTCCTTATTCCTGCCTGAAGTCCTGTTCCTGATCGAGCTCTGGTCCTCGTTCCTTCCTTCCTTCCTGTGTTTTCTCCTCGGCTTGATCTCCTGGTTCCGACTCTTGGCTTGTCTCTCATCTTTGTTTGTCTGCTGCCCGTCTCGACCCCTGGCCTGGTTCCCTCATCTCTGCTTGCCTGCTGCCTGCCCTGGACCCTCTGACTGAACTCTTATAGTGCATCTCTGCTGCCAGTCCTGACCCGGACTCCTGACCATGTCTTCACCTCATCTTTCCTGCTTCACCAAGGTAACCTGCACCTAACCCCTGCCGGCCCCAGGAACCAAGGGCTCAACCTGCAGGAAACGAGGGCTGGTATAGGTGAAGCTCCAGCTGGGTTGACCTCACCTTCACCACCTACTGGTGATGGGAACCATGTAGGGCCGTCCCTCTGTGGTAGCGCTATTCCCTGTCCCAGTTCAAGGGTCCACAACCGCAATACCTAGCATGATCCCAAGGGGTAGATAGATTCCAGCAACTTATCCCAAGAACAAGCAGTGGATTTCTGCAACTCTCCCTTAATAATTATTAATGGACTTTTCCTCCAGGAACTTGTCCAAACCTTTTTTAAATGCAGTTATACCTTTTTACCGCATCCTCTGGCAACAAATCAAACAGTTTAATTATGCATTGAGTAAAAAAATATTTTCTCTTATTAATTTTAAATGTATTACCCAATAACTTCATTGTGTGTCCTCTGGACTTTGTACTTTTTGAAACAGTAAAAAACTGATTAACTTGGCTTTACCCAAGGCAAGTCTTGCCTCACAAATCTGCTTCACTTTTTTGAAGGAGTTAATAAACATGAGGATAAAGGTGAACCGGTAGATGTAGTATACTTGGATTTTCAGAAGGCGTTTGACAAAGTTCCTCATGAGAGGCTTCTAGGAAAAGTAAAAAGTCATGGATAGGTGGCGATGTCCTTTCATGAATTGCAAACTGGCTAAAAAGACAGGAAACAGAGAGTAGGATTAAATGGACAATTTCTCAGTGGAAGGGAGTGGACAGTGGAGTGCCTCAGGGATCTGTATTGGGACCCTTACTTTTCAATGTATTTATAAATGATCTGGAAAGAAATACGACTAGTGAGATAATCAAATTTGCAGATGACACAAAATTGTTCAGAGTAGTTAAATCACAAGCAGATTGTGATAAATTGCAGGAAGATCTTGTGAGACTGGAAAATTGGGCATCCAAATGGCAGATGAAATTTAATGTGGATAAGTGTAAGGTGATGCATATAGGGAAAATAACCCATGCTATAATTACACAATGTTGGTTTCCATATTAGGTGCTACAACCCAAGAAAGAGATCTAGGCATCATAGTGGATAACACATTGAAATCGTCGGCTCAGTGTGCTGCGGCAGTCAAAAAAGCAAACAGAATGTTGGGAATTATTAGAAAGGGAATGGTGAATAAAACGGAAAATGTCTTAATGCCTCTGTATCGCTCCATGGTGAGACCGCACCTTGAATACTGTGTACAATTCTGGTCGCCGCATCTCAAAAAACAAAAATTAGTGTGGGAGAATGTACAGAGAAGGGCTACCAAAACGATAAGGGGAATGGAACAGCTCCCCTATGAGGAAAGACTAAAGAGGTTAGGACTTTTCAGCTTGGAGAAGAGATGGCTGAGAGGGGATATGATAGAGATGTTTAAAATTATGAGAGGTCTAGAACGGGTAGATGTGAATCGGTTATTTACTCTTTCGGATAATAGAAAGACTAGGGGGCACTCCATGAAGTTAGCATGTGGCACATTTAAAACTAATCGGAGAAAGTTCTTTTTCACTCAACGCACAATTAAACTCTGGAATTTGTTGCCAGAAGATGTGGTTAGTGCAGTTAGTATAGCTGTGTTTGAAAAAGGATTGGATAAGTTCTTGGAGGAGAAGTCCATTACCTGCTGTTAATTAAGTTGACTTGGATAATAACCACCGCTATTACTAGCAACGGTAACATGGAATAAACTAAGTTTTTCGGTACATGCCAGGTTCTATAGCCTGGATTGACCACTGTTGGAAACAGGATGCTGGGCTTGATGGACCCTTGGGCTGACCCAGTATGGCATGTTCTTATGTAGGTAACATTGACATGGGAAGGTGCAGGAGAGAGGTTTTCAATGCTATATGTAGGCTTCTAGGTAAATGGCGTAACGTGAATTAGTGAATGTCCTTAATTTTGGAGTGCCCAGATTTTTTTTCTCTGAAGATTTAAAGAACACCATGGATCCATTGAGATCAATCTTCTTCTAATTGACCAGCAGCTATGCCTATGTGGTAATGTACACTACATATATTTTAATGCTTTTATACAAATATTGATTAGTATCATTCTTATGTTTTCCAACATGTAGAACGATGAAAAACATTGTTGAAAGGGATCCATGTCTGCCTATCTGTAGGCAAAATAACTCTAAAATGGGACAGAAAAATCATTAAATTTGACACAGAGGAAATGGGAATATCTCACACTAGTTCAAAAATTAGAAACGTTGCATCAGTATGTTTAGCTAATCAGTCCAGCAGTTTTGCACACAGACAACTGGCAAACGATTATGCAAAAATTATCCTTCCAAGTGACCTTACCGCACACATTTCAAATCATAACACCCCTCCCCCCCCCCCCCCACACACACACACCTCTTTCTCTCACACACATACACACGCCAGGTACATCCACTGCCCCACACATGCAACCAACATGCACTCATACACACCCACACACCCATGCTCCATACACACTCAGCCTCCCATACACACATGCTCCATACACACTCAGCCTCCCATACACACATCCAATCATACACCCTACACAAACATTCAACACATATACACACCTACAGCTTCTCCACTAATACATACCTACATCCCTGCTCACCATCACTCACCTGCCACAGCACACACACCAATGCACCATTCAAACACCTACCTGCCCCAACATACCCACACACTCCCACACCCATGCACTCCATCATAGACCCCCATCTCTCCTTCCACCACAGGAAGGAGAGAGGGGGGGTCCACACATTCCTCCATTTTCCTCTCAGTCTTACAGCCCCACCTTTCATCTTTCACCACATACCTAAAAAAGTCTTATCAATTAGCTTTACTGCCTTGTTTCTAGGTAGTTTTTGAGTAACTAGAGTATGATGGCATACTGGGAATGATTTTGAATAGCTTAGAAATATACACAAAAACTAAATATGGTATTAAGTAAACATTTTTTTTATTCTAAAACAGCCTTGTCACCTCTTTTCCAGAAAATTTTTCTTTTCTTTGTAATCAAGACTCTAAGGAAAAATCATAATGAGATGTAGTACAAACTCAAAATATAACTTAAGAAACCCAGCATTTCCTTCTACAAATGTATGCTTTCCCTACTTGTTATTTATAATTAAATAAATAAAACCAGGATTCTTTAGTTTACAAATGTTTAAATTGCTAACTATAATTAGAACTCTATTTCCAACTGTTTCCATCTGAATTTCTTTTAAAGTATAATGTAACTTCATTTGTTAAATCTGGCCCTGCACAATCTACTGGCAGTTCTCTGGAGCACAAGGATCACAGCCAACCACTTGTAGTAAAAAGCAACTTTATTGTATGCTTCACTGTCCACATCATACTTATTTATTTATTTGTTTGTTTGTTTTATATTACACTTTTCAGCACTTCAAAGCAAATTATATTCAGGTACTGTAGGTACTTAAATCCAGAGCCCCTGGTTTCCTGTAGTAGATTTTTAAAATTTCTGCAGTAAGAGTTAACAAATTCTATAGCAGATTTTTCAAAATTCTGCAGCAATTCTATGCTAATTTGCATAATTTTGCATAAAGATTCACACTCAACTATGCAAAAAAGTAAATTTTTAATTAAAAACCTTTCACATTTGGTTTCAAATAATATTTGAACTATATAAAAATACAAAAATTGCCAATTACAATAATCAACTATTTATTAAGTAGACATACATTACAAACTTTTAACTATGAAATGTCACTTTTGTTTTGTATTGAAAACTGCAATTATCCTTTTTATATTTTCTTGTGAAAGTCCTTGTCTTTCCAAATATATATGCTTATGTTTGCTAAAAATGCCCTCAGTATTAGTAGTTTGTCATTCTGTTATTTATATAGAAAAATATGTGCACATGTATTGGACACATGGTATCAATCACAAAAGAAGTTAAATTAACACAAGTTTGAAACTTGAAAGCAGTAGTACCAGTCATTAAGGCTTCTATGAATTGAAATGAATGCCCTCTCTGCCAGTTGTGGGACACTAAGGGCTTCAGATTTACAAAAAGCTCATCCAGGTCTTTGTAGCTGGTTTATGGTTAACCACATCTTTGAGGGATCATTCTGACTGCTTTCACTGTCCATTCTACCCCCTCCTCTCCTGTTCACTTCAGCACAGGTATAAAGGGGATGAGGAGCAAGTGAAAGGGAGAGTTCCCTGTAGGCTATTTGTGAGAGGAGGAGCTAGAGCAGGAGCTGGAGCAGAGAAAACTGAAACTGAAAGCAAGCAGGCACTATGTAGATTTTTTTCTAAAGATTGAATCAAGAGATGGGAAAGCTTCAGGAATGTTGATTCTGAGTCAGGTTGTCAATTATGTAGCAGCAAGCTATAAGAATGCATTTTTTCCCTTGGCCACACAATCATAGGAGCTTAGAGGCACTGCTTATAACTTTCAGTTCCTTTCTTAACACACCTGCAAGATCAATTAGTCACTGAAAGGTCAGCCCAATTCCCCAGGGATGTATAGAACCTGCTTTTCAACTGTGCCTTTGCAAATTCAAAATCCCTAACCAGGCTGTAGACATCTGTGCAGCAGGGTACGTTGGAAATCACCCACAGGCCAGCCTAATTCCCTGAGACTGTGTAGATCTATGCAGATTCAAAATGCCTAACTAAAAGCTGTGGGTATCTCTGCATCTGGTTCTGGGTGAGCCCTCTCTACTGACTCCCCATCCGGCTCTCTCTCTTTCTGATTCTTTGCAGAAACCCTCTGTATTTATCTCCTAATTATTAACAATTCTTTCTCTGGCTGTTACCTTCAGCTTAATTGGTTCTCTACCTAGCATCCACAAACTACATTTCCCAGCAGCATTGTGCTTCCTGTTCTTCCTCACCAACTTTTGTTCACTTTTTATTTCTGACTTAGACTCCCTTAACAGCTCCCTCTGTCTTCTGGACAACCTAACAGTCTTGTCTCTTCAGTCTGCTCCTACCTGTGAAAAATCCCTGTTTCATCACACTTTTCATTGCTAAATATGCAAAAGAAAACCAACCAAGATATCAACAGTGTTGCTATTCAGTTGCAGGAAGATCTAGATATCTAGAGATCCATATTCAGACATAATCTGGATAGCACAATTATCCAGATAAACTTAGCCAGTTAACTTTGGAGGTTTAGTCAAGAGTGCAGCTGTATTACTGAATATAGCTAGCTATATTATAATTAGCTAGCTAACTATAGCCAGCTAACTTTGGGTCAGACCTTTAGCCTGACCAGACTTAACCATCTAAGTTATCCAGCTTTCTGAATATTGGAGTTAGACAACTAACTAAGGCGGTCATTTTTCAGAATGCGATGGGCCATTATCACGTGCATGAGAGCCTTATCGCTTGCGATAACACCCTAACACATGCGATAAAGACCGCATCGTGGTGATATAATTTAAATGAGGGAAAGGGGAGAGGTTTTAGTGGGGTTTGGATGGGATTAAAAAAATTTGGGGGGCCACTTGTGCTGTGAGCAATAATGTTTTACACATTCTCGCCGGCAGTAGCTCAGAAAATAGTTATGCAGGGGTGCTATGGGGCGATATTGTTCACCATGGCCAGAACTACAGCAGGCAAAAACACACCACCGTGATGCGGTGGGGTGCACACTATTATCCCCCCGCCCCTTTTCTAGACACAGCTTTTCATTCTGCTATATTTATAGGAGGATGAAAAATCCTACAATGAGGTGGCTAACTCAACTCTTCCCAGTTGTGCCCCCAGAATGCTCCTAACTTAGACCTAGAGCCACTAACTTGCAATGCTTTTTCACAGAAGAGGTTGCACTATTGTGGGAGTGTGTTTGTGCATGTGTATGTGTGGTAACTTGGACAATAGCAGCTTGGAAACAGCCAGAGAAATAAGGAGGCAGCTTCTGGCAGCTCCTTAGGTGCAGTTTATTTACAATGGAAAAAACAAAATCTAAACAATCATTGTAGCCTACCTTAACTTCAGATAGCACCAGTCCTTAAACGTAACAGGTCTTGGAGTATGGTGGGTCTCTGCCTGCTCCACATGGTCTGCTTAATCATTCTAGGCCCTGAGTTCTTACATTCTGGTGAAGGGCTCCTCCCTTCACTCAGGATTCACTGTGGATATGGCTCTTAAGGAGGACTGAGCAAGACAGCTGTGCCCGGTCCCTTAAGGTAGTCTAATGGAGTTTCCTTTAGACTTCCTCACGTACCCTCCCCGTCAGCTCAGTCTTGTCAGAATGGGAGCCTACCTGTATTAGGGACTCCTCTCTAGACAGGAAATCTGCATTGATATTTTCCCTGCTTGCCCTATGTCGTATTTTATAGTTGAAGGGCTGCAGGGCCAGGAACCATCTCAAAACCCTCACATTGGACTTCTTGTTTCTGTTCATCCATAGGAGCAATTGGTGGTCCATTCCGAGTGTGAACTACTCTCCCAGCAGATAATAGTGCAAGGCCCCTAAGCCCACTTGACTGCCAAGGCCTCCTTCTCAACTGTTGAGTAATGCCTTTTCTGTGGCATCAGCTTCTGGCTAATGTAAGCCACAGGATATTCTTGGCCATGCTTCTCCTGGACTAAGGCTGCTCCTAAGCCTACTTCTGAGGCATCTGTGTGGACCTTAAATGGTTCAGTGAAATGTGGACTTCTCAAGTCTAGTTCAGAGCATATCGCCTTTTTCAGAGTTCGGAAGGCCTTCTCTGCTTCAACTGACTTTATTCTTTAGTACTTTCTTCTACAGTAGCCTTATGAGAGGCTTCACCTTCTCTGAGTAATTGGGGATAAACCTTCTGTAGTACCCCATAAGGGTGATTTTGTTTGCAGGACTGGTACCTGTGTGAACAGTTCGATTTTCCATGTTTGCAAATGGACCTTGTACTTTCCCAGGGTATAGCCAAGATATTGGACTTCTTTCCCTTAGAACAAGCACTTCTTATGGTTAGCCGTTAGTCCTGTTTTCTTCAGACTTGTTAGAATGGCCTGGATTTAGCTTAGATGTGTCTTCCAAACTGGGCTGTACACCACAATGTCATCCAAGTAGGCAACTACATAGCTTTGATATGGGCAGAACGGATGGTCAACCAAGTGTTGATATGTGGTGGGGGTGCCATGGAGTCCAAACGGGAGGACGGTAAACTGAAAAATTCTCCCTGGCATTGAGAAATCAGTCTTCTCCTTTGCTGCTGACATGAGAAGTACCTGCCAAACAGCCTTTTGTAAGATCAAGGTAGAGGTGAACTGGGCTGATTCCAGACACTCAATCAGTTCATCCACTCATGGCATCAGGTATGCGTCAAGTTTTGAGACTACGTTGAATTTTTTAAAATCAGGTCAGAACTTTATGCTCCCATCTGGCTTCAGCACCAACACTTTGGGTGAGAACCAATCACTGTTAGACTCCTCTATAACCCCGAGCTGGAGCATCTTCTTCACTTTCTTCTCAATGACATGGCACTTGGCCTCAGGAATCCAATAGGGTCATTGCCACACCACAACTCCAGGAGCAATTATGATGTCATGCTGTACCAGGTGGGTATGACCTGGCAGGTTCGAGAAGATTTCCTTATTTCACTCTACCAGCTGCTTTAAGTCAGCTGTCTGTGGACAGCTGCTTTCTGAAAGGAATTTTTTTTTTTGTTTTTTTTTTTGGTTACCATGTTATAATGTAAAATAGGGCGGACTACGCCCTATTCTCTTGGTTATCTGGAAACCGATGTGATATCTCGATTGAATGTCGGTATATAAAATAAATAAATAAATAAATAAATAAATAAACCTGGTCTCAATCCACCTCAGTTCCGACCTCTCGACCAAACTCTTCTTCCTGCTCCACTCCGCACTCCTGTGGCACCCTCTTCTTCAGAAGGTTTATGTGGTATATTAGAGTTTTCTTTTGTTTATCTGGCTGGGCTATTTTGTAATCCATGGCCTATTTCCTCCAAAACATCATAGGTTCATTGCCAATGGGATAACAGCTTGCTTTCAAAAGATTGGAGGAGGAGAAGGATACAAACCAAAGGTTGGAATACTCTTTGAACCATAGGGTGATTGTAACCTCTGGCTTGGGTAGCCTGAACCTTTTGTAAGCTTAGGCAGGCCGCATCCAAGCCTCTTTTAGGTGATCTTGCACTTGAATATAGTCAACATAGTTCTGTCTGGGGTTCCCTTTGTCTTCCCAAGTCTCACAAGCTATGTCCAAGATACCTTTCGGCCTCCTCCCATACAGTAACTCAAAAGGGAAAAACCCCATCGAGCTCTGTGGTACTTCACGGATTGTGAACAGTACGTAGGGTAGCAATGTATCCCAGTTCTTGCCATCTTCATCTACAGACTTCCTCAACATTTGTTTCAGTGTCCGATTGAAGTGTTGAATTAGGCCATCAGTTTGTGGGTGATACACTGAGGAATGCAGAGTTTTTACCTTGAGCAAGGCACAAAGTTGTTTCATTACCTTGGACACAAACAGGGTTCTCTGATCCATCAAGATCTCCTTGTGTAGTCCAAGTTGTGAAAAAAACTTCCATTATAGCGGTTGCCAGCATCGGGAACTTCATATTCCATAGCAGGACTGCATCCGGATATTGTGGCATAGTCCAGAATGAGCCTTGAGGCTCAATGTCGCATTCTTTTATCTCATGGCCTAATACCTTGGGGGCAAAAGAAAGCATCTAGCAGCCCTTTGATGCAATGGTAGCCTAACTTCAAGGGACCATCATCACCTTAAAGAGCCACTGGCTCTCCAAAACAATATACCGCCAAACTAGGGAAGTTGAGCAATAGTTAGTTTTGACACCTGACTCAACCTGGGGCTGCCATTCAAGGCAGCACAGACTACCCAAAAGATTAAATATAGAGGAAAGTGTCCACACAGTGATGACCTCAGGCCCCTTCTCCCCAAAGTCTGATTAAGTAGGGTACCAGGCCCCCACACCGCCTACCTCCAAAATCCAAGATTAAAGTAGCTCTTACCCCCAAAGTCCAAGATTAAATAGGGTCAAGGGCCCCTGACACCCTCAACCACTCTGAAAGTTCAAATACAAAAAAATAGGCTCTCCCCACCAGCACCCTTCTGCCATCCCGACCCCCCTCCCCTCCCGCATCCTCCAAACTTTAAAATCAAGATGCAGGTCCCACAGTGGGGCTGGGATCACCCTCGCACCTGGCCTGGTCATGATGTTTTTCAAAATGGCACTGATCTGACCTTGGCTTTACCCAAGGCAAGTCTTGCCTCACAAATCTGCTTTACATTTTTGAAGGAGTTAATAAACACGTGGATAAAGGTGAACTGGTAGATGTAGTGTACTTGGATTTTCAGAAGGCGTTTGACAAAGTTCCTCATGAGAGGCTTCTAGGAAAAGTAAAAAGTCATAGGATTAGGTGGTGATGTACTTTCGTGGATTACAAACTGGTTAAAAGACAGGAAACAGAGAGTAGGATTAAATGGACAATTTTCTTAGTAGAGGGGGTTTGCAGTGGAGTGCCTCAGGGATCTGTACTCACCCCTGCTTTTCAATATATTTATAAATGATCTAGAAAGGAATACAAGTGAAGTAATCAAATTTACAGATGATACAAAATTATTCAGAGTAATTAAATCACAAGCGGATTGTGATAAATTGCAGGAGGGCCTTGTGAGACTGGAAAATTGGGCATCCAAATGGCAGATGAAATTTAATGTGGATAAGTGCAAGGTGTTACATATAGGGAAAAATAACCCATGCTATAGTTACAAGATGTTAGGTTCCATATTAGGAGCTACCACCCAGGAAAGAGATCTAGGCGTCATGGTGAATAATACAATGAAATTGTCGGCACAATGTGCTGCAGCAGTCAAAAAAGCAAACAGAATGTTCAAAATTATTAGGAAGGAAATGGTGAATAAAACAGAAAATGTCATTATGCCTCTGTATTGCTCCATGGTGAGACCACACCTTGAATACTGTGTACAATTCTGGTCGCCACATCTCATAAAGATATAGTTGTGATGGAGAACGTACAGAGAAGGGCAACCAAAATGGTAAAGGGGATGGAACAGCTCCCCTATAAGGAAAGACTAAAGAGGTTAGGACTGTTTAGCTTGGAGAAGAGATGGCTGAGGGGGGATATGATAGAGGTGTTTAAAATCATGAGAGGTCTAGAAAGGGTAAATGTGAATTGGTTATTTACTCTTTCAGATAATAGAAGGACTAGGGGGCATTCTATGAAGTTAGCATGTAGCACACTTAAAAATCATTGGAGAAAGTTCTAGAATTTATTGCCAATGGATGTGGTTAGTGCAGTTAGTATAGCTGCGTTTAAAAAAAGTTTGGATAAGTTCTTGGAGGAGACGTCCATTACCTACTATTAATCAAGCTGACTTAGAAAATAGCCACTGCTATTACTGGCATTAGTAGCATGGGATAGACTTATTTTTGGGTACTTGCCAGATACTTATAGCCTGGATTGGCCACTGTTGGAAACAAAATGCTGGGCTTGATGGACCCTTGGTCTGACCCAGTATGGCATTTTCTTATGTTCTTGCCCCAGCCATGTTACTGGGGAAAGGTCCATGGATCGGACCTCGACCACGTGACTTGTGTGCGATCCCTGAACCTTGCCCCAATCACATGGTGGGGCAAGGCCAGGTTCCCATTTTGGTGGCACATTTTTTTTGCTGGCTCTTTATATGTGAGGTGGGAGTCACAGGACCTGCATTAGCATCCCGAGCCACTCACCTCACATTTTTGCTTTTCAAATAGATGTTGGTATTTTGTCACAGCTGACCACCTTATCGGTCATCTGTGATAAAAGATTTGCATAATATTCCTTATTCATGACATTCTTTGCATGCATTTGTATTATTAATGCATGCAAATCACATGCAAAGAAGGTCATTATAATAGGGAGGGTAAAAGGGCACGTTAGAGCAAGACAATAGTTGATGCATCTCCCAGTTAGCTGGCTAAATTATAGTTAGCTATCTTATTAGCTGGCTAGAATTTAACCAGATAAGTGCCCAAACATTCATTTTGCTGGCTAACTTCTGAGTTAGCAGGCTAAATGCTTTGAATATGGACCTTATATTGGCCACATTGGAATACTGAAATTTGTATCTTATAAAATACAGGAAATTATTTTATATTACTCTGAGAAAATAGAAAAAGTATTAAAAAATTATTGGTCTACATATTGGAATGAAGTAACATAGAAACATAGGAACATAGACATGATGGCAGGAAAAGACCAAATGATCCACCCAGTCTGCCCAGCAAGCTTATGCAAGTATTTTCTGCCTGGAATGCCCTTCCAGAGGAGGTGGTGAAGTTGAAAACAGTGAAGGAATTCAAAGGGGCATGGGATAAACAATGTAGATCCCTAAAGGCCAGAGGATGGAATGAAAGTTTACTCTCATGCTTATCATAAAAGTCAGGGCCCTTGCTGTCTGAGTCCAATTTTGCCTAACCCCTTCCACAGAAGCAGAGAGCAATGATGGAGCCGCATCAAAAGTATCAGGCTTAATGATTAAGGGTAGTAAAAGCTGCATCAGCAAGTTACCCCCATATTTATTTGTTCCCCAAACCGTAAAAGTCGGGACCCTCGTTGGTTGCTGTCTGAATCCAGTTCTCCTTTTCTCACTGCTGTTGAAGCAAAGAGCAGTGATGGAGTTGCATTAAACCTTGATACTGTTGTTAAGGGTCACAACTGCCACACCAGCAAGTTACCCAGATTACCCGCATGCACTCTTTTCTTTAATTCCATCCGCTAGCCTTTAGAGATCTACAGTGTTTATCCCATGCCCCTTTGAATTCCTTCACTGTTTTCAACTTCACCACCTCCTCTGGAAGGGCAATCCATGCATTCACCACCCTCTAGATGAAGAAATATTTCCTGACAAGGGTTCTGACTCATCCTCCCTAGAATTTCATTTCATGACCTCTAGTTCTATTGATTTCTTTCCAATGGAAAAAGTTTGATGATTGTGCATCATTAAAACCTTTCAGGTATCTGAAGGTTTGTATCATATCTCCCCTGCACCACCTCTCTTCCAGGGTATACATATTCATATCCTTCAGCCTCTCCGCATAAGTCTTCCAATGCTGACCCCACACCAATTTGGTCGCTCTCCTTTGGACTGCCTCTATCCTGTCTTTATCCATTTTGAGATATGGGCACCAGTACTGAATGCAGTACTCCAGGTGAGGCCTAACCAAGGACCTGTACAAGGGCATTATCACCTCTTTTTTTTTACTGGTTATTCCTCTCTCTATGCAGCCCGGTATTCTTCTGGCTTTAGCTATAGCCTTGTCACATTGCTTCACCGCCTTCAGATCACCAAACGTTATCAGTCTGTGCGAATTAGTCTTTCACCATCCATCAATACAGCTCTTTTGGATTGTCGCACTCCAGATGCATGCCTCTGCACTTCTTAGCATTGAATCCCAGCTGCCAAATCTTTGACCACTCTTCAAGCTTTCT
Source organism: Rhinatrema bivittatum (assembly GCF_901001135.1). Lineage (NCBI taxonomy): Eukaryota > Metazoa > Chordata > Amphibia > Gymnophiona > Rhinatrematidae > Rhinatrema > Rhinatrema bivittatum. Next base: position 93,969,031 of record NC_042617.1, on the reverse strand, counting down.
TAAATCACTTTTCATTCTCTCTACTCCTTCAGGTGTGCCCACTCTGTTGCAGATCTTAGTATCATCCGCAAATAGGGATGTGAATCGTGTCCTCGATCGTCTTAACGATCGATTTCGGCTGGGAGGGGGAGGGAATCATATTGTTGCCGTTTGGGGGGGTAAAATATCGTGAAAAATCGTGAAAAATCGTGAAAAATCTAAAAATCTAAAAATCGCAAAAACCGGCACATTAAAACCCCCTAAAACCCACCCCCGACCCTTTAAATTAAATCCCCCACCCTCCCGAACCCCCCCCAAATGAGTTAAATAACCTGCGGGTCCAGCGGCGGTCCGGAACGGCAGCGGTCCGGAACGGGCTCCTGCTCCTGAATCTTGTTGTCTTCGGCGCCGAAAAATGGCGGCGGCCATAGACGAACACGATTGGATGGTAGGAGGTCCTTCCGGACCCCCGCTGGACTTTTGGCAAGTCTCGTGGGGGTCAGGAGGCCCCCCACAAGCTGGCCAAAAGTTCCTGGAGGTCCAGCGGGGGTCAGGGAGCGATTTCCCGCCGCGAATCGTTTTCGTACGGAAAATGGCGCCGGCAGGAGATCGACTGCAGGAGGTCGTTCAGCGAGGGTTCCGGCGCCTCGCTGAACAACCTCCTGCAGTCGATCTCCTGCCGGCGCCATTTTCCGTACGAAAACGATTCGCGGCGGGAAATCGCTCCCTGACCCCCGCTGGACCTCCAGGAACTTTTGGCCAGCTTGTGGGGGGCCTCCTGACCCCCACGAGACTTGCCAAAAGTCCAGCGGGGGTCCAGAAGGACCTCCTGCCGTCCAATCGTGTTCGTCTATGGCCGCCGCCATTTTTCGGCGCCATTTTGGAAAATGGCGCCGGCTGAAGACAACAAGATTCAGGAGCAGGAGCCCGTTCCGGACCGCTGCCGTTCCGGACCGCCGCTGGACCCGCAGGTTATTTAACTCATTTGGGGGGGTTCGGGAGGGTGGGGGATTTAATTTAAAGGGTCGGGGGTGGGTTTTAGGGGGTTTTAGTGTGCCGGCTCACGATTCTAACGATTTATAACGATAAATCGTTAGAATCTCTATTGTATTGTGTTCCATAATGGTTTAAGACGATATTAAAATTATCGGACGATAATTTTAATCGTCCTAAAACGATTCACATCCCTATCCGCAAACAGACAAACTTTACCTTCTATCTCTTCCTCCAGGTCACTCACAAAGATATTGAACAGAACCAGTCCCAAAACCAATCCCTGTGGCACTCCACTTAACACTGTTCTTTCTTCAAAGTAGGTTCCATTTACCATTACATGCTATCTCCTGTCAGTCAACCAGTTTTCAATCCATGCTACTATCTTGACACCCACATCAAGATTCTCTTTTTTTTTTTTTTTACTTTTTTTTTTTCAAGTTTCAACTTTTATAACAACAACGTTATAAGATATATACTGAGTATGAATATATAGTAACATTAATAGCATTAATACATATTCACAAGTAATGTACCCACTTACAATTCAAATATCAGTATAATTCTTCTAGGAAAACTGAAGGACATTTAGAAATATCAATGAGCGATTCAAATGTTAAGAGCATATATTACACTCACACATTTAACAAAAAAGAGTAAGCAACATCTTCTCATTACTGCTCTCCTCCATTGGCTGCATTTAGGGGGTGGCTATCTAGGAATGCCTGAAAAGCTGAAATCTCATAGAAAACATATTTTTGTTCTTTATACAATAATTCACATTTACAGGGGTAACGTAGGAAAAATTTTGCCTCCCTAGCAAGAGCTTCAGATTTTAATTTAAGAAATTCTTGTCTTCTTAATTGAGTCATTCTTGCCAGATCAGGGTAGATCCAAATTTGTTGACCGTGAAATTTTTGTACTCTATTTCGAAGAAATAATCGTAACAAGTGGCGCGAGCAGGCAAAGTCCAAACGTAAGTTGCTCTCGGCAGGATTCCTCCTCACCTCAGGAAACAAAACAGCCTTTCTCACAACCTCACCAGCGCGCCGCAGGGGGGCCAGTTTTGAGCCTACCGGTCCCTCCCCATTGCCATCAGCGGCACAACAGGGACAGGGGGCGGGGTCTCTCCTCACCCTCAAGCGGCGCGAGCAGGCAAACAAAGTCCAAATGTAAGTTGCTCTCGGCGGGATTCCTCCTCACCTCAGGAAACAAAACAGCCTTTCTCACAACCTCCAAGATTCTCATTTTGATCACGAGTCTCCTATGTGGGATATATCAAACGATTTACTAAAATCCATGTAAATCACATCCAGCATACTTCCCAGATCAGATCAAAAAAATCAATCAGATTTGTCTGACAGGACCTTCTGCTAGTGAATCCATGCTGCTTCAGGTTGAGCAACCCACTGGATTGTAGATAGTTCACTATCCTTTTCTTCAGCAGGTTCTCCATTAATTTTCCCACCACTGTGGTGAGGCTAACTGGCCTGTAGCTTCCAACCTCCTCTCTGCTCCCACTCTTGTGAAGCAGGACCACCACCACTGTTCTCCAATCTTGCGGCTCCATTCCCATTACCAGGGATCTATTGAACAGGTCCTTCAGCGGACCCGCCAGCACATCTCTGAGTTCTTTCAGTATCCTGAGGTGTATCTCATCCGGCCCCATGGCCTTATCCACTTTCAATTTTCCTAGCTCTTCCTTACATTCTCTTCTGTAAATGGAGTATCATCTACTCCATCCCCATCCACAACCACAGTCTTGTCAACTAGTGACGGTCCTTCTCCAGGATCTTCTTTAGTGAATACTGAACTGAAGTATTTGTTTAATAATTTGGCCATTTCTTCATCTCTCTCCACACATTGATCCCTGTCACCTTTCAATTTCACTAAACCACCTTCTTTCTCTGATATATCTGAAAAATGTTTTGCCACCTCGATTTACCTCTTTGGCAATATAATTGCGATGGAGAAGGTACAGAGAAGGGCTACCAAAATGATAAGGGAAATTGTCAAGCTCCCCTATGAGGAAAGACTAAAGAGGTTAGGACTTTTCAGCTTGGAGAAGAAACGGCTGAGGGGGGATATAATAGAGGTGTTTAAAATCATGAGAGGTCTAGAATGGGTAGATGTGAATAGGTTATTTACTCTTTCTGATAATAGAAAGACTAGGGGGCTCTCCATGAAGTTAGCATGGGGCACATTTAAAACTAATCGGAGAAAGTTCTTTTTTACTCAATGCACAATTAAACTCTGGAATTTGTTGCCAGAAGATGTGGTTAGTGCAGTTAGTATAGCTGTGTTTAAAAGAGGATTGGATGAGTTCTTGGAGGAGAAGTCCATTACCTGCTATTAAGTTCACCTAGGGGTAGATTTTTTAAAAAAGCGCGATCGCGTACTTTTGTTCACGCAGCAGGCGCAAACAAAAGTACGCAGGATTTTATAAGATACGCGCATAGCCACGTGTATCTTCTAAAATCCTGGATCGGCGCGCGCAAGGCTGCCGATTTTGGGCAGCTTGCGCGTGCCGAGCCGCGCAGCCTGCCTCCGTTCCCTCCGAGGCCGCTCCGAAATCGGAGCGGTCTCGGAGGGAACTTCCTTTCTCCCTCCCTTCACCTTCCCCTCCCTTCCCCTACCTAATCCACCCCCCCGGCCCTATCTAAACCCCCCCCTTACCTTTGTCCCTAGATTTACGCCTGCAAGAAGCAGACGTAAATCTACGCGCGCCAGCAGACTGCTGGCGTGCCGTCTTCTGACCCGGGGGCTGGTCCGGAGGCCTGGACCATGCCCCCGGGCCGGCGCCATGCCCCCGGTCCCGCCCCCGAAACACCGCGTCCTGCCCCCGAAACGTCGCGTCATCCGGTCCCGCCCCCAACACGCCCCCTTCAAAAAACCCCGGGACCTACGCGCGTCCCGGGGCTCTGCGCGCGCCGGCGGCCTGTGCAAAATAGGCGCGCCGGTGCCCAAGGCCCTGCTCGCGTAAATCCAGGCGGATTTACGCGAGCAGGGCTTTTAAAATCCGCCCGCTAGAGAATAGCCACTGCTATTAGCAATGGTAACATGGAATAGACTTAGTTTCGGGGTACTTGCCAGGTTCTTATGGCCTGGATTGGCCACTGTTGGAAACAGGATGCTGGGCTTGATGGACCCTTGGTCTGACCCAGTATGGCATATTCTTATGTTCTTATGTTCTTTCTTCCATCTGACATTTTGCTTTCTTGATTTCTTTCTTCATCTCCCTCAGTTTAACCAGATATTCTTCCCTATGTTCCTCTTTTTGGGATCCTTTATATTTCTTGATCGCTGCTTTTTTTGCCTTTATTTTGTCAGCCATGTCCTTTGAGAACCAGATCAGTTTGTTATTTCTTTTACTTTTGTTTTCTTTTCTCTCAAATAGATTTGTTACCATTGCAATTGCTCCTTTATTTTATTTAGAGTCTTCTAGTTCTACCTCTAGATATGTCCCCATTTCAACAAAGTCCGTATTTTTGAAATTCAAAACTCAGATCTTTGTTGTATACACTATTCCAGCGCTTCTCAACCGGTGTGCCTGCTATAGTACCTGCTTGGTTCCAGCCTGCCTGCTACAGTACCTGCTTGGTTCCAGTACCCGAATCCTATTACAGTTCCTGCCTGGTTCCAGTACCCGAATCCTGCTACAGTTCTTGCCTGGTTCCAGTACCCGAGTCTTGCTACAGTTCCTGCCTGGTTCCAGAACCCGAGCCCAGTTACAGTATTGCTACTGTCCTAGTCTGGTTCCAGTTACCTGTCCTGATCCACAACCCGCCTAAGTCCCAGTGGCTGGGCCCCTACGGGCTCCTCCCGGGGGGGCTTCGGCTTCCAAGGGTGAAGCCACCTAAGTCCCAGCGGTTGGGCTCCTACGGGCTCCTCCCGGGGGAGTACCAGCTTCCAGGGTGAAGAGCATCTACGTCCTGCCTGAACATCTGCCTCCCAGCCTGTTATTCATTAGAGACATTGACCACCTTTCCCAGTCTCCAGCAGGTCAGACCAAGGGTCCACTAAACAGAGACTCCCATAACATGATTGGTGTGTGAGAGACAGAAACTGGTCATGGGGGCATGACTGGTATGGTGTGTGTGTGAGAGACATGGGCACTAAGGAAGAGGACCATGAGTATAGAGCTTAGCTTCTACTGCTGCTTCTGGTGTGTGCCACGGCCTGCATGGAAGGGGAGTAGGAGAGCTGCTGGAGGGGGTAAGTAAAGGTGGCTTTTTAAGTTTATTTTTCTTGATTGACTGCCATTTTAATTATTTAATATTATGTGATGTCTGCTTTTTTGAAATATTTTATTGGTGTTTGGAGAATGTTTAATAGTTTTTATGAGTTCTTAATTGTTGGATGTTATTCTGTTCATAGCTGTTTTGAAACATTTACTCTGCTTATTAGTATAGTTTTACAATTATTTCTGTGTGGGGATCTATAGCTGCTTGCTAGTTCTGTTTTCCTAATTTATTTATTTATTTATTTCATTAAATTTCTATACCGATATTATTGGGAACATCATATCGGTTTACATCAAAACAATGAACATAAGAAAGATAGGTACATTAAACAGGGAGATGGGGAGGGAAAGAAAGGAACTGTGAGAAAGAAGATAGAAAGTACATAGGAAACAGGCTACTCTGTAACAGATGATAGCCAAATAAATTAACATTGAGTATATAATTTGGAGTAAAAATAAGAACTATGTACAAATGGTGTAAGGAGGGTTTGCATGGGAGCTTCGGGTGTGTTTACATGATTTAAGTATGTTTGCAGGGGGGAGAAGGGTGTTATTGTTGATAGGCTTGTTTGAAGAGCCAAGTTTTCAAGTTGGCTCTGAATTTTGAGGTGCAGGTCTCGAGGTGTATTGGTTTTTAGGTCCTGATTTAATATTTGTAGTGTTGCCTTTTCATAGATAGGGTTGCTCCTGTTTGAGTGTATTCCATAATACAGGTGTAACTGTGTGTGGATTAGTTTATGTGCATTACTACAGATCCTGGGAGTATGTTAGGTCAGTTCTGTGTCTGTTACCGAGATGAGATATTTTACTAGCATGTAAGCGTTTGTATCAGTCTTATTTGTTGTGTTTTCTCAAGAGGACATGCATTGGTGGTAAACTGCTGTCTTTTCATAAGTAGGGCTATTGAGCCTGGAAGTAGAAGGAGTTTGAGTTGCTGTTACTGAGATGACACCAGAACCAGAATATCTTTTTTGTAGGGTGAGTTGTATGGGGAATGTCATAATTCTGCTTTACATCCATTATTGTGGGTCAGGAGGGTTCCCGTGGATGCAAACTGTACTTTTACATCTAGCCCCGTGACGATCATGGGTCAGTGTGTCATGCATGTGAGAAACATCTGTCAGGTGTGTCCCGACAGAAAAAAGGTTGAGAACCACTGCACTATACTGTGAGAATGACTACTGATTAACATACTGAGGGCTTGATTCATCAAGGTATTGTCCCATAGACACATTATGAGAAAAAGCCTTACAGGTGAATTTTAAAAGCTCTGTGTGCATCAAAACTAGGAGATATGCGCACAAGTCGGGCCAGCGTGCACCAAACATATTATAAAAGTCACCCGTGTACGCACATACTTGCTGCTATGCACACTAATACATTTTCCAGAAAAAGGGTGGGGCATGAGCGTGGTCTGGGTGGGGCATTGGTATTCCTGGATTTTAAAATTAAACTAGCGTGTACATACTTATGCGCACAAGCATGCGCAGGGGTCCCCTGCTGCATAATTTTACTTCTGCTATGGATGGCGTGTAAGTCAGAAAACAAAAAAAAGTAAAGAGGTGAGTGAGGTTTTAAAGGGTGGGGTTAACAGGGTAAATTAAACTAGGGGGGTTTGGAAATTCTATCCCTTGCCTGGACAAACTGGGAATGAACTGGGAAAACTGGCATTTGTGTTGGTGCACATGTCTATTAAAATCCCCCCACTTACACGGTAGAAGCAGCATTTGCGCGCATAAATACATGTCCTCTTAAAATTGTGTGCACATGTGCATATGTTCAGGCTATTTTATACCATGCGTACATATATATGCACATATGTTACAAAATGGCTGCATCCCTGAGCACAAGTCAGCAAACACGCACACATGTGCACCCTCATGGCTGTTTAAAAGTTATTTTCCCTGAGAATCAGTCAGTGAATTTGTTCAATTGGTAGTGAATACAATAAAATTCTCATGTTATAGGAGTACGGCACCCATCCACATTAAGGTTGCATCTATGTAAATTTTAGCCTTGTTTATATAAACTATTACATGTCAAAATTCAAAGCCATTTCAATGGATAACTTACACTTGGCGACGTATTGACTATCATCATCATCATCAGTGTCACTTGGAGGCTGGGGGGAGGGGATAGGTAGGGAAAAGGGGCTGGGGCTGGGGACGGAGCCTTTATTTTATTGTAGGGATTTGGGGGCGTGGGGCCATTGCTGCATGGGTGCATTTTTTAAATTTACATTTTGGGGGGAGTTGTGGTCACCTCGACCGACTGTCCCGGGTTGAAATGTGGGTCACCATTGACCCTCGCTCAGCATCTCCGATTTGCTGCTATTGGTTTTTTTTTTCCTGCTGCTTTAAATTTTCATCGGGAGCCTCAGGACCTGCATTGTTCCTGGGCCTCCCGCCATACAGCTAATGCATTTTATTGCTGCTGACCACTGCTCAGTCAGCCACAATAAAATATCAACATCAAATTGACTGTGCAAAACCTTTTTTGCATGTATTTGCATTATTCATGCATGAAAATTGCATTCAAAGAAAGTCATTGTAATAGGGGAGGGTATCTGGGCAGGGAGATGCAAAATGTCACAGATATTGTGCAATATTGTGCTATATAACGCATATTAGAGCATTAACACGGCTTAATTCATCACCCCCTTAGTTGAATAAACTTAACCAGTTAATTTTGCTAGAAATTCAACAGTGCATCGTTGCCATTATACCCAACTATGTCAAGTTAGCCGGATAAGATTATCTCACTAACTTTATGACTGCTCTTCAAGTCTTATGTTAGCTGGATAACACTGAAAACTGATGTTATTTAGATAACTTAGAATTAGATGTATCAAGCCGCAGTAAACATATTAGAAATATCACATGATAAATTTTTGTTTTTTGGAAATACCGCATTTTGAAGAGGCGCTATTTCCCACGTTAAATGCTTCCATACCCCATGATAATTTATCACGAAAGCAGTAGGACTGGCTCATTTCCATAATTTTCCTTAATTTGAATACTCATTTGCACATTTTAATATTAATGCATCATGCAATATTTATCATGTGATATACCCCTAATGCAGACACCAGTTAGCTGGTAGCTGGCTCATCCCCAGAATTCCTCTGCCCTGGCCAAAAACTAACCGCTGTTTTAGCCGGTAAATAGTTATCCAGATAGCTTGAGGCTGGTCTGAGTGGTAAGACGACTCTCTATGTGGATTTCTGTAAATAATCAAATCCAGGATGAATCTACAGCAAATCTGGTTGAATTGTATCTGGATTCAAATCTCAGGAAAATCAGAAAATTCCATTGAGGATGATATACTACACAAAGCAAATGTCACAAAAATGGCTTCATGTATTAAAACCCCAAATAGTGCATATAGTTTGCAATAACATAAACTATTTTAGGTTTTAGCCCATGAAGTAACCATATCCAGAGTCTCTTCCCTTCACAATGAATACAATTTTGTGTTTAGTTTTTATTGATTTTAGTTCATTTTAGATTTGTTCTGCCATGTTTCTTTTATGTTGTAGTACTGATTATCTTAGGGCCAGATTTTAAGATGTATCACCGATTTTATAACATGCGCACGGCTGAGCCCCGATGGCTTTCCCTGTTCCTTACGCCCCCACCTTCCCCTCCCTTCCCCTACCTAACCCGCCCCCCAGCGCTACCTAAAAAACCCGCTAACCTTTATTTTATAAGTTGCGCCTGCCTCCAGGCAGGCGTAGGTTGCGCACACTGGCCAACGGCCATCCCGCGATCCCGGGCACAGTGCCTAATGGCCGCTGTGCCTGGAGGCTCTGGCCACGCCCACGCCCCACCCCAGACTGCCCATGCTCCACCCCTTTTTCAAGCCCTGGGACATACGCGCGTATGTCCCGGGACTTTATGCGCACTGCCAGGCCTTTTGAAAATAGGCCCGGCGCTCATAACCCCCCTACGCACATAAGAAGTTGCCATACTGGGTCAGACCGAGGGTCCATCAAGCCCAGCATCCAGTTTCCAACAGTGGCCAATCCAGGTTACAAGTACCTGGCAAGTACCCAAACATTAAGTAGATTCCATGCTACTAATGCCAGTAATAGCAGTGGCTATTTCCTAAGTCAACTTGATTAATAGCAGTTAATGAACTTCTCCTCCAAGAACTTATTCAAACCTTTTTTAAACCCAGCTACACTAACTGCCCTAACCATATCCTCTGGCAACAAATTCCAGAGCTTAATTGTGCGTTGAATGAAAATAAATTCATGGAGTACCCTTTTATTATCCCCCTAGTCCTTCTATTATCCAAAAGAGTAAAAAACCAATTCACATTTACCCATTCTAGACCTCTCATGATTTTATAGACCTCTATCATATCCCCCCTCAGCTGCCTCTTCTCCAAGCTGAACAGCCCTAACCTCTTTAACCTTTCCTCACAGAGAAGCCATTCCATCCCCTTTATCATTTTGGTCGCCCTTCTCTAGGGATGTGAATCGTTTTAGGACGATTAAAATTATCGTCCGATAATTTTAATATCGTCTTAAACCGTTATGGAACACAATACAATACAGATTCTAACGATTTATCGTTATAAATCGTTAGAATCGTGAGCCGGCACACTAAAACCCCCTAAAACCCACCCCCGACCCTTTAAATTAAATCCCCCACCCTCCCGAACCCCCCCCCCCCAATAACTTAAATAACCTGCGGGTCCAGCGGCGGTCCAGCGGCGGTCCGGACCTCCTGCAGTCGATCTCCTGCCGGCGCAGGCCATACGCGTATGGCCGGCGCCATTTTCCGTACGAAAACGATTTGCGGCGGGAAATCGCTCCCTGACCCCCGCTGGACCTCCAGGAACTTTTGGCCAGCTTGTGGGGGGCCTCCTGACCCCCACGAGACTTGCCAAAAGTCCAGCGGGGGTCCGGAAGGACCTCCTGCCGTCCAATCTTTTTCGTCTATGGCCGCCGCCATTTTTCGGCGCCATTTTGGAAAATGGCGCCGGCTGAAGACGACAAGATTCAGGAGCAGGAGCCCGTTCCGGACCGCTGCCGTTCCGGACCGCCGCTGGACCCGCAGGTTATTTAAGTTATTTGGGGGGGGGTTCGGGAGGGTGGGGGATTTAATTTAAAGGGTTGGGGTGGGTTTTAGGGGGTTTTAATGTGCCGGTTTTTCGATTTTTCGATTTTTAACGATTTTTCACGATATTATACCCCCCCAAACGGCAACAATACGATTCCCTCCCCCTCCCAGCCGAAATCGATCGTTAAGACGATCGAGGACACGATTCACATCCCTACCCTTCTCTATACCTTCTCTAGTGCAACTATATCTTTTTTGAGATTCGGCGACCAGCATTTGTATTTAGTTATCTATGTTTTATTGCTATCTGTCTGGAATTTGGGATGAGCAGAATAAAAATTCTTCAATAAATAAATATTCAAAATCAAGCAAAGCATTAAGAAGTTTTCCATAGTTAAACTATGTGTGAAATTCCCTTCATGGCTGAAATTTCACAAAGGAGGAAGTGTGTTCAAACAGTTCATGTTATGCGTGCTGCCCACAGCAGCCGTGCGGCGCGGCCCTCTCACCTTTTCAGACGGACTCCAGCTCCTGGCTCCTCTTCACTGGTGGCAGTGGACCACCAGCTCCGACCTCGGGTTCCCTCCAGTGCTTCCGACCCTGCCATGCTACCCAGTGTTACCAGCCAAGATGTCCCTGTTCGTCGGGACTTTCCACGTGGCCCGCAGAGAGATGACGCCATCAGCACTGCACCCCTTCCAAGGGGCGCACACGTGCATCAGTAGTTCTTTTAAAGGGCCCACGGTGGAAACCTGGCCGTGGACCCAGATGCTGACGTCAGACTCTTCAGCATATAAAAGCTCAGGCCTCACTCCATAGTGTTGCCTTTGCAACAGGTCTCCTCGTATTCCGAGTACTCATTGCTGATTCGAGATTTGTCTCTTCATTGTGTCCTGTTTCCTGTGGTTCCCGGTTCCTGTTCTCCTTGTTCCTGTTCATCTATGTGTTGGACTGACTCTTTGGATTTGATCTCCATTACGCCTGACTACTCTTCAGCCTCTCTCCAGCTCCAGACTTCTGATACGCCTGACCACGCCTGCCTTCTCCGTGCCCTGACCTTTGCCTTGATTGACCATGCCTGCCTTCTCCATGCCCTGACCATTGCCTTGATTGACCACGCCTGCCTTCTCTGTGCCCTGACCCTTGCTTTGAATGACTACGCTACAGACTATCCTGTGTCCAGAGTTCCACGTTGCTTGCCACAGCTTCCACTTGCTGCCAGCTCTGATCCTTGCCTGACAGTGATGTCTCGTCTTGCCTATCCTCTGGACGTGGACTTACGAGGCTTAGGCCTTCTTTTGCTTGAGTGTCTCCAGTTACCTATTGTTCCTTTGGCACCTGAGTTCTAGTACCAAATTCTGTCCAGGATAGGACTACCAATAAAGCAAATCGGAAGACGGTCCCAAGTAGCCAAGGCAAAAAACAACAAAGGGACTACCTTACACCGTGGAGGATTGTAAGGTAGTCCCTTTGTTGTTTTTTGCCCAGGATAGGACTAGTCTATCTACCGGCTGCTGTCTCTGGGCTGAATCACCTTCCACATCTAGCTAACCTCGAGGCCCACCTAAGTCCTGCCGGCCCCGGCACCCAAAGGCTCAACCTGAGGGGAATGAGGGCTGGTGTAGGTTAAGCTCCAGAGGCCTCTAGCTTCAGCCCACTCCACCTGCTGACAGTGGGGACCCGTATGTCCTTGCCTGCGGGTTGTATCAACCCCACCTCAGCTGAAGGGTACACCTCCGACGCAACAGTTCAAAACCATCTACAGGACAAGGATTGTCTTGATAAATCAAAAACGTTTTTATTGTTCTAATTCAATTGTCAGGCAGGTGGTATTTTGCAAGTTAAAACAATGTAATCAATGAATAATAATCACAGCACTGTAAGTCCCCTGACATGGGCCGTGTTTCGCACTGGCTGCATTGGGAGGGACAGAAAGAGAGGTCAATAGGATATTCAACAATTGTGTGTAACAGTGTATCTGTAAAAACAATGAAATCGTAGATGAAAAAAAGAGGCAGGACCCCACAAAATGATTGTTAAATGATGGCAAACGTTGAGAAAAGCGTACATACTATCCATTTGAAATAACAAAAAGGGGCAAAAAATCACAAGCAGAGCCCAGAATGGAAATGCCTGATACATGCTTAACAAGCCCATAAAACCAGCTATGTGAGATGCATCAAGGATATATATTTTTCACGAGCGGGCACTTTACCTACCATGAGGTTTTGACTTCGTTTGCACATTGCGTCTTACATTTTGAGCGGTTGTAATGCCCGCCCAACTGTGTCCTCCCCTTCCCCCTCCAAACCCTTCCCACTGCAAAAAACTTAATGGGGCTGGAGAGCTACTTAGCTCCCGTTTACCCCTTCTGGGGGGGGGGGGGGGTGTCCCTCTGGATGAAAGGGTTGGGAGCAATATCCACTTGCTCCTATCCTGACTTGAAATTCCTTGAAATTGGCACGAGCAGCGCTAAGGCTGGCAACAAAGTAACTTCTCTTTGGTGCTCTTCTCAGGACTGGCTGGCATCATTACATAATACGGTGTATGGCTTTATGGCCCTATAACATAATGGTGCTAGAAGACCCTGAGACTGGTGCCAAAGTGATGTCACTTGGGCAGTGGTCTGAAGGCTATAGGCATCATTTTTAAAGGACCTCAAGACAGGGCAAGAACAAGTGGGCATTGTTCCAATGCCTTTCATCTAAGGGGACCCTATGGAAGTGGTAAGTGGGGATGGGGATCAGAAAGGCCATAGCTGGGCTTGACTTAGCATTGCTGCATAAGCCTGGGCCCCACAGTTTTCCTTTGTGGGGCACAAAGGGGGCTCTTAGGGGTCAGAGAAGCCATGGCGGGGCTCAGCTTCCTTGGGAGTGAGGGTTTGAAGGGTATGGAGAAGGGCTTTCTTTAAACAAAACAAAAATTGTGTTTTTCATTTTAAATGTGCTATTCATGTAAAATGAATGCTTATCCCTAATGTCTAAAAAAAATCTCAGAATGTTGATAAAGTCTGACCCAGCGACTTCCAGTTATCTGGCAGAGATCAGAGATTGCTTGAGAATATACCTCTGTGATCTTATAAACCTTCTAGAGACTTCCCCTGTATTGACATAGTTGTGTTCCCTGAACACTCAAGGGTTTCCGCAAAATACAGTAATTTGAATGAAACCATTGATACTGGAAGTATGCTGCGGAAGATTTAAGCATGCTATATTTGGCAACGCAGAAATGTGTTGATGATCAAAGAAGGCCTAAAAGATCCTTTCACTTTGCTAATATTTGCCCAAAGTGCATGCTTTTACTCAACCCTCCAGCAATTTAATGAGATTTTTTTTTTACTAGTTTTACTAGATACTGAATGCAAATGATGTCAGGGTAGAAATAGTAGGTAGTTGGCACTTCCTAGTGGGAAATGTCAGCAGTTTAAGAAAATTATTGTGCCCATGTGAGCAAAGTAGTCTTCTGGGAGTCTCTTTCAAAGAGAAAGGATCTGTTAGTATCTTCCTCCAAGGGAAGAGATTGTGGTATGGGGTGCCTCTCTCAACAGAGATGTGCTTGAAGAAGTGCCCTGTACTAAAAGGGTGGTTAGAGCCCAAGGTCAGGGATTAGAAAAGTTCTAAGGAATCCTCCTTGGAGGATTCCTAGGTTTTCTGAATGTCCATGTAAGAAGGATTTCTTCAGATGGGAACAGAGTATAAATTCCAGAGTTTTTGGAGAAAAAAACAAAGGTCGTCTCAAGGAGAGAGGTGTAAGTCCCTGATCCTCATCTGTGCAGGGAGAGTGCTTCAGAGTTGGGAAAAGAGTGAGCTGGAGTCCATTGAAGACTGCCAGACTGGAGGTCTGTCTCCTGAGTTATAGTCTGAGGGGAAGCATCAGCTTTAGATGTTCCTGACATATTCTGAGGATTGTTTCAGTGAATACTGAGACCCAAAAAGAGCAGCACCCAAAAAAATAGGTACGAGGGAAGAGCCTAGAAGACAGGAATTCCTGTCTCAGAGATTGTACCTACCAGTGTGCAGCATATGTGACTATGCAAACCTGAGTTTAGTTTGGAGCTTTTGGACTTAATATTTTTCAGTGCTATTGGTGCAAAAAACACTATAGTGTGTTGCTGTGGCTTTTGTTGCCTGCATCAGTGACCAGTAAAAAACTTTACTTTTGGACAACATCTACTATGTGGCTTCCAGTTTTACTTGTATTTTGCTGGACTGGTTTGCCAAAAAGCCTCCATAAGAGAAGAAAACCTTTACGGTTCTTGAAAGATTGACTCTCCCACTTCCCCCCATCAGGAATAATAACACTCGGGAGACATGGGTTCTGTACTGGCCCAGGACTACCCTAGTGATCTCCTGTGCCCAACCAGAAGTTAGGGCAAGGGCTATAACCATAATTTATAAATTAATGTTGACAAACCTAAAGCTTAGTTCTTCTTATATATTTAGCTAGCTATATTGTGTGTAAAAATGGGAAACCAGGAACCCTAGGTATTAAAAAACACCTCTTGCTCAGTTCATATTTGTTACATAAAAGGTATTTTATGCAGCCTGAAAATAAATGGATTGGGCAACCTCTTCTGGACTCTTCTAATACCATCCCTCAATAGATGAATAACTGAAGGTCAAAAGGTTAGAACTGCACCACTAGTTTTATGGCTCTCTTCCAGCAATACCTTTAGTTTTAAAACTTTGGAGTCAGGAATTCTATGTTGGTTGCATACAAATAATAGGCAGTTAGGTAAATGCTTGGGCAGCCTATTGATTTATGGGTACCTGTGGATCTATAGCTACTTCTTATTTGAAGTCTCTCAAACCACTGGAGAACTATTAATTTCTATTTTTTTATTTTTAATTGGTTTCCTAAATTTCAATAAGTTGAAGTTTACGCTACAAAGCAGGACAGCAGTTGTGAGAATGAGGCTAGTAATAGAAGGGCCCATAGCCTTTAATTTTCTTGTACAGAAGGATCTGTAATTCAGTTCAAATAACATAAGACGTTTATTGTAGTGTGGCAGCTACTGACTTGAAACATACTCTGGGTGCAGGTTGTTATGACAGTAAGAAGCCCAGCATTGGATACAAAGGCCTTTTTTATCTGTGATATTTATTAAGAAAACAGGAGTTGTATTTAAAACATAGTGTTCCACACATCGGCTAAACCTTAACATCTTATCTAAAATCACAGCCTTCTAAAAATGTTTATATAGCTCCATTAGTGCCCTTCTGAACTTTATAATGCTCCTGTGTCTTTTTAAGGGGTCTTTAACTTCTGGAGCTTAAACATAAAATAGCATTTTTGTTGTAGCAATTTAAAAGTATGTATAGAAAAGCAAATGTGCTAACAAGCTGCTAAATCACATTTTCAACAAATACAAGAAAACTGTGACTTAACTTCATAAACACTAACTGAAAAGAGGGTCTTATGAGACTTGGATGACGGCAATGATTACATCACAGTGAACAAGTCTGTTCAACTTCTTGTTGAAAAAAAGTTCTCATTTTTCTATGGAGCATTCAAAATATCTCCCTCTAAACTAGCTTGCTCAACGTCACAACAATTAGGATTCAACCTTCAGCACATAAGGAATAACACAGATAAAGTTATTCCAGCTCTTTGATTAACTGGTTTTCCTGACAGAGTTAAGTGCAAACAGCTGCTTAGACCAACTGCAAAGTCTAAATCTAAACACAGTGTATGTTTACATAACCCAAACATCCAATCAGGTAACCATATAATCCACAAAGTTTAAGTATCACTCTGAGTTTCCTCTGAAATGCAAAATTCCTTACAACTAAGATATACAATGACATTATATTTTTGGTCTGAAGTGGAGCACAAGTCAATCGAGTTTAGCTTTCTCCTTGTCACTTCAATTAACCATTCGTAGGTGTTCCCTAATTATAAATATTCCAGGTTCAGGAGTTTTGATTCAAAGGCAAATCAGCTGTATTCATAACTATTAAATCTATGTATTATTAGGCAGAACAAATTCATTCCTGTATCTCTTTGAAGAAAGTGATTAGTTAAAGCTGAAGTCCTGTACTGTTCCTGTTTAAATATTCTAAATCTGACTCACCCACATTTGGTACTATAAAATAATGTCTTGTCGGGGTCAACTTGGTGGCTCAATGGTAGTGCTTCATGCTACCATGTGGAGGATCTGGATTCAAGCTAGGGCTGTGGTCCCTGGACCATCTAGGATTTGGGATACCACGGAGGCAGCATGCACAATACATGGGGAGAAGAAGTCTCAGCCAGTGTTCAAGTGTTACCTAAGCAGCAAGCCTCAAGGTCTGCATTACCTTATTCCAAAGGGAGCTGTGGTCTGTGGCCCCTCACCGAGAAGTGTTGCTGGACTATGTGAGCTGAGATTAGATATAAAATAAGAGTAATTATAAATGAAGTCTCAGGGTACCATGGCCCAAAGGAGGCCAGTTCCAATTGAGCTGAATGCCCAAAGCAGCAGGAGAAACCTGCCAGGGAAGAAAAAGATCCCCCAAAACATATTTAACAACCATGGCAAATAAAAACAAATAGATCCTCTATTTAAAAAGCATAGCTGTATATATGAAAAGTTATCTAACCAATCTAAGATGAAACCCACTTGGAATTCCATACGTTCTTATCAACATCCTTACAATATACATGATCCACATTATCCCTTTCCTAGTATTCTGTGAGAGTAATCTATAAGGAAGTCTAGGTACCCATGAAGCTGCTTACACAACTGGAAATGGGAGGTTTGGTGAGGTGGAAACTATCCAGGAATACTCTCTGTCAGCTCTTCTTGAGCTGGCCTGATTTGAAAGACTTTTCTACATTATTTATTTATGTGTTTATTATACTTGCATATATACCACTAGGAGGCTAAACATCTCATATAAGAATAGGGTTACTTGCAGAATCACAGATGTGTACATCAAGGATTAATGCATCTTAAGTCAATTCAGAAAAAAGTCAAATCCTATTTCTTGGGCTCCTTATGTACGCTGCACTTTATTCCAATCCATAGACAGGAAAGGCAGATAAGAACATAAGAAATTGCCATGCTGGGTCAGACCAGGGCCGGTGCAAGGGGAGTGGGCGCCCTAGGCAATTTCAGCCTTGTGCTGCCCCCGCCCCCGGTCGCAGGCCCGACTCCTTTCCCCCCCCCCCCAAAAAAAAAAAAGAAAACTCACCTGGTGGTCTAGTGGGGGCCCGGGAGCGATCTGATGCTCCCGGGGCCTCGGCTGCCACTAATCAAAATGGCGCTGGTGCCCTTCAGCACCTACCATGTGACAGGGGCTACCGGTGCCTTTGGTTGGCCCCTGTCTCATGGTAGGGGCCAAAGAGCACTGGTGCCATTTTGGTTAGTGGCAGCCGAGGGCTCAGGAGCAGCAGATCACTCCCGGGCCCTCCACTGGACCACCAGGGGGGTATCGGGAGGGTGCCACGGAGGGGGGGGGAGGTAGGGCACTGCGGTAGGCGGCAGAATTTTGAAAGGGCACTTTTTGCCCTTTCAAAATTCTGCCACCTACCACTCGGCGCCCCCTACCATTCGGCGCCCTAGGCACAGGCCTAGGTCGCCTAATGGTTCCTCCGGCCCTGGGTCAGACCAAGGGTCCATCAAGCCCAGCATCCTGTTTCCAACAGAGGCCAAACCAGGCCACAAGAACCTGGTAAGTACCCAAACTGGGCTGGATTTTAAAAGCCCTACGCGTGTAAATTCAGAGGATTTATGTGCGTAGGGGGGTTACGCATACCGGGCCTATTTTTAAAAGGCCTGGCGATGCGCATAAAGCCCCGGGACACATGTAAGCCCTTGGGCTTGCAAAAAGGGGCGGGGCAGGGATGGGGTCAGAGGCCTCCGACACAGCGACCATTGCCGCTGTGTCGGAGGATCGCGTGCCAGCAGGTTGCTGGTGTGTGCAACCTGCTCCTGCCTCCAGGCAGGCGCAAAAGGTACGATAAGACTTTGGGGGGGTTAGAGTAGGGCTGGGGGGGGATAAGTTAGGGGAAGGGGTGGGAAGCTTAAGTTAGGGGGAATGGAAGTTCCCTCATAGGCCGCTCCGATTTCAGAGTGGCCTTGGAGGGAACGCGGGAAGGCAGCATGGCTCGGCGCACGCATGTTATAAAATTGGGCGTACATGTGTGCACGCTGGGTAGCAGGCGCACATGTACGACCGTGCGCACCTTTTAAAATCTACCCCTAAGTAGTAGATCACATGCTGCTGATGCCGGTAATAGCAGAGGCTATTCCCTAAGTCAACTTGATTAATAGCTGTGAATGGACTTATCCTCCAAGAACGTATCCAAACGTTTTTTAAACCCAGATGAACAACTGTTGCAATACTTGGTTAAGAAATCAGAATTCAACAGGCTACAGTAAACATATTCAGATCAGAAGGTTCCTGGAGATGAATAATAGGTACTTCTGTACATGGGTGAAACAAACTTTATAGGCAAGTCTATGGGTAGAGTAGAGCGTGATAATGTAGCAACTCTTGCACACCTAGAACACCTGTTTTTTCAGATTATGACAAATATATTTTTATGTGTGCTTAACCATCTGTAAATATCTGATTTTACTTAGAAACAAGATGGCAGAAAAACACCATTACTGCCTCTGTCCATCTACACCAGTATCTCAGCTTTATGATCTCTTAGCATATGGTGGTTCTCCCTCAGAGATCCCCTATGTTCATCCCATGCCTTCTTGAATTCAGATATGGTCCTCTATAGGGAAGCTGTTCCATACATCCAATATCTTCTCTGTAAAGAAGTAGATTATTCCTGAGTCTATCCTCTTTTATTCTGATACAATGACATATCATTCTTCAGCCTATTTTTCTTTGAAGGAGGCTCATTTGTTGCCAGAGGATGTGGTTAGTGCAATTAGTGTAGATGGGTTTAAAAAAGGTTTGGATAAGTTCTTAGAGGAGAAGTCCATTACCTGCTATTAATCAAGTTGACTTAGAAAATAGCCACTGCTATTACAAGCATCAGTAGCATGGGATATACTTAATTTTTGGGTACTTGCCATGTACTTGTGTGGATTGGCCACTGTTGGAAACAGGATGCTGGGCTTAATGGACCCTTGGACTGACCCAGTATGGCATTTTTCTGATATTGTTTGATGCTTATTGCAGACAAAAGACATAGGATTACACATATTGTGGCTTTATATGTGTTTGATACCATCTTCCTTTGAATATTTAATATTATTTTGATGGTTTTGTTTTTCAACCCCTCTGCTTTGCTTAAAAGAATTCCACCCCCTTGGGTTTTTGATTTTCTGCATTTTTTAGCCTTCCTCAAACTTTGCTACATCCATTCTTATGTTTTCCACACCTTCTTGGCTAACCTGCTGCAGATTTTGGTATCATTGGCAAAAAGACAAACCTTTCCTGATAATCCTTCCTGATAATGTTGAAAAGAACCAGTGCAAGGACCGATCCCCTTGGTACATTACTAGTAACATCCCTCTTCTCAGAGTGAACTCCATTTATCATTATCCTTTGTCGCATCCTACTCAACCTGTTTCTAATTCAAACAGTCACTTTAAGGCCAATACCAAAAGTGCTCAATTTATTTATGTCACATATGCGGAACTATGTCAAAAGCCTTACTGAAATCCATCTATGGTACATCTAGCTGTGTCCCCTTATCCAACTCTCTGGTTAACCAATCATAGAAGCTGATCAAATTCATCTCAAAAGTCCTACCGCTGGTTAAGCCATGCTGCCTCAGATCTTGTAATCTTTTGGATTACGATTATTGCTATTTGACTTTTTTCTAATATTTTCCTCCTGGAGACTAAAATAATTTGTGTGAAATTCATTCTCTAAACATTAAGGAGTGAATTTTCAAAACATTTAAACACATAACAGTAGCTTATACTTGCACACATGCTATTATATAAACATCAAAAGTATGCATGTATTTTTAGTCTTATGTGCACATTTAAAAGGGTTGGTTTAGGAGAGTTCTGGAATGGTGTCAGGAGGTGTGCATGCAAGTTTCTATTTTATAAGAGTTGTGTGTTTATTTGGCAATTTATTCATATAAATTGGCACCTTCTAAGTATCTTGTGCAATTGATATCAGACTTGTCTACTATTGGTTGAGTGATCTGGGAAGATAGAACTAGGAGAGTCTCAATGACCTGGAGAAGGACTGAGTAAACTAGTGGAGGTTTTGGCAAACTGGTGATTTCAATTACTTGCACATGTAACTTCCACATGTAAAACAGGATTTTAAGCAAGCAAGTCAACATTTTTTCACATTTAAACATACATGTGCATATTTTTAAAAGAGTTAAGAAAAATATGTGCTTTCAATGTATTGCAGCTATTCATGCATAAGAAAATATAGCATAAATTAGGCGCCACACGTGTGCATTTTATAATCTGTACATACTTGCACATGCAGGTTATAAAATGTTGTAGTAGATTTCCAACTCAAATTTATATATCTTGGATAACAAATTCACAACTGAAAAATTATAAGTGACCCTCATATAGCATTGGATGGGCACAAAAACCTTCGCGTTCCCAATCAAAAAAAGTGTGCTAAGATCTAATCATAGGTCACTATGTGGATATTCACAAGTACTGGTTTATATATATTTTTGGTTTGCAATTAAAAACTATAAGTAGATCAACTTATCTTAAATGTATACGGATTGAACGTCGAAGGCAGTAGATGCCAGTGCACCCTGACTATCACGGTCTTACATTGTGCAGTCCTTAACTCTGACCAGAAATTGCAATATTTCGGAAAAGAATTTCCTTCTTCAGGAATAAGTTATATTTACATTTTCATACTGTACTGCCTAATCTGCAGACGTTTGTGCAAAGTCCTCACTCCCAATCCAACCGAGCAGAGATACCGTATATTCTTTAATCTTTCACTCTTTGGCTCATCAGTTATAGTAGTAGATGTCCATGCAGCCATACATGTGTGTAAGGGGGCCACGCAGAGCTCTTTGAAAGTGACCCTTATAGGAGACAATTTTCAAAGTGAAATGTAAATGTAACATGCTATTATAGCAAAAGCCCATTTACCCTTGTTATGTGCACTTAGCAGGAGTAAAACGTATTGTCAGTTCAATAGCATTTATTGTAGCAATTTTCAAATGCTTTTCTTCTAGTATTGATAGTTCAAAAACATTTTGAAAAACGTTTTGTAATGACATTACAAAATATTCCTCTTCATGTTTTAAGTGATGTTTTTAAAATAGCATGTATGCAGGCACAAGTTATTTATGTTAATTTATTCTAATTTTACTTGTGTAAATATTTAGAAAAATCACATCTCAGTGTTCTTTTTTCTTTTCACATACTATTCTGAAGAAATAAACACCCTTATACTGTTGCATCTATAGTTTTAGGCTAGAGTATAGTGATCTCTTACAAACCATTAAAAAAAAGGTTCAGGAAAGGGATTTAGGTGTAGGAATTTATGGGGTTATATTCAGTAAGCTGGCTAGTAAACAAGTTATACAGCTAACATTAGCGACCAAAATGATAAGGGGCTAAGGGGAATGGAACAGCTCCCCTATGAGGAAAGACTAAAGAGGTTAGGACTTTTCAGCTTGGAGAAGAGACGACTGAGGGGGGATATGATAGAGGTGTTTAAAATCATGAGTGGTCTAGAACAGGTAGATGTGAATCAGTTATTTACTCTTTCGGTGTTTACTGAAGAGGATGTTGGGGGAGATATCCATTCCAGAGATGGTTTTCAAGGGTGACGATTCAAATGAACTGAACCAAATCACAGTGAACCTGGAAGATGTGGTAGGCCAGATTGACAAATTGAAGAGTAGTAAATTTCCTGGACCAGATGGTATATAGCCCAGGGTTCTAAAAGAACTCAAAAATGAAATTTAAGACCTATTTGTTAGAGACCAGCTCCCCAAAGGGGAGGAGTTAGCAATCTGATAGAGACCAGCTCCTCAAAGGGGAGGAGTTAGCAATCTGTTAAATCTGGATGCTGGATACTTCCGTAGAAGAAGGCGTTAACAAGCTATAAGTGATCACCCCGCCATGGGGCGAAGTAGCACTCTGTACGGATCTTACTAAGGAGTAGCAATCTGTTAGTGCTCTGCTCTTCCAGAGGGAAGGAGTAGCAACTGTTATGCTTTGTTCCTGTAGAAGATGAACCAGCAACCTTTATGATTCCCACGGGGAGATAGCTATCTGATATGGGTCAGCTTCCCCAGAGAGAGGAGTGATGGTCTGATGTGGGTTGGCTCCCACAGAGTGGTAGATGATGATACCGCTCTTATTAGTGTAGGAATAACACTTAGTAGAAATAGTGAATCCCTGGGCCGATGGCAGTTGTCAGCGCCCTCAAGTGGAGATCCTGAGAGGGACCACCGGCTAGGCTGGAGTATTGAGACAAACACAGATAGTTATTAGACTGGAAGTAGAACCACCAGAGGTGGCAGTAGTGAGTTGATATGTCCGGCAGGGCTGAAGTCCCTCTGATACTGGAGCCATGATCTCTGAGTTGTTGAGCTGTAAGGAGAGACTATAGGTAGTGAGTAGACAGGGTATGCTGGGCATGACCAATGATAGATGATACACTCACAATTGTAGATCTCTGTAGTGTCTTCTATATGCAACAGAGAGTCTTCAGTATTCAGGAACAGGAGCCGCAGGCGAGTACTGGTTCTTGTAAGCAGTCTGAAATAGAACTCACAAAAACTGTGTATGGGATGGCTTCTGTAATAGAAGAGAGGCCAGGAGAGATTTAGGAACGTAGGCCCTCGTGGAGCGAGAACCGGTTCCTATCTGTAAATCTGTAATAATAATCCATAAGATATAGGTATGTGATATCTTCTGAGGAAGAAGAGAGCATGAGAAAGGAATTAGGAATATAGACCCTCGTGGAGCGAGTACCGATTCCTATCCACAATCTGCAATGGTATCTCATGATCTCTGTAACTGCGATAACGTCTTAGACTGAAGGGAGCCTTAGCGATGAGGAACAATGGCCCTCATGGAGCGAGTACCGGTTCTTGTCTGTAATAGGACTCACTGTGTTCACGTCTGCGATTGCCTCGAGGCAGTAGGAGGTTTTTGAGTCTTCGGGAACACAGGCCTTCAAGGAGCGAGTATCAGATCCCGTCCAACAATCTGAAATCAAGAATAGAGAGAGCGGAGCCCCCGAGAAGCGAGTATTCCTGGTAAGTTTGAAAAGGCCGAGCAGTGGAGAAGAATTCCCCTTGCTGACTCGGAGCGTGGTTGCAAGAAGCGTGGACTGCCGAAGCAAGTCCCGTTGGAGTTCCTTGCTAACTCGTTTGTAGTTAGCAAACAAAGACCTTTTAAATTGAAAACGGATGAAATCAGTACGGGGGGATGCCCCCGAGGTTCGCGCCCTTGCTGGTACAAAGTCTGGAGCGCGTGCGAGCGCCCTTACGTCATCAGGAACATGGCATATCCATAGCATCAAGCCAGCCCGGGGACACTGGGACCAAGAGGCGGAGAGAAGCCGCGGCTGCATCTGTCCATCTGAGCCGAAGGGAGTTGCCACAAAGGTAGAGAGGGTGGAGCGAGGGCGAGAATAGGCATGAACGCAACACTATTACAATTAATTTGTAACTTATCATTAAAATCATCCATTGTACCTGAACACTGGAAAGTGGCTGATGTAACCCCAACATTTAAAAAGGGCTCCAGAGGTGATCTGGGAAAATATAGACTATTGAACCTGATTTCAGTGCCAGACAAAATCATGGAAACTTAGGTAGACATGGTTTAATGGGATACAACCAGCATAGATTTACCCAAGGGAAATCTTGCCTCACAAATATCCTACATGTTTTGGAAGGGGTGAATAAATATGTGAGCAAAGATGAACCAGTAGATATGGTGTATTTGGATTTTCAGAATACGTTCAACAAAATCCCTCATGAAAGGCTTTAAGAAAACTAAAAAGTCATGGGATAGGAGGTGACGTCCTATTGTGGATTGCAAACTGGTTAAAAAACAGGAAAAAGAATGTAAGATTAATTGGTCTGTTTTCACAGTGGGAAAAAAGGTAAACAGTGGAGTGCCTCAGGGATCTGTACTTGGACTGATGCTTTTTAATATATTTATAAATGATCTGGAAAGGGGTAAGACAAGTGAGATGATCAAATTTGCAGATGATACAAAATTATGCAGAGTAGTTAAATCTCAAGCAGAATGTGATGAATTGCAGGAGGACCTTGTGAGACTGGAAGATTGGCTTTCCTAATGGCAGATGAAATTTAAAGTTGACAAGTGCAAGCTGATACATATAGGAAAAAATAACCCTTGCTGTAGTTACACATGTTAGGTTCTATCTTGGGAGTTGCCACCCAGGAAATAGATCTAGGTGTCATAGTGGATAATATATTGAAATCTCCGGCTCCGTATGCTGTGATGGTTACAAAAAACAAACAGAATGTTAGGAATTATTAGGTAGGGAATGGCAAATAAAACAGTCAGATGTCATAATTCCTCTGTATCACTCCATGGTGAGAGTGCACCTTGAATACTGTGTGCAATTCTGGTAGCTACATTTCAAAAAAGATATAGTTACACTGGAGAAAGTGCATAGAAGGGCAACCAAAATGTTAAGGGACATGGAATGGCTCCCCTATAAGGAAAGGCTAATGAGGTTAGGGCTGTTCAGTTTGGAGAAGAGATGATTGAAGGGATAGAGTGACATTCAAAATGGTTCCTTCTCAGGGCTGGCCAGTGCCATTTTCTTGTAGGGCTGTACAATATTCAGCCGTACAAGAAAATGGTGCCGGCTGGCCCTGAGAAAGCACCAATTTGAATGTTACTTTATGGTGCCAGGCCTGTTGTCACCATTTCATGTCACACAATTGCTCTGGGCCTGCTGGAGAGGCACTGTTTAGGGAGGGGTTTTTTGTTTGTTTTTTAAATGTTTATTTCATTTCTGTTACAAAAAACAGAGACAAAATAAACATTTAATGATATAAAAATCAGGAAAAAAAAATACCCAAAAATTAAAAAAAAAAAAGAAGAAAATGTTTCAGGCTGCACACCTCTACACTAAAGTATTAGCCATTATGTTGAGCTGGATGTTGATAACTTCATCCATTTTGACCAAACTGGTTTTACGCGTGGTAGATACTACTCCGATAATGCTAATTTTTTGTATCATGTGCTGCAGAAAGCTAAGCAGGTAGATTTTCCTGTATGTTTAGATGCCTTGGATGTGGAAAAGGCATTTCACTGTGTTGAGTGCAATTATTTATTTAAAGGTGAATTTTAAAAGACATATTCGCACAAAAAGTGCACATACATATGTATGTGGCCCGTGCATGCATGCATGCAGTTTATTTTATAAAAGTTCCACATATGCTTACAAATGTGCAAGCATGAGTATTTGTACATGTGCAAAAAGTGGGCATGGAAGGGGCATGTCAAGATGTGACTTGCACATACTCATGTAGTGATGTATTTTATAAGGAATGTGCACTTATGCAGAAGTGTGTTTTGATGCATATACACATACTCATTTGCTACTGCTGATTTATGCATACCAATGCAGATTTTCATTTTGAAAAGCAATTTTCCCTTTTGAAGATGTTCTTTCTGGGTGAGTGAATACTAAAGCAGGTCAGGGGGTGGATAAGACTGGGACCTACTGTTTATATATGCAGATGGCATTTTGCTTTGTTTGTCGGACCCAGATACCACTTTACCTAATCTGTTGGGGTTAATTAATAAAGTTGGTGTGCTGTCTGGCTGCAAGATAAATTGGACAAAGTCTAAAATCACCCCCATTAATGTCTATTGTTCTAGAGATATGTTTAGCTCTTACCCTTTGTAATGGAAATCTAAAGGCTTTAAATATCTGGAGATCCAGTTTAGCTGTGACCTAGAGTCTTCTTTGGACAAGTCTTCTTATCTTTTGAGTCAGGTGCGAGAATAGTGTGCTAACTGTTCTCCTTTATCTTTGTCCTGATGGTGGAGATTTGAAACTATTAAAATGGGCATTGTCCCACTAATTCTTTTTACTTTTAGCATGACACCTGCTTTGTTCCCTTCCCAGTTTTACAAAACTCTGGAAACTACTTTATGTGAGTTTTTGTGGAGAAAGAAGCCGCCCCCACCTGGTGCTATATAAAAACGTTTTCCAAGGAGCTTGGTGCCATTAACTTTGCAGATTTCTTTCTTATCACCTTTCCTTTGAACTTTGGTAGGGTTGGTTGGATCTGGATGATTTGTCACATCTTCGAGCTTGGATACTTGTTGAGTAGTCCCTGGTTGCTCCTTTTTGTTTATTTTATCTTCCAGCTATGAAGCTTCCTAAAGCTTTGAGGGATAATCCTGTCTTGTATTTTACCTACCATACCTTTGCTGTTCTTGAGAAAGCAAGAGTAGTCAAATGGGACCAGTCCATGTGTATCCTTTATGGAATTGTTTGTAAGAGCATTTGATGGCCCCCGATGGATGTCTCTGGGAATTGTTTATGTAATAACACTTTGCTTTCTTTTCAGGCACTACACAGAAAAGATGGCTTTCCTTTCTCTTGCTTTTCTCACTGGATGCAATTGCATCATTGTATTCTTTCATGGTAAAAGCAATTTAATGATCTGTCACGGTTTCCTGATTTTGTTCATAGTTGTTTACAGGTTGGCTCCACTGGTCACTTAGCTTCAGGTTTTATAAAATCCTGAAACTTGGTTGGACTCCTAAATGCAGGGGGGTAGAAAGCATTTGGAAACATGAATTGGGTATTGTCTTGTCCAAATCACAGTAGAATTATTTTTGGGTAAAAGTAGTAAGGTGTTTGCTATCAGAGTCACTAACGCATTAACTTCTTTCTTGCTCATTGGGTTTTATGGTCTCAGGTCCGTTTTCATAAAATTAATTTTTCTGTCTCTAATTAATGTTTCTTTTGTGGGTCTCCCTGGGGACTATAAATCATGTATTCTCCCAGGACAAGCAGGATGGTAGTCCTCACATGTGGGTGACATCACTGGATGGAACCCTATCACAGAAAATGTTTCTGTCAAAGTTTCTAGAACTTTTGACTGGCACACTGAGCATGTCCAGCATGTCATAATCCCTGTAGCCACAGGGGTCTCTCTTCAGTCTTTTTTTTTTCTGCACTGCAGTTTACCTCACAGTTAGGAGCTCTGTGAGATTTTTCTCACAATATTTTCCTCATGGAATACTTGAAGTTTATTTCTCCAAAAAACTTCCCTCACATGAGTTTCCCATCGCGATATTGGTTTTCGTTGCTCGGTGAGTGAATTCCACCATCGTCGGTCGATTCCTGCCTCCCCTTTTTTCGGTGTCTGCAGGCCATCAATCGTTTTTGGGCCTCCCCTTTTTCTATAATGGCAACAGGTTTTAGAAAATGCCCAGAGTGTCCCCGAGCCATGTCGATTACTGACCCACATGATGTCTGTGTGCTGTACCTCGGCTCATCACACAACGTTACTCACTGCCCAGGTTGTGCCCAGATGATCCCAAAAGGTAGGCGGGCTCACCTCAACAAGATGGAGTCCCTTTTTAAAATCAAGTTGACTCCATTGACATCCACCCAGTCGTCACCAGCAGGATCGTCGAAGAAGCTTGTTGGCAAACCTCGCTGGGAGCACCAGGGCAGCAGTGATCATCCGTCACCAACTCCATCTAGGGCATCCGCATCGTCTTCCTCAGTGCCAGAAAAAGACCGAACTGAGCACAGAGGAAAACACTGACACCGGCACCGATGTAAGTCTATACCCGGTGCCGGCACCGACAGCGCATCGGCTTCGATGGCTATCAAGCTGATTGTGAAGAGGACATGGGTAGAGGATCCTCTAACCCCCTCTCCACCCAAGAAACCAAGGCGATTCCCACCGATATCGGTGCCGGGTACTGAGCCCCCACAAATCCCTGTGGAGGTGCCAGTAGCGCCTAGCCTTCCTCCCCCTGTAGCTGCGATATCTACACCAGCTTTCATGGAGGAACTGGACAGTCTCATCCTCCAGGCAGTGCTCGATGCTCTCCGAGACTTACAGCCATCGATGCCAGCCTCCATACTGACACCGACATCAGAGCCATCGATTCTTATGCGGCTGCTAAGCAGATTGGATACACTTATCAGTGCCCTTCCAACACAACCTAGGCCACCAATTCTGAAGCAACCCACAAAGTCTCTGAAGGCCCCAATACCCTTTCCAGGATCTTCAGATGAAGGCATGGACTCCAGTCCTTTCTCAACACTGATTCCACCAATGCAGGAACCGATGCCTGGTCCATCGGGGCTCTCGGGATCGAGATGCCCACATTTCCCCTCAATGCCATCAGTGCCACCGCATCTTCCATCAAGGCCATTGAAGGACCCATCGGTGCCAACATGTCCTACGGTACCAACCTTCTTCCCTCCTTCAGCATCTTGCCTAGAGACTTTTTCCTGACACATGGGAAGATGTTGACACTGACACATCCATGGAGGACATCTTATCTGAATCATCTCCTCTGGAAGAAAGGAGAAAATCTCCCCCAGAAGACCTCTCCTTTGCAAATTTTGTAAAGGAAATGTTAGAGACAATCTCCTTTGACCAGATTAAAGAGGAGGACACACGCCATAAAACATTGGAAGCTCTCCAATTTGTTGATGCTCCAAAGGAAGTTATGGCGATCCCTGTCCACGAGATGCTGGTGGATCTCTAACATCGTTTCTGGGAGCATCCTTGTACTGACCAACCAGTGAATAGGAGGACAGATGCAACTTATCTGGTCAAATTATTCCTGGATTCCAAAAGCCACAACTACCCCATCAGTCAGTGGTAGTTGAATCCACTCAGAAAAAGGCCAGGCATTTGAGCCCTCATTCTTCAAAACCTCCTGGCAAAGACCAAACGTTTTTGGACATTTTGGGTCGCAAAATGTTTCAGGGCTCTATGCTAGTGTCATGCATAGCTGCATACCAACTTTACATGACACAATATCAAAGGGATCTCTGGAAGCAGGTTCAGGGAATAGCTGACTCTCTTCCCCAACAACAACAAGATAGTCTCAACGCTATACTATAAAAAGGCCTTGAAACTGGGAAACATGAGCTTCAGGCTGCTTACGACTCTTTGAAACTGCTTCTCGCTGTTCAGCAATGGGAATCAGCGCCAGGAGGTGGACTTGGCTGAAAGCATCTGATTTGAAACCTGAAGTCCAAGACAAACTCACTGATTTGCCAGGTACCAGTGACAACCTATTTGGTGACAAGATACAAAATGCAGTGGCTCAACTAAAAGAACATAACGAGACCCTGCATCAATTGTCCATGATTACTACCGAGGGCCCTTTTCTGCAAGAAGACCCACGAGAAGGGACCCTAGTGTACATAATATTCTGTTGGAAACAGGATGCTGGGCTTGATGGACCCTTGGTCTGACCCAGTATGGCATTTTCTTATGTTCTTATGTTCTTACCCACCTACATCTCACGTGAGGCCAACCAAACCATCTCAGAGAGGACATCCTCGACAGCCCAAGCCATCCAGACCTCAGCCACCACCGCAAACAGGCCAAGCCTCTGGATTTTGAAATCTATCCAGAGAACAGCAGCCACTCCACAAATCCAAAACCAGATTTGCCAGTAGGAGGTCAAATTCACCATTTCATAACCAACTGGCTCAGCATTACCACAGACCAATGGATCATATCCATCACAACCCAGGGATACCATCTAAACTTCCTCATGGTACCCCCGGATTCACCACCCAATCCACTGTGGATGCAAAGAGATCACACAATCCTTCTAGAGTCATAACTCTCCACTCTTCTGGGTGCCAGGGCTGTGGAACCCGTTCCCTGGGCACAGCAGGGCAGAGGATTCTACTCCCGCAACTTTCTCATTCCAAAGAAATCAGGCAGCTTCCGCCCCATTCTAGATCTCCAAAATCTCAACAAATTTCTACGAAAAGAATTCAGGATGGTGTCCCTCGGCACCATGCTTCCCCTTCTACAGAAAGGAGATTGGTTCTGTTCTCTGGATCTTCAGGACGCTTATGCTCACATTCCAATATTCCCACATCACCGCAAATACCTGCGTTTCCTGGTGGGACATCAGCATTATCAGTACTGGGTTCTGCCTTTTGGACTTACCTCACCACCCCGTGTATTTACAAAGTGCCTAGCAGTGGCTGCGGCCCATCTATGCAAGAAAATCATACTGTCTTTCCTTACCTAGATGACTGGCTTATCAAAAGCCATTCCAAACAAGGAGCTTTCAACTCTCTCTAGCTCACTATCAATCTGCTACACTCGTTGGGATTTCTCATCAATTACCAAAATTCCCACCTGAACCCATCTCACCTCCTTACTTTCATCGGAGCAGATTTGGACACCACAGTCGCAAAGGCATTCCTGCCCAACGACCGCGCAGACACACTCTCCAGACTAGCTACATCTTACCACACAAAGAAAACAGCCTCAGCCCATCAATTCCTAACCTTACTGGGCCACATGGCTTCCACTGTTCACATCACTCCTATGGTCAGACTGGCCATGAGAATCACTCAATGGACTTTGAAATCTCAGTGGCTCCAAGCCACTCAGCCTCTTTCATCCCAGATTCAAGTAACCCACCAGCTATGTTTATTGCTTCTCTGGTGGACAAACAAAGCCAACTTGCTGACAGGTCTACCCTTCCAGCAACCAATTCCACAAGTGACCTTAATCACAGACGCATCCAACTTGGGTTGGGGAGCTCATTTGAACAACTCCCAAACTCAAGGTACTTGGACACAGCTCAAAGCAATGTTTCAGATCAACTTCCTAGAGCTTTGAGCTAGGCATTCTGCTCTATATGCGTTCAAGGACTGCCTTTCACACAAGACTGTTCTCATACAAATAGACAACACAGTTGCAATATAGTGCTTGAACAAACAGGGTGGCACAGGCTCTTATCTCCTCTGCCAAGAAGCCGCAGCAGATCTGGGCCTGGGTCCTTGCACACTCCATGTATCTCCGGGCCACTTATCTGGCAGGCATACAGAACATAGTAGCAGATTGCCTCAGCCGACAGTTCAATCCCCACGAGTGGTCTCTGGATCCTGTGGTAACAACCAGAATCTTCCAATGCTGGGGTCAACCAACATTAGACCTCTTTGCATCCGAACTGAATCACAAAGTGGACAGATTTTGCTCCCTGCACAGGCAACAAAACAAATTAGCCATGGACGTCTTCACTCACCCCTGGAACACAGGCCTCCTATACACATATCCCCAGATACTGCTGGTAGCCAAAACTCTCGTGAAGCTACAACAGGACAAAAGGTCAATGATACTCATAGCCCCGTACTGGCCTCGACATGTTTGGTTTCCCATGCTTCTCGACCTCTAGATCAGGGAACCCATTCACCTGGGCACAGCGCCCACTCTCATAACTCAGAACCAAGGCATGTCATGCCATCCGAACCTTCAGACCCTATCCCTCACAGCCTGGATGTTGAAAGCTTAATCCTCCAACCACTCAACCTTTCAAGTGATGTCTCTCAAGTGCTTGTAGCCTCACGAAAGCCTTCCACACGTAAATCCTATCGTTCTAAGTGGAATAGATTTACCATATGGTGCATGCAAAAAGGTATCGACCCCTTTTCCTGCCCTACACCATCTCTATTAGACTATCTTTCGCACCTTTCAGACTCTGGTCTCCAGACTTCTTCAGTGAGGGTACACCAGAGTGCCATCTCAGCATACCACAAAAGAGTTGGGGCTGCCCCAGTAACAGTGCAACCCCTTGTGAGTAGGTTTATGAGGGGCCTACTACAACTTAAGCCTCCTCTATGTCCACCAGTCACTGAATGGGACCTAAATGTAGTACTTACAAGACTCATGCGCTCCCCATTTGTAACTTTGCCCTCCTGCGATGTTAAATTTCTCACATGGAAAGTTCTCTTCCTAGTAGCCATTACATCTGCTTGAAGGATTAGTGAGTTACAAGCACTTGTCACATACTCACCCTATACCAGGTTCCTACATGTCTGAGTGGTCCTACGTACTCACCCTAAATTTCTTCCCAAGTTGGTTACTGACTTCCACTTGAATCAGTCTAAAGTCTTGCCCACCTTTTTCCCAAGGCCTCACTCTCACCAGGGAGAGAGAGTTTCACACATCTTGGATTGTAAACATGCACTTGCATTTTACCTAGACCGCACTACAGTCCTTAAGAAATCCACCCAACTCTTTGTTTCTTTTGACAAAAACAGACTAGGAGTTGCAGTGGGCAAACAAACTCTCTCCAACTGGCTAGCAGACTGTATCAAATTCTGCTATGAAAAAACAGGCCTTCCTCTCCCGAGATGAGTGAAGACGCATTCAGTAAGAGACATGGCAATCTCAGTAGCACACTATACGTACTTCGTTCATTCTGCCTATCTCTCTTCTCCTCTTCTTCACCTCCTTCCCTTATGCGAATCTGTGAATTGACTCGATCGAGACGTTAGAATCCTGCCCTTTAACAGGCTTAATGGATTAAGTTACACTGCGTTTAAGCTTTCCTTTGGTGATTGTATATTACAGGGGCTATAGCTTGGTCTCTTGATACCGTTATTTATGTAAAACTTGATGATTTTGACTGTTTACGTATTGTATTAACTGTTATATGTAAAATTTGTTTCTACTTTTTGATTTTCTGTTTTACCTGTTATATGTAAAGCCTGTTGCTAAGTTATTGTTTACTGTAAACCGAGGTGATGTAGACCTATACGTACCACGGTATATAAGAACCTCCAAATAAATAAATAAATAAATAAATACCAATTGCTGAGATCTGTAAAGCTGCAACATGGAGTTCTCTTCACACATTTGCAGCACATTACTGCTTAGACAAGGAAGGACGTCAAGACTCTGCCTTCGGCCAATCCGTCTTGAAGAACTTATTTCCAGTATAATCCCAACTCCTTCCACATCCATCTGCTGTGATTTTCAGGCTGCCTCATTTTTCCCAACAGTACACCAGTTGTTGTGCCTGTAGCACAAGTTTAAAACTGTTGGTTCAAATAAATATGAGTCAGCCTGTAGTTTGCTAATCACCCACATGTGATGACTACCATCCTACTTGTCCTGGGAGAAAGCAGAGTTGCTTACCTATAACAGGTGTTCTCCCAGGACAGCAGGATGTAGTCCTCACGAAACCCACCCGCCACTCCGCGGAGTTGGGTCTGAAATGTTATATTTTATTTTTTCGCTCACACCTTTTGCTACAAACGAGACTGAAGGGAAACCCCTGTGGCTACAGGGATCATGTCATGTTGGGCATGCTCAGTGTGCCAGTCAAAAGTTCTAGAAACTTTGACAGAAAAGTTTTCCGTGATAGGGCTCTATCCAGTGATATCACCCACATGTGAGGACTACATCCTGCTGTCCTAGGAGAACACCTGTTATAGGTAAGCAACTCTGCTTTATATTAATGTTCCAATGCACAACATTTATGGCAAGGTATGTGGCAGATTATATGTAAATTTCTAGAGCTAAGAGTTTCTCTTTCCTTTCCCACTGTATTTCTTAAGGCTACTCTTTTTCAACTTACTCTGTCATTATCTGCTAGAAAGTTGTTTACTTACTATTTATTTATTTATTTGTCGAGTTTTATATACAGTCATTCGGTTTCACCATCTTAACAGTTGACAAGTTTCAATGGATAACAAAGTGTTAAGAAAAAGGTTAGTAGAGGCATTATAAACAAATTCCAGTAATCGAATTAGAAGGTTAACTATGTGCTTTCAGTGGTTACAAATGGTTACATAGAACAGGTAGGGTATAACGTTTAACAGGTTGGGAGGAAAGGAATATAACAGTCGAGGGCCTCATTATATTGTGAGGAGAAAAGGAAAGTCATTGGGTGTTTTGGTTAACATCCAGGTTTTCAGATCTTTCTTGAAGGTTTTTAAGTTTTGTTGTGGTCTACGTTCAGTTGGGAGAGTATTCCAGAGTTTGAGGCTTCCGAGGGATATGGCTCTTTCACAAGTTGATATTAGTTGTTTGGGTCGACAGGTGGAATTTTTAGGAGTCCTTTGTTGAGCGGAGGTTTCGGTGTGGTGAGTGGAGTTTTATTGATGTACTTAACCAGTTAGTTTGTTTTTCGTATATTATTTTGTGTAGTATGGATAGTATTTTGCTGAGTTGAGTTACAGTTCTACAAAGCAAGCTAAGTATTAGGAGTGTGCATTCATTTAAAACTGCACCAAACACGATGAATAGAGCAAATTCATTTCATTTAGGGGGCCCTGAAATGAATCGAGGGTCCCTAAATGAAACAAACCCTATTCATAACATTCATTTTAAACGAATGTGTCAGGCCTAGGCCCGAAGCCAGGCTCTAGCCTAGGGTACAGGCTGAGGCCCAAAGCAGGGGCCACAGCCTACACCTGAGCATGACACCGGGACCTCAGCCTAGATCCCTGCCCGAAGCCGGGGCCTTGCCTAGAGCATAGGCAAAAGTCCAAAGCAAGGGCCATGGCCTGGGCCCGAGCATGATGCTGGGGTCTCATTGTCGGCCCAAGCCTCAAACAAGACCCATGAAAATAAAAAAAAAAACAAAACATATCTGATCCATCAGGTATCTGACAAATTCCGGGTCCTGATGCCTGGGCCTTGGCCTTGCATAAGCCGAAGCCACGGTAGGTCACCATGACCTTGGCCTTAGCCTAGCACAAGGCTGCTGTCTTGGCCTTGGCTTAGTGCGGAGCCTGAGCTCATACCAAATGCCATGGCCTTTCCCAGAGGACAGGTCCCGATGCAGGGCTTCAATCCAGACCCACCTGATGCTTGGGCCTCAGCCTAGGCCAGAGGCCAGAGTCCAGAGACTGCGTCCTGATGCTGGGGTCTCAGTCTAGGCCAGGGCCCAGGCCCAGGCCTGATGCCATGGCTTGGGTCTGGACACAGACCAGATGTAAGGACCCGGCCTGGAGAACGGGTCCTAATGTCTGGGCCTCAGCCCAGGGTTAGGCATAGGCCTCAGATCCCAGACCTCAGAGCGCACCCCTTCTGTCTTCTTTCTTTGGCTTTTGAAGCCAACTGACGCCATCCTTTAGAGTTGTTCTGTAGTTAATTAACTCTGGCGCATGGAACCAGCGATGGAACCATTTTGATGTACAGCATTATACAGCATTTCCATACATCATAATGGCTCCATCTGCTGGGGTGAATATGCCTGAGATAATTAACTCTGGTGCAACCCCAGAGGATGGCATCAGTTGGTTACAAGAGCCAAAGAAAGTAGACAGAAGAGGAGCACTCCAACACCTGGCCCTGACCCTGGGACAAGGCCAAGGGATCAGGACCCAACCTCCAGGCTGTGTCCTAGCATCAGGTTGGATCCAGGCCAGGGCTCTGGTAACAGGCCTGGGTCCAGGACAGGCCATGTCATTGGGCCTGGGCCCTAGCTTAGGTTGAGGCCTCAGTGTCAAGACCCAGTCTCTGGACTAGGTTCTGGCATCAGGCCTAGGCCCAATCTCTGGACTAGGCCAAGGCCCAGGCGTCAGGACTCAGTCTCTGGTCCAGGCCATAGCATCAGTCATGGACCCAGGATCTGGCCTAGGCCAAGGCGCAGACATTGTAACCTGGCCTCTGGGCCAGGCCCTGGCTTCGGGCCTGGATCCAGGCCAAGACCCCGGCATTGGGACCTGTTCTCTGGACAGGGCTGCTGCCTCATGCCTGAGTCTGGGCCCTGAC
Source organism: Rhinatrema bivittatum (assembly GCF_901001135.1). Taxonomy (NCBI): domain Eukaryota; kingdom Metazoa; phylum Chordata; class Amphibia; order Gymnophiona; family Rhinatrematidae; genus Rhinatrema; species Rhinatrema bivittatum. Next base: position 93,933,097 of record NC_042617.1, on the reverse strand, counting down.
TTAAATTGATGCCTCAATTTTGGGACCCAGTTTCCAGACTGGCCCTGGCCTAGGTCAAGGCCCAGGTATCAGGACCAAGCTGCCAGGCTGGGCCTTGGGATCAAGCATGGGTCTGGGGGCCAAAGCTGCGGTGTTGACACTCAGTTTCCAGACCGGGCTGTGGTATTGGATCAGGGCCTTAGCTCTAGCCTAGGCTAAGGCCCAAGTATCAGAACCTAGCCTCTGGGCCATACCCCAGCATTGGGCCTAGGCCTGGGATCTGACCTAGACTGAGGCCCAGGCATCGGGATCTGGCATCTAGTTAAGGCTCCGGGGTCGCCCTGGGTCAGGGTCAAAGCCTTGGCATTGAGACCTGGCCTCCAGGCCAGGCTGCAGCATCAGGCCTGTGCCCAGCCTCAGGTTTGGACCTCAGCCTCAGTCCTGCATAGGCCGAGGCTGAAGTTCCGGCAACGTACTGGGTAAGTGGGGGCTGGGAGGGAAGCCTGGGATGGTTGGTGGAGCCGAGGCCCTGGTTTTTTTCTTTTTTTGGAGCATTTTTTTTTGGGGGGGGGGGGTTTGTTTAATTTGGTTTTTTTTTCACATGAATCAAACATTTCCACAAACCTAAATTTGTGGGGAAAAAACCTCTTGAAAATGAACCAAAAACAAATTTGTATTCCCTGAAAATCCCTATTAAGTATTGTGTTTATAGTTCTGATGGCTTGAATAAGAGGAGATAATGAATCATTCTCTCCAATATGTGAATTTTGAGCTGTATTATTTATGTTGGTCTAAAAATGGATAGATGTGGGGGGTCATAGATTTTTCAATAATGTTTAAAAAGACAAAAATGTTATGGATAATTTTTGGGCTATGATTAAAATCTTGTATAAATTTTAAGGAAGGCATGTAAAGGCTCTAGTGATTCTGTTTCTCACTTTATGAATGCCATTTTTTATAGACTTTTGTAGTCCTTTTGAATGTGTTCAAAGTTTTAACATTGTATGTCTTTAGGATCCACAGTATTTTGAATGAATATTAGATGGTAATTATATTGTTTTTTTGGGGTCCACTTAATGTGGTACACCAGGAGTAGGAAACTGTGGTCCTGCAATATCTGGTTTTCAGGAAATCCACAATGAATATAAATGAGGTTTATTTGCTTGCACTTACTCCATTGTATGCAAATATATCTCATACATATTTGTTGTGAATGTCCAGAAAACCAGACCTGTTTGTGTCACTCCAGGACCAGAGCTGCTATAGCTCTGGTATGCACCAAATTGTTTGAGTGCATGCTAATATAAAGGTGCTTTAGCAAGTACACAAAAAGCATACCTATCAAAATCCCCCATATTTATCATACCAAAGTGAAAGAACCAGTTAACATATGGGATTTCATCCCCTAACCCTTTGCATCAAGACCAGATCCCCACAGAAAATATAGACAATCTGATCCCAGCACATAAAGCCACAATCTTTGTTTTAAGGTCAAATCTCATGTGATGGGTAGTGGTGGTGTGAGTTCTTTGTGCTGCAGTGTAGTTGATGCAGCCCTATAGGCAAACCTACAAGACATATGCTGGCAGCTGGCGAAAGCGCCCTGCAGTGGGACAGTCTGGAGCTTCTAGGGGTGTGCATTCGTTTTGAACGCATATGTAAAACGCAACTTATATTTTTAAAAGAGAAAAAAAAGGTTTGAGGAGAAACGCATCGCGAGTTCCAACATATTCAACATAGCTATGTTGAATACGTTGAACCTAAATAAACACTTAAACCCCCCACCCTCCTGACCCCCCCCAAGACTTACCAAAACTCCCTGGTGGTCCAGCGGGGAGTCAGGAAGCCATCCCTGTATTCCTTTGCGAGGAGCACGTGACATCGGCGTCACGTCGGAGTGACGCGGCCGTCATGTGCTCCTCCGCGCCTCCGCTCCCGGACCCCCGCTGGACCCAACCAGAACTTTTGGCCAGCTTGAGGGGGTCAGGAGGCCTCCAGTGGGGGTCCCGGAATGGAGGCGCGGAGGAGCACGTGACGTCGCCGGCGTCACGTGCTCCTCCGCGCCTCCGCTCCTGGACCTCCGTTGGACCCAACCGGAACTTTTGGCCAGCTTGGGGGGGTCAGGAGGCCCCCCCAAACTGGCCAAAAGTTCCGGTTGGGTCCAACGGGGGTCCCGGAGCGACCTCCTGCCACATGACCTATCTGTCACGTGGTAGGAGTACAAGATAGCGTCGGTGACCATGTGACAGGGGCTGACCAATGGCACAGCAGCCCCTGTGACACAGGCTATCGGCGCCATGAGGAAATTGCAGACGAGTGCAGGGATGGCTTCCTAACTCCCCGCTGGACCACCAGGGAGTTTTGGTAAGTCTTGGAGGGGGATTAAGGAGGGTGAGGGGTTTAAATTTTTATTTAGGGAACCGGTGAACGTATGGACAGACCCTCAACTTATGGAATTCTCCATATGTCCATATTGAACGAAATCGACCCTCAACTTCAACTTATCAACTTATCAACGAAAACTTTTTGTCTGCACATCCCTAGGAGCTTCACCTATATCAGCTGCCTCATGCGCAGGTTGAGCTCTTGGGTTCTGGTGGCTTGCAGGACTTAGGTAGGTTCCTAGGGCAGTGAAGAGAGTCAAAATGCATACCGGGGTCAGGGCAGGCAGGAGACTAATGGAGTTGGAGACAGGCCAAGGTTGGGGCAGGCACCTAACACGGGTGGTTAGGTCCAGGCAAGAAATCAGTCCAGTTGACAGGTAAATGTGGTCAGATCCAGGCGACAGGGAATCGAGGTCAGGAACAAGCAAGAATCTGAGAACCAGAAAATCAGGCCAAGGGTAGACAAAAACACACAGAAGACACTGGACAAGATGGACAGGACAAGGCTGGACAAGGAAGGCTGAATGAGGAAGGTTAAGGAAGATAAGGAGACTTCACTGGCTCCCGATATCCTCATGCATCCACTATAAAACCTTTTCTATCATTCACAAATCTATTTTCAGACACAATTCCAATTGGCTAGATGAGCCGTTCCGGCCCACACGTTCTAACCAGAGCAACCAATACAGGTGCCCTCCACGTGCCATCCCTCAAGAAGGCACACCTAACATCCACGAGGGATCGAGCCCTCTCCTTTGCTGGTCCTACCCTCTGGAATTCACTACCCACGAACCTCCGTATTGAGCCTTGCCCTTTCAAATTCAGATCCAAATTAAAGACTTGGCTCTTTAAACAGGCCTACCCAGATTAGACCCTCCGCTCTCTTATTCCTTGCAGAAACAATACTTTACTGGAGCTTATGTATAAAGTTTGATCACTTTGTTTACCAGGTTTTGCCATTTATTACATTGTTTACCTATTTATTGCACTCGTTTTTGTACTTGTTTTTGCACTAGTTTGCTAGCTTCTAGCCATCGCTCTTGTTCCTTCTAGTCCCTCACCCTGTACCTTTTTAATGTAATTTCAATCTGCAGTTATGATGTAAATCGATATGATGTACCTACTAATACCGGTATAAAAATGTTTTAAATATAAATAAATAAATGATGTAAGGCCTAAGAGGCAAGGTTGGTTGAGATAAGGCTGGACAAGGCAAGGCTGGAGAAAAAAGGAATCAGGAACACTGGAACACTGTGGCAACATGCACTGCTACTAGGCAAGAGACCCATTGCTGAGGCAATAACAGAGAGTGTTGGTCATGCTTAAGTAGAGAAGTCCTGCTGACATCATCACCAAGCACCGCGGTTCTTTTCCCACCAAAGGCCCTTTAAATATAAGTGAGAACCACATGCGCACACTTAAGGGAAGGGGCTGGAGGAGCTTGAAGATGGAAGAGTCCAGCCACAATGTCGATGCGTGAGCCGTGTGAAGCAACTCTGGTCAGTGGAGGCAGCGTCCTGGCCATAGAGGATTTGGTGCTGTGTCGGGAGTTAGTGAGGTGTCTCATGAGGCTGTCCAGTAAGCCGCTGACTGTGACATCTCATCAGTATCAAGTCCCACTCATTTCAAGGCAACATAAGATCCCTCCACTCCCCCACAACATCTAATACCCACCATCAACAATGGACACCCCCCCCCCCCCCAACAAAACTAACTGTCTACCTCTAATCTCTCCAGAAAGATTCCATTCTGTTCCAGTGTTTCTGATGTTCACTGAAAGGAGTGATATGACAGCCCTTCTGCCAGCATCATTACACTTCTTAGAACAATACCACCTAGAATGATACTGGTGAAGCATCATTTTGCAGCTTCATTTGCTAAAGTGCAACAGTGCCAGCAAAACTGTTATGTTTCTTCTGCTGGTGAAAATCATGACCCTCCAAAATGATAAGGATGTATTCCAGAAAGGGGACTGGAGGTTGAGTTTTGATGAAAGGTGGGGATGTTACAGCCTTGCTAGGGAGATCTGGCTATTGCATGGAGGGAGGATCTTGATGTGAAGCCAGGATGGGGCTTTGAAGGGGATTCAGGGCTTGAGTTTGCTGGATTTAATCATCTAGGAGGGGAGTAAGGAGGAGAACAGTGTTGATGGACAGATGAAAGTATGAAGTCCCCATATTATCAAGTCCTTTCTGCTTGCATCAGCAGAGAGGGTTCAAGATGCATCTAGACACTTTTTAGCCTTAATGTGCACATTAAGAACAGTTCCTTGAACTGGGGAAAAGTGAGCCTGTTTTGTATCCCTTATAAATGTGAACACTTTCTGAAACTTTATTGAAACTGTTGCATTGGAGGTGGACCCTTGGGCCGAGGTGCGGTTGGCGCAACCCATAGATCCTTACCTACGGGTCCCCACCGTCGGTAGGTGGAGTGGGCTGATAGACAGAGGCCGCTGGAGCTTCACCTATACCAACCCTCATTCCCCGCGGGTTGAGCCTTTGGGTGCCAGGGCCAGCAGGACTTAGGTGGGCCTCTATGTGAAGTCAAAGTATGAGTTGGTTCAGCCCAGAGACAGCAGGTGAGAGATGGTACAGTCTTACTCTGGACAAGGTAGTGTCCTGGAAACTCAGGTGCCAATGGAACAGAGACAGACAGGGGGCACTCAAGGAAGTCAGGCCAAAGCCTGAGTAAACTACGTCCAGGGGATAAGCTGAGGAGGCAATGAAGAACAGGCTTGAGTCAGGGCTGGCGGCAATCCGAAGGCACTGGCAAGCAAGGCTGAGGTCTTATCATCAAGATAGTCAAGCGTAGTCAAGCAAAGCAGAAGTCTGGGTCTGGAGATAGGCAATGGCGTGGTCATACGTAGCTGAGGTCCAAGCTTGGAGAGAGTCAAGGGTGTGGTCAGGCGAAGCAGAGGTCCAGGCTTGGAGAGAGTAAATGGTGTGGTCAGGCAAAGCAGGGTCAAGTCTGTGTAATCAATCCATGGGATGAAGCAAGGTAGAAGCAAAGAGACAGGAACCAGGAATAAATGAGGAACAGGAACTCAGGGATGAGACGAATCTCTAGGAGGCAACAAGTACTCGAACAGCGAGGAGACCTGTTGCAAAGGCAACACTAGGGAGTGGATCCTGCACTTAAATACTGTAGCTGAGTTGACATCATCATCTGGGGCTGCAGCTAGGTTCCCGCTGGGTTCCTACTTAAACATCAAGGGCATGCGCACACGCACCTAGGGTGGGGCACGGCGTGAGTATCAGCGTCTCTCCGCAGGCCACGTGGAGAGGCCCAACGAGAAGTGTTGGCTGGGCCAAAGGCACCAGGGGAGGCCCGAGGACGGAGCTGATGGCCCATCGCCGCCAACGAGGAGGAACCAGGAGCTGGATTCAACTTAGAAAGGTGAGGGGGCCGTGCCGAGGGTCTGCCGTGGACAGCACGCATAACAGAGACTAGTCAGCTATAGGGTAAGATGTACAATATTCCATGATAAGGTTTGAGATCTGAACTACACCTCATAAAATGCTTTTCAGAAGATAACAGTAATTATGCTTAGTAAATCAAATGATAAGCACAGCTATTTCTTTCACAGAAATAGTGTAAAATATTATGTCATTGAAGTGACTGGGATCAGAAAGGGGATTTATAAACACAGGTGCACAATTTTATTAAGATTTGAATGAGGTTAGTACTATCTAGAATTAAGTCTGTTTTTAATCAAGAGTGATTTATAAAACCGGATGTGAGCATGTTAGCACATGCAGCTTTAGTTGGCTGTGATACCTGATGGTGAGTTTCATTAAACAAGCCAAAATAATTGTACTCTACCTTGTTATGAGTCTTTCTGTGGCACTCTGATTAATACAGTATAAGGATATAGAATGAATATAAAGTAGTTACTTCTTGGGAGTCTGTATCTTTTACACATATGGTGAGGGGGTACAACTAAGATTGTGCAAGGAAGGCTAACGTTTGTGGGTACGTTTTACCCGTAGACTTTACATTATTTTTCAAAAGAAAAGCTTCCCTTTGAAAATTGAGCTGGAAAAAATACCCACACAGACTTGCCCTTGTTATTTGTGTGGGCACATTTTCCAGTGGAATTTATATTCATATTTTTTGAAAGTTAAAAGTATTTGTTTAAATCCTGACTGCTACCAGACCCCCCACCCTATCCACACATGGCCCCAGACTGCTACATCAGCAGCCTCCCCTTCTTGTCTCCACCCTTTTTCCCAGGGAACTCTGGATGCTGGTCCTGATGGTGCTTCTTTCTGGGCAGCCTCCTCTTGAACTTGGCCAACACCTCATGGCTGCAGAGGCTAACTCTACAGTTGGTACTGCATCTCCAAGGCCAGAGGCCCAGGCTCTTGTGGCTGTGTGGGCAGCTGTCCAGATGATGGGGGAAGATGTCCCTGAAATGCAAGCAGATATCAGGAGGCTGATGGATGTGGTATAGTGTCTCATGCAGGCTCCAGAGGACTTCATGATCACCCTTGAGCTGGTAGGCATGAGGCAACCACCACAGACACCAGCTCCCTACACCTAGCTGGATAGTCTTCCTGAGGTTCCTGGGGCTTTTTAAATATGTAATAGTTAGTTATGTCCCTAGATTTTGTCAAAAATCTGCTCCCTTTTATTTAGTTGGAGCTGGTGGTGTCTATGAAAAGGCAGAAATGTGTGACAAGCAGTCAGCTTTTGTACACTGGGGTTTCATGTGTGGTAGCATACAAATTTAGGAGTATATTCCATTTATGGAAATGGTAGAGGCAATAGAATGTGATCCTAAGCAGTGGCACACCCATCTGCTATAGAGGTTGCAAGGCCATATATATGTTCCCTCAAAAACTTTGGCTTCTGAACAGCTGCCCTTTACAGCATAGTGCCTAGCTAGTGATAGTAGCTCAAAGGTAGCCCCAGTGGTTGGGTGATGAGTATTAGAGATGTGAATCGTGTCCTCGATCGTCTTAACGATCGATTTCGGCTGGGAGGGGGAGGGAATCGTATCGTCGCCGTTTGGGTGTTTAGAGTATCGTGAAAATCGTTAAAATCGTGAACCGGCACACTAAAACCCCCTAAAACCCACCCCCGACCCTTTAAATTAAATCCCCCACCCTCCCGAACCCCCCCCCCCAAATGCCTTAAATTACCTGGGGGTCCAGCGGCGGTCCGTAGCTAAATCGGGGGAAGGGGGAGGGCAGGAAAACCGGCACACTAAAACACCCTAAAACCCACTCCCGACCCTTTAAATTAAATCCCCCACCCTCCCGAACCCCCCCCCCAAATGCCTTAAATTACCTGGGGGTCCAGCGGCGGTCCAGAACGGCCTCCTGCAATTGAATTGTGTTGTCTTCAGCCGGTGCCATTCTGCGCCGCCATTTTGCAAAATGGCGGCGCAAAATGGCGGCGGCCATAGACCAACACGATTCGACTGCAGGAGGTCGTTCCGGACCCCCGCTGGACTTTTGGCAAGTCTTGTGGGGGTCAGGAGGCCCCCCCCAAGCTGGCCAAAAGTCCCTGGGGGTCCAGCGGGGGTCCGGGAGTGATTTCCTGCCGCGAATCGTTTTCCGTACGGAAAATGGCGCCGGCAGGAGATCGACTGCAGGAGGTCGTTCAGCGGGGTCTGGAACCCCCGCTGAACGACCCGCTGAACGGCCGCTGAACGACCCGCGGAACCCCCGCTGAACGACCCGCTGAATGGCCCCGCCCCTCGGCCCCGCCCCCGGCGATCCAGGGGCGGGGCCGAGTGCTCTGGCACAGCGGCCTGTGCCGGGAGTCGGAGGGGGATTTATTTAGGGCTGGGGGGTGGGTTAAATAGGGGAAGGGAGGGAAAGGTGGGGGCAACAAAAAAAAAGTTTCCTCCGAGGCCGTTCCGATTTCAGAGCGGCCTCAGAGGGAATGGAGGCAGGCTGCGCCGCTCAGCGCACGCAGGCTGCCAATTTTGCGCAGCCTTGCGCAAAATTGGTAAAAGATACGTGTGGCTATGCGCGTATCTTTTAAAATCCAGCATACTTTTTTAAAATCTGCCCCTTAGTCCATTTGAATTAATGGAAGCAATAATCAAATACAATAAAAAATTATCATCATATCGCAAGGAAATGGAGCAAATTCCCATTCATCTTGATATTATAGTCATCATTCTTTATTTCAGAATTTTTAAATTGTTTTTTGCTAATTGTGCCTCCATGATTAAAGTGCAGGTTTTGGATATTAGGCTGCCACAAAGGGAGGAAGGGAGAGTCAGTGTGAGTTGGGAGGGGCGGGTATTGAACACCAGTTTTTATTGATTAGTATTTCCTTATCCCTTCCATTCAGTGTGAATGAGCTGTTATTTTTTTTTATTTGTTAGAGCAATTTTCAAAGCCATTTATTTGAGTAATGTAATAATATTTTTACCTTTACCCTTTTGGTGCCACTTGTTACTCAGAGGAAATAAGGCACATGGACAATAATATATATGGTTGCAGCAAAATGGTTAAAACTTAATGGCAGTGAGCTTATTAGAAATTGAGGATTGGACCACTTACTGAAAGTGGTTCATACACCATTTTGACACTTTTAAGCAAGTAGTATACTTAATACCTAACAAACTTCTCCTAGGACGTTATAAAATTAATATGAATATTTTTTCTAAATGATATTTTAAGGACATAGTTTTTAATCTTTTGAGTATATTTCTAATACAATTTATGTTAAAATTGAAAATAGTGATTATATTTCTCAGGATTTAGAGTTGTGTTTAGTCTAAATAATTGTTCCCCATTAGTGTTCTTTATTTTGTCCATTTTTTGTTTCTACATTGAGTCCGGAATACTTCAAAAGATTATTACTGTTCTTCTATATTAGTATTTATATATATATAGTGCCTAGTCCTGGCACTCCCAAACAGTATAACAAAAGCTATGATCCCAAACAATCCATGCAATTAATAGTGTAAGTACACAGTATAGTGGTTGCAGACAGACCTCATATCAAGGCATACATTTTCATTGCTATTTAGCAAAAGGTATACCAGCAATATAATCATAGGTCTTAGATGTATTTTTTATGAAAATTTTCTTGTTGCTCAGGTGCAAAAATTTGTGCATAGTCCATTCGTGACCTATATTAGGTTATTGTAAGAAGTTTTACTTAGCTTAATAAGCATATATGGAGAATCGCCAGAGACATGGTCGTGAGGTCTTGAAAGCAGGTAAGCCCGACACGGACCGCGTTTCGGCGTCAATAGCCTTCGTCAAGGGCTAATAATATGTGAGATAGAGAGCGTAGCATATCGAAATAGTAATAGGAGAATCATTACTATTTCGATATGCTACGCTCTCTATCTCACATATTATTAGCCCTTGACGAAGGCTATTGACGCCGAAACGTGGTCCGTGTCAGGCTTACCTGCTTTCAAGACCTCACGACCATGTCTCTGGCGATTCTCCATATATGCTTATTAAGCTAAGTAAAACTTCTTACAATAACCTAATATAGGTCACGAATGGACTATGCACAAATTTTTGCACCTGAGCAACAAGAACATTTTCATAAAAAATACATCTAAGACCTATGATTATATTGCCGGTATACCTTTTGCTAAATAGCAATGAAAATGTATGCCTTGATATGAGGTCTGTCTGCAACCACTATACCGTGTACTTACACTATTAATTGCATGGATTGTTTGGGATCATAGCTTTTGTTATATTTGTTTACCTGATCGCTATTCCCTGCTCACAATTTTTGCACTAGAGGATACAATAATTTTTCTGTACTGCCAAACAGTACACAGGAAAAAAGGGCTTTATCACAAAAAGGGTTTAATGTAGTCCTGTAGCCTCACCGGCTGCAGCCCTGCAACAATGCCTGGTTGACCTTACAAACCCCAAGCCTAACTGCTTAGGTTCTCTTTAGCAAGCTCAGAGTTAAACAGCATACAAACCATAATTTCCTTCTAACCTCTCTTAAACATCCTTGTATAAACCCAGGATTTACCATCCCCCAACCTCCTGGTTATTCCACCTCCATAGAGGAACAGCTGGAGCTTTCCTCTCCCCAGCTTACCTCCATCTCCTCCTCCAGAGACTCTGAGGAGCCGTGCTTTTGTGGCCAGCTCCCACACGGTGGCACGCCCTCTTCCTCAGCTTGCATAGACTCTGCTGAGTCATAGGGATCAGTCCCAATTTCCTCCACCTGTTCCTGCTCACTCTCCAGCCAGGGGTCAGGTGTCGGTTCAGAGAACCTGGGAAGTGTAGTCTTTGCTACCTTCCTCAGCACCCTCCGGTGGCTGGATTTGGTACTGCCAGCTTCTGCTTTTCTGTGTCCCGGCAGTTTCTGCCCCTGGCCAGGTCGTACTGCATCACAATATATATATATATATATATATATATATATATATATATATATATATATATATATATATATTACATATATATATATGCAAAAGCAATATTCTGATAAGCATATTGACTATAAAGGACCACTTATGAGAATGTCTGAAAAAGAGAAAAACAAGAAAAAATGAAAGCATTTATAAGGCTATGTCTTAGGTGATTGATCTACAAGCAATTAGGTCAGGTGTGATGAGGTGAGGGTGAGGTAAGGTGAGCCAAGCCCCAGTCCTCTGAAAGGTCCCCTTCAATCATATATAGAAACATAGAAACAGAAATGACGGCAGAAGAAGACCAAACAGTCCATCCAGTCTGCCCAGCAAGCTTTCACTCCCCCCCCCCCATACTTATCTGTAACTTTTGTCCCTTGTAAGTGACTTTTTTGTTCTATTTCCTTTCCACCCCCACTATCGATCGATGTAGTTAGCAGTACTGGAGCTGCATCTACGTGAAGTATCTAGCTAACTGTTTAGGGGTATCAGTGCTGGATGTTCATCTAAGTGAAGTATCTAGTTAATTGTTTAGGGATAGTAACCGCCGTCATAGCAAGCTACTCCCACGCATGTTTATCCAGCCTGTGCAACTCAGTCCTTGTTGGTTGTTGTCGGAATATAAATCATCTTTTCATCATTCCCCCTGCCATTGAAGCAGAGATCTTTTCATCCTTCCCCCTGCCATTGAAGCAGAGAGCTATGCTGGATATCATTGAAAGTGAAGTATCAGGCTTATTTGGTTTGGGGTGGCAACCGCCGTATCAAGCAAGCTACTCCCCTGCTTTTTTGTGGATGCAAATCCTTTTTTTTCACATTTCCTCTTGCCATTGATGCATAGAGCAATGTTGGAGTCACACTAACCGTGTGTATGTTTATTGAATTAGGATGTTAATCTCCAGGTAGTAGCCATCATTCCTGCAAGCTGCCCCCATGCCTCTTCACTTCATTCACGTCCTCTAGACTTTATGGATCCACAGTGTTTATCCCACGCCTCTTTGAATTCCTTCACAGTTTTGGTCTTTACCACTTCCTCCGGAAGGGAGTTCCAGGCATCCACCACCCTCTCCGTGAAGAAATACTTCCTGACATTGGTTCTGAGTCTTCCTCCCTGGACTTTTAAATCATGACCCCCTGGTTCTGCTGATTTTTTTGCAACGGAAAAGGTTTGTCATTGTCTTTGGATCATTAAAATATTTAAAGGAGCAGAGGTAATATGATGCAAGACTTGCATCATATTACCTCTGCTCCTCCTTTCCTCCAGGGTATACATTTTAGATTCTTCAATCTCCCCTCATAAGTCATTAGATGAAGACCCTCCACCTTTTTGGTCACCCTTCTCTGTACCGCCTCCATCCTGTCTCTGTCCCTTCGGAGATACAGTCTTCAGAACTGAACACAGTACTCCAGGTGAGGCCTCACCAAGGACCTGTACAAGGGGATAATCACATGCCTTTTCTTACTCAATAATCCTCTCTCTATGCAGCCCAGCATTCTTCTGGCTTTAGCTATCGCCTTGTCACATTGTTTAGCCGACTTCAGATCATTAAGCCTTATCACCACCTTGGTCTCTCTCCTGCTCCATGCACATAAGCCCTTCTCCCCCCATTGAATACAGTTCTTTTGGATTTCCACACCCCATATGCATGACTCTGCACTTCTTGGCGTTGAATTTCAGCTGCCATATCTTCAATCACTCTTCCAGTTTCCTTAAATCCCGTCTCATTCTTTTCACTCCATCCAGCGTGTGCACTCTGTTGCAGATCTTAGTCTCATCCAGAAAAAGGCATGCCTTAACTTCTGTCCCATCTGCAATGTCGCTCACAAAGATATTGAACAGGACCGGTCCCAACACCGATCCCTGCGGCACTCCGCACAACACAGCTCTCTCTTCAGATTAAGTTCCATTTACCACCATACATTGTCTTCTGTCCATCAACCAGTTTGTAATCCAGGCCACCACCTTGGCACTCACTCCTAAGTTTCTCATTTTATTCACCAGTCTCCTGTGCGGGACCATGTCAAAAGCTTTGCTGAAGTCCAAGTAGATGACATCGAGCGCTCTTCCTTGACCCAATTTCTTGGTTACCCAGTCAAAAAAGTCAATCATATTTGTCTGACAGGATCTTCCCCTGGTGAATCCATGCTGCCTCTGGTCTAGCAATTCTCCCGACTGGAGATAGTTCACTATTCTTTCTTTCAATAGCGACTCCATTACTTTTCCCACCACCGAGGTGAGGCTAACCGGTCTGTAGATATGGTGGCTTGAAGGATCTCACTGAGTAGAGGAATGCAGTTTTTCTTTATCTCTCCCAGTTCTTTGAGGACACAGCACAAATCAGTTTAGGTATCATTCATCTGTTCGGTCTTCCTGTGTTGTTGGCCTCCTTTCATAATGTATAAAAAGGATCTTACTTTCACAAGCTCAGTCTTGTTTTCTGCTATCCTTTGCAACTCAGCCAACACCCCAACTAGGAGATACAGCATCTCAGTCAATTACATGCTAAGAGCTCTTTGCTTCTAGTAAAGCAAAATTTAGTTTCTTATTGTCTAATTTACAATGGCTAGTTCCTTGTTTTCTGATCCATCAAATTAAAACATAAGTATTTCAATGTGATATTTAAAAAGAGTTTCTTGTTAAAAGCTGTTTTCAGTTATTTAACTATAATACTTCAAAGCATGTGCTTATCTCTAGGCTGCAGCAGCTATGCAAAGGGACCCAAGAAGCCACATTTAAGAAGGCATTTACATATATTTGCAACTTTGCTTCTTGCTAGTAAAGTTTCCTTATCTTTCTTCAGCTTATCTAGTGAAAAACAGCTTTGTATACTGCAATTGTAACTGTTTCAGCACTAAACTGTCATATTACTTAAGCAATTAATTGTCTCTCTGCTTTGTATCTATCAAAAGCTGTTTTCTATATGTAACTATAATTATTTATTTAACTATGTATCTAAACTTTATTATGGCTAGCTTTTTCTTCACAATATATAAAGAACTGTTATCTTATGTATACAATTGTACTGTTTTCTTTTCATTTAAGCTGAGCAAATTAATATATATCACTTGACAGCATCCATTTTGAGTGGGAGCTAGCTTTCCCTAACATATTACACTGAAATGACTTCACATCCTCTGCTCCTTCATTCTAACACAGGTAAATAGAGATTTCCCCTGGAAATTAGTCTGCTTGAAAATTGCCCTCCTCCCCCCCCCCCCCCCCCTCCACACATACACACACACTCACCAGCTGTTTGCACAAAGAACAGTTGGAAAGTTTGCAGATACCTTTAATTCACTTTATGCTAGCTCATTTTAGAAGGGGAACTACCTGCATACTTTCCCTTTGAAATTAGCTAGAAAGTACATATGGTTAAAGTATACTAGTATGTTGCAGCTACATAGGCTAGTCAAAATATCTTCTTTTATTTTTACTTAATGCTGACCCTTCTGTGTCCCACTCAATAGATTTATTAGCATAGTTTAAAGAAATGGCTGGACATAAAATAAAATTTGAAAACTCTAAATTGATGTTCTTCTCCCACCTTTCTCCTTTTCAATCATCATGGAACATTGTAAGGGCGTCAGCAAGATTTAAAAAATTACACCATCTTCTTCGAGAGATCTGGGGCTTGAAGATAGAAGATAAAGTGTTTCGAAGATAAGTGGATTATTATTGAAATATGTTGAATTGAGATGAGTTTTGAGCAGAGTTGATATATTGACTTTCACATGTATACACTAAAAAATACTAAAAAAATATGTGCCGTACATGACCTATGATTATGAATAAGGCTGAGTCCTAAAGTGTTTACTCAACAATGAAGCCTAGTATGATGGTCATATATAACAGTTACTATAGATGTGAATCGGAACCGGAATCGGTTCGGTTCTGGTTCCGATTCAAATCGTGCATTTTTTTTCATCCGGCCCAATCGTTTTTTTTTATCGGCTGCGCCCGATCCGATAAACAAAAAACCCACCCGACCCTTTAAAACCACTCCCTTAGCCTCCACCACCCTCCCGACCCCCCCCCCCCCCAAAAAAACATTTTAAAATTACCTGGTGGTCCAGCAGGGGTCCCGAGAGCATTCTCTTGCGCTCGGGCTGTCGGCCGATAAACAAAAAACCCACCCCAACCCTTTAAAACTGCTCCCTTAGCCTCCACCACCCTCCCGACCCCCACAAAAACGTTTTAAAATTACCTGGTGGTCCAGTGAGCCCCGGGAGCGATCTCCCGCTCTTGGGCTGTTGGCTGCCACTAATAAAAATGGTGCCGATGGCCCTTTGCCCTTACCATGTGACAGGGTAAACATGCCATTGGCCGGCCCCTGTCACATGGTAGGAGCACTGGACAGGCGGTGCCATCTTTAAAAATGGCATGGGCCATCTAGTGGACGGCTGGCGCCATCTTTAAAAATGGCACGGGCCATCCAGTAGACGGCCGGCGCCATCTTTAAAAATGGCACTGGCCGTCCAGTGCTCCTACCATGTGACAGGGGCCGGCCAATGGCACGGTTACCCTGTCACATGGTAAGGGCAAAGGGCCATCGGCGCCATTTTTATTAGTGGCAGCCGACGGCCCGAGAGCGGGAGATCTCTCCCGGGGCCCACTGGACCACCAGGTAATTTTAAAACATTTTTGGGGGGGTCGGGAGTGTGGTGGAGGCTAAGGGAGCGGTTTTAAAGGGTCGGGGTGGGTTTTTTGTTTATCGGCCGACAGCCCGAGCACAAGAGAACGCTCCCGGGACCCCTGCTGGACCACCAGGTAATTTTAAAACATTTTTTGGGGGGTCGGGAGGGTGGTAGAGGCTAAGGGAGCAGTTTTAAAGGGTCGGGGTGGGTTTTTTGTTTATCTGCTGATGCACCCAATGGCACTCTGGAGATTCTAGCAGCAGCAGGGTTACTGGGTAGCGTTGTCTGTGTCAGGCTCAATGATGATAATGAGCCTGGGAGAAAAGGGAGCTCAAATTCCCCTCCCTCACTCGCCACCAGCTGAATCCCCAGTGTGGATCAACTGCAGACAACACTGGGCCCATTAGAGGAGGGTTCAGGTGGACTGTGGGGAGAGGTCCAGACTTGGGCTTCCTCTTGTGACCCATAGCATGAAAAATAGAATTAAGAGCAAGAAAATTGAGGCAACCGAGCCGAGGGAGATCCAAACACTGCTGTCTACTGATCAGCCATCTTGGATACCCCCCGGTCATCCTTTCTCTTTATGTACCTTGAGTTGCCAGGACTTCTATAAGTTCCCTCAATACCCTAGGATATATCCCATCTGGCCCCATCTACTTTAAGTTTAGTTAGCTCATCATGAATACTCTGTTCTGAAAATCAATTGAGTTTTATCTCACTTATAATCTTATTTATGTTTGTTTTATGTGGTCCTGCTCCAGGCCCTTCCACAGTGAACAGCAAACAGTGTGTTAACAAATGTGTTAAGAAATGTTGCTTTTTTTCTCATTGGCTTGTATGTATTCCTTCCTTTCATCTCTGTGTCTCTCCATGCCATTTTTGCACTTCCTTCTATCACTAACATATCTAAAAAAAAAAGTCTTCCCCCCCATTTTATCATATTTGCTTTTTTTTCTTCCATTTGAATTTTTGCATTCCTGACTACTTTCCCAGCTTTTCTTAGCTTTCCAGATATTCTTTCCCGTCTTGAACTTTCTGTGATCACTTATAGTTTATGAACGCTAACCTTTTCTCCCTTAACTTTGCAGCTACTTCTTTAGAAAATCATAGCTGCTTCTTTTACCTCTTTCCTTTATTTCCTTTCCTAACAAAAAGGTTAGATGTCATTATAATATTTCCTTTTAGTTTTGTCTACTGCTTGCTACTTCCCCTAGATTTTCCCAATCAGCTAACAAGTCCTTGAGGTACTTCCCATTCTAACAAAATTAGTTTTTCTGAAGTCTAGGGCCCTTTCCTTCGAATTGACCCTTCATCTCTTGTGCGCTAATACTGAACCACACCATCTATTGATCACTGGATCCCAGATGATCATCAACTATAACATCCAACATATTGTCTCCTTTGGTAAGCCCCAAGTCCAGAATCAACCCTCCCATGTGAGTTTCATTTCGAATTGATAGAATAATTTTCCTTGCAGAGAATCCAGGATAACCTTTCTTCTCGAAGTCAGTGCAGCAGATTGAAATACCCTAACAATTTGGCAGATTGAAATACCCTAACAATGATCCCTTCCATTTCATAGCAATTTTGTAAATATCCTCCATTAAATCTTTATCCATCTCCTCTGTCTGTGATGGAGGTCTGTATACTGTAATACAAAAAGAAATAGATATTACATTCCCTCTTTCCAAATTAACTCACAGTGCCTCCTCCTTATCTTGTAAGCTCTGCAATTCTGTTGATTTAATACTGCTTTTTATATATAATGCCATACCTCCTCCCTTTCTTCCTACCCAGTCCTTCCTGAATAGATTGTAGCTCAATATTACTATACCCAGTCATAGTTTTCTCTATACTGTCTCCAGGACAGCCACTACAACTAAATCAGCTTCTTCAATGACTACCTCCAGATCTGGGACTTTATTTCCCATACTGTGAGCATTAGTGAACAGATTATACTGTGAGCATTAGTGCACAGATATTGCCCTTTTTCCCGATTTCTTTTTTTTTTTCAAAATAATTTTTATTAACAGGAAGACGTTACCCTAACATGGGATGTAGATAACCTAATACACATAAAACCTCATACATTCAAAGCGATGTACATATAGGGGCGGATTTTAAGAGCCCTGCTCGCGTAAATCCGCCCGGATTTACGCGAGCAGGGCCCTGCGCGCCGGTAAGCCTATTTTACATAGGCCTACCGGCGCGAGCAGACCCTGGGACTCGCGTACGTCCCGGGGTTTTCGGAGGGGGGCGTGTCGGGGGGCGGGCCCGGTCGTCGCGGCGTTTCGGGGGCGTGTCGGGAGCGTTTTGGGGGCGGGTACGGGGGCGTGGCTACGGCCCGGGGCAGTCCGTGGGCGTGGCCGCGCCCTCCGTACCCGACCCCAGGTCGCGGCCCGGCGCGCAGGAGGCCCGCTGGCGCGCGGGGATTTACGTCTCCCTCCGGGAGGCGTAAATCCCCCGACAAAGGTAAGGGGATGGTTTAGACAGGGCCGGGCGGGTGGGTTAGGTAGAGGAAGGGAGGGGAAGGTGAGGGGAGGGCAAAGGAAAGTTCCCTCCGAGGCCGCTCCGATTTCGGAGCGGCCTTGGAGGGAACGGGTTAGGCAGCGCGGCTCGGCGCGCGCCGGCTATACAAAATCAATAGCCTTGCGCGCGCCGATCCAGGGATTTTAGTGGATACGCGCGGCTCCGCGCGTATCTACTAAAATCCAGCGTACTTTTGCTTGAGTCTGATGCGCAAGCAAAAGTAGGCTGATCGCGCTTCTTTTAAAATCTACCCCATAGTGACATTACAGCAGTCAATCTCATTGTAATCGTGCTTCCTGGTTTTTGCTTACCGTATTGCTATAGTTACACAATGTTAGGTTCCTTATTAGATCTACTACCCAAGAAAGAGATCTAGGTGTCATAGTGGATAACACATTGAAATTGTCGACTCAGTGTGCTGCGGCAGTCAAAAAAGCAAACAGAATGTTGGGAATTATTACAAAGGGAATGATGAATAAAACGGAAAATGTCATAATGCCTCTGTATCGCTCCATGGTGAGACCGCACCTTGAATACTGTGTACAATTCTGGTCGCCGCATCTCAAAAAAGATATAATTGCAATGGAGAAGGTACAGAGAAGGGCAACCAAAATGATAAAGGGAATGGAACAGCTCCCCTATGAGGAAAGACTAAAGATGTTAGGACTTTTCAGCTTGGAGAAGAGACAGCTGAGGGGGGATATGATAGAGATGTTTAAAATCATGAGAGGTCTAGAATGGGTAGATGTGAATCGGTTATTTACTCTTTCGGATAATAGAAAGACTAGGGGGCACTCCATGAAGTTAGCATGGGGCACATTTAAAACTAATCGGACAAAGTTCTTTTTCACTCAACGCACAATTAAACTCTGGAATTTGTTGCCAGAAGATGTGGTTAGTGCAGTTATTAGGGATGTGAATCGGGCTTCGGACGACTGATCGTAGGGGTTCTCTTATCGTTTTGGGGGAGGGCGGGAAAAACAGCACACAAAAATAACCCCTAAACCCACCCCGACCCTTTAAAACTAATCCCTTTCCTTCCCCCACCCTCCCAACCCCCCCAAAAACATTTTACAGGTACCTGGTGGTCCAGTGGGGGTCCCGGGAGCGATCTCCCGCTCCCAGGCCGTCGGCTTCCACTAATCAAAATGGCGCCGATGGCCGTTTGCCCTTACCATGTGACAGGGTATCCGTGCCATTGGCCGGCCCCTGTCACATGGTAGGAGCACTGGATGGCCTGCGCCATTTTTAAAGATGGCACGGGCGCAACCATTAAAATGTTTTTGGGGGGGTCAGGAGGGTGGGGGAAGCAAAGGGATTAGTTTTAAAGGGTATGGGTGGGTTTTTTGTTATTCGGCTCGGGTGCAGCTGATAAACAAAACCGTGTTCGGGCCCAATGGAAAAAAACCCATATGTGAATCGGAACCGGAATCCAAACCGATTCCAGTTCCGATTCACATCTCTAGTTAGTATAGCTGTGTTTAAAAAAGGATTGGATAAGTTCTTGGAGGAGAAGTCCATTACCTGCTATTATTTAAGTTGACTTAGATAATAACCACCGCTATTACTAGCAACGGTAACATGGAATAGACTTAGTTTTTGGGTACTTGCCAGGTTGTTCTGGCCTGGATTGGCCACTGTTGGAAACAGGATGCTGGGCTTGATGGACCCTTGGTCTGACCCAGTATGGCATGTTCTTATGTTCTTATGTTCTTATGTGTTACATGCCGAGCTGCCAGACAACTTGCACTGCCTACCGCCGCTCCAGGGACCTCTGGGGGCTCTCTCATTGTGGCGGGGAATTCCTGCTGGCATTCCCAGGAGGTCTCCTCCAGCCCTGCTCCCACCGTGAAACTCTCCAATTCGTGGCAGGAATGCTATCCGATGCACAATCCGCGCCTGGCCCCCTAGGCGCACGTGCACTGCTTCCCCACATTTAAAGGGCCAGCGGCAGGCCCTCAGTGATGATGTGGCAGCCAGGGGCCTATTTAATCCCGGCCCTGGCAAGCGGTAGATGCCTCAGCAACAGGTCTTGCTCTACCTTAGAGCCGCTGGTTGCTTCATCTGTTCCTGATCCTGTCTCATCTGTTCCTGGTCCTGGTCCCTCTCTGGTCTCGCTCTGATCTTCTCAGTTAGTTCTTCTGGTTATTGACTTGGTTCATCCCTGGATTCTGCTTCGTTTGTCATCTGCCTGACCATCTGATTGCTCATCGACTCTTCTTGTTAGCCGCCTGCTTCGACCTCTGGCCCGTCTCTGGATTCTTCTGCCTGCTACCAGCCCCAGCCTCTGGAATGTCTGACTTCACCTCCACCTCCGGTCTTCGTCTGAGACCCATGCCTAAGTCCTGCCGGCCCCGGCACCCAAGGGCTCAACCTGTGGGGAATGAGGGCTGGTATAGGTGAAGGTCCAATTGGGTCTCCATTGCCTGCATCCAGCTCCCGATGACGAGGACCTATCAAGGCCTCCCCTTATAGGTGGCACCATCCTCGTCTTGGCAAGGTTCCACTGCTCTGCGTAACATTATGGTTTTGTTTTCCCATCTAATTTAAAGCCTTCCTCAGTAGGTTTTCCAGTCAACAGGTGGACCCTATCTCCACCGAGCAATTCTTGAAACATTATCCATTGATCCAGAAAGCCAAAATGCTTTAATCAACACCATCTATGCAGTCATTCATTTATCTCCAGAATGCGAACTTCCTTGCTTGAACATTTATCCTTAATAGGGTGAATGCCCAGGCACCTATCTGCTTTATCCTATCTCCCACAGGTATGAAGCTGCTTTGATGCAATCTGTGTGGTACCTGGAGGTATCATTTATGACAACATGGATGAGCAACATTGGATAGTAGTCAGTAGGCTTGAGGAAGTTTGGGCAATCTCTATGTAACGTCTTGGATTTTGGCACCAGGCAGATAGTATGCTTCCTGGGACAACATGTCTGGTCAGCAGATGGCTGCCTCTGTGCTCCTTCATAAGTAAGTCATATCCACTATTACCCTCCACCTCCTAGGTACAGTGATTGATGAGCCCACAGCTTTGGGGGTCTGCATATTTTGGTTCCTCTTCATCCTAGGATGAGTTCTCCTCCTCCATTTTCAGGGCTGCATGCCTGTTTTTTTTTAACTCAAATTAAATCAGAATTATGGCGTAGGGTCTAGTAGCCATATAAATCTTGGTCCAGCTATCATCTCATGGTCCTGTTACACTTTCCCCTCTGCTTGAGTTCTCTATCTTTGAAGCCTCATTCATTTTATTGATGTACTCCACATCCTCCCGGATGCTTCTCAGTCTCACCACCTCCTCTGTGAGTTTCACCATCTGTTTCCTGAAGGAGCTGATCTGCAGACATCTTTCACACTGAGATGATTCCTCACTTTGGATCAGAACATCTGTCTGGACTGTAGTAGTAGTTGTAACAGTGTCAACAGCTTTGGCAGTTCAATGTTTCCCGGCCATCCTTCAGTTGTTTGTAGCTTGAAAGAAATGAGAAAGACTGGTGCACACCATACTGACTCTTGTTTTTAAATAATTCCTTGTTAGTGTATCAGTCCATTTCTTCATCATTTATATTAAGGGGTGATGATGCAGGCAGAGATGAGCTGCAGAATCTAGTTTCCGATCACCTATTAGTGGTGTTCATTTTCTTTACCACGCATGTTTGGATCTCCAGGGGAGTAATTCACTCACACTTAGTGGGTCTTCTTCTCCAAGGTATTGGGCTGGCCCAATTCCACACTGTCTTGCCATAAAGAGATGATGGCAGATTGAGCTTATTAGACTGATCTGTGCCTGGACACCTGCACTAATGGACAGTCATTACCATCACTGAAGACCCTGACCTGGTCACATGCCCAATTTCCAATGTGAGGATATTCCTTTCGATGTGATCTGAAGTTGGATGGCAGCTCTTTGATGGCTCTCCTCTGAGCAGGTTTCTTTTCACTGTGGCTCTTAAGTAGGATCTCTGAGCCTCAAGGTTGAAGGCTGGAAAGTATGATACACACTCCTTCTGGATTGGGGCAGCTCTCAGTGCAATAACTTCTAGGTGGTCAGCTGGTACCATTCAGTGGACAAGCAACTAGTACTCCACAGCTAATTCATCCTATGTCAGGCAGAGGGACAGCTTATCCAGATCCACTCTTAACTAAATGCCCAGCTGGTAATGTCAAGCAGTCTAAATCAAAGGATATTCATGTGTATTTTGGTTGGAAGGGCATGCAAATTCCAGCTCTTTCAGCACACACCTTCCTATGAAAATCCCCAAAATTTTCAAATGTTTTAGGAAATAGTGCATGCTATTAGAAAATAGTAGTCAATATTTGCCAAGGAAAAAAAGAAACATGGCCCGTGCTACTAACTGAGACTATGGCCTACCCATCTAAGCTCAGTCAAGCCTAGCTAGAGTCTCCCTGAACCCTTTAAACCCCAAATCCCTTAAAGGACCTGGGACTAAGGACTTCCTTGGCTTCCAGTTACCCCTTCCATGGCTGTCTTGTAGCAAAAAAAAGGACAGAAGAAATTACCACTTGTTCCTGCCCCACTGTGACTCTAAAATTGACATGCAATTCTGAAACTAGCACCTAAGTGACATCAAAATGGAATTAGTTGCATGTCCAACCAATGCCATTTTCTTGTCTATCCTTATGCTTTTATACCAACCCAACTATTACTCTAATCCTCTCACACTTATCTTACATGATTAACTGTTGGAAAATATTTTTAGGTGGAAGATGGTTGTTTCATACATAGCCATGCTAAGTATTATCCAGGTGACCGTGGCTTCAAACTTAATCATTAACTGCCAACCAACCAACTTGTATTCCAACAGTAAATTTATCAAAAATTCTACATCTGCCATAACTTTACCCAGGTAAAGTTATGGCAGAGGTAGCTGCTTAGAAGTTGGATTGAGGCTAACTCATCTAAGAACAGTGATCAGTTTCCCCTAATGAAGGATTAAGTTTTGAAATGCGGCCACATTGGAACTGTTAAAACCAAGCAGTATCGCCCTATAGATATTTGAAATGTACAAGAGATGGTGGTTTAAGTCAGTTTTTTAATACGCAATATAAGAAAAATTATTTTTAAAAAGTGCATAGGATTTTTGATAACTGTTGGAATACGAGGTGGTTGGTTGGCAGTTAATGATTAAGGATGAAGCCACGGTAACCTGGATGGCATTTAGTTTGGCTATGTATAAAGCTACCATCTTCCACCTAAAAATATTTTCTGACAGTTAATAATTTAAGTTAAGTGTGAGAGGAGTGGAGTAATAGCTGTGTTGGTATTACAATTACACTCCTTGTATGGAGATTGTGAGTTTGATTCTTATGCTTTTATAGCCATACAAGAAAATGGCACCAGCTGATCCTGAGACTGTTGCGTTCAGGGGTGGACCCTTGTCACGGGGCAAGGATGGAATGGCTACTGAAAGGGAACAGGAGGTAAGTGGCCCCAGGAGGAGGAGCACTGGAGGAGACAGAGGCTAGGTAGAGCTTCACCACTGCAAGCCCGAAGTCCCCCTGGGAGGATCCCATAGGGACTCGGGCCGCTTGGACGTAGGTGGGCCTCGCAAGGTCTCCTGGGAGTATGGAAGTCCGGCGTGCCCACAGACACAGAAGGAGCGCGGTCGGGTTCGAGCTGGAGCAGGGAGAACCAGAACAGAGTTGGTAATGTCAAGGCGAAGAACAGAGCCAGAATCTGGAGACGAGGTCAGGCAGGTGAAAGATCAATGTCCATAGGTCAGTCCGAGGAGTGGTCAATGAGGCAAGGGTCAGATACCGGAGGTCAGATGAATTCAGAGGCAAACAGAGGTCTAGAGGCAGGTGGCAGGTGGCAGGCAGGCAAGCAGGTCAGGAGCAGGCTGAGGTCTTGAGGCAGGCGGCAGACAGGCGAGTGGGTCTGGAGCAGGCTGAGGTCTTGAGGCAGGCGGCAAACAGACAGGCAAGTCAGGAACTAGCTGAGGTCGTAGACAGGCAGCAGGCAGGCAGGCAGGGCAGGAGCAAGCCGAGATCAGTACTAGAAAGTCAGTCCGAGGGTACTACCTGGGTAGACAGACAGACGAACACAGGAACAGGCAGGACTCAGGAACGTGGATGCAGGAACAAGTCAGGAACGGAACTGGAACAGAAGGATCCTGGAACGAAACTAGGAACAAGCAGGAATAAGCGCAGAGACAAACTAGGATACAAGCCGACCCGATTGCCAAGGCAAGGTAGTGGAGGCAGGAACTTCCCTCTATTGTTAGATCAATCAGGGCGCGCCGTGGAACCAAGACCTGCCCTCGGCCCTACAAGTGTTCGGGTGGTCCGTGCACATGTGCATATGGGGTGTGGCTAGCATGGCAGGAGATGCCGAACCTCGGCGTGAGGCCTGGCATGCAGAGGAAGGTCCTGTGACCACCACCGCTGGTCGCCGGGGCCTAGCTGGGCTAGCAACTACCGCAAGGGATGTCGTCCCAGGACCCGTTGAGGAGCTATGCAGGTGAGCAGTCCCATGCATGGGACAGCCGCGGGTCAGATGGGCAGAATGGATGGGCCATACTGTCTTTCCTGCCGTCATGTTTCAATGTTTCTATGTCACTTTGGCACCAGTCTCGGAGCCAGGTGCTATTTTTAAAGAGTTGCGGTAGGGCAATTTTTCCTTTCTTGCTACAGGACCTCCACAGAGTGGGTAAGTGTGGTCTATGGGCAGTACTAATCCCTGACTCCTTTAAGAGGGAGGGGTTGGGGGTTGGGGGTCGGGGTCAGAGGAGCCCATAGAGATCCCAGGAAATGGTGGTAGGGATCCAGATAGGTCCTGTTTCTTTTTGTTGTTGTTTTTTGTTTTGGGTTTTTTTTTAAATGTTTATTTTGATCCAGCAAATGAACAGAACCAAATAAAAACATTAAAACAAACTGTAAAATGAACACCCCTTCCAAAATGAAAAAACTAACTGAAACAAAATTCTTGGATCTCCACATCCCTATTGTTTATATAAGGAGCAATGACTTCTCATCTTGTTAACATGAGTTATACTGCAGTAACCCTGTCTCAAAACACTGTGAAGCATTTACAGTTATACCTTTTTTCTTCTTTCTTTCTCTGGCTGTATAAAGTGGACTTCACAGAAATACTTTACAGGTGAAGGTTTCAGTTATTTATATTCCCTTTAGGGGATTCTACAAAAACATACATCAACAAGAACAAACCATTTTAGGGCATTCGCTGGCAGAATATCCATCAGTGGTTGCAATCTATGCCAACATATCTCAAGATTGACACGATATTATTATTGTAGTGCCAAGGGAAAAAAATGAACAAAGCAGTGTCCTGATCCTGCTTTAACAATGAAGGCCTATTCTCTTTCACTGCACCTGAGATCCAAGGTCTCTTAACCAATGAACTTATCATTGTTCTGGTAGCAGATACTTTGTGGTTTCTCTCAAAATTAGCCCTTGGCCATAACCACATTATTTCCTTGCAAGGGGCCCTTCCCCTCATCATATCCCTTGACTACTGTATCACCTAAACTAAATAAATGATGTCATCACATTCAGCTAACCATATGTGCAGATTCTCTTTTCCTTCGTTGTTTGTGCCCATTGTTTTCTAGAAAAAAGGCCCATTCCTACAATCCAAATCCAGCAAGCAGTACAAAAGCTTCATTTGTGAAAAGCAGAGATTAGCACTGTTAGCTCTAGGGGTTTTGTGAAACACCTGCTTAATTCAAAGACTGAGAAGAGAAATGCGTACAGCAGACAAATCACTCACTCACATGGAGCACTGTGAAAGAAAAATAAAACCTATGGAACTTAAAAGCTGCAGAGTTTAATTTACACGGGGCTTGCTGCATTCTTTCTTTTGTTGCATAAATACGGCACATATTTTTTATGCATCAAAGGTACTAAGCCCTGATACAAGTGATCTAAGCAATCCAGATTGCACTGGATACAATAGAATATTTTAACTCAAATTCTTTCCATTTATAAAAACATTGAATAACTACATATTTTAGGATATTATTTCCAGAAAAATATAACAGGCAACAGAAACAGAGCTTCACAAATGTTTGGTTATTGGGGATCCAAGATGGCGACTAACATAGAGGCAGTAGCTGTTTTGGCTCTATCAGACCTCATCAAAACATTTTCTACTTGTAATACAGTATTTCTATATAAACATTTCATGATGTTAAAATGAAAGGGCAAGTTTCTTCTTTACCCTGCCGAACCTCTGCTTATCCCTGAGATGGGTCCAACAAGATGCCGTCTAGCGCAGCTAATTCCTCCCATACAGTATCACTTTAAGAGTTGGCATCCTATGGTGAGTTAACACCGCCCTCCCCCCCCCCCCCCAGCCAAACTAGTGATATCTCCCTGATCCCAGGGGTACTACCTACACCTTCTGATTCAACTGCTACTGGCTCTGGTTGTGTCACTGAGATGCTGTCCCCTACTGATAACATTGGGGAGGCTTCATCAGGAGGGTACCTGCTGGAGAAGGAGCTAAGGTGAATGAAGTATATCAGACCGCAGCTAAGATAGAGGAAACTTCTGTACTTTGGGAGAGAAACGGAATGGCTTTCCTGTCAGTGAATGAGGAAAATTGAGGTCCCTGTTAAGGGAAGTATTCCCCACAAAAAAAGAGACAATTAATACTGGGATAAGAATTTTTCATTAGACCCCCAGTTTTCAGTTTTGAAGAGATTTGGAAAATCATACTGGGACTTGCTAAATCTTTTTTCTGTGCAAATTAACTGATAGGGATGTGCATTTATGTAAAACAAATGGGTAAAATGCAACAATTGTTTCATTTGTGGCCACCCTAAATGAAGGGTGGGTGTTTACAAATTTAAGCAAAAATTGTCTTATTTGTTTATGTTTCTCATTCCAATCTATGGCCCATGAAAAATGCTGCTGTGAAACCAGATAGACGGTATAGTTAGGAGGTATTTCCAATACCGCGGAGATGTAATGATAACGCCCGCGGATGAAATCAATATGAACTGAAATCAAGAAATAATCCCTTGGAACCCAGAATACTGGAATATAAACTTGATAATAGAGGGCCCTGAGGCAGCTGGGACGTGAAAAATGATCATGTTGGACCGAGCTCTGCTATCTTCCCAAGAAGAACACTCGCACTCAAACTGAATAGAGCTGAACCGAGCTCCGCCATTTAAGGGAAGTACCTAATATTGGTGAATAATAAATGCTCTAAAGAATTTCTGTGTGCTATGACATAGCACTGAGTTTTAATATAATATAAAAAAGGAAAAAAGAAAAAATATTTTTGATTGTCAGTGTACGACCAATGATTTAAAATGGCCCTTTAGCAGTTCAATGATGGAGCAGTAATGCCCAAAAACACTGCAGGGCGTTATGAAGGTTGTCTATGAAAAACATAAGAAATTTATGAATGTTGGGATTTTGATATAATAGTTAATTTAAAGGCGATTTTGTATTGACGTCATTCTGAATATTTAGTAGCACAATCGTCAAAAACGTAAAAAGAGTATTTTACTATTTATCCATTGGCTCTCGCTATGGCATAACCACACTGGGAGAATATACTCAGCTTTTCCAATGATCAACTGAACAATGTGTTGAAAAGTAGTTCACTATTCTTGGAGGGAGAATCTCCAGCTCTCACCCCGAGCTGGTCTGAACTTATAGCTTTACAAAAACGTACTATTCGGACAGAACTGCACAGTACTAACTTTGTTGAATATCTAAAACATCAACATATTCCAAGAGGCTTTCGTATCATTAAGGAACCCAAGTTGTACACAGAGTACCCGGAGTTCCTTGAAAAATGGTCATTCGCCCTGAACAAATGTTCTATGGATTTGATGCTGCTGGTCATTGAACAAGCGTGAAAAATAGAAATAGAGTTGCATGCACAAACACAAACTATGCTTGATACATTAAAAAGTGATGTAACATTAGACATCTTTGACACAAGCCTATAGGAATTTAGAAAAGTATGGATAAGTTCAAATCTGAAATTAAAGCATATAAAATCAACAAATTTAAAAGGGACGAAGCCAATTACAAAAAGGGACCAATTTACACTTGGTTAAATCCAGACCAATCTAAAAAACCTAAACATGTTACTTTTGCATCTGACAGTTCCTCTGGTAGCGATGAAGAACCTCCATCGGGGGACTATCAAAGATCTCAGACACAACGAGGACAATATCCTCGGGCAAGGCGTTGAACAGGCTGCAACTATCGCACAGGAGAATGGAACAGACCTCGAACTTGATCTCAATACCCATTCAACCAATATACAGCCAACCAGTTTCCCCCATAAATCGTCCACCACAAGCCTCTGCAGTCATTAACATTTCTGGACACACATTGACAGAAACTGAAGAAAGGGTGTTAAATAAAGGGTTAAATTTTGTGCCCACACAAATGCATGACCCATTTCAATTTTGCTGCAATTTCTAAAAATTCACACGACAATTTCAAAGGAAAATATTTTATTTATTTTATTTATTTTTAATTTTTATATACCGACCTTCTTGCATAAAATGCAAATCAGGCCGGTTTACACTGAAATCTGAACAAGCAGGAAATATAATTCCTTAGTCGAATACATAGAACATCTAGAATTAAAAATGTAAAAGCAAAGTTATTAGACAGCTTAATAGAGGTTACTTAAATAACAAACATAACTAAACTTATTTTACACACAGCACGAATGTTAGCACGAAGGGGAGCACAAAGGGGAAAGCCCCTTTTTTGCACCCCTTCAGCGCGCGACGCCCGATGTAACGGCGTCTTTTACCGGCTCTGCCGTTAGCATGATGATGTCATTTTGTGGGCGGGTCTCATTCTCTCTGAGGACTCCCTCCGTTGTCAGTTTCAGTTTCATGGTGATTTTTTTCATTTTTTTTATGTTTTCTTCAGCCCGGGATTGTCTCTCAGGGTACCTGATGTTAGTGGGTTGCCCCTCACCTTCGTTGCCCGATTCTTATCAAAATGTCCACCTACTATGATGGACACATCTATAGTCAGACCAAAATCAAACTGGAATCCCCACAGCCAGGGGGACCCAGCTGTTAATACTTTTCAAGAGCTTGTTATTTGGGATGTAGAGAAGCTAGAACAAATCAAGACTCATATTTTCTTCAATACGTCAAAAGAAGAGAAATTAGCCTTGGACCATTTACAAAAAATATCCGACATCGTCATCAAGCCTGCCGACAAGGGCAAGAAGTCCTTCATCAGGACCTCACATTAGTTTCTACCAATCACTCACAGAAGACCCGATATCAGAGATTCTAAACGAGGTGGAAAAAGTGGTGGAAACAGGCCATGAACTTGGCTACTTAACCAATGCCGAGAAAGCATTCTTGATCAATAAACACCCCCGAATACCAGTTCTATACATAGTCCCCAAAATACACAAAACACTACAAAACCCTCCAGGACGTCCAATTGTGTCCGTTCTGGAACCAATTTCAATTTTTTTAGACAAGATTCTACAACCGTTTGTCTCTAAAGCACCCTCATTTCTTAAGGATAGTTCTAGCATCCTACAGTTTTTGGATATACTTGTAGTCCCTGAAGATTGTCTACTGGTGACCATGGACATAGAGTAGTTATACACAGTCATCCCACAAGATCAGGCAGCCAAAGCAGTATTTGATGTATTGGAAACACGTCCCGCGCCACAGCGATTACCATCACAATACCTTGTCGACTTACTTACATTGGCCCTCAATAAAAATTATTTTATGTCTGATGAAGATTTTTTCCTTCAAATACGAGGCACAGCAATGGGGGCAGCAATGGCTCACGATGTCACGAACATTTTTGTCTCCTCGTTTGAAGAGACATTTATCCAGAATTGTGATGGCAGAAATACATGCTCTGCTGGAGGAGATATATAGATGGCTTCCTGTTGATTTGGAATGGCTCTCAAATTAAATGCCTTGAATTTTTTACATGGATCAATTCCCTTGATTCATGTTTGAAGTTTACCATCAATTATCATAAACACCAAATCACATATTTGGATATCCTTATCATAAAACAGGGCACCAGAATATGTACCAGCATCCATCGTAAAGAAAATGAAAGAAATAACTTGCTGTACTTCGACAGCTTTCACCCCACTGAGTTTAAAAGAATCTGCCGGTGGGACAATTTTTGAGATTGCGGCACCTATGTACGGATAAAGCTGATTTCAAGCATCAAGCCATTGGAATGGCTGATCGATTTACACAGAGAAGTTACCCTATCCCTCATGTAAAAAAGGCATATCAGAGGGCATTGTATGCCAACAGAGACTATTTGTTTTTGAAAGGGGCATCAGCCGAGACAACCCAAAAACAGACCATGGTTTTAAGACACACAATGAAATCCACCAACATAAGCCAGATCATCCGAGAGCATTAGAAAATTTTACAAACAATAC
The DNA here is from genome assembly GCF_901001135.1 of Rhinatrema bivittatum. Taxonomy (NCBI): domain Eukaryota; kingdom Metazoa; phylum Chordata; class Amphibia; order Gymnophiona; family Rhinatrematidae; genus Rhinatrema; species Rhinatrema bivittatum. The sequence continues at coordinate 93,902,799 of NC_042617.1, read as the reverse complement.
ATCCGATTTTCAATGAACCCATACACTTTGCATATAGCAGGGGCTCGAATGTTAAAAATCACATTGTGCATGCTAGTAAAAAAAATACCAATATATCCCCACCAATGACCAAATGTCTGGGCTGCAGTTTCTGCATTCTGAAATCCTCTAAGACCTCCATCCGATTGGCCATGGGTCGCCAAATAAATTTACCTGAAAAATTTTCTTGTCAAGACAGCTATGTGGTATATGCACTTTTTTGCCCTTGCGAGCTGACATACGTTGGAATGACTAAGATGCTAATTAAAACTAGATTAACTGAGCACAAAAGCTGCTTAAAAACCGGGAAAATGGAAGCACCACTAGTGGCTCACTTTTAGGAACATCAACATAGTTTTATGGACCTGACATGGACCATCTTACAGCACATTCCAAAACATTGGTGTGGGGGAGATAGGGTGAAGCTGCTTCATCAACATGAACAGCATTGGATTTTTCAATTACGCACAGTTTCTTCCGAAGGACTCAATCGAGAAATAGAATGGACACAGTTCATTTGAATTCACTCTCGAATTTGAACAAACCCAGTTGAAATCATCTGCACACAATCATGAATAGCCCACCTTTCAACCAAATCACGGGCATGCGTATAAATGCGAGACCAGATAGACGGTATAGTTAGGAGGTATCTCCAATACCACGGGAATGTAATGATAACACCTGCGGATGAAATCAATATGAACTGAATTTGAGAAATAATCCCTTGGAACCCAGAATACTGGAATATAAACTTGATAACAGAGAGGTCCTTGAGGCAGTTGGGACGCGAAACGTGATCACGTTGGACCAAGCTCTGCTATCTTCCCAAGAGGAACACTCGCACTCAAACTAAATAGAGCTGAACCGAGCGCTGCCATTTAAAGGAAGTACCTAATATTGGCGAATAATAAATGCTTTAAAGAATTTCTGTGTGCTATGACATAGCACCAAGTTTTAATATAATATAATAAAGGAAAAAAGAAAAAATAATTTTGAGTGTCAGTGTACAACCAATGATTAAAAATGGCCCTTTATCAGTTCAACGATGGAGCAGTAATGCCCAAAAACACTGCAGGGCGTTATGAAGGTCATCTATGAAAAACATAAGAAATTTATGAATGAAGGGATTTTGATAAAATAGTTAATTTAAAGGTGATTATGTATTGACGTCGTTCTGAATATTTAGTAGCACAATCGTCAAAAACATAAAAAGAGTATCTTACTATCCATGTTCTCTATGGGGCGGATTTTAAAAGGGCCGCGCACGTAAATCCTTCCGGATTTACGCGCGCAGGGTCCTTGTGCGTTGGCACGCCTATTTTGCATAGGCCGCCGGCGCGCGTAAAGCCCCGGGACGCGCGTAAGTCCCGGGGCTTTCGAAAAGGGGCGGGAGGGGGCGTGTCCGGGGGCGTCCCCGAAATGACGCGGCGTTTCGGGGGCGTGCCGTGGCGTTTTGGGGGCGGGCCCAGGGGCGTGGCGCCGGCCCGGGGGCGTGGTCGAGGCCTCCGGACCAGCTCCCGGGACCGGAGGACGGAGCGGGGCTGCCGGTGACGCACGCAAAGTTACGCCTGCTGGCGTAACTTTGCCAACAAAGGTAAGGGGGGGGTTAGATAGGGCCGGGGGGTGGGTTAGGTAGGGGAAGGGAGGGGAAGGTGGGGGGAGGGCGAAGAAAAGTTCCCTCCGAGGCCGCTCCGAAATTGGAGCGGCCTCGGAGGGAACAGGCAGCGCGCGCTGGGCTCGGCGCGCGCAGGTTGCACAAATGTGCACCCCCTTGTGCGCGCCAACCCCGGATTTTATAAGATACGCGTGGCTACGTGCGTATCTTATAAAATCCAGCGTACTTTTGTTCGTGCCCGCTGTGCGAACAAAAGTACGCGCTCGCATATCTTTTGAAGTTCTACCTCTATGTTTTGCCATGTATGCAGGGTTCATGACTTATGCTCCTGCACCCATGCACACAGCTTAGAGGAAACAGTGTCTGTCACTCAGCCTTGCTGTCATACCCCAGACTCTTCTCTTTGGAGAGTTATTGCCACTATGGGTGGCTGCTTTGCACCTTTCATGGTGTCATGGAGCTTTCACGTGCCTCTTTGTTCTGCTTTGTCCATCAGTGCCTTGGGTTTTTCCTGCCACATTTTCTGCTTTATTCCTTCATGCTGCCTTAGGATGTTTATGCCTCTTTTGGTGCCACTTTGCACCTCTTGTGCTGCCTTTGGGGGTTCAAGTCACTGTTGGTGCCATCTTTTAAAGCTTTGGGGTATTTTTCACACTCTTGTTGCTGCTTTGTTTCTCTTATGGTACTTTGGAGAACTCCTACCACTGCTGGTACCTATTTTGCCCCTTTACATTGCCTTAGGCTATTCATGCCACTTTTGGTGCCACTTTGCCACAGTCTTGGTGTCTTTAGTTCTCTTCCCCATTCTGAGAATGTCTGCCTACAAGTTTCATTAGAACTGGTTATAAAACTCCAATTCTGGAGCTCAAAAATATGCTGCATTGCTTCTATATTGACTTTAATGGAAAATGAAAAAATAAATGGAACTATTAAATGAAAATGTTTTGTCATTTGAAACAAACCAAATGTATGGAGCCAACCTACAAAATGAATAAACAAACCAAAACAAACATTTTTCCTCTGAACATCCCTATTAACATGTTATCTAGTCAGCTACATGAAAACTCTGTTAAAACTGAACTCCGGCACTGAAAGTTTGGACTGTAAAAATAAACAATGAAAATTGGAAGATAAACCTGAGAAACTGGTGGAAGTGCAAGGTACCATATTTAAAGATAATACATTTCTTGGAAATAAGACTGGAGAATGCAGTGAGACATCAAAACTTGCAATTCACCAATTCCCTAAGAGCAAAGTCTACATCAACCCCTGACAAGTTTAAATATTATTGGAAATATTAAAAATTCCATCAGAATCTTTTTCCACCTACGCATAGGGTGGTCTATCTCCATCAGTGGTGTGTGGTTAGGGCCTTTATGGGATTCAGTGAATCCCCAGCCCTGACTGATTTCCTTTATTTATTTATTTATTTTTTCTTTACTGTTTTTTTAGTTTTTCTTTTTTTTTCAAGTCAGGCAGGGATAAACCAAACCCCTGCCCAAGCTGATGCTGCACTCAACCACCATTTCCTTATCCCCCACAGCCAACAACATGAGTTGTGTATAAGTGAATGTCATCTCCTGATGCTGTAAGACCAATCTCATAGTTTATCGCAAGATCGGCACCGTAGCAGCAGGAGTTCATGTTGATTCAACACAACTGCTTTCATCCATGCGATCTGGCAGGCCACCACGGAGCCTATCCTGTGGCTGATGAAGAAGACAGGAGACCCTGCAACTCTGTGGCCGCCAGTGGAGTTCATCCCAGTATTATCTGAATATGAGTCCTGGCAGGCCACTGTGGAGGCTGAATAAGAAAGGACCTGCAACCTGGTAGCATAGCGAACAGAGGGGGTGGCCCTGAATTTGTGTGAGTGATTGAGAGAGAGCATGTGTCTGATCTCCTCACTTCAAAGAGATGAGTGGGACCTTCACAACTACCTTTTGATGATTTTGAATAGCACTTTAGAGAACTCTGAGGAACCTCATAATGTTTTTCCTGAAACATTAATTGTGAATTTTGTTTTAGAGTCTGGCTAGGATTGAGTATTTTAGTTATCTCTCTGTGTAAGCATGAGGATCTTTTCCTTGGTATGAAGGTTAGAATCTCCCCTGATGTGGCTAAAACCATTCAACAGAAGAGGAGACTGTTTCTGCAGGTCAGGCCCAAAGATGTACTATATATATTATGATTTGTTTCAGTTTCTCTATTTCTTGAATTCAATTTTTTTCTGTTCAAGATTCTATTAATTGGTATTAATTAAGATATATATATCCTTTAATAAATATACCACCCAATTTTTCAAAACTGTCCATAGTACACCATAGGGATGTGAATCGTTTTTGAACAATTAAAATTATCGTCAGATAATTTTAAAATCGTCCAAAATCGTTAGAGTGCAGATACAATACAAATGCCCCCGATTTATCGTCAGGGGCATTTGTATTGTATCGTTAAATAGGGCGCGAGAAAACCGGCACACCAAAAAAACCCTAAAACCCACCCCGAACCTTTAAAAGAAATCCCCCACCCTCCCGAACCCCCCCAAAATGTTTTAAATTACCTGGGGTCCAGTGGGGGGGGGGGGCCGACGCGATCTCCCTTTCTCTCTCTCTCTCTAGCCACGGCTGCATTGAGAAATGGCGCTGGTGGCCCTTTGCCCTTATCATGTGACAGGGCAAAGGTAGTGCTGGCGCCATTTTGTTTCCTGGCTCCCGACGTCACGCCTGCTGGAGATCGCCCCCGGACCCCCGCTGGACCCTTAGGGACTTTTGGCCAGCTTGGGGGGGCCTCTTGACCCCCACAAGACTTGCCAAAAGTCCAGCGGGGGTTCGGGAGCGACCTCCTGCACGCGGGCCGTATAGCCAATCTTCAAAATGGCGCCGGCGCTACCTTTGCCCTGTCACATGATAAGGGCAAAGGGCCACCGGTGCCATTTCTCAACGCAGCCGTGGCCAGAGAGAGAGAGGGAGATCCCGTCGGGAACCCCCAATGGACCCCAGGTAATTTAAAACATTTTGGGGGGGTTCGGGAGGGTGGGGGATTTCTTTTAAAGGTTCGGGGTGGGTTTTAGGGTTTTTTTGGTGTGCCGGTTTTCCCGCCCTCCCCCGATTTACGATTTTTAACGATTTTTTAAAACAAAAAAACCCGACGATAAGATTTCCCTCCCCCCCCCAGCCAAAATCGATCGTTAAGACGATCGATCACACGATTCACACCTCTAGTACACCATTTGCATGTAAGTGAATGCACAGAGAAGCAGCACAGTTTATGAAATACCATATAATTCTGCCTTTTCTCCAACTATATGTTAACAAAAGGCAAGATGACTGGGCCATCCTGATTCCTTGGGCCAAGTTCTCACATAACAACCACATAAGCAGCACCACCAGTTCCTCTCCATTCCAGATCATCTATGGAAAACACCCTCGAGTATTGCTTCCTCTGCCTCTCACAGTAATCTGCCCTGCTGCCTATGTCACCACCGAACTCCAAGACCTTTATAGAAACACCAATCTCCTAATATCACGGGCAGCCACTCAGGCAAAAAAGTATGTGGACATATGACATCAAGCAGCACCACAAAGCAGGTGATCTCATCAGGCTTAGTACCCAACACCTATGACTTCATATCCCCTTGCTCCATTTGGCACCTCAATTCAGTGGACCCTACCCTATCCAACAACAAGTAGGACCTGTAACCTACCAGCTACCCATCTCTCTAAAAATTCATAATGTAAGAACATAAGAACACAAGAACATAAGAAATTGCCATGCTGGGTCAGACCAAGGGTTCATCAAGCCCAGCAACCTGTTTCCAACAGAGGCCAAAACCAGGCCACAAGAACCTGACAATTACCCAAACACTAAGAAGAACCCATGCTACTGATGCAATTAATAGCAGTGGCTATTCCCTAAGTATAATTGATTAATAGCCATTAATGGACTTCTCCTCCAAGAACTTATCCAAACCTTTTTTGAACCCAGCAGCACTAACTGCATTAACCACCTCCTCTGGCAACAAATTCCAGAGCTTTATTGTGCGTTGAGTGAAAAAGATTAAGATTAAGATTAGTCTTAAATGTGCTACTTGCTAACTTCATGGAATGCCCCCTAGTCCCTCTATTATTCGAAAGTGTAAACAACCAAGTCACATCTACTCGTTCAAGACCTCTCATGATCTTAAAGACCTCTATCATATCATGTCTCGCTATTGAAACTGCTGAGCCTTTCCTAGCCCTATAGGAAGCCTCCCACACCTAAGGATATAACCTCAGAAGAGGATATACAATATGAGATACAAGATATCCTGAACTCATGTATACAGCGAAACAAGCTAGAATGCCTCATTGCTTGGAAACACTTTGGTCCAGAGGAGAATTCATGGGAGACTGCCAATAAACTCAAAGCTCCGCTCCATAATAAAGAGTTCCACAGGCAATTTCCCTTCAAACCAAAGCCACAGACCCTTAGGGAAGGGCTTCGGGGGGGGGGGGGGGGTGTACTTATGTTTGGTGGTTCATGGGCTGCTCCTGCAAGCCAGCACATTCACCTGATCCCACTGAAACTGCAGCCTGCCTCATGGCTGGGCTGCCACCGTCATCACTCTCCTGGACCTCCCTTCTAGGCGTGAATATGCACAATGAGCATCTACCTATGTAGGCCCCACAGGTGAAACTGCTCCTTCCAGCACACCCTGATGACATCACACAACCAGGTATTTAAACCCCGGTTGTGCAACAGATCACTGTCTCATCATTAATGGGTTGACTGTTGTTAGTGTGAGTTGCTGCATTCCTGCCTGATCCTGCCTTTGTCTCTCCAAGCCTGCCTGATCTGGCCTTTATCTCTCCTCCCTTGCCTGCCTGCCTGATCTCTCCAACCTTGCCTGCCCACTCTGTCTCTCCAAGCCATGCCTGCCTATCTGTTATGCCCGTCGGTCGCAGATGGCTGCACCCTCTCTGTCTCACCTCTTTTCTTTCTCTTTCCTCTCCTCTGGGCAAGATGGCTGCCTCCGCCTCTCCTCGCCAACCTCTCCGGCGTCCCCAGTCCAGCATGGACAATTGTGTTCGCCATCTTTGCACTAAGGTTACTTAGGGCATGCGCGCGCGCGCCACCCTCTCTTTTGAATACATCATGGCGGGAACCTCGGGAACATCCCCACCGCATGACATCACTACTTCCTGGTACTTAGCCTCCGATCTCCAATCCAGCTACCAGTTAGCAAGGATTCTGCTCCAGCTAATTTCGACTTCCGTCAGAGGCGTCCGCTCTGAGTTCTTGCTCCTACAAACCCTCTGGGGCTACGCTGGCTACACCAGGGTGTTCTAGGTACCCACTCCTCGGGGGCCTTATTCACTCCTATTTACCCTCTGGGGTTACACTGTTCCAGTAAAGATGCTCAAAGCATCCACTCCTTGGGGGTCTTGCTTCGCTCCTGTCTATGCTCCAGGTTTCCCAGCTCATCAGGACCCTAGGTACCCACTCCCTGGGGTCTTGCACTCACCTGCCTTCCTCCTGGATTAAACCTGCATCTACAGAGAACATCTTGGCTCTGGCGCTCCAGGCCTTGCATCATCTCTACCTCCGTGCTGCGGAGGTCACCTCTCCTACAGCTACCATCCTTCGTGAGTACCTTCCCTCTTCAGTCTCTCTGCCTTGTCTCACCACAGAATAGATTCTCGGCGTACTCCACTCCACGAACCACTACCAGATCTACCATCGCTGACTACATCAACTGTGACTGGGTTTTCGGCCTACCCCGCTCTGCGGACCACTACTGGACCTTTCACTTCCAGCTTCTGGTAAGACCTTCTCTGCACTTGATACCACTCAGTGCTTGGACTGAACTTGATTCATCTGAGACCTACTCCATTGGCTAAGGAACGCAGCCCGCTCCTCGGGCATTGCCTACTGCTGTATAATAAAGCTTCCAGTCTCTCTGTGGTCTTTACTGTAGAGGCAGCCTATTGCTGCACTTTCCCCACAGGGCTCCTCCCTGTGGGAGAAGTCATCAATACAGCAACCAAAGGTCCACAAACATGTCAAACCCACAACACTATCTCTTCCCTCCTAACTCAGCTTCTCCTCGGACTGACCCTTGGATTGACCACAGCCTGGACCTGGACCACTCTTGCATGCAACCTGCCTCTGACCACAGTCAGGACTGGACCTGGGGAGGAAGTGACGTCACGCCTCATGCACGCAGCCTAAACCTTAGGCTCCGTGCCCCGCGGTCCCTGCAAAGCCGGCGAAAAACGGCTGGAGCCTGAAAAATAGCAAACCACCCCTTAACCCGGCAATCGGACGCTGTGCTGCCGCTGGTTATAATGACGGCGAAGAAAAAAATCCCGGATCTGCGGCGTTTTTTCCTATCTGCAGGAGACGGAGGAGGACGGCACCAAAATGGCGCCCGCAGAGGAGGTAGAGGCCTCGGAGGGGGCGGCTCACATGGCGCGGGAGTGGGACTGTGACTGCCCTTCTAGGGCTGAGATGCGCGGGTGGTTCGTGGAACTGCGGCAGGATTTAAAGAATTATAAAATGGAGGTCACCGAGATGATTGCAGATCTTAGGGAGGAGACTGCAGAACAGGGGAGGCGCCTGGAGGAGCTGGATGTGCGTTTAGACACACAGGGGGAGAGCTGGCTGCAACTCAAGAAGGACCAGGAAACTTTGCAGTTGCAATCCCAAGCCCTGGTGGATAAAATGGAGGACATAGAAAATCGAAGTCGGCGCTCGAACCTCCGCATACGGGGCGTGCCGGAGACGGAGGATTACAGTGATTGCATGGCGGTCGTGGAGCGGATTTCTAATTTCTTTCTGGATCAGGGTGCCACAACCAGCGAGGAAGACCGATCCAAGGTACAGATAGACAGAGCACATAGGTCCCTGGGGCCTAAGCTGGCTAACAGACCTCGTGATATAGTGGTCTGTTATCACCATTTTGCGCAGAAGGATCAAATCTTCATGAACGCCAGGAAACAGCGCTCGTGGCAATGGGAGGGCCACGAGATCGGGGTCTTTGCGGATTTGGCGGCACTGACGCTGAAGAAGAGGCAGGAGTTCCGCTGCGTCACTACTAAGCTTATAGCAGCGCATGTGAGGTACCGCTGGCTTTTTCCGGGGGGCATCTCCTTTCAAATCCAGGGAGCGACCCATAGAGCTCTAACGGTTTCTGAAGCGGCAGGGATCCTTCGAGATAACGGCATACAGGTGGAAGTGCCTGCTCCGGAGGCCAGTGCAGCGCGTCCTGTGAAAACAGCTACCTATCTGCCTAGCCGGTGGCAGAGGGTCCAAAACGGGAAGAGGCGGTTGCAGCGCAGCTCCGTGGGACGAGAGCGGATAGAGCCGCCAACCTGATGCTTCGATGGAGAGCTGAAGGATCGCAGTTGGACACTTCAAGATTGGTTTCGTTATGAACTTTCATTGAGTCTAGGCAGTGAAATTTTCCTGCTAGACAGGTTCCCGGTTCAGGTTTAAAGTTATGGTTTAAACTGCTGGCTGATAATTTACTGAGACATTTGGATAATCGATCGCAGGGGTGGAGATGGGGGTGACTATACTTCCTCCTGATTTAATTCTTGGGATGAGGGCTTTATCCCTGGAAACTGGAGATGGAGGGGGGGAGGGGGGGAGGGGGGGAATTGCCTTTGCACACACTGTTTCTCTGCTGTGGGGGCGTACAGAAGCTTGTGTTGGCAACCTCAGCATACTGGCGCAGGGTGCGCATCATAAGAGGCTGGATTTTTGGGTTTCCAATGGGGCACACTACTTTCACTGAAGGGCTGGGAGGTAGGAGCAGGCAATTAGACCGCCTTGGTCTGTGCAGTTTGGGGTTGGGCCGGGGAGTTGGCTATATCGATGGAGGCGCTTAAGTTTACATCCCTGAATGTCAAGGGACTTAACACACCTCGCAAGCGACAGCTTCTATTTAAGGAATTAGGGCGCCTCCACACAGATGTGATTTTCCTACAAGAGACACATCTGAGAAAACACCATCAGCGATTATTACAGTCTAACAAATATCCTCATCAATATTGGGCGGCGGCTACCCCCACCCTAAAATACACAGGGGTGGGAATCCTGATCCATAAGGACGTACCTTTCGAATTGCTCCTATCTCGGGCAGACCCGGAGGGGCGATACGTTGTGGTTAAGATACGGTTGGGAGGGGAGATATTCTCCTTAGTATCAGTTTATGGACCTACAGCGCATAAAGACACATTTTATACCGACCTGAATGAAACCCTATCTGCTATCTTGGAAGGTCAGACGGTAATAGGGGGGGATTTTAATATTACAGTAAACCCCAGGTTGGACACGGCTAAAGGACAGAGTGCAGACCCCAAAGCGGCCAGGTTGGCGCTGAAAACCTTCATAAAGGACCAGGGGCTGGTTGATATATGGAGGCATAGAAATCCAACTGATCGAAATTATACCTTTTATTCAGCACCACATGAGAGCTATTCTAGATTAGATATGATCCTGAGTTCTAGAGCCACCTATAATAGGGTGGAGGGGGCCGATATAGAACCTATAGTGTGGTCGGACCATGCCCCCATCTAGGTATCCCTTCGCCTCTCCGACGAGGATAAGGGTCACAGATTCTGGAGGTTGAATGATTCCATACTTCATGATGAGCAATTTGTCTCCCAAATACAAGATGAGATAGAGGAGTATTTAACCCTTAATGATACTGAGGAGGTGAGTGAGATTACTGTATGGGAATGTTTGAAGGTGGTCCTGAGGGGGCGTTTTATAGCACGGTCAGCTTTCCTCAAGAAAAAAAGGGAACAAACTCGTGCTACACTCCTTCGCCAACTAAAAGCGATGGAAAAACTTCATAAAGGACCGGGCCCCAGACGGGTGTCTTATTCGCAGCTTGCCACCCTTAAGAGACAAATAGCAGCCATCGATAACGCGAATTTGGCGCATCAATTGGAACTCCTGCAACAAAAATACTTTGAAGGGGGCAATAAAGCGGGGAGACTGTTAGCTCACGCTCTCAAGAAGAGGCAGGCCCAATCAATCATAACTAAGGTCAAGTTGGCGAATGGATCCCTGGTAGGGGATAACAAAGCAATTAGACAAAGGTTTTTACAATTCTATGCTGACTTATATGCACAGGATGAAACTGTCAATTCAGAGGGTATGTTAGGGTATTTGGCCTCGGTTCCTTTACCGGAATTAACGGCGGCCCAACAATTTATATTAGATAAAGAGGTCTCCGAGCTCGAAATCCTAGCCGCCATTAAAGCCCTAAAATTAGGGAAATCACCGGGACTGGACGGATATACAGGGCGTTTCTATAAGGTTTTTGCGCAACAGCTGGCGCCAATCTTGGCCAATTATTACAAGGGGTTGAGGCACGAGGGGGTTCTTTCCTCAGCAGCTAACACTGCAGGGATTACGGTGCTACTTAAGCCTGGGCGGGATCCCACACTGTGTAGCTCCTATCGCCCAATTTCTTTAATTAATTTGGACCTCAAAATTTTGGCCAAAATCCTGGCCATTCGACTGAATGGGTTTATTGCTGATTTGATTCATCCCGATCAGGCGGGATTTATCCCAGGAAGGCAACCCAGTGATAATATCCAAAAGATCATGGATGTTCTTTGGTGGGTGAAAAAGAAGGGTTCTGCGGCATTAGCGTTATCTGTAGACGCAGAGAAGGCTTTCGACAGGGTCCATTGGCCCTATCTCTTTTCTGTATTGTGGAAAATGAATTTTGGGGAGCCTTTTCTGCGGTGGATAGAGCAATTGTATTCGCAGCCTAGTGCCCGCATTAAAATTAATGGTGGTTATACGGACTCGTTCCAGGTAAGGTGAGGGACGAGACAGGGATGTCCATTGTCCCCTTTATTATTTGCCATTTTTCTTGAACTGTTGGCTATTAAGATACGGGGTGCCACTACTATCAAAGGGATTGATGTGGGTCCGTTTTCGACCACATTGTCTCTCTATGCTGACGATATTCTATTTACTATTACTGATCCGGTGTCGTCCCTACCTCCTCTGATTGATGAGATGGAAGCCTTTGGACGGGTGTCCGGTTTTCGGATGAATTGGGACAAATCCGAGATTCTGAACATTAATGTTGAGCCCTTATTAGCGGCTAAGCTTCGTAGACTGTATAAATTCAAGTGGGCACAACAAAAAATAAAATACTTGGGCATCTACATAAGTGTGGATACGAATATGTTTCAATTGAACTATGAGGCTTTATGGGCTCGAATATCTCTGGATCTAGAGGAATGGAACAGATACAGGATCTCATGGCTGGGACGCATTGCGGCAGTAAAGATGATGGCGTTACCTAAGCTACTGTATTTATTTCAATCTCTGCCCATTTCAGTGCCGAAACCGACTCTCATTAAATGGCAAAATAGGATTATGAAATATATCTGGGGAGGTAGGAGACCGAGAGTTGCCCGGTCAACCATATATCGGTTTCGGGGACACGGGGGATTGGGAGTTCCACATTTGGAACGCTATTATCTAGCGGCTAAGTTTAAACTGATTGTAGATTGGCATAGAACACGAGAAATAAAACCGTGGATACAATTTAGCCAGCAACTCTTAGCTGACATACCCCTCACTAGCTTTATATGGCAACCTCCCGCGTCCTGGCAGTTATGCCCGGATGAGGTACTCCCGCCATCGATGAGACTTCTCTTGCAGGTCTGGGCAGCTAACCGCCATTTACTAGTGGGAAACAAGGCTTATCATCAGAGAACATACTTATATGCGAATTGCAAGTTTCCAGCCGGATATACCAATCCCGCATTTAGGGAATGGAGACAGAAGGGAATAGTCACTTGGAGCTCCTTATGGGGGGGAAGGGCTCTTTTACCTTTTTCCGAGCTGCAGACTAAATTTGGGCTATCTCGGGAGGCTATTTTTCCATACCTCCAATTGCGTCACTTTGCGCTGACTCATATGCTCCCGGCTGTATTTCTCCAAGGTAAATCAGCTTTTGAAGAACTATGCGTACAAGCGGATCAAGCTCCGCATTTGTTGTCGCAGCTATATTCCTTATTGGGTACTCAATCGTTTAACAAAACTAAACAAATGCAGGCTTGGGAAACAGACCTCCAATGCTCGCTTACGCAAAAGGAATGGGAGGGGATTTTTGGGAGACTCGGTAAGGGGTTAATAGCGGCCTCCATGAGGGAAAATGCTGTTAAGTTACTGTATCGCTGGCAGTATTGCCCAGTACAGTTATATAAGATGAAACGTATAACTTCTGATCTATGCTGGAGAGGGTGCCATCAGCGTGGTGACTACTTGCACATGTGGTGGACCTGTCCAAGGATTGTTGATTACTGGCGAGCAGTTGAGGAGTGGCTTGGACAACTTTTCTCGGTGTCGATACGGCTTACCCCAGGCCAAGCGCTATTGGGGCGGGAGGTACTGACCCTGGGTGGCTACGATAATCGCATGCTCTCCTTCATTTTGACTGCAGCTAGACTACACCTTGCCCAATTGTGGAGGGCAGAACACCTTCCCACGCTAAGGGGGGTACAAGATAAATTAAAAAAAATATATACCTTAGCCGAAATTACGGCGTTTTTACATAAAACATATGGGACTTTCCGACAAATCTGGCGTAAATACAGGCAGTGGCAAACAGATATATAGAATACCATAGTAATGCTGGCCCTCTGGGCATCTGGTTACTAGAGAACCCCATGGGACACAGCAACGGAATAGTGTTGGGGTAGAGGGGATTTCATGAGGGGGGGGGGAGGAGGGGAGGGATTGGACCAGTAAAGAGACATATTGCTGATGTTATAAGCTTTAATGATTGTTCACTGTAGCATACAATTTACAAAAGTTTGATTTGTATGTATGATTACATTTACTGTTGTCCTTTCAAAGATTTCCTCTGTTCAGATATCATATGTACAATAAAATTTAAATAAAAAAAAAAAAAAAAAAAGGACTGGACCTGGACCACTCTTGCCTGACACCTGCCTCTTACCTCAGCCTGAACCACAACCATCCCTGCCTCTATCCCTAGCCACAACCAGGACCTACCACCGTACTATTCTCTAGCAGACTATCGACTTAAGTCCTCCTGGCCCCTGGAGCCCAAGGGCTGAACCTAAGAGGAAAGGGGCTGGTAAAGGTGAAACCCTAGAGGACCTTCCCTGTAGGTTGAGTCAACCTCCCTACAGCAACAAGGGTCCACAACCTTTACAAATGTAGGTGTTGAGGAGGAGTGTGGATTGCATGACTTTGACTTACAATTGATTAAAGATAAAGTTATGATGTATATTCAGAGGCACAGCTATACCGCTGAATATATACATAAAACCGAGTGCTTATCTGTATAAGTCTAACTAAGTTTAGACCTGCTCTATGGCAAAGTTAGCTTAGCCATAAAACTTATGTGGCTAATTCTGAATATTGGCAGTTACTGCATAAATTATATTGCTAACTCGCTCTGCCCCCAAGCCACCCACTGCTCGCCACCCACTGCAAGCCACCCACTGAAAATGTAAATAATTATACAAGAAGTTTGAACTTGTGTATTTTCAGTTTTCCCAAATCTACTATGATTTCTCCATTAGATATGTTGCAAAAATTTTACACTGAGAGGTCAATACTCAAAGTGCATTCAGAGCTATTTAGCTGGATAAGCCGGATTTATGGAGCTAAGTAGCAGCCACTGAATATGCACCCATATTCATCTTAGCCATATAAATCTCTTAAACGGATAAAATGTTAGCCGCATAAGTTGTGAGCGAGCAGTGGGTGGCTTGGGGGCAGAGCAAGTTATCAATATAATTTATGCAGTAACTGCCAATATTCAGAATTAGCCACATAAGTTTTATGGCTAAGCTAACTTTGCCATAGAGCAGGTCTAAACTTAGCCAGTTAGACTTATACAGATAAGCACTCGGTTTTATGTATATATTCAGCGGTATAGCTGTGCCTCTGAATATACATCGTAACTTAGGGCCTCATTTTCCACGCCGCTCGCACGCGAAAAGGGACCTTTCGCATGCGAAAAGTCCCTTATCGCGTGCGATACCAGGATGGGGGCGGAGTCGGGGCGAAGTCGGCCCCGGAAGAGGAGGAGTCGGGGCGTCACCGGCATCGACTCTGCGTCGACTCTGCACCGACGCCACGGACAGCGAAAAGGTAAGTGCCTTTTCGCGGCAGCTTTCGCTCCCAATAGCTACACCTCCTATGGTGGAACTATTGGGTGCGAAACCGGCAGCGATCACACTGCGACGGTGCGATCGCTGCCGGCTAGTGCAGGCCCTCCCCCCATTTCGGCCCCCCGCCCCTCATCTTTTAAAGTATTGCAGGCCTGCGATACTTTAGAAAATGAGGCCCTTAGATAATTTCTAACCAGCTAAGGGGGTCATTGTCTAAAGGGATCGCACGCGAAAAGGGACTTTTCACATGTGAAAAGTCCCTTTTCGTGTGCGATAGCTAAATCAGGGTGGAGTCGGGGCAGAGTCCGCACCGGAAGGGAAGGAGTCGGGGTGGCATTGGGGCAGACTCCGCGACGACTTTGCTGACGGCAAAAAGGTAGGACACCTTATCGCTGCCAGTAGCGCGCCCAATAGCGCCACCGTGAAGTGCGATCGCACCGTGAAGTGCGATCGCACCGCGGAAGTGCGATCGCTGCCAGCTTTTGCAGGCCCGCCGCCCCCCGGTACCGCCGAATTCACAGAGCCATGATAGTTTAGAAAATCCGGCCCTAAGTTACTTCACCAGCCAGTTTTGAATATTGACCCCCATATTGTTAAAAATATCTCAAGAATCTACCCCCCCTCCTCCCCCTATAGGCAAGGCTTTTTATTTGCCTATTGGGATGAATGATGGGCAAGCTACTAGTACTAATGCAAAGTTCCTGTGCACCTGCAAAACTCTAGATTTAACAGCGTTTCTACAAGAGTCTTAAACTGAGGTAGAATCAAAGGCTACTTTGTTGGTCATCT
Organism: Rhinatrema bivittatum; assembly: GCF_901001135.1. NCBI lineage: Eukaryota > Metazoa > Chordata > Amphibia > Gymnophiona > Rhinatrematidae > Rhinatrema > Rhinatrema bivittatum. Next base: position 93,887,208 of record NC_042617.1, on the reverse strand, counting down.
ATGTTCTTGAGCCTGACAAGCAGTGGATGAGGAAAATGTTTTTTAGACTTAAGTAATTTTTTTTCTTGGTGATAATATAGCTCTATTTCCAGATATAGCCAAGATTACGCAATTAAGATGCAAGTCCTTTGTAATGAAAAAACATTTCTTCTTCAGTTTCCGTGTGTCAGTTTACATTGGGCAGTGTCAAAAATGTATTTTTTGATCCAGATAAACTGGAAGGCATTTTTTAAAATAATTATTAGTGGCATCTTTTTTTCCAGGAACTAGGTAGTCCTAGAGTAACACGATTCTTTTATGTAATTTGTAAGGTTATGCACTATATTTTCCTATATTTGTATTGCCTTTCCCCCCATTTGATCTAGTAAGTGGATGCATATTTTCCACTACTGTTGCTTCACATTTTGAATTTTTCATTCACTGCTTTAATGAAGTGTTCTTGATATTAAATTAATTAAAGAAACGTAGTATTTTGTTATTGTTGTAATCTGCCTAGCACATTTTCTGTGAAAGATGGAATAGAAACATTTCTTAATCAATCAATTAATTAATTAATTACATAAATAATTAAAGACTATTAAAAGTGTTCCTAATGGCTACCCTTCTTCCAAAATGTATTATCAGACTGTTTTTTGGCAAAATGTTTAGATCTAGGAAGGTGAATAAGGGGAAGGGCACATATAGATAGACAAGGCAGGTTAGTGAGAGGGAGAGAACAGTGCAGGAGATTGTTCATCTAAGTCCACCAGTAATTAATCTTTCAACAGTATCTTTATCTACATCAGAGGAAAGTCTCCTTAAAACAAATTTATTCTATGTCCCTATGGCTAGATAAATGTTTTTCAAAGTTAGATTTCTTCATCTAAAAACTATGACACTAAATTTAAAACAAGTGCCTGCATGCCCATATAAGTGCATATGTTGGCATGAGAACATATGCAAATGAATTTTATATCGGCCACGCAATTGCATGAACATTATATAAAATATGCCTATTCACTCATATGTGTACTCTTAATTTTAAGCATTTGCATGAGAAAATGTTATTTGCATATTTTCCTTAGCACTTGTTGGCATTTACATGCACAAGTCAGCACATTTTATAACATGCACGCATGAAAGAAATGACTAGTTCTACCAATTAGTCCACCAGTTTGCACAGTCTATCTCTAGGACATCAAGACCCCTTTGGTTATTCAACTTGCTTGTCCCCCCCAATTTACCCTGACCCTTCACCCAGTCAGTATTTGGCTATAAAGAGTTTTATTCTGATTTACACCTGATAAATAACAGAAGTAATTATGCATAGGTAACAGCCATATGAGCGCTGCATTCACAGGTTATAAAATTGCAACTTATGCTCGAAAATCTTGGCTCCACTGCAGAATGCCCCGACCCGCCTCCATCATGCCGCTGCTTTGTTTGTCTAGTGGTTGGATTGGCCCTGCTTCCAACAGATTAAAACTACAATTATTAAATTACAATTCATAAAATAATTCATAATTCAACAAATAAAAAATGCAATTCATAAAGCAATACAAAATTTAAAAATCCTACCTCTACATATAGTCCAGAGATCACCATCTATCTCACAACAATGGCAGGATGAGGGACACTTATGTTTCAGAAAGTGTTAAAGAAGAAAAGCAGGTTTATTAATCTGTCAACAAACACATATTAAGAAACATACATGTAAGATATGAAACACACGGGTGTATTATCCCATGTATGTTAAGCCAGTAATGTGTTTTTCTAGCCTGCTGAGTTATGCATCTAATTACGGTATTTAATGCATTAAACAACAACAACAACAACAAAAACTAGTGGCAAAAATGGCCTGATTTACAAAGACTCTTTTCCCATTCTGTGTTTATGCGAATAAAGCTTAATAAATCAGGCCCAAAGATCAATAATCATTCCTTTCTTTCATAAATAGCTGTGAGAAGATTAAACACAAAAATTTGGTATACATTGAATGGAATAACTACTGCTGGAAAAATGCCATCATACATTACTAGCTGCTATTTGATCTAGTAAAGAATAAGCAAAGTGAAAGCCAAACAATGGCACACACTGCAAGGCAAGAAACGGAAATCAGAATAAACTTGAGGATCACTGTGGAAACGAGGTATCCAGCATTACACTACTAAAAAAGCTTGAGATGAGCCTGGTCTACAATTTCCTTCTGATGACTGTAAATTTGTATTTAAGCACTGGTAAATGTTGTAAAATCTGAATAAAATGGACTCTGGACTAAAAGATAAATATAGAAATAATATCATTTAACTTTCATCTGTTTGTGGTAATTTGAGCTTGCTGGAAAAGAATGCTTAAATCTTGAAAAAAAATGTTCTTAAAGGATGAAATTATTACTGGCTGTATATAATTTATGTTAGTATTTAAGGCTAGTATTGTTTGCAAGTGTTAATAATTGTGCATGCTTAGGGATGTCATACTGTGCAAGGGGTCTTTGGCATTAGAAGAGTGCTGAAGGACAGAGTAGCCTGGATTTTGGCCTTTTCTCCACAGAATATGTTTTATTTACAATGAAATAGAACAATAGCAAAGTAGCCTGCTTACCTCATCAGTATCTGCATAGTAACACCCTTTTCCCCCCTTCCCAAGGCCTCTCTGTTCCCTCCTAGGCCTGCTCTTTATTTCCCCTGTATAGAGTAATGTCTTGCTGGCTGAGATTCCCGTTTCCTGGCCTTAAGGTGGACCAGGGTCCTGGTATACACTCCTTTACATATCTTCCCACACAGCTTGACCATCCCAGATCAATTGCCTGCCCCTACCAAGGTCATCTCCCAGGGAAGGGAATTGTCTTCTGGAATTCCTTTGGATACTCGATATTTTACATCTTCCTTCATTATGATGAAAGGGAAGTTGTATTATGGCCCTCAGTCCTGGGCCTGGCTTCTTGCCTACCCTAAGTTCCTGGGCAAAAACTTAAGTGACTCATCTTCTCCTTGGGTACTCCTAAAATTATCCAGGTTACATTCCCTGTCCTTCTTTGGAGAACCTACTAAGGGCTCATGGAATGCTTGGGGAACCTCTTCTACCCCATGGACTCTATCTATGATGGCCTCTAAATGCTGAAAACCACTAGCTTTTTTTTTCCAGTATTGCTGTTGTGGTTTGAGCATCTTAAATTCTGTGATGTATAAGTCCAGATTTAATGGGAAAGCATCATGGAAAGATGCCTCACAGTGGTCTGAGTTGGTTGGATTACTAAGCTGGCCCCAGACTCTTAAACTCTGTATAATTACTTCCCAGAATAATGGGGTATGAAGCCTAGTAAGTACTCCCACTTCTGTGCCGGCTTGTCTAGCTGGGATTGTCAGCATGACCTGGTTGATTAGGTATTGTCTCCGGTTACCATGTATGCATGGTCAGTCTGTACTCTCTTTACTAGCTCCCTCCAGATGAGAGTCTTTACGCTTCCTAAGTCTACCAGGGCTTGCATAGGAGAGCCATCAGTTCCACCAGAGCCACAAAAGTGGAGAACCCTGAGTATGAACTGTCCTCTAAGTTGCAAAAATGTGGGGTCTTCCCATTGACATCTGTAGGTTCTCCTCTTCCCTGAGGACAGTTGCGGATGAAGTAATCTCTCTCTCTCTCCACAGTTGAAACAGAGTGGCAGCAGGGATGGATTTAGAATTTTGCTGCCTCTAGGTACCAGGCTTCTCACTCCCATACTCTCTTTAACACATACACACTAGGGATGTGAATCATTTTTTGACGATTTAAAATATCGTCCGATATATTTTAAATCGTCAAAAATCGTTAGAGCCGCGATACAATAACAATTCCCCCGATTTATCGTCAAAAAATCGTAAATCTGGTGAAGGGGGAGGGGAAGGGAGAGGGCGGGAAAACCGGCACACTAAAACAACCCTAAAATCCACCCCGACCCTTTAAAATAAATCCCCCACCCTCCCGAACCCCCCCAAAATGCCTTAAATTACCTGGGGTCCAGAGGAAGGGTCCCGGTGTGATCTTTTACTCTTGGACCTCCGTGCGTTGTAGAAATGGTGCCGGCGCTACCTTTGACCTGTCATATGACAGGTCAAAGGTAGCACCGGCGCCATTTTGTTTTTTTGTCCCCCGACGTCAGGAGCGTAGGAGATCGCTCCCGGACCCCCGCTGGACCCCCAGGGACTTTCGGCCAGCTTGGGGGGGCCTCCTGACTCCCACAAGACTTGCCAAAAGTCCAGCGGGGGTCCGGAATGACCTCCTGCAGTCGAATCATGTTGCCATACGGCCGGCGCAATTTTGCGCAAAATGGCGCCGGACGTACGGCAACACGATTCGACTGCAGGAGGTCGTTCCGGACCCCCTCTGGACTTTTGGCAAGTCTTGTGGGGATCAGGAGGCCCCCCAAGCTGGCCAAAAGTCCCTGGGGGTCCAGCGGGGGTCCGGGAGCGATCTCCTACCGCGAATCGTTTTTCCATACGGAAAAATGATTCGCGTGCAGGAAGTAGTTCCCGGACCCCCGCTGGACTTTTGGCAAGTCTTGTGGGGGTCAGGAGGCCCCCCCCAAGCTGGCCAAAAGTCCCTGGGGGTCCAGCGGGGGTCCGGGAGCGATCTCCTACGCTCCTGACGTCGGGGGACAAAAAAACAAAATGGCGCCGGCGCTACCTTTGACCTGTCATATGACAGGTCAAAGGTAGCGCCGGCGCAATTTCTACAACACACGGAGGTCCGCACGTACGGCCGGCGCCATTTTGCGCAAAATGGCGCCGGCTGTACGGCAACACGATTCGACTGCAGGAGGTCGTTCCGGACCCCCGCTGGACTTTTGGCAAGTCTTGTGGGGGTCAGGAGGCCCCCCCAAGCTGGCCAAAAGTCCCTTGGGGTCCAGCGGGGGTCCGGGAGCGATCTCCTACCGCGAATCATTTTTCCGTACGGAAAAACGATTCGCGTGCAGGAAGTCGTTCCTGGACCCCCGCTGGACTTTTGGCAAGTCTTGTGGGGGTCAGGAGGCCCCCCAAGCTGGCCAAAAGTCCCTGGGGGTCCAGCGGGGGTCCGGGAGTGATCTTTTACGCTCCTGCCGTCGGGGGACAAAAAAACAAAATGGCGCCGGCGCTACCTTTGCCCTGTCATTTGACAGGTCAAAGGTAGCACCAGCGCCATTTCTACAACGCACGGAGGTCCGAGAGTAAAAGATCACACCAGGACCCTTCCTCTGGTCCCCAGGTAATTTAAGGCATTTTGGGGGGGTTCGGGAGGGTGGGGGATTTATTTTAAAGGGTCAGGTGGGTTTTAGGGTTGTTTTAGTGTGCCGGTTTTCCCGCCCTCCCCCTTACCCTCCCCCCCCCCACTGGACCCCAGGTAATTTAAGGCATTTTGGGGGGGTTCGGGAGGGTGGGGGATTTATTTTAAAGGGTCGGGGTGGGTTTTAGGGATGTTTTAGTGTGCCGGTTTTCGATTTACACGATTTACACGATATTTAAAAAACCCAAACTGCGACGATCCGATTCCCTCCCCCTCCCAGCCGAAATCGATTGTTAAGACTATCGATCACACGATTCACATCTCTAATACACACACAGGCTTCTCACTCCTATGCTTTGTTTCACTCACATATACATGAACACAGTCTTCTTACTCCCATGCTCTCTCTCACACATACACACAGTCTTCTCACTCCTATGCTTTGTCTCACTCACATATACATGAACACAGTCTTCTTACTCCCATGCTCTCTCTCACACATGCACACAGGCTTCTCATTCCCATGTGCTCTCTCATGCATTCACACAGGCTTCCCACTCCCACATACTTTATCAGGGCTCTCCCTTTTTTCTGGGCATCCTTGCTGCATCGGGCCTCTTCTTCTCGTGCCGAGCGGGATGAGCTCTGCAACAGTGCTGCATTGGGCCTCCTCTTTTCAGGCCACATGGGATGAGCTCCATGATGGCCCTGCTTTGGGCCTCTTCTTCTCGGCACTGGGCAATGCTGATTGGGTGGGCCTGAGAGCAAAGTGGGTGGACCACAGCTTACCCAGGTACACCCATGGCTATGCCACTGGGAACATCTCTTCTATAATAAAAGGCTATGTAGGCTAGGGCCCTTCTGCTTGGAAAAGAGATGACTGGGAGAGGATATGATAGAAGTTTATAAAATAATGAGTGAGGTGAAATATAAATATAGGATGATTATTTATCATTTCAAATAATACTAAAATAAGGGGGCATTCCATGAAACTAGCAACCAGCAGATTCAAAAGAAATCGTAGAAAGTGCCCTATTGTGGATTCTGTTGCCAGAGGATGTGATGAAAGCGACTAATATAGCGGGGTTTAAAAGAGATTTTGGAAAGGTCCTTGAAGAAAAGTCCATGATGCATTAGTAGTCAGATAGACTCAAGATAGCTATTGCTATCCCTGAGAGTGAGTAACAGGAATTATCTACTTATGTGATATGCCAGGTACTTACGCCGTGGATCGGCCACTGTCAGTGACAGGAAACTGGGCTTGATGGACCTTGATCTGTCCCCGCATGTCAATTCTTATGTATATATTTTTATATTTTTGTTGTGTCCGTCGCTGTCCGATGTCTCTGCTCTGCCCACCTTACCTCGTTGGTTACTCCCTTCAGGGCTGATGAAAGGCTGGCGGCTGCGGCGTCTCCAGGCTGTCCTTCTCCGGTGTTCCTGGATTGGCTCGACGCTGCCAGGCGCCATGTTGACCAGATGCCTAAGGGCGTGCACTTGCGTGCGGCCCGACTGATGTACCAGCGTTGGCGCGAACCTCAGGGGCGTCCCCCTGAGATAACGTCACCAGCTCCAGATATTTAAGGTCTCAGTTTTTGCTAACAAGACGAATTAGCAAAGGTTCGCTTCCTCCTGGTCGCTGCGGATGGGATTCGCTCTCCACAAACCCAGCTACTCTGCCTCCTCGGACTTCATTAGAGGTACCCGCTCCTCGGGGGCCTCCCTCTCTCTTTTTCTTTTCAGGTCGCAGTCCGGAACCAGTACTCGCTCCTCGAGGGCCCACGTCCCGGACTTGCTCCTGAATACCACTTCTGCTAAGAAGTCATCGCTGCTTACAACATTGTGAGTTTCCATCTATCTCTCAGAGTTTTCCCTGGGATCAGGTACTCGCTCCTCGAGGGCCTAATGCATACCAACTCCTGGGCTGCCTTAAGAGACTATTGTGTGAGTTTTACCATCAAGGACTTGTTCCACAACTTTGCATATACTGCCTACTCACTTTCTTAGTTACTTTACAGCTCAGCCACCCTGGGATCGCTGTTCCAGTACCTGAGGGACTACAGTCCAGCCGGGCACTTTCAGCTCAAAACTGCCACCTCTGGTGCTTTACCTTATTGTCTAATAAAAGAACTAATGTGTGTCTGTCTCCTATACTAAGCCTGACCAGTGGTCCCTCTTGGGATTTCCCCCGAGGGCGTGGCCACCTGCCACTGGTCCAAGGATCCACCCACAACTATTCTAAATAACTACAGATTGCTAAATACCAGCTTTAACAACAGAGCTTTCTGACAGATTGCTAATTCCCAGCTTTCTCTACAGAGCTTTGTTAACAGATTGACAACAATTTTTGGGTTCTTTTCCCATTCCTGCTCCTGAGGCCGTGGGTTCTGTGGTGGCATATAACAATGGAGGATTCAACGCAAGAAGGGTCCAACACACTTTATTTTGTAAATGCACTTTAACAACAGTAATGCAACAGGCAAAGTCTGCTTACTGATGATTTTAGGTCTCAATGTTCCCCAGACAAGAGGTGCTTTAGCTCTGTGTGCTGCACTGCTGCAGCCCTGGGGATGTTGACTGCGTCCAGACAACAGCGGCTGTACCTCGGCACACAGGCTGACTTCTAGCAGCAGTGGCGTACATAAAGTATTTGGCACCTGGGGCGGATACCTCTTTGGCACCCCCCAGCCCCCCAATATATAATTTTAAAATTTTGTAAACATTGATAAAATATTTTAAAACAGCAGTCACATCAAATAACACCCAATAATTAAAACTAATAAAGATTTTAAAAATCTCATAAGAACATAAGAAAATGCCATACTGGGTCAGACCAAGGGTCCATCAAGTAGGGATGTGCAGACCAAAAGTTTAAGTTCATAAGTCCATAAGTCGAAAGGGGGGGTCATTTGCGGTCAATATGGACATATGGAGAATTCCATAAGTTGAGTCTATGTCCATATGTGCAAATAAAAATTTAAACCCCTCACCCGCCTTAATCCCCCCCCCCCCCCCAAGACTTATCAAAACTCCCTGGTGGTCCAGCGGGGTCAGGATGCCATTTCTGAACTCCTTTGCAAGGAGCACGTGAGGTCGGGAGGCCCCCCCAAGCTGGCCAAAAGTTCCTTTTGGGCCCAACGAGGGGTCCGGGAGCGAACCCGAGGGGAATCACGTGACGTCGGCGCCACGTCGGAGTGACGCGGCGTCACGTGATTCCCCGCGGGTCCGCTCCCGGACCCCTCGTTGGGCCCAAAAGGCACTTTTGGCCAGCTTGGGGGGGTCAGGAGGCCCCCCCAAGCTGGCCAAAATTTCCTTTTGGGTCCAACGAGGGGTCCGGGAGCGGAACCGCGATGGACCACGTGACGTCGGCGTCACGTCGGAGTGACGCGGACGTCACGTGATTCCCCGCGCGTCCGCTCCCGGACCCTCACGGAACTTTTGGCCAGCTTGGGGAGTTTTGGTAAGTCTTGGGGGGGGGATTAAGGAGGGTGAGGGGTTTACATTTTTATTTAGATCAACAATCGCGATTTCCAACGTATTCAACATAGCTATGTTGAATAAGTTGGAAATCCGATCGTTTACGACTCATCACTTTTTTAAGTTAAAAAAAAATAATAAGTTGCGTTTTACATTTAAGTTCAAAACGAATGCACACCCCTACCATCAAGCCCAGCATCCTGTTTCCAACAGTGGCCAATTCAGGCCATAAGAACCTGGCAAGTACCCAAAAACTAAGTCTATTCCATGTTACCATTGCTAATGGCAGTGGCTATTCTCTAAGTGAACTTAATAGCAGGTAATGCACTTCTCCTCCAAGAACTTATCCATTCCTTTTTTAAACACCGCTATACTAACTGCACTAACCACATCCTCTGGCAACAAATTCCAGAGTTTAATTGTGCGTTGTGTAAAAAAGAACTTTCTCCGATTAGTTTTAAATGTGCCCCATGCTAACTTCATGGAGTGCCCCCTAGTCTTTCTACTATCCGAAAGAGTAAATAACCGATTCACATCTACCCGTTCTAGACCTCTCATATTTTTAAACATCTCTATCATATCCCCCCTCAGCCGTCTCTTCTCCAAGCTGAAAAGTCCTAACCTCTTTAGTCTTTCCTCATAGGGGAGCTGTTCCATTCCCCTTATCATTTTGGTAGCCCTTCTCTGTACCTTCTCCAACGCAATTATATCTTTTTAGAGATGCAGCGACCAGAATTGTACACAATATTCAAGGTGCGGTCTCACCATGGAGCGATACAGAGGCATTATGACATTTTCCGTTTTATTCACCATTCCCTTTCTAATAATTCCCAACATTCTGTTTGCTTTTTTGACTGCCGCAGCACACTGAACCGACGATTTCAATGTGTTATCCACTATGACGCCTAGATCTCTTTCTTGGGTTGTAGCACCTAATATGGAACCCAACATTGTGTAATTATAGCATGGGTTATTTTTCCCTATATGCATCACCTTGCACTTATCCACATTAAATTTCATCTGCCATTTGAATGCCCAATTTTCCAGTCTCACAAGATCTTCCTGCAATTTATCACAATCTGCTTGTGATTTAACTACTCTGAACAATTTTGTATCATCTGCAAATTTGATTATCTCACTTGTTGTATTTCTTTCCATTTATAAATATATTGAAAAGTAAGGGTCCCAATTCAGATCCCTGAGGCACTCCACCGTCCACTCCCTTCCACTGAGAAAATTGTCCATTTAATCCTACTCTCTGTTTCCTGTCTTTTAGCCAGTTTGCAATCCATGAAAGGACATCGCCACCTATCCCATGACTTTTTACTTTTCCTAGAAGCCTCTCATGAGGAACTTTGTCAAACGCCTTCTGAAAATCCAAGTATACTACATCTACCGGTTCACCTTTATCCACGTGTTTATTAACGCCTTCAGAAAAGTGAAGCAGATTTGTGAGTCAAGACTTGCCCTGGGTAAAGCCATGCTGACTTTGTTCCATTAAACCATGTCTTTCTATATGTTCTGTGATTTTGATGTTTAGAACACTTTCCACTATTTGTCCTGGCACTGACGGCAGGCTAACCCGTCTGTAGTTTCCCGGGTCGCCCCTGGAGCCCTTTTTAAATATTGGGGTTACATTTGCTATCCTCCAGTCTTCAGGTACAATGGATGGTTTTAATGATAAGTTACAAATTTTTACTAATAGGTCTGAAATTTCATTTTTTAGTTCCTTCAGAACTCTGGGGTGTATACCATCCGGTCCAGGTGATTTACTACTCTTCAGTTTGTCAATCAGGCCTACCACATCTTCTAGGTTCACCGTGATTTGATTCAGTCCATCTGAATCATTACCCATGAAAACCTTCTCCATTACGGTTACCTCCCCAACATCCTCTTCAGTAAACACCAAAGCAAAGAAATCATTTAATCTTTCTGCGATGGCCTAATCTTCTCTAAGTGCCCCTTTAACCCTTCGATCATCTAACGGTCCAACTGACTCCCTCACAGGCTTTCTGCTTCGCTCTCCATATCTGTCATCACAAGATTATTGTAGACTGGGAGTATGCCTGCACACACGCACACACACACACACACACACAATAGGCTCCCTTTCTCTCATACACACACATACATGCTTGGTGAGAGACAGAGGGAGCAAGTGTGTGTGTGAGAGAGAGTCACACACACACACTTTCTGTGTACCTCTCTCACACACACACACTTCCTCTGTGTCTCTCTCACATGCTAATACACACACACACACACACACACACACACACGCTTCCTCTATCTCACTCTCTCTCTCTCACACATGCACACATGCAGACAAAAACTGAACTGGAAATCACAAGCCATATTCTGTATGCAGTGCAACAATGGAAAAGCAGAAAATCACTATTCCTCAAAACAATACAATCAAGAAAAATAAATCTTTCAGAATAGTAAAAGTGTACTAAAAATACACATTTCAAAACAGCTGAATAGAATAATATTCAATAATTAGAAGCTCCTGTACAAATTTTTTAAAATTTCCTAAACATTGATAAAATAGTTCAAAACAGGAAACATCAATAATACCCAGAAATTAAAACTAATAAGGATCTTAAAAATCCCCCACTCTCCATACCTGTCACTCTGAGATTGTCATGAACTGGGGGTACACACACACAAAATATGCTCCCTCTGTCTCTCACACACATACATGCTTGATGAGAGACAGAGGGAGCTTGAGTGTGTGTGTGTGAAAGAGACCGATGCACACATTTCATCTGTCTCTCTCTCACACATACACACACTCACGCTTCCTCTGTATCTCTCACACACGATTCCTGTCTCACCCAGGCACACACATGCACATGCTTCCTCTTTCTCATCCCCACCCACACACACACAGGCGCTCTCTGACAGATTCACACCCACAGGCACCCTCTCATATATAAATACACAGGCACACACACACTCATTCTTGTATATACTCACCGTGTCATATACACACTGGCATCCTCTCATACACACACATCCTCATACACACATACACACACCCTCACATATACACACACCCTCATACACACATACTCACACACACCCTCACACACACTCACACACACCCTCACACACACACACACACACACACTCATTCTTGTATATACTCACCGTCTCATATACACACAGGCATCCTCTCATACACACACATCCTCATACACACTCACACACACCCTCATACACACTCACACACACACACACACCATTCCATATGCACACACACCCACCCACCCTCATACACACACACATGCACACACCACTTTCATACACTGGCACTTACACTGACAGGGCCAGTCTCTCACTTATGCAGCTGCTGGCTGCACAGCAGGGCCTCATTTACCACCAGCTCCAGGTGATACCGGCTCACCACTGGGCCTCTTCTTCTGCTGCCAACTCCTGGAGAAATCCCGCCAGCATGTCAGTGCTTTGCGCTGCCACAGGACCTTCCTTCTAGCAGCAATGGCACCCCTCCCTCTGTTGTCACCCAGGGCAGACTGCCCCCCTCCTTAGTACGCCTCTGTCTAGCAGTGCTGATGTGTGGGTACTGGCAGGTCCGGTCAGATACCACTGGCTCCACCTCGGTACAGCTGTCCCTTCTGGCTGGGCCTCCCACTCTTTTCGCCGGCTGTTCCCCCCAACATGAGTTTCCCTATCTAGGGGTTCGATGCAATACAGTGTGCCCAGCCGAGCGCACTGTATAACCAGCAGTCGGACGCGGGATAAATAGGAGCTAATCCACCCCCTAATGCAATAGGGGGATTAGTGCCTATTTACTGTGCGTCCGATGCAGAGTGAATGAGATAGCGCTCATCACATGCAAATGCATGTGAATGAGGCTATTACTCATCCACTCCTAATGCAAAAAGATAAATGTACGTCTCAGCTATTAACGCCTGGAGCAGGCGTTAATAGCTGAGCGCAGATAAAGGAAGTACAGAAAAGCAGAAAAAACTGCTTTTCTGTAATTCTTTTTTAAAGTAAAAAAAAAAAAAAAAACTCGGCAGACCGCTGAGTTATGAAGACCGACGCCGGTAAACTCGGCGGCCGTTTTTATTACTGGCAGACAGGCAGTTAAGAAAACCGAGGCCGAGTTTACCGGCGTCGGTCTTCATAACCAGCAGCCGCCATGGGTCGCGTTAGCAAGATGCGATAAGGTCGCGCAAGTGACCCTAGCGCCTCCTTCCTAGAGCGACCCCCTAATTTACATATTGCATGGCAACCCCCTTGCGGGCGCCATGCGTGCATTAAGAAAGCGGGCACTGAAAAGTCAGCGCCCGCTTTCCGCGAACATTATTGCATCAGCCCCTAGGTGCAGGAACTTCTCCTCTACAGAGTCCCATCTTCCTTCCTACAGGCTCTCCTGCCTCTAATTAACATTAACAGTTCCTGTCTCTAGCTACACAATAAATTAACAATACAGCAACTTAATAATAACACTCACAGTTCTATGTCTTTCTCTCTTGGCTTCTCTGTGTCTCCTGAACTCCCTGATGTCCATACCCTCTGAGCACACCCTCCTCTCCTCTCCCATTGGCTGTCTCCCCTGTCTTGTATCTGAAAACACCCACAGGCAGAGAGATAGAGGGCAGAGTATGAGCCCTATTTAATAAGCAGTGTTAAAGCTGCCCCGGGTTTTGGTGCATATTTGCAAGGGTTTCAGCGCTCATTTTTCCTGTGCTAGCCTTAGAGGGGTATGTAATAATATTTTCAGCACAGGAAAATCGTGCACAGAAACCCAGTTAAAACACACAGTTGGTGTAGCATCGGTGCATGCAAATGAGGCAAATGAACTATTCACGGGCTATGCAGTAAGGCACACATTGGTTAGTGCAGGTTTTTGTACACGGGTTTTTAGCACTTGGTTCAGGGTAGGAATTAAGTTAAAATGAGTGTCTGGAGACCGGTTGTGCTTGCATTAATGTGGTTGTCCATGCAGCGCTGGGGTAATGAAGGATTACCTTCAATTTTTCCAGATGTTTGTTTCATTCTGTGGGTTGGCAGAAAACATCTCTGCTGCATGACCCGTGCCTACTGACATCCGCAGGTCTCAGCCATAACAGAAGGAGATGCACATTGCTCTACCCACCCTCAGTTCCACTTCCAGACCACTAATTTCTTCACTGTTTTACTGAAAGGGAAGGCTTCCCCTCCCCCGAGAATCACATGCGGGTCACCACATTAAAGTGGATTCCGGCGCTGGTTTGTGCATGGTTTATTACATAGAGCTGTGAGTATGGGCGTGTGTGCACTTTTCCGCGGGGGTTTCACATCAGCGCAGATTTTCTGCATGCATTTCATTTACATGCTTGGGCTTTATTGCATCCCACAGAAGCGCTTGCTCTTGTTGCACGCGCTAAAAAAAAAATACACGCTGACAACTAGTGCCAATTTCACCGCGGGTCTTATTACATCGGCCCCTATGGGAGCTAGGGGTCTTGCTCTGTGCTTGCAGCTTGGGATGTAACAGGAAGTGGGAAGAGGGATGAAACAGTACAGCAGCAGCAGCAGCGGCTACAAAGTGGCAGTGGCATACGTGATTCTGCCCAGGTTTACAATATAGAAATATAATAAACTCTGAGTTCAGTTCACAACAAATGGAGGTCCAAAAAATAAATGCCTCAGAAGCATGTAGGAAAAAGAAAAAAGAAAACCGAGATTAAGAGAGAGAATTTAATTTAATAATTAGAGAATGCCCTTTCTGACCAAGTCACAACCAGGTGGTGTACAGTTCAAAAGATTGATAAAAATATAATATGCATAACACAAAAGATACACTGTACTTGCCTACATAAAATGAGACAATCTAGAAATCAAATATAAACAATAAAATCACAACAGAGCACTAAAAGCCAGGTTGTCATGTCTTTTCTAAAGGCAGCATAGTTAGACTCCAACCTTAATCATTATCCTTTCTTACTTGTGCTTTTAATGTATCTATGACCAAGGACATTGGATTGGTGAGTTATAAATATTTGTAAATAAAATAAATTAACATAATGGAATCAATATTTAAAGTCATTTGGTAGGATACCTCAAAAATCATCCTGCTAAATGGCAAGTTTTTGAATATTGGACCACTTTTCTGGCTAGATTTTAGCCAAATAAATCATCATCCAGCCAATAAAAAAGAGGAATTCTGGGGCAGGCCTAAGACCTCCTGCTTACTTAACCAATTTTATCCAACTAACAGGGTGAGAGAGTGAGCATCTCTAGGGAGGCCTTTCCAGTATTCAATTATTTATATCACTATAGGAGGGCAGTTAAGAATGCGAGGTGAGGTGATGGTGGTGGTTTAGGGTTTAGGGGCCAGTTTGACATGCAGAGTGAGATGTATGAACAGTAGAGATGTGCTTCATTTTTTTCTACCGGGTCGTTTTTCGGTTCGAATACTTCGTGGTATAATTCGGGTCTTCTCGTTTCGTTTTCGGTTCGTTTGCCCGAAAACGAAACGAGAAACCCGAAACCGGACCAAAAAACGAATCGGTAACGAAGCGAAAAAAAAAAACCACCCCAAGCATTTAAAAACAATTTTAAGCATTTTCGTACATATATAACAACCCCCCCCCCCATCCCGATCCCTCCCCAAGACTTACAAAGATCCCTGGTGGTCCAGCGGAGTCCCGGCTTCCATTTGCCATGCCCTCCGTGCCCTAGTTCGTGCCAGTGCAAGCCGCGCGCCAAAATGGTGTCGAATAGCCCGAACGACCATGTCACAGGGGCTTTCGGCGCTATTGGTCAGCCCCTGTCACATGGCCATCGGCGCCATCTTGTGCTCCTATCATGTGACAGGAGCTGACCAATGGCGCCGAAAGCCTCTGTGACATAGTATGGGCAAAGGCTATCGGCGCCATTTTGGTTACTGGCCACCGAAAACGAAATCACTTTCGGACCCTTGCTGGACCCCCAGGGATTATTGGCAAGCCTTGGGGGGGTCAGGAGCCCCCTCCTGACATGGTCGTTCGGGCTATTCGGCACCATTTTGGCACGCGGCTTGCACTGGCACGAACTAGGGCACGGAGGGCATGGCAAATGGAAGCCGGGACTCCGCTGGACCACCAGGGATCTTCGTAAGTCTTGGGGAGGGATCGGGGGGTGGTGTATTATAATTAATTTAAATTTGGGGTGGTTTTTAATAAAAAAAAAATAATTTTTGCCCCTCTCCCCAGGCAAACCCGAAAACGAATTTTCCAACTCTACCCTTCCCTTCCTCCTTGTACCTTAGAAAGTAAAGCTTCAACTAGGTTTATGGTACACTCCTACTGTGACCTAGGCCCAGTGCTTCTAGCGTTGCTATTCACAGGCATCACTGAGATTTTAAATGTAGTCTGTCTGGAGTTTGTTTGCTGTTTGCTTAAGAAAAACAAGGAGATGTGTGAATATTCCATAATATCTAGAGTCTTTCTTTGGTACAGAAATGTGCACTTTGGTTATGATTCAGGAGACGATGTACTAAGTTTTGCAAACCCAGTTTTGCATTTAAAAGCAGTAAAAGACATGTGCAATAGCATTTGTAAAATTTTGCTGTTTTAACGTGTCAAAAGTACTGTTTACAAAGTTATTTGCAAAAAAAATTGCTACATTGCTAATGAGTTAAAATAGTGCAAATCAGCTCATTAGCAATGCAACATTAACTACATTTCAAATGAAAAATTTCTCAGAACTAAAGTCTTTGCAGACCTATCCTACATCTCAGTTCAGTTTTGTAATGAAGGGTACAATTTTGATCAAACTTTAAGAAAACGCTGCGCACCTCATTTCAATAATATTTAAATGAGCCATTATCCTGAGCAGAGCCGTAGCCACCCTTTGGTCAGTATGGCCTTGGCCGTAGGCACCATCTTTTACGAGGGGACAGCGTTCCCTGCCAATGTATCTGAGGAAAGCTCTTTCCCCAGTGCAGTCCTTGAGGTTGAGAAGCTGCTGCTGCCACCACCGGACCAGGTAGAATGATTGCTCCTGGCACCCAACCCACTCCCGAGAGTGCTACTGTGTTTCCTCACAGCCAACAGAGCCAAAAAAAAACAACAACCAGTTTGCTATTCCTGACAGCCCCTTCCTCAGGGCAGAGATCAGCTATCGTGCAACTCTCCTCTGCAGCCGAACTGGCAGGAGAGTGGAGCTGGTTGCCAGTGCTTCTAATTTTCTCTTCCTGCCACCAGCAACTCCATTTCCTGCATAGTTCAGACGTTGATTTGCATTGGAGAAAGAGGATCCATTGGCAAGGGGAGGTTAGAAGTACAGCCACCAGTTCTGCTCTCCTGTCTTTCCTCTATGGGTCGGGGATGATGGGGATGCAGCTGAGGGTGGTTAAAATGTGAGGGAGATGAGGGTGGTTGGAAGGAGAGAAAGGGGAGGGATTGGATCGGTGGGGGAAGCAAGCTGGTTAGATATGGAATACCGGTACGTTCAATAGGACGATCTGGTATGGAGTGCCAGTAAGACATTTTCTGCCACTACAGACGTGTGAGACAGGGTTCAGCCCTTCTCCTTCAGGTAGTCTGTAAGAAACAGGAGGAGTGGGGCTGGTGGAAGAAGCAGATCAATTGTTCTCGTCTTTGTTGTGTGCTCTCCACTCTCACTCCCTCCTTTCATCTTTTCACAATTCCCATGACTATACCATGTCTGTAAAAAGCTGTTACAGATATTCCTATTTTTTGGAAAGAAAAGCTACAGGATAAGGAATGATTGACCACCCATCTCCCACTAAACAATTTAGCTTACCAGGAAGCAGCCACTTACAGTATGAAGAAAGAAGGGCACAGCTCTGAAAGGGGCTATTTGCATAATTCATACTGAGCTGGCAAGCGCTCTAAGGGCCAGATGAGCCCTTTCGTAATATATGGTTATATGTTATGCTATCCAAATAAAGTTCTTCTTACAATTTGTGTTGTGTGGAAAAGGTCATTGCTGATTCATGTATGTCTAACATTTATACTGAGTTTTGCTCCACTGCTTCAGTAAAACTTACCAGTTGCACGTGCATCCCTGTGTAATGTAATCTGAGCTTTATGGTTGAGTACCAGAATTACTGCATGCTTAGAAGCAGCATTTGCACAGGAATGATTGCAGAACTGAATAACTGCATATTAATACATGAACTATTGCCAAATCTCATCTTAAAGCACCGGAAGCAAAGGAATAAGCCCATGATGGAAGAGTTACATAAAATGTCGACCCTTTCCTTTTATTTTTTCCTTGCTTTTATTTTCCCCTTTTGAATTTTAATTTGTCTATGTACTACTTAATATATTACTTGCAAAACTGCCATGCACGTGGGAGGAAACAAGAGTGGAGGTGCTGGAGAAGGAAGTCAGTGGGGTGGGGCGGGGGCTGGAGCAGACACTCTGTCAGCCTAATGCTGGGTGGGGACTTAAGCCGAGGGCCAAGGGAGGGAGGAGGAAGGAGCAGTGGTACAGGTAAGCCAGGGTCGAGGACTTGCTCTGGTGAGGCTGGGAAGGTAGCACACCTGGACATAAGGCAAGCTTCAGAGCAGCCAGGCTTCTGCCCGAAGCAGCCACTGTTCCCCGTGGATTGGGCCCTTGTGTGCAGGTGGCTGCCGGGGCTTAGACGGGGAACAGGGATCAAATTGCAGAGCAGGTACCAGGCAGGAGGCAGGAACCAGGACCAAGAGAGGAACTAGTCCAGACAAACATCAGCTTCTCAGAGCAAAATCTAAGAAGACTATTGGACCAGCAAAGGCGTGTCTGGCTAGGGATCCTTATATTCAGCCTTCAGTTTGGGAACCACCCAGTACTGGTCCAATGGGATCCTGCAGCATAAATATTCTACGATTCCCTGGTGAGCCAGCAGTCTTTGTAGCTCTGCTTCAAAGTCTTCCAGCCTTGAACACCAGGGTCCATGAGTTTAACACAAACTACCTCTGACAGCCAGTAAGGTCAGGAAGATTTATTGTAGTGTGGGAATCCCACGGCAGCCGAGCGGAGGATGAAAGGCATAGAAATCATCTGCACTGCTGCTGAGACAGCTCAAACTCTGTTGGAGCAGGGGCAGGGTGATTGGGGCAGCTGCACTGGCACAGAGAACCCACCTATTTTAGCCACTTCCCTTCTCTTTCACTGGTTTGCTGCACCCAGCGTGCGTTGCTTTGTAAGTCTGCAGTCGGTCGCATGAATAGCACAGGGCAAGCGAGTGATGAAGAGGACCAAGAACAACAAAACAGTTGCAAGTGCCAGGAAGCGGTACCAATGCAACTCCCTGCTGTCCCGACCCCCACCCCAATTTGCCAGTGCTGCACTTTGCTGACTGCCTGCCTGCCTCCAAAGACATTATAACCTTACCACAACCCACCACCCCTCTAAGCCGAATTCACTGTCCAAGTGATCCAACTACTCTGCTGATTCAGGCAAGGAACAATCATTTGTGGCCATAGACATGCATTAGGATGGGGTTGGTCAGAACCAAGATGGACCTAAAATCTCACTCCAGGAACTGGGTGACTTGTCATCTATCAGCATTATCTTTCTGTGCATGAATTATTAAAAAACAAAGAGATCCTAAGTGATCCTATTTGAATGACAGGCCCTATGAAAAATGAAAAAAATAGTTTATAGTAATGTAACCCTTTTCTTTGGATTGTCACTGTTCCAAAAGCACTCAAAAGAGTTTTATATCTGGGACTGTCTTCACTGATTTTCTTCACTCCTCTCCTTTTCCCCCAAGGTGTAGGACCTTTCTGTGGGGGGGAGCTGATGCTTATGGCCCAGGCAGTGATGTGCTTTTCCTTGAAACCTCGTCTGTAATTCCCTCTGTAGCCTGTGATGCTGTAGTGACGCGGGGACAAAATTCACTGGACACAGGCATGAGAGTTCAAATGATAGTTTATTGATTCTTCCAAAAAGTTAAATCAGTGTCCAATTATGAATACATGAAATTGCAGCTGGTTGTCTACTTCCTGCTGTGTAAGTGTCTTTGGCTCAGGTTCCTTATGCAAAATCTTACCACTCCTACTCTGAGTACATAAGAGTCCAGTAACAAGGGAAAAGCCTACTCTATACTGGGGTCCCTGTAGAACATAGAAAAGTCCTCCCTGAGCCCACAGATTTTTAGTCCTTTTACCCAGCCTGCGCCTGTGTC